>NC_052048.2:172524097-173724097 GCF_903992535.2 Arvicola amphibius
TGGTAGTCTAGTTGTATCAAGAGATCATATCCAAAAAAAGATGGCAAAATAGATGAGCATGTTAAGAACAGAAATTTCTCACCACAGAAAAAGGAGTAAGTATGAAATACATAAAAAGTAGGATACAATTGTGTGGTGAATTGGAACCAGAAGTGTAAGGAAGAACATTTTATTTAATTCATACCAAAGCCCAGAAATGCTTGGAGTGTGTGTGTGTGTTTGTGTCTCTGTGTGTGTGTGTGTGTGTGTGTGTGTGTGAGAGAGAGAGAGAGAGAGAGAGAGAGAGAGAGAGAGAGAGAGAGAGAGAGAGAGAGAGAGAGAGAGAGAGAGAGAGAGTAGCTTGGTGCATTGGCAGACCCAGGAACATTAAATTACAATAAACACACATAACAACAGATTTTGTCTTTTAAGTACATTAACAGCCCAAAGAAACAAGAGCTTGCTTTTGAGAAAACACTGAGTTCAGGGGAATACAGGACAAATAAAAAACAAGCCTAAATCTAATTGCCATTTACTGGAAAGTATGATAATGACCCAATAAGAATATAGATAGGCTAAAATAACATAATCCATCTTGAATTGAGTCCTGAGAAAAGGGATCTGTTTTAAGCATTAAAAATGGTAATAGGACATGTTTACAACTTATTAAGAGATATAGGAACCCGTGAATCTGAACTGTTATAAATGAAATTAATGGATTGAGTAGAAACAGCTCTTTGTACAAGGCCACATAACATGTTCAAGGGATAGTAGAAACAGAATTTATTATTTCATATTAATCATGCTGTGTTTATGTGATAAAATGTTCTCATTTATTGGAAAACCTACTCCAAGATAACCAGAATTAATTGGGCATAATGTTAACAAATTAGCCTCATAGATTCAGGAACTAGATTGTCTGTGTTTTTCTTGCAAGATAAAATTATGGTAGGTTTAAATATATTTTAAAACGAAAGACTTAAAATACAATAGGAATCATTTTCTCTAGAAACACAAAATGAATATTTTTAGCTATAAAATATTATAATGTACAAGCAGAAAGAAATGTGACTTTTGCTCATTTTCTACCTGTCTCCCCCAGGAGCAAAGTGGGATCGATGGTGTCCTGGTGGTGCTTATTCAAAACTTCATTTTAGGTGAGGACTGTAAATTTTAAGAAGGATTAGTTTACTCAATGCTACAGAATCATGTGACATTTATGACATGGCATAAATGTATGTACTTACATCGTTTCCCTGTGACCCCTAAGCACTTACCTGTACCCTGTTAATTTTTAGTTTAGACTCAACTGGAGAAAGAAAATGTCAGAAAAAAAAGAGCTGTTACTCAGAGAAGTACACCCAAAATTGCTCAAGATATGTGGGTGACAGAGCACACGAGGAAACAGAGTAGGCAGTGGGGTGAGGCTAATAAAACACAAGGCAATTCATTTCTTGTTTGGGGCCGTAAAGTTCTAGTCCCCAAGATAACTGGCCAAATTTGGCTGGCTCTCTTACTGACGTAAGTTTGAGACATTCTTCGGTTATTTTCCTTGCTTTCCCTGTTTCACTTGACACTGTTGAGAATTTTAAAAATCAGGTTTTCATTCGATTGTGTTAACAGTTTCTAGATATGATATACTCTCTGACACTCAGAAAAACCTTTCACCAATGCCCCGACTGGTTAGCAATTTTTATATAATTACATTGAGTAGTTTTAATTAAGCCATTACAGTTTTATTTTTAATAATAAACTAACTTGTAAAATGTCCTTTTATTTAAAGGAGAATCAGCTTTACCATTTATATTAAAGTTTTTTTTTCCCATATCACTAAATGTTGTTAAAATAGGACTTATCAAATTGGGTGAAATCTCATGATTAAACACCACATCACTGATGGAACTGTTCTCTGTTGGTGGAGGTTTCAGTCTTCTCCACTCTGAAAATATTTGAAATGTCCTTATGAACAGTATTTAGTACACCCTTCATACTTCTATGTGTGTGTTGCTATGGGTGGAAGCAAGAGCTTTGCAAAATCAATGCCAGAGCTCTGCCACTGAGCTACGTTCCTATACATATTAAATATAACTCCCAAGCATATCTTTAATATATAATTTCTGACCTAAAAACATGGACTTCTTAATTTGTATATATTTATCATTATTTATTTTGGTGTGTATTTGTTTATTTGTTATTACTCTTCTACAAGGTTGTATTCACTTGTGAATTTATTTATATATTTGCATGTAGCATTGAGAATATCTTTGTGGATATTAAACCAATCAAAAATAGATTGGTTTAATCTGCAAATATTCACCAGTTGAATTTTTTCCATATATATGTAAGTTGTTTAATTCTGTTAGGGTTGCTTTCATTCACCATTTTTTCTTCTTATTATCTGTATTCACTAAGAGTTATTTTTAGGTTGACTCCTAGTTTCCTGAGAAACCGCCACACTGATCTCCCGCCACACTGATCTCCAAAGTGGTTGCACAAGTTTGTACTCCCACCAACAATGGATGAGTGTTCCCCTTACTCCACATCCTCTCCAGCATAGGCTATCATTGGTGTTTTTGATTTTAGCCATTCTGAGAGGGGTAAGATGGTATCTTAGAGTTTTTTTAATTTGCATTTCCCTAATCACTAAGGAGGTTGAGCATGACCTTAAGTGTCTTTTGGCCATTCGAACTTCTGTTGAGAATTCTCTGTTCAGTTCAATGCCCCATTTTTAATTGGGTTAATTAGCATTTTAAAGTCTAGTTTCTTGAGTTCTTTATATATTTTGGAGATCAGACCTTTGTCCGATGTGGGGTTGGTGAAGATCTTCTCCAAGTCAGTAGGTTGCCTATTTGTCTTAATGACAATGTCCTTTGCTTTACAGAACCCAGTAATTCCACTCTTGAGAATATACCCAAGAGATGCCCAATCATACTAAAAAAGCATTTGTTCAACAATGTTCATAGCGGCACTATTTGTAATAGCCAGAACCTGGAAACAACCTAGGTGCCCCTCAGTAGAAGAATGGATAAAGAAGGTGTGGCACATATACACTTTAGAGTTCTACTCAGCAGTAAAAAACAATGACATCTTGAATTTTGCATGCAAATGGATGGAAATAGAAAACACTTCACTGAGTGAGGTAACCAAAACCCAAAAAGAGGAATATGGTATGTACTCACTCATAAGTGGATTCTAGCCATAAACAAAGGACATTGAGCCTATAGTTGGTGATTCTAGAGAAATTAAATAAGAAGGTGAACCCAAAGAAAAACATATTGTTATCATCCTGCATATTGGGAATGGACAAAATGCCGGGCAGGGGCTGGGAGCACTGGGGTGGGGGTGAGGTGGGGATAAGGGGAGATGAGGGGAGAGAAGGGAGAAGGAGAGGATGGGGAGAGCTTGAGGGAATGGATTGATTGGGATGGAGGAGTAGTGGTTGGGGGAGCAGGGAAGTATTTATCTTAATTACGGGAGCCATTTTAGGGTTAGCAAGAGTCTGGACTCTAGACGTGTTCCCAGGTGTCTAAGGAGATATCCCCAGCTTGTTTATTGGGCAGCAGAGGAAAGGGTGCCTGAACTGGCCTTGTCCTATAGCCACACTGATGATTATCTTCCATATAACCATAGAACCTTCATCTGGCGATGGATGGAGATAGAGACAGAGCCCCACAATGGAGCACCAGACTGAGCTCCCAAGGTCCTGATGAAGAGCAGAAGGAGGGAGAACATGAGAAGAAAGTCAGGACCCTGAGGGGTGCGTTCACCCACTGAGATGGTGGGACAGAACTAATGGGAGATCACCAAGACCATTTGGAATGGGACTGAGGGAACATGCGATCAAACCGGACTCTTTGAATGTGGCTGAAGGTGGAGGCTGACTGAGAAGCCAAGGACAATGGCAATGGGCTTTGATTCTACAGCATGGACAGGATCTGTGTGAGCTTTGTCAATTTGAATGCTCACCTTCCTGGACCTGGGGGGAGTTGGGAGGACCTTGGACTTAACATAGTGTAGGGAACCTGGTAGCTCTTTGGCATGGAGAGGGAGGGAGTGGGGGTATGGGTGGAGCGGAGGGGAGGGAAGTGGGAGGAGGAGGAGATGGAAATTTTTAATAAAAAATGAAAAAAAAAGATATGTAACTCGAAAAAATAATTAAAGATAACTCTTAAAAGGAGTTATTTTTACTTTTAAGGTTTAATCTAAAAATAAAATTCTTTCCTTGAAATGAAGCTTATTTTCTTGTCAGGAAAATGTGATGTGCAGAAGATGTTTTTGTTTTTAAAGATAGTCAAATCCCAGACTGCTGTGATTTAATATAACACTATGATTCTCAGAAAAATCTATGGAGAAACTGTAAATCATCCCTTTGGAAAATTTAGAGGTGGAAAGTGAACAAAAGATATTTTTGCAACAATAAAAGCAACGAGGACTTTTCCTATCAGTGAGCAATGAGGGAAGGTTTGCCCTGTTAGGTACAGGTTATGTTCAATGTGTCTGTGTTTTGCTGCTTAAATTTTCACTGAACAACATTCGGTAAGATATTCATGTAGATAGTATAACTAGTGCCAACATTGTTCCTGAAAACTCCTCCTAAATTCTATTCTTAGATTGTCCCATCATATACCAAGTGGATTACTCTGTATGCTCAAGAAACTATTTGAGATTATAATATAACTAAAAGAATTCTCCCTTCCCTTTCCTCCCTCCAAACCCTATCATATATCCCTCCTTCCTCTCTTTCAAATTGGAAGAGAATCTATAGCCATTCCTATACTAAATCAGTACATCCTCTAACAACAATGTAAGTCAATGGTTCTCAATTTGTGTGCCGTGACCCTATTGGGGTTCAATGACCCTTTCACAGGGGTCACCTAAGCCCACCTGAAAACACAGTAAAAAATTAAAGTTATGAAGTTGCAATGAAAATGATTTTATGGTTGGGGTCACCAATATATGAACTGTATCAAGGGGTCGCAACATTAAGGAAGACTGAGAACCACTGATCTAAGCTTTTGTCCTTACGCTCACTGATGAGTGTAGTCTGTAGTTCTCTTCAAGAGAACGTCTCTTTGTGGCAGATGACAATCACTACAGAAAACCACAACTGTTCAAACTTTGGAGTTGTGGAGTTCAACTCTAGTGAGTACATCTACAAAACACCCCTGTACTTAAGAGGAAATGGAAAGATGGTAAGAACCGGAAGATCAGGTAATGCCAGAAACTATACCAATGAGGTATTAAAACAAAGGTGAAGGTATGTGGATTCCTAATTTAAGTATTGCATGTTTTCAGCTTTTTGCTGAGGCCCTCAGATTAGTTTCTTTAAGGAGAACCAGTCATCAAATACCAGGGACGTGCAAACTGGCGTGGGAGGTTCTTCTGTCTACGTGTTGCTTATATTGGTTAATGAATAAAAACACTGTCTTGACCTGTTGATAGGGCAAAACTTAGGTAGGTGGAGAAAAATAAGCTAGGAGTTAGAAAGATGCCATGGAGTCGCCGCCAAAGTCAGACATGTTCAAACTTTGCTGGTAAGCCACTGTCACGTGGCAGTTCACAGATTAATTGAGATGGGTGAAATTAATATGTTAGAGTTAGCCAATAGGAAGCTAGAGTTTATGGGCCAAACAGTGATTTAAATAATACAATTTTTTGATTGTTTTGGGTCTAAGCAAGCTGAACAGCTAAAAACTAACAAGCAGCCTACCATTACAGCAAACTTCAGTCCTGCGTAGGTGTCTTTGGCCTATGCTGCTAGTTCATGCTTATGACAGCTTTCCTTGGGCCCAGTGCCTCCACTCTAGAAGACCTCTTACAATGGTATTTTCCTGTACATCCACATATCATGAGAGTCAAACAAGGATGCTCTATAGAGTGTATTGTTGCCAAATATCTGATACTAAGTAGGATGAATGTTTTCATAACATTTTTGTCTGATGATATCGTCAAATAACCACCAGTTCTTAGAGGTGATTCCCCATCATCTGACAAGGAACATTTGTAATCCACTAAACAGAAGGTGGGGTTCAAAATGGAGTTTGTCCATTGTTACAGGAAGAATGGCAATGCATGTAGTATAATTTCATAGGTAGTATTTGTGTATGTGTGTGTGTGTGTGTGTATGGGTGCGCGCATGCGTGCATGCATGTTTATGTAGGAGGGATATTGAATTATGGTGACAGATTATGACCACACAGCCAACGTGTGGCTTAGCCAGGGTGTAATAGTCAGCATAGAGCCCTGAGTCCATGTTTCAATTCCTTCACTACAGTACCAAAAAACCTGTCCCAAGTGACAATTTTTAAACCAACTGTTAAATATCAGAAACCTTACAGAGGCTCACCATGGTGGCCTAACCTTGCCAAATACTTTTTTTAACTCTAATTAAAAGACAATATACTCTCAATTGGAGTAGTTACTTTTTAATAATTCTGAGTGAGCTCAACAAAGTCTTAACCTCTTTGATGTGAATTTGTCATTCTACCTGCCTGGCCAAGGGTTGTTGATCTCAAATGCAGCGATTTCTTATCAATTCAGTGTGTTAGGAATCTATAAGGTCAGTGTCCACTCCTTAACTTATATTCACCTTTAAGGCTTTATCAAGTGTGATAAAGGTCAGTTTTGTGGAGTCCATCCTATTCATCCTCTTAAGTATTTTAGGCAGAGGCAGGCGGATCTCTGTGAGTTCGAGACCAGCCTGGTCTACAAGAGCTAGTTCCAGGACAGGCTCCAAAGCCACAGAGAAACCCTGTCTCGAAAAACCAAAAAAAAAAAAAAACCACACTCTTTCTGAAAATATTTTCCTTTTTTAGATTACATCATACAATTTCATTCTGCATCACTTCCCAGTTGCTTCTTGAAGAATTAAAGAGCTGGATCTCACAGGACTTTGTCCTTAGTCCTACAGTAACAACTGTCACATATATCCCAAGGCTTTGACTCCTGAATTCTAATGTCAGCATTTCCCTGGGCAAGCCCACAGATCAAACTGCCTCATAAACACCTCTGCCTGTTTGTCGCATAAGACCTCAAAGTGACCTGATATCTAAATCACTCCCCATCCTCATGATGAAATGTGTGTTGCCATGACCCAGACCCTCATGATTCAATATGTGGTCCTGTAGAACCCTTGTTTTGCAGGTTTTAAAAGAACATCATTTCTGTAAAGGTACAGAAAGGGCAAACTTACTAACTGAACAACAAAATAATATTAATTGTAGTCTCAGAATGTGATAAAAATCTTCAATAATCTTGGTTAGAATAGAATGAGAGATCCATTCAGTTGTTTCACCATATGGATGTAATATTCCCTTAGAGTCCACTGTCAGGCTCCTGACTGAGATCAAGGACTTGTCTGCAGAGGAAACTGGAAGCCGTTCTCTTGCTGTGTGGTTGCAGTTTTTATAGGCCATCTGAGAGCAGTTTGTTATGTGCACATACTCATCTCCAGAACACATGAGAGCAGTGGCATGAGGAACTTCATCAGAGTACTTTGCTCCACAGGGTAGTGCGGAAGTGGCGCTCTCAGGTTTTTCACACATTGGTCCATTATATACCACAGCACTAGGGTATGCAGGCATCGTCTTATTTATAAAATGAGCATCTTCTAGCGTGTATATCTAAAAGTGTTCTCCACAGAGAGCTGCCCTGGGTTCAGACAGGTAAATACATCAACATACAGAGTAAGCAGAAAGAAGAGGCATGTGATCCCTACTAAGAGGTGCTGACCTCAAAAGAAAGGTACCAGAGAAAGGTAAATATCAGGAAATGATAGTTTGTCATCAAGGGAGAATCAATGGAGATATTTTTATTAAGTGGGCACAGTTTTCCCAAGGGAGAGCAGATAAAGATAAATAAGAAAATGAGATATCAAATTATTGAAAAGAAATAAGAAACAGTTACAAGGTAAATAAAACCACAACGGTATAATTTTAATATTGGTTTCAAAATTGTACATTCAATTTAATACTAACAATTACGATTCAAAGGTTGTACCTTAGACTATAGAGAAGAAATTCTGAAGACAAAATTTATGAGAAATCAAAGGAGAGAAAACAAAACAAAAGATGCAACTAAACATTATTGGTGTGAGGAAAGATTTTCATTATTAGAAATATTACAAAATAAAAGTACAGTTTTAATGCAAAACATGAATACCAAACCCCAAGACAATGTAGTAAAGGCATTTTAGTATAGCTTATTAAAAAACATTTAATTCCAAGGTTTAAAAAAATCTCTTAGAATCTTCTAATAGATTAGTGAATACATACACGCTATTTTCTTCTCTTGTAATATATATATATATATATATATATATATATATATATATATTATGTCAATAGAATCCAACTAGAAACCTTGTGGTTTAAGAATTTTCTAGTTATCAAGTCGTTCTTTTAGATGGGCAGAGATTGTAAACTATATCATCAATAGGGTCTTTAAAATAGATTTCTGAATATTTGCTTCTGAAACTTGGTTACAGTTACACACACACACACACCTCAAAATATGGATGATGCAATTGCAAAATAAAAACTGTTGAGATTATCACTAGAAATAAAACTGCTCCACTAGTTGAACAATGGGCAAGAGAATGTAAGGACAGCTGGAATAAGTGCAGTGTTAATAAAATGACAATGGAAATGTCATCTCTTGTATCCGTCGCCCTATCAGTTTTCTTGCTGTCTGTCCTAATTGGATTTGCCTGGGAACCCAGAGACTTGCTATGATCCTCTCAACACCCTTCATCTTCCCAAGAAATGTCACCAGTGTAAAAGTTGCAATGTTGTCATTGCAAACATAGGGACAGATCACCATCATACAAATCTGCAGTCTGTAGCAATAACAAAACCCAGAGAAACTCTGCAGAGTAAGGGTATCATGCCTGATACCCTCAATCACTTAGGTGTCAATGAAACAACAGCTCTGTACGTTATCCCTTCATTAGAAAAGGCCATCAGACCAGGCAAACAATGACCTTGTAAATCACCTTGTAAACTGCATTGGGAGACGTTAGTTCTTCTTTTTAGGACAGTGACCAACTCAAGAGTATATTATTTTATAACACTCCTTTTACTATCCTGAAAAGAAATTTATAAATAGTGCAGTTGTAATTGATTTATTTGGAATTTGTAGTGAATTGTATTAATACAGAGAATTTTTCTAAATGTAGAAGATAATACAATGGGAAGACACAAAGGTAATTATTTACAATGAAGTTACAAACAGCATGTGGATATTGAGAGGTGAGAGTAGAAGGCCTACATGTTCACAAGGTGTGATATCAGCAGTCTGTGGCAGCTACTGGCAGGATAGGTACATTTAATCAACTCCCTAAGTACATGGCCCTAGTGATACTGGCAGCATGGTTTGGGTGACATGCTGGTCAATAGGTGATAAATTTCCAAACACAATGAATTATGGCCATTTTGATTCTATTTGTCCTTTCTATTAAAGGAAGTTTACATTAAAGTTGAGCACAAAATTCTTTGAGTCGTAGGTAGAAGAAAGTACATTCCCAGTAGGCACAATTGGGAACAAACTTCCCCTACACTTTAGCCCTTAGTGACATATTCCAAGTTTGTGTGTTAATGTTGGTGTGTGATAAATAATATATTTCTAAAAATCTGTGCTGTTCAGGCTATCTAGTAACCTTATTATTCTTAAATTAATTAAGCCATGCTCCCCTATCACTAAGATATCAAACAATAAAATATCTAAATGAATAAACAGAAAAAACATATTCACCTCTCACTACAAAATCCCCAAATTCCCCTAGGGGGCGGCACTGCCTTGCTGAGTTGAGTTTATTTCACCCTCATAAAACTTATAACAGGCTTTGGTTTGATTAGCACACATATGTAAATATTGATTGTAAAATGTTATTTGAAAGACTCTGGGTGGGGGGACTACCTGAATGTTTGGTTTCTGCTCTCACTTTTACTGTGCTTAAATTCAACCTTTAAAATCAACCCAATCCTTCTGCTAATGTTTGGTAAGGACTCTTTCAAACATTAGCAATCTTCTGATGATCCAAGACTTCCTCGTCTTATTCAGATCACTTACAAAAAAATGGAATATTAGGATATGGTCAAGAATGTGGAAAATGAGCAAAGTAAGTGGCCTGTATAGAGTAGAATTAACTAGGAAGATAGTGTATGTAGGAGATTTCTGTATGTGTAGAAATGTCTTCAAATTGCATTTGGAGAGAACTTGTGGAAAGAGAGGGAGGTGCAGTTAAGAGGTTACCCGGACTGTTAAGGGAACAGTGCTTCAATTACCAAAGTTTAAAGATCACTGCAAGTCAATTATGCCTCATTTTTACAAGTCTCGCTTTTCCTTTGCTCTGATTTTTTTTTTTTTTTTTTTTACTTAATTGGACACCGAAAAGCAGGAAATGGGTCACAGTAAGTGGACTTTTTGTGGAAGTTGACTGCTTTGGCGAGGGCATTGATATCTCTTTTCTATTATAGTTTTCTACTTCACAGCAAGTTTTGAACACAATGTTTCCTCTGGAAATTCTTAGCACATCATCTTCTGACCATTGTCAAACCAAATAAATGCACAGCACTGCTGTAGCCCCACAAAAGCTGATTTCTGGAAACATAGAGTTTGAGACAAATAACAGATACATAAGGAGCTCAAAGCTATTGTTCTTATTCTGGACTTTGTGCTGAATATATATATATATATGTATTGTAGAATATTAGTTGAAGTTGTGTTATATTTGTTATGCTCTGGGATATTTGTTAAATGATGCAAAGATGTATCACATTCTTTTGTGAGGCATTTGTTTAATTCTATGAAGCTGTGCTCCTTTGCCTGTCTAAAACATTTGTTTGGTCTAATAAAAGAGCTGAACGGGCAATAGCAAGAAAGGAAAAAAGGATAGGTAAGACTGGTGGCAGAGAGAATAAACAGTAGGCAAAATCTGGGAAGAAATAAAGGAGCCAGACATTCAGCAACACAGCTAGACATGGAATAAGAAGGAAAGAAAAGATACACAGAAATAGAGAAAGGTAAAAGACCAGGGGCAAAACATAGGTAGGATAAGTTAAGAAAAGCTGGCTAGAAACAAATCAAGCTAAAGGCCGACATTCATAAGGAAGAGGAAGCCTCTGTGGATTGATTTGTGAGCTGGGTGTTATTCTCCAAATAACAAAGAGAAAACAACAACTACATTTGGTACCAGAATGAGGCCCACAGGATTGGAGAAAGTTTAAAAACAAGACAAGGCTCCTTCAAGAAGTAGTGTCTTACAACAGAGCACTAAAACAGCCTTTTTTCACACTGAATAGAAACAGAAAAACTAAGTCAAAAGTGCAGGGCACTGGCATTCCAGAGTTGGAGGAATGAATCCAGATCCTGGAAAACATAGCTTTCACTGGGTCACTGGCTTTAGGCTCGGCTCAGGAACCAAGAAGTGGGCAGAGTCAGCCTATAGAGCAGTTCAGAGGACCCAGCTGTAGCTAGGAGTTTCAAGTTTGCTCACATGGTCAAAAAGATTAAAGAAAGATAAGCGGTAACAGATGTCCAGGTGGAAAAACCTCTACACAGGCTACAGTGTGTGCAACAATGGTGGGAGCTGAAGAAAGGAAGAAAACGGGTATGGAAAGTCATAGAAAGAAATGGAAATAATAAAGTCTTTAAAGAAAGAAGTAAAATATAAAAAAAGAACAAGCCACATAGAGATGGGAAATATGCAGAGAGTCTTGACCCTGTATGTTATCGTGTTCACTTTGAATTTTTTGAATGCTGACAGACATGGGATTTTGAACAAGACTGCAAAATAAAAACAACCTAGATACTTTTTTAAGGGATATCTTAACTTTTTTTTAAAAAGTCAAGTATTGATTTGTCAAATGGAGGTAAACAATGCTTTGGGGAAGAGGTTTATTTTTCTTTTCATAGGAAACAAGAGGCTGTGTATTCGTTTTAGGTTAATAAGGGTAATAACTGATCAAGAGAGACTTCCTGAAACTTGACAGGCGATACGTATCAACAAAGGTTACCACTGGTCTTCTCAGGACTTGGCCACGATCTCAGTTTTCTTAGGATCCCTAAAGATGTCTTTGCCCACACACAACAGGAAGCAGATTAGAGAAAATGATGCCCATATCCCCCACAAGTAGAGGGTGGGAGGCTTTTGGTTATTTGGTAGGTCATGGATATTTGTTATCATTTAGGAGAATATAGGAATGTAGGATAAAAAAAAACAAATATTAATCTCAGATATTTTGCAATTGTATGGATTTTGTATGGATATTGATACAAATTTAAAGTTATTTTGCTACACTTTATTTATGTTTCTACTATTGTTTAAGGTCTTATACCTACGCAGTTCATTTAAAAATATAAGGTAAAATTCCAGCTTTTGAAAGTTACTTTTATAAACTATTTAAGATAATCAAGAAGATTAGTAGTTAGTCATTTATAACAATCAAATTTGTAGATGTGTTAGGTGTGTTTTCAAGTCATTCAGAGATATATTTTAAATAGATGGCTTTAACCATTCCAAAGACTTATAGAATATTATATTTAAAATGTTTTGTTAATTTAGAGTTTTTCATGACGAGACACATCAATTCCTGGCAGCACCAATTTACTTCAGAGAAGTTGGTGGGCATTGAAGAAACTCCTTATGGAGTTTTCTTTGATTGAGGCAAAGCTAGACATTTTGGCAAGAAACTGCTCTTGGCTGGACTGCCTGAGAGTATGCTGCACAAATTGGACATGCGGGACATAAGAGAAAGACTGCTGAACTTTGCCAAAACAAGTCAGGACAGTCTTCTGAGATTCGTGCTTTACAGAAAAGTCTGCCAGGTATTCTGCAGGACAAAGAGGAAAGTAACTGCTGAATTTTGCCAACACAAGGTAGAACATTCTTCAAATTTCCTGCTTCACTGAAAATTCTGCCAGATACTCTCAGCCTGTAGGATGAAATTGAATGTCCCAATATTACAGAGGAATTTTGAGTGACTATCTATACAACCAAATGTCTCTGTTGTTAGGTAATATTATATCCTTCTGGGTTTTTGATGGAGTTGAAGACTAAAGAGTCATAGTTGCAGTTTTCCTTCATCATGATAGAAAACAAATTAGGTATAAAACTTTGAATTCTTAAATTGCATAGATAATGGAGTATTTTCTCTGAATGAGCTAAATACAAATATACTGAATATTGTATATGTAATTCTTACTTGATAACTGTTTTATATGTACATGCAGTTTTACTATGTTAAAGTTAAAATCTTCCATTTTTATTTAGACAAAAAAGCAAAAATATAGAATATTCATTGAAACTGTGTTACATTTGTTTATGTGGTCTTATTTGTTTAAAGATGCAAAGATGTGTTGCATTCTTTTATGCTGCATTTATCTAACTTTGTGAAGCTGTGTTACTTTACGTGTCTAAAACACCCAAGTGGTCTATAATAAAGAGCTGAATGGCTAATAGCTAGGCAGGAGAAGGGACAGGCAGGGCTGGTAGGCAGAGAGAATAAACAAAAGAAGAAATCTGAGAAGAAAAGATAGAGGGGCTGGAAAAGAAAGGGTCAGCCACCCAACCACACAGTTGGACAGGGAGTAAGAAGGAAATGCAAGATATACAGAAATAGAGAAAGGTAAAATCTCAGGGGCAAAAAGTAGATGGGATAATTTAAGTGAGAAAATCTGACTAGAAATAAGCCAAGCTAAGGCCTGGTGTTCATACGAAAGAATAAGCCTCTCTGTATTTATTCGGGAGCTGGGTGGTGAGTATCTCAAAGAACAAAGAGTCTAAAAAACTTACAATTTATGCCCAATTATTTATTTTCTATATTTATGTGGATTCTTTAGCAGAACAGATTAGTAAAATGCATATGTGAATGCATCTATGTGCAAATATCTGTGAATATCATATGGGTGTACATTAGTGAATAATGCATGTATAGGCTCCATATGTGTGTACATGAACTAAATAACTACATTAATATATTTAGTAAGAAACCTACTATTATGACTGTAAATTTTCTTTTAATTAAACTAATTTCTTCTTAGAAATAATATGACCCAAAAGAATTTAAAAGAAACTATTATTGCTCAATTTTTAAATCACTATGCCAATTCATGAAAAAGGAATCCAAATTCACTTTGGGTGGGAATGTAAAATAGTACAGTCATTATGGAAATTTCTGTGAAGTTTTCTTATAAAACTAAAAATTGAAATATCACACAACCCAGTTATACCACTGCTGGGCATCTACCCAAGGGACTCTACATCTCATCACAGATATCTATATCCATGTTTGTTTCTGCTTGATTCACAATGAAAAGGAGATGAAACAAGCTCAGATCTCTATCACCTGCTGACTAGACTATGAAATGGTCTGTGTTCACACATTGGAATTTTACTCAGCTTTAGAGTAAAAAATGAGATTATGAAATTGGAACAAAATAGATGAAAATGGAAAATACCACATTAAGTGAAGTGATCTCAGCTCAGAAAGATAAACACCACATTTTATCTCATGCAGTGCCTCATTTCTAATTTTAATATATGTGTGTAATTGTGTTGGAACAAGTCTAAGTAGAGGTCAAGAAACTAAAGAGGCCTGCATGAGGAGAATAAAGAATCTTTAAGGGAGAGAGAGGGAAGGATAATAGAACCATATGTCATGAAAATGAAAGGCAGATACTTAGAGTAGAAGGCTACAAATGAAAGTAGGAGCAGGAAGATGGGTGAGAAGACCAAGCAGGGCCTGGGGGACGTCAATCAACCAACACTAAAGTAAGTTTTTATAGATAACACTTTCTAAAATCGCAAGCGAAATTTTTAGAGGCAGAACAAAAAATAAATGTTAAGTTTAACCCAACTAATTCGAGGACAAAATTAACTAAGCATATTCTCAGCAGGTTTGGTGGTCTTTTTGTGAGGGCCACCTCCTTTTCCTTTGGCTTGTTACTCTGACTGTTCACACTTTTACCCACATGCCTGGCATTGACTATACTATTGTTTGAAAGCACTGAGATTTTAAGAGGATGTGTGTGGGGTCATGCTTAGGCCGTGGTCAGCTGCTATAATAATTACAGTGGTTGTTATCTATTGAGAGCTTTTTTGGCAGGTTGCCACCAAAAGGCTACAACTTGCATCCCAGTTTATTTTCATTAAGTATTTGGGCTCTGCCATTCTGTTTAAAATGAGATTTAAATCCAGCTTTAAAAAGATAATATAAGCATTGCATAATCCTGGAACTATGGAGCATGTCTCTGAATTCATTTTGAAAAATCAGTTAACTAATTGTTTTAAACACTGTCACAAAGTCGGGGAATTACCCGTATGTATATTTCTGATGCTAGTGATCAATATACATCTATACATAAAGTATGGTATATTATCCTTTTTGTAAAATTTGTTGTTATGTATCTATTTGTATGTGTGTGCTGTGTGTCTTTGTGAGTATATTGGGAATGTGTATAGTGTCTGAGAACACAAAAGGGTATCAGATCCTCTGGGTCTGGAGCTATGGCTGTTGACAGCCACCCAAAATGGGCGCTAGGAAATAAACTGTATCCCTTGGATCTGCACCAAATGCTTTTAGTAGCTGAGCCATTTTTCAATCCCCAATACAAGCACATTTTAGAGCCAGATATTTTTATGAATGGAAAATTTATAATATTATACATCATCTAATCTTTCTTTTACTATAAAAATAAAGATAAAATAAAAATGTGAGTAGTAAAGAGAGTATTTCCTTATCCTAGCAATACTCTTTTTATTAATTAATTTATTTATTAATTAAAAATTTTCACTTCCTCCCTTCCTCCCATTTCCCTCCCACTCCCCCCACTTCCTTTTCCCCTCCCTCTTTAGTCCTAAGAGCAGTCAGGGTTCCCTGCCCTGTGGGAAGTCCAAGGTTCTCCCCCTCCATCCAGATCTGGGAAGGTGAGCATCCAAACAGACTAGGCTCCCACAAGGCCAGTCCATGCAGTAGAATCAAAACCCAGTGCCATTGTCCTTGGCTTCTCAGTTAGCCCTCATTGTTAGCCACATTCAGAGAGTCTAGTTTGATCACATGCTCATTCAGTCCCAGTCCAGCTGGCCTTGGTGAGTTCCCATTAGATCAGCCCCACCATTCAGTGGGTGGGTGCATTCCTCGCGGTCCTGACTTCCTTGTTCATGTTTTCCCTTCTTCTGTTCCTCATTTGGACCTTGGGAGCCCAGTCCAGTGCTCCAATGTAGATCTCTGTCTCTATCTCCATCCATCGCCGGATGAAGGTTCTATGGTGATATGCAAGATAATCATCAGTGTGGCTGTAGGATAAGGCCAGTTCCAAGACCCAAAAGGGGGAATATGGTATGTACTCACTCATAAGTGGATTCTAGCCATAAACAAAGGACATTGAGCCTATAGTTCGTGATCCTAGAGAAGCTAAATAATATGGTGAAACCAAAGAAAAACATATTTATCTGCCTGGATATTGGAAGTTGACAAGATCATCGGGGAAGAGTTGGGAGCAGGGGGTGGAGGTGGATTGGGGGGAAGGAGAGATGGGGAGAGAGAAGGGAGAAGAGGAGGATTTGAGAGAGCTTGGGAAAATGGGATAATTGAGATGGAGGAAGGGTGGATATGGGAGCAGGGAAGAAGTTATCCTAACCAAGGGAGCCATTTTAGGGTTGGCTAGAGTCTTGGCTCTAGAGGGATTCCCAGGTATCAAAGGGGATTTCCCCAACTAGTTCATGGGCAGCAGAGGAGAGGGTGCCTGAACTGGCCTTATCCTAGCAATACTCTTAATTTTACTATGAACATAAATCTGTTGCAGAATGTCTTCTAATAAAACCAATTATTTTAAATAAAAAAAACTGACTATACTTTAGAAACTTTTCATGAAGTCTAATAGTTTTTAAAAATATTCTTGACAAAATACATTTTTGTCATATTCTTTCCCTTCATCTACTCCTTCCAGATCTTCTCCACCTCCATATCTTAAAATCAGTTATGTTGCTATCTGTCTACAAACCAATGTGAGACTAACTATACTGAGATTCTTTGCTTACTGTTGATTATATATACCATTTGCAAGGAAGATATTTAGTCATATATATATATATATATGTGTGTGTGTGTGTGTGTGTATTTAAGTGTGTATATATTATATATAATTATATATTAATATTATATATATATACACTTAAATGACCTGATAATTTTGCTTAAATGTGTATAACTGGTCAAGGATAAACAAGAGGAACTATGAAAATAACACCAGAAATCTGAGCAAGAAAATGTTGCTTACATGAAGTCCTCAGATGTTATAAAATGATGGATTAAAAATATTCTTTTTGCAATTATATTGCAATTTAAGAGTTTATTACAGAAAAGATAGGAGTGGAAAGTTCTTTATAGGATTCTGGGTTGACGAGATGATGATTATACATTTAGTTAGGATTATTTAGGAAGAATAATTCCACTATTCTCTTCTAGTTTGATTACATCTTATATCAACCTCATATATTTCAGATACCTAGAAGACAGGTTTATGAGTGTTCTTACAAAAAATTATAAATATTTAGGTTATAGATATGCTAATAACTCTTATTTGATCTCAGGAAAAATACTACCTGCTTATTATAATGTATTCCACACATAGGTAAAATAATTATGTGTCAACACAGAGAAATGCCGGTAGATAATGCTACTTTCCAACAGTAGCTAATATCATGGACCTACATCTTATTACCAACAAGACAGCAATACAAGCAAGCAATCAGACAAACAAACAAACAAAAAACAAGGCTTCATTTCCTTGTATCAAAAACTGTTGTATACACCTTGTATTGTTTGTATGAGTCTAACATTTTACAATAATAAAAGGTTCCAACTAAATTCTACAATTAATTTAAATTTTACAATAATAAAAGGTTCCAACATATTTTCTGTATTTGTGTGTCTGTGTGGTGATTGTTCATTTTTTTTTTTTTTTTTGGTTTTTCGAGACAGGGTTTCTCTGCAGCTTTAGAGCCTGTCCTGGAACTAGCTCTTGTAGACCAGGCTGGTCTCGAACTCACAGAGATCCGCCTGCCTCTGCCTCCCAAATGCTGGGATTAAAAGCGTGCACCACCACCGCCTGGCATGGTGATTGTTCATAATCTAACAAATAAAGCTTACATGAAGATCAGAGTGCAGAGCTAGCCACCATTTAGCCATAAAGGGTAGGTAGTGGTAGCACACAAATTTAATCCCAGCACTTAGGAGGCAAAGACAGATGGATCTCTGTCAGTTCAGAGCAAACTTGGGCTACACTAGTCTCAAAAAGAAAGAGAACCAGGCAGTGGTAGCTCACACTTTTCAATCCCAGTATTTGGGAGTGACACTTTTAATACCAGCACTAGAGAGGTAGAGACAGAAAGGTATATGGCTGGGTGGAAAGAGGAATGTAAGTCAGGAGGAGAATGGAGCTCAAGCCATTCATTCTGAAGATTCATAGAGATAGGATCACCTTTTCCGTCTTAGGATTCAGTAGAGGTAAGAACTAGTAGCTAGTTGCTCCGCTTCTTCGATCTTTCAGCTTTCACTCCCTAATATCTGACTCTGGGTTTTTTTTTTTTTTTACTACTAATACATATTAGAAAACATGCTAAGTGTATGTTCAAAATTTCATATAAAATCTATAGAGCAGTATGAAACTCAGGAAACTGAGTGATTTGGCTGACACAGTTTCTTGTAACATGACGCTGATACAAGTTGAGTTGAGCTGATAGTTTTGAGTCTTTCACAAAGAAACATGAAGGTCCAGAGCTAACATCTATTAATTGCCTAAAATGTCCAAGCACTAAGCATATACAGGATAGCATCCCATGCATACAGCAACACCTATGAAGCACTGGTGAAGAAAGCTTGTCCAGTGCTTATTATCTCACTCACCACATCGATGACATTGTTTCCCTATGAGACACATGGACCAATCCTCTTGGCCTCTGTACAAACTTCCTGCACACTTCCACCACCTTCCACCCTTTTGGATACACGAGTAACAGGGAGCATCTGATTTTTAAACCCGTCTCTAGGAAGGGGTTCAGTACTTTGTGAAACTCCATGACAAGTCATCAAAGCTTCGGTTGCTGAGAAATCTGAAGAGCACAAACTAGGATACAGCAGCAGGAAGTTGATTTCTATAAGTGATTGATGTTTATGTTCTGTGAAATTAAGAGTAACTTCACATAATCATATGCCTGTAAACGAACAAAAGAAAATCAAATATTTATTAAGCAAACTAAAATGACCAAATAAATTAGCCCTATATTTACAATTACACAAATTGGTAGATATTTGGATTATATTAACAATATATGAATCAAATGTTTATATGTCTATTTAGTATAGTACACAGCTTTCAGAATAAAGTGACAGTTTTGCTGTATTTGAGTTACTCTGGACAAACTATATAAGCATATTTCAAGTCACACTTCCTACAATCATAATAATCATAAAGAATATTAGCAGTAAATAACATTATGATGTCATTCCTGAAAGAATATCTATTTACACATGGTTTTTGGCTCATATTCAGTAGCAAAGACCTGTCATTGAAATGAAACCATGCCATTTCGTTTTGTAGTATTGCTGCCTGGAGGACAGGACCTATGTTGCAATGATGTATAGGAAATGTCCTTCAAAACTTTAAGATTCTCCCCTTTGAACTCAGAGCCCATGAACCAGTGGTAGCAGACTCATTTACCCAAACTGAAGCCTCCTCTTTAGGAGTTGTGACTCCAGAGAGTCTGAAATAATTGCTGAGTGGCACACTGTTGTAGTTTTTAACTTGCTAATAAACAACATATAAAGGAAATGTAGACATGTATATATAATATTATGTTTATAAGCATTATAAATATGTATTATAACTTAAGAACATTTATTAGAGTTTAAAAGCAATATTCCAGGTCAAGCAAACTGTGAGTCTTGGTGGCTGCCTAGGAGAAAAGAATGGTGAAGAGAAGTAGAAATCCATGTTGTTTATGTTAAGCTACCAGAAAGGTCAACCACCTGGGGCAGACAGCCAAGTGGCCAGAAGAGAAAGAGTAATAAATTCAGAGTGTTAAAGAAACCCAAAACCAGATAGAAATTAAAGAGGAAAATGCTACACTTTCCTGAACAATCCAGAAAACTTGGCAGACATACAAAGGTGAATATCTATGGCTCTGTAAGACAATACCCAAGCATCCTTTTTTATTTGTTGATGTCATTAGAGGGACTTTAAATTAGATTAAAAATTGGATAAATTTCATTCCATTCTCTTAGAATTTCAGGCTATAGGGATGATCTGCCACTTCAGTGACAGGGACTGTCAATACACTTTAATATTTGACAAGTTCTAGTGGGTATAAGACACGGTGACTGTCTTTCATTGAGTTTTCATCCCAAGTAAAACGAAACCCCAGAGCAATGCAATTTTGTAAGCAATTCAATTGCTTCTTAAAGTATTACATTTTCTAAATGTATTTATTGGGAACTTTAGTTTTTAGTTTTTTAGTTTCCTTATTTTCTGAAAAATATTATAGGAAAATCCTAAAACACAAAATAATTACTTTTGTCAATTAAAAATTGATAAGGGAGCAGGCCCAAGTCAGTGACCTCTGCAGGAGCAGGTATGAAAGAGCAACCACCTAGGGAGCAGACCTGAGCCAGAGACCTCTGTGGGACTGGATCCAGGCCAGGGACCTCTGCAGAAGCAAAGCCAAGCCAGCAACCTCCTCTGGAGCAGGTACTAGGGAGCAACCAACAAGGGATCAGGCCCAAGCCAGAGACCTCTATTGGACTCGGTCTAGGCCAGGAACCTCGGCAGGGGTAAGCCCGAACCCAGGGCATCTACAGGAACAGGCCCAAGTCAGCAACCTCTGCTGGAGCAGACCCAAGAAAGCAACCTCTGTGGGAGCAGGTATGAAGGAGTGACTGCCAAAGGAGGAGGCCCAAGTCAGACACCTCTGCAGTACTGTGCCTAGGTCAGGGACCTCCATGGGAGCATGCCCAAGCCAGGGACATCCACAGGAACAGGCCTGAGCCAGCAACCTATGACAAAGAAGACCGGAGCCAGTGACTTTAGCCTGAGTCAGTCACCTCTACAAAACCAGGTCTGAATCAGCAACCTGAGTGGTAGCAAGCCCAAACAAGCGACCTCCATGGGAGCAGGCCTGAATGAACTCTGGGATTGCAGAGCAACTTCGGAAACACTGAGTGACCTCTGGAAATGACAAGTAAACTCTGGGGTGATTGGAACTATAGCCCTGACTTCACCACAAAAGGCAACCATCTGAGCCTGGGATCCACTGGCACCTGAAAGACTGATCACCAGAGACAGCCCCAACTACACCAATCAGAGGAAAAGATGGGTAGACAACGTAAGAACATAACAACACAAAAAGCAACATGATGCCAACAAAAACTAGTGGCTCTACAACAGCAGGATTGAATACCCCAATATAGAAAAAGCACAATAAAATGACATAAAAAATAAGTTTAGGAATATGTTTGAGGCCCTTAAATAGTAAATGAAAGACTCCTTCAAAGAAATGGAGGAAAAGACAAACAAAAAACTGGGAGAAATCCAGAAATCCCTTAATGAAAACCAAGAAAAAGCAATCAAACAGATAAAAGAAATAATTTAAGATTTGAAAACTGAAATAGAGACAATAAAGAAAACACAACCTTGTGTTGTTCCTAATTTCAGTGGGATCGCTTTGAGTTTCTCTACAATTAGTTTGATGTTGAATGTTGGCTTGCTGAATATTGCCTTTATTATGCTTAGCTATGTTCCCTGTATCCCTGCTTTCTCCAACACCTTTACCATGGAGGGGAGTTGTGTTTTGTTGAAGGCTTTTTCAACATCTAATGAGATAATATTTTTTCAGTTTGTTTATATGATGGATTACATTGACAAGATTTTGTATGTTAAATGATCACTGCATCTCTGGGATGAAGACTTCTTGGTCATGGTGGATGATTTTTCTGATGTGTTCTTGTGTTTGGTTTACCAGTATTTTATTGAGTATTTTTG
This sequence comes from Arvicola amphibius, assembly GCF_903992535.2. Lineage (NCBI taxonomy): Eukaryota > Metazoa > Chordata > Mammalia > Rodentia > Cricetidae > Arvicola > Arvicola amphibius. The sequence continues at coordinate 172,546,112 of NC_052048.2, forward strand.
TATAAATGTTCATGAGTGAGATTGGTCTTTAATTCTCTTTCTTAGTAATGTCTTTAAGTGGTCTGGTCTGGGTATCATGGTAATTGGTCTTGTATTGTTGCCATTGTAATGAATTGCTACGAATGTAGGTGTTTACAGAATGAAATTAGTATGTGGGGAATTACACATGTTCTAGATTACAGTCCATTTCTATGTAGATAGTTCCCTAATACAATGCTGGTATATGATTTGTTATATACAGGAAAGCTTCTGATTTTCAGAAAACAGTGTTGAGAAAACTGACAGTCAATATCAAGAAAAACTGCAATAATTTTAAAGCACAGCTTGCATCACACATAGTTCTAATTCCATGCTAATAGATGCACTTTTCAGAAATGAGCCTAGGCTAATTGCATGCCTGTTCTACATTCTATTCCTGTTTGGATTTGCGACATAAAGTCTTGTGTTTTCTAAACATCTGGATCTCATTCAATAAATTCAACCTCTTGTTGGTACTGGAAAGAAAACATAATCCCAGTACTCGAAAGGCAGGGGCAGGTGGATCTTTGTGAGTTCGAGGCCAGCCTGGTCTACAAGAGCTAGTTCCAGGACAGGCTCCAAAGCTACAGAGAAACCCTGTCTCGAAAAATCAAAAAAAAAAAAAAAAAAGAAAGAAAGAAAAGAAAAGAAAACAGTAACCATAGTTCTTCCAATTGCAGAAAAGGAAATATGCTTGAAGTAAAACTGCAGTGCTGTAGGTGTTCAGTCTGACATTCATTGTACTCCTTCACGGTCTGACCATTAAGTTGTAAGGCTTCAGAGACTGAGCACAGTATGGTGTTTATATTTTTTTCCACAAAGGAAGCATCAGTTTTCTATATTGCATGTGCAAGTATGTGAAAAGTAGAGTAGTGTTAAAAAAAACTTCCACTTACATTAAAATGGGATGAAGTCCTGCCAAAATTGTTTGTGAGGTACAGTGTTTCTTACATGCCTAACATACTTGTCCTTTCTCACTGTAAATAGCATCACTGGAAAATTATATACTGGCTAGACTGTGAACAGAGGTTGTAAAAAAAAATTCTCTCGTCATAGTCAGCACCTGTCAGTGCCTTCAACAAGACAGACCTATAATAAGGACTCAAAATACATATGTTTTTGTGAAGATGTACAAGTGTTCATTTCTCTGGGAACATGGCCAAGGATGCAATTGCTAAGTCAGACACTAAGTGTGTGTGTTTACATTTAAAGTGCTAGGCTGTTTTCCAAAGTAGCTATAACATTTTAAGTTTCTATCAGCAACGTCTGAGAGCTTTGTTTCTCTCGCGCTGGCAACAGATAATATGGACTACATAAAAGTTTCCATGACATTGAAGAATCGAAGTAATTCTTTATTCTGAAGTAAGCTTCTCCTAATATCCCAAATTGGCTCTGCTCCAGTAAGCTCAGTCAGTGGAGTATAAAGGAGAAGGAAAAAAAATAAGCCTGGATTTGTAACAATTTCCTGATGGCTAGTTATAGATGATTTCAGCATGGCTGACTTCATACTACCCATGTGCCTAAGCTGAAAACAACATCAGGAAGAAAACACATATGGTCCTTTCAAGGTGGCATATATCAGTTCCAGCACACTGCTGCACATTCATGAGCACACACAATATGCACTGACAAGCATATATATCCACATACATGTTCATGTGTATGCACACAGAATAGCACATATATACAATGACCCTTTATGAGTATAGGTAGATGATGAAATAAAAAGTATATCCAGAATTTATTAGAATAGCATCATAATCAAAATATAGAAATATATAAAATAATAAGTCCAGAATGATGGATATGTTTTGGAAATAAACATTATTGTCATTGTAAAAGATTGAAAGAGATTGAACATTGCTCTCAGTTAATAGTATTTATTTCTAGGTAGTTGGATAATGAGTGAATTCAATTTTTCTTATTTAATTATCCCAATCCACCTCAGTGAAGTGTTCTTTTAAAAGAATAAATGCACACTTCCCACTCTAAAGATTAAAGCAGAGATAGCAAACTGTACAAACAACGTGGGACAGAGCAGATCATGGTAAGTGGGGAGGGAGCACAAATTCAGTTCAGAAACACTGCTGTTCATAAACGGAAATCACATGGGGCCAACCAAAGATGGTACCAGGAGAGAACATACCTGGGCATGAAATTCCGCACTGTCTCAGAAAAATGATCAAGGAGGCTTCTTGAGTACCCATGTTGATACTTATGAAAGGCGGGGAGAGTGGTTCTCAGAGGATCATCGTTAGGAGGAATTTCAGATCAGTGAAGGGACCTGAGTCTGGATTCTCTTTCTTTCTATTTGGTCAAAGCTAAACTCTCAATTTCCTCAGGTTCATTTCTTCCACAACTAAAAAATGTAAGCAAATTTCATGAAAAGAAGCAAAGTTTGCAAAGTTCTCCCTCTGCTTTGTATTTTCTTCTTGAAAGGTTTAATGTATCTCCAAAAAGTCTGACATGAGCTTTTGTGGGATAGTGGCATTAGAAATTCTATGGCTGGAACACTTCAGTTTAATGAACTAGGTGAGATTTTTTGAAATAGCAGGGTTTTTTTTTGGTTTTAAATTATGGAGAAATTATATATTATAAAAAAGCTATACATCACATTTTTTAAAAACCAATAGCAGAATGCAAATTTCTTCCTTTTATGCAAATCATTCATTTTTCTGTTCATTCAACAGATTATTAAGAGCATAGCTGCTCCATGAACATTGGCATAATTTAGGGCGAATTAACCAGGAAATATAAATAATAAACAATATCCATTAGTATATCTTGTGATGTGTGTTTTATCGTAGTATATTTTCTGCTTAACGCCTTTGATTTTCACTTCTCATTTGGTCTATAGTTATTAGTAAAATATTTTCATTTGTAATTCAGTTTGTAGAAACAGCTCTTGCTGCTATTTACTAGTAAATCTATCTCAGGGATGAAGATTTAACTATCAAAGCTATATCTTCATTCCAGAATGACTGACAGAAAGAATTATTTATTATGTATGAATGAATGTAACAAAATACTGCTCAGCAGGCAGGACATTAAATGCAGAAACAAGGAAAGGATTTCTTCATCCCATGCTTTGTGCTTGTTCTATGTGTAGAAATTTTGTTGATGAGCTTTAAATTCTTAGAGGAAGTGTTTGGAGTAAATACAGACAAGAAAGTCAATAGTGCACAGACAGCTAGGGTCATGTGACATTTGTTATCTTGACTCTTTACTCGAAAAGCCCCATCCTATTTTCTTGTTTAAAAAAAAGGAAATGTACTTATTCATATTACAACAATGCACAGGAGCAGATAACGTTGATGTAGCAACATTAACTGTTAAAACCTCAAGGTCTGGTTGTCATTTTTGAGCCCAGATTATTTGGGGCTGCTCTTATACTAACGTGAGTCTGTCCCCATGTTAATGTCATGGCACTGTTACCAATACCCCTCTTCCCATTTGTTCAGTACAATCAACTCTGCTTCATTGCTGTATTCAGGATCAGAAATCATTTTCAATTCAAAATAGATGAAGAGGCTTGGTAGGCTAAATATAAATATATAGTTAATTGACCTTACCCAGGGGTAAGAAAGGAAGGAATAGTTAAAGGAACAGTTTAATATTTTTCATTTTAATATTTTAATATTTTTATTAATATTTTTTTAATATTTTTCTTTTTTCATTTAACATATATATCATTATTGATATATTTATTTTATATGCATATTCTTAAACAATTGTGCTTTTAAATGTCTCAAATTGCCTTTATTCATCTTTGTCTGTTGGTTTTATTAGAGATGTAAAAGTAACATTTATTTGAAGTACCTTAACTTAAAGTTATTTCTCTGGGCCTTTTAAAATTTTATCTTTTTAAAACACCAAACATATATTTAATATTCTATTTAAACTCTCTATTCATAGGCTAAAGAATCATGGAGATATTATTTTCTCCTCATTTATGAAGGATTTAGCAATTCAAGCTTATGTAGTTCTCAATTTTAGAGATTACTGTTATCTTTCAAAGTTAATGTTCATAAAATTCAGTGTCTGACCCCTTTTACTCCATTCTTAAACGTTCGTCTTCATAAACTTGACATTTTGGCAGCAGCAACTCCATTTCCTTAGTTGTTCAAGCAACATGTGGCATCTTCATGCTTGTGCATGTGCACATGTGAGTGTGTGTGTTTGTGTGTGTGTGTGTGTGTGTGTGGTCTCATGTGCAGGTGTTTGTGTGTGTGAGCATGTGTACAGAGGCCAGAAGCTGATGTCACTCACATTCTTTGATTGCCCTTTACATGGTGCTTATTGGTGCAGCTTGGTTGGCTGGCCAATAAGATCCAGGGATTCTCTTATCTCTTCTCCTCACATGTCCCTTGCATCCCTGCGCCCCTGGAAGTTACAGACATGTACCACCACATTCAGCTTTTACATGGCTGCTGGAAATCTGAACTCAAGTTCTCATGCTTATATGGCAAGCACTTTAGCCACTGAGCCAAGTCCCCAGGCCCAAATGTAGCAAAGTTCTTTATCACACGCTATCTGATAATATACTTTCAACTATAATGAAGATTCCAGCACTGAAGCAATAGATCACACACAGAGCCAAACTTCTCACTACCCTTTTTCATACAAACAGACCAAACAATGATCAGAAAATGAATAATTGCAATACTGTTCTTATTTCTTATTTCAAATTTGGTCATGTGCTGGTGGTAAGAATTTGAAGTTGTTGATATAGTTGATAAAGTTCAGAAGTCATGTGTATTTAATTTTGAGAGAGTTGTTTTACCAAATTAGATATTATAGTGGTTTGATACATTGGTCCAAAAAACTAAACCAATCTAAAACAAAACAAAAAACAGACTAATATTAAAGAGGTATATTTTAATCAATGAAAGATAGGATAATTTAAAATAGCTCCATAAAAAAGAAGAGCTATGGTTAGATGATGATCAGGAGTCCTCAAGTCTAAACTTGATGTGGCTGTTTCCCAGGAAGTAGTAAACCAGTGCCACCATTATACAACCTTTTACTAGGCTGCTCCCACAGAACCTAAATTAAAGTGTTTGAAAGTTTATTGCACATTATAAAGTGGTAAAGAGTTGCCTGCATTTTCAGACCCTGAAATCTTAATAAAATTTAAAGAAACACATAAAAGATTTTAGGATTAGTTCACCCTCATACTTTATTGGTAAAGAAACTACTGATATTTCAAAGGCATTGAAGTTATCATTAATCTTCTTTAAAGAAACATCCCGGCTATCACTGGGCTCTGAAGACATTTTAGACATTTCTTCCACCTCCTCTTTTGTTGTTGTGAGCTGTCTTTCTCAGGAATGAGAGCAATCCAAGAGCTGGTGGAGTGGAACAGGTACACAGGAATGTCAAGTCAACGTTTATTTATGACCTGCCAGTTAGGATGGACAAAATCTATCTGGATGGTTTTCAAAGCTGCCCTTGTGGAGCACTCTGTAGTGAGATGGCATATCTCACTTGTCACATTGGAAATGGAGACAGTACTATCCATATCCATATTCACACGTCCACCTTCCCGTGTCTTACATTGATCATTTTATTTCTACATGCTTGTCATGACATTGTCACTTCCCAATGGATATTTTCTCCGTTCAGATAGACTTTATTTGCTTTAAATATTAAAAGCTTTGCTTATGATTGTATTTTTAAAGGCATAAGCACCTTTTCACCTATGTGGAATTTAAGAAAGTTGTTATTAACCCCAAAGCTACGAATGTGGTCAAATCATGTGGCTAATGGTGACATTACACCCACCTCATCATACACCAAAACTGACATTGTCAAGTGACATTTTGGGATAATTATCATTTACAATTTTGTTCCTTTATGCATAAGACTTTATAATTTGCTTAAAATATTGATCCAGTATTTTTTTTTTATTTTTTTTCTTGGTTTATTTTTTTATATTTAAAAATTTCCATCTCCTCCCCTCCTCCTCCCCCTTCCCTCCCCTCCTCCTCTCTCTTCCCTCCCCTCCTCCTTCCCCTTTCCTCCCCTCCCCTCCACCCATACCTCCCTTCCCTCCCTCTCCAGGCCAAGGAGCCATCAGGGTTCCCTACTCTATGTTAAGACCAAGGTCCTCCCAACTCCTCCCAGGTCCAGGAAGGTGATCGACCAAGCTGAGAAGGCTCCCACAGAGCCCGTCCATGCAGAAGAATCAGAGCCCAGCGCCATTGTCCTTTGCTTCTCAGTCAGTCCCCACTGTTGGCCACATTCAGAGTGACAGGTTTGGTCGCATAATCCATCAGTCCCATTCCAACTGGAGTTGGTGATCTCCCATTAGTTCTGTCCCACTGTCTCCATGAGTGAACGCACCCCTCACGTTCCTGACTTTCTTTCTCATGTTCTCTCTCCTTCTGCTCCTCATCAGGACCTTGGGAGCTCAGTCCAGTGCTCCAATGTGGGGCTCTGTCATTTTCTTCATCTATCGCCAGGTGGAGGTTCCCTCACGGTCCTGAATTTCTTGCATCTCACCATAGAACCTCCACCTGGCGATAGATGAAGAAAATGACAGAGCCCCACATTGGAGCACCGGACTGAGCTCCCAAGGTCCTGATGAGGAGCAGAAGGAGAGAGAACATGAGAAAGAAAGTCAGGACCGTGAGGGAACCTCCAGTATTTTTTAAATGGCAGACCTTGAGATGTAATAATTTTGAAAACTCTATTTCTATTCTCCATAATAAAATAATCTAACGTAAGTGTTATAAGGTATTTGATCACAGTGTGAATCACTGAGGTCGTGTTATTTACTGAAAAAACCTGCTTCTAGTTGGGGTGTGGCTCAGCCCTCATACACACCTTTAATACAAAAGCTTTCTGCTTGAATATTGTAAATAGAATTAAATGAAGTCAACCATAGGTCACGATGTGGAGCAAGCAACCAGTTGACAGGAAGTAAATTTTGAATTATTAAGAAAAAAAAGATGCAAAGAGTAAGAGTAACTCAGGAGGACAGATAAAGAGATGCACCAAAAGCAGAGAGGAAGGACATTTGAGTTTGAGGGGGTTTTGAGATGGGAGATTGTGAGGCTGGAATGTCTGCTGGGGACGGGAAGATCAGAGGGGTGCTGTCTTTGCCTCTCCGAGATAGCAGGCTTTTCTCCCGGCATCTGACTATAGAGTCTTCACTGGTAAATCCAATGATTGAGATTTTGTTAAAAATAACACATAAGTAACTGACAAAGTGCGAGACACAATTAAGACAACGCTTTAAGGACTCATTATCCTTCATTGCCGAGTAACTTGGTATTGTCTGGTAGAGAAGCAAGCAGATACCAGTGTTCAGGACTGCTGCACTGATCGGGAGAGATATGCTATCAGCAGGGAGGTGAAAGTCAGGGAATAATAAAGCAATAAAGAACTTCATGATGACACTCAAAATTTCAGTCTGGAAAAAATGCACAGTTGATTGGGAAGACAGTTTATATATGGCCCATTTACATTTTTTCTTTTTTTTTTCTTCCTCATTTTTTTTTATTAAAGATTTCTATCTCCTTCCCTCCTTCTCCCCCTTCCCTCCCCTCCCTTCCACCCTTTGCTCACCATTTACATTTTCTTAAAAGAAACTATAGCTTGAGGAAGAAGTAACTGAGCTCAAGACAAACAGACAACCTTTTTTGTTTTGGTGGGGAAGGGTAAGGGCGCTATTTAAAGTGGACATTTACTCTATTGTGATCCGGATTTTTCCTAAGGTTCACTAATCCTTTGTTTGCCATCATAGTCAAATATTAAATGAGGATGAAAGTTACCTCTAATGGAACTTCCAGTACTATTATCTTGTATCACTTTCAGTGCTATATTCTTTCTAAATTAAGTCAAACCAGGCACTCCTTTTGCTCTTCTTTTAATGAGGTGCATAATACCCTTTGCATATGTAAAATACCATACTGCTTGTCTTAACTCAGTCAATGGAGCAGCAGGCAACTTGACTTCTCTGTACATTTCCGAACATGAATAATTTACATACTAAAAATGCTAATATTTAAAAAAATACTGTAATTTATTTCTATATATTGTTTTCTAAAAATGATATTTATTACAAGTAGTTGACCTGAACATATGACATTTGATAGTAAATTATGATGGCCTGTCTGTTTCACAAGTGCTCAAATTAATAATGCACAGAACTTTCCGTCATGATTTGCATTGATCTTTTCGGAATGATCTGATCTTTTCAGAATTTTGGCAGGCTAAGGGACGTTGGAAAATATGTATTCATTCATTTTATTATGTTCATGTTTATATAGACTTAACGCACTGGCTGCTTTATTTTTATGTAAGTTGGACATATGTTTTCTAGTGGAGCTTATCTATATCATTTCCTGTAAGTCCAAATTTCAGACTTGTTCTGTTTAACAATCAGAGGTTTGCAACCAGTTTAATTTGGGGTATTATTCTTGCAGCAATGAAATTCTTTCTGTATCTTATAGAGTTTGAATAGTATTATTCCCTTGCATATTTGACACCTCATAGGCTCAAACATATAATTACTTTATTTCTTGGTACTGTTCAGCTACCCAACTGTCATTCTAATCCTCGAAGCTCTTTGGAATATATATGTATTGTCATATTTTTATGTGGTTAAGTGTTTTGTACATCAGAATTCAATCTCCTGAATTAGTTTATTTAATTTAGTGTACTACTTAACTTCTCCTTGAACTTCTATCATTCTTTTACTGAAGATTTTCTCAGTATATTTATCACTAATATTTCTTTGATAATTGATTACAGAAAACCATATTTTTTATGTTTATTATCAGTTTTTCAGCATTGTTAGGTTAGACTAATATTTAATACTCACAGACAGAAACTTGTATTTTGTTAATATTAAAAACCTATAAAAAGAAGCAAATATTTTACTTCTTATGAGGAAAAAATGAGTATCATGAGAAAATAATTTTTATTTACTCATTTTTCTTTTCAAAAGAGAGTTCAACTCATAGGATTAAAATTATATAGAGATAATGAAGGCCTCGAGGGATATGGTACCTATTTTAAGCGGTCCAAGATTATTGAATGTGGGAGGACAGACTTTTGGGGAATTGAGAAAGAGGAAGGATATTTATTAATCTGGTAAAGAATTTATAATACCTAGGAACTGAATCATTGATGTTAGCAGAAGTCTTTCTTGTTTCTGATCTAGGGAGATGGTTACTCCCCACATGTAAATATTCAACGATACCTGTACTGATCTCATATAAAACAATGAAAGAATATGTTGGAAGTTAGAGTTTACATGTGGTGCCTTTTGTTGAGTCTATAATCACCATACTCTAAAAAACAAATTTATCTTAGTGTTTGTAAAGTAACTTGATAGGTGACTATACTACAAGAATTCACCGAGAAAACTTAATTTTTAATGATCTTTATAACTTACCTCAAACCCATAACAAGCTCGTTTTTGTAGTAAGGCTCACTTTATCTCTAAGATGGAAAGTTTGCATTAGTAACTCACAGGTATCAATTAAGAGGAACTTCTGACCTCGGAAAGAAAACAGTGGAAAGATAAAAATGTGCTTAGAATGAGGTATTCAGTTAGAATTTCTACTTAACCATGTACTAGGCAGACAATGGTGTATTATGTATAATTGAACATCAATGGTTTGAATAGGAAATGTCCCTAGTGGACTTATGTGTTGACTGTGTGGAGCTATAGAATTGAAGCCAACTTAGAAGAAGCAGGTCATTTGAGACAGTATTTTAAAATTCTACCTTGTCCTTGGCCCTTCCTCTTTCTGCTTCTTGGTTGTCATGGAGTTAATTGTGATCCATACCATGCCCTTCTCAGCACGAGTGGCTGAAACCTTTTAAACAGAGAAACAAACCAAATGGTTAGACCCTTCAAGTTGTGTTCAGTCAGGTGTTTTAATAATACCCACAGAAAACTTACTCACACAGACCTTGAAACAATAGAAAAGCATGCCTGTTCACTGATTTTAAAAAAAAAAAAGAGTAATTGTCCCCTTTGAAACAATAGAGGTTGGTTCAACATCATATTATGAAAACCATACAATTTCAGATCACTGTTGCCTTTATTTATCACCCCTTCTGAACAATGCCTCAGCCATATAAGAAACTGTCAATTTTTCCTACAGTGCCTACCGTGCTTTCTGGATGTAATTTTAAAAAATTATCAGGATTTTTTTTAGTCTCCTTACAACTGGGGATTCATTGCTCACACCTGTAAGATAGAAACTATCATAGAAGTGACCTGACATCTTCTATATCTTATCAACACCCTCATATTCATAGTCAATATTCATAATTTTGTTTCAAGATAGGCAGTTACCATTCCAACGTCCCTTCCTCCATTCTTAGCATACTAACTCTTTCAGACTGAGCCACATAATGGAATTCTGGAATCAGACAGGGAAGGCCATTCCTTGTTAGTTACTTAAGTTGCTTGCCAACAGTTGATTTTGATATTGGTGTCTCAGACTGTGATACTGAACAGATGAGATTCTCGTCAAATGAAATGGAAATGCACTCTAAACAGATTTTCATTCTGTTCTTTACTTTCCATTACTGCCCTGCTTTTTCCTCTTGTCCACTGTGACTGTAAAGCTAATCAGCATGTTTATAAACAGAAATAACTTATGAAATTGAAATTAGTTATGAGAATAAAACGAGTTAATAATTTCTTTTTCATTGATTTTTATTGAGCTCTACATTTTTCTCTGCTCCCCTCCCTGCCTCTTCCCTCCTCCCTTCACCCTCCCCCAAGGTCCCCATGCTCCCAATTTACTCAGGAGATCTTTTTAAAAGAAGGCTATTGGCACCAAGCTCAAGGACACTGAAGTAATCAAACTGAATGTCAGTGATGTTTATCAGGGTGCTAATAAACATTTTGCAGGGACAGAAATGGTAAGTACTATTTATGGTTACAAAAACAACCACAGCATTGATTTCTTTTTTTGTTATAAACATTGGTCACTGAAAATCTGTTACTGAAGTAAGTTAATTATGTAACAGGCCAGCTTTTCAAAGGTCTTACAACATAAACAATGTGAAACCACAGCCACTCTGGCTAAGGAAGAGGTAGGGGCTACTGGGGCAATCTCCATCATCCACTCGAAAGACCTTTGGGGGAATCCAGAATGCATGACATTTTGGAGGACCCTGTTCTGTAGTGCTTTTTTTGTGAAATATTCAAAACTTAAAAACTCAATTCTGTATTTTCTTTCAGTAGGAAAGGTAAGCAAAAGAAGTATATAAAACAACTTGATTTTTATATTCTTATGCAATGCTTTAGTCCACAAATACATGGACTGACATCTGGGAAGGTTTAGTGAATATTTTTAATCTCACCACTCAGGGGCAGAGGCAGGCAGATTTCTGAATTCAAGGAAAAGCTGGTCTACAAAGAAAGTTCAAGACAACTGGGGATACACAGAGAACTGTCTCAGAAAAACATGTATTAACTGAGATGGTCTTTAAACTGCTGTTCTTCAGAAATCAAAGAATCATTATGAAATGTTATACTTGCTGAATGTCTCATGCACTGTGACCTAAATAGAATATTTGAATCTCTAGAAGATTCAGACCCAAAGATAAGTTGTGCATTGAAGGAATTTAATTATTCTTGTAGATTTTAGCAAACTAATCATAGTAATCTAGAAAGATATCCTTGTTGATGATTTAACCCAAATTTCTCAGGTATTGCTACCCTCTCTCAATACTGACATATATTTTTCTTTATTGAGAAATAAAATATCTTAAAATCTTAGCAGCTATGGAGTTGCCTATCTCTCTGAAGGTGATCTGTCCATTGGGAGACTAGTCAGGGCTGACTCCGCTTGAGCAAATGGCTTACTTCCTGAGATGTTCAAAAAAGAGAGGTAGCTCATTCAAATACTCAGGAGATAGAATAAGAAATTTTGGACTGTCATAAAGAGACACTTGCCTTTCCTGATTTTTTCTGCTTTATGTTAAAATCTTCTAAAAGATAAAGTATGTATTTGTTCTTATTGTCAAGGTAGAGATATCTTAAAAAGAAGCTGTTTTATGTGTTGTTTGGGATTTTTCTTGTTTTTATTTGTTTTATTAATTTGTGGAGGTGTTGTTGTTTGTTTGATTATTTGGTCAAATCCCAGTCAAGCAGATGCTTGTCATTTGAGAGACAGTTGGAACATCAGTATGTGAAACCCCCCTTTCCTTTTAATCTGTCTTTATTCATTTAGCAACAGCACATGAGAATCCAGCCAGTCACATTTTAAAATACAATTTAGCCATAGCATTTGCATCTTACTGTTTTCTTAGCATATAATTATAGGTTTGCTGTCAGATCATTCAACAAAAAGATTTTTCTTATGTGTCCATAGGTAATGAGATGAAGTGGCCCTCCATTTGGCAAGTACTGGAGTAGAACAGTATGATTAATTTCTCTACAGCTGGTCCACCTTTTTTAGTAAGGTGTTACTGTACAGTTTGCATTCTAATTTCTTTGTGCAATGAACAATTTGCATGCATTAAATGATCCTTGTCATTTCCTATAATTAGAGTGTAACCACATAAGTATAGGAAATTATTGAAGTATCCCACAGATGAGCTAATTAATGCCTTATTGTTAAGACCCGCCCAAATAATAGAGCATGGACAGACGAGAGTTGCATGCTGCAAGCTAGATTCTCTTCTTTTTGTTCTGTATTATAAGGTCATGTATGCCTGTTTATTAGAACACACATCCATGCTGCATGTAAATGTGAACCAAATTGATTACCTCCAAGTGCACAGAAAAGGTAGGGGGAATAGTAATTTTGCAGTATTATTCAAAGAAGAAAATAGCCTCTAGTATTCATAAAACATTAGCCATAAATAAAATATGTTTTTGTCATATTAAAATTGCCAAAAATTTTAGAAAGAAAAATTCATATTTTGTGAAGGATATATGATTACAATCATATTAATGTTGATATTAAATAAAATAAATCATATCTGGTCATATAATAACATTTGATATCTGTCTCTCTCAGTGTATGTGTGTATCTCTTTCTCCCTCCCCTCTCCTTCCCTCCCTTCCTCCTTTTCACCTTCTTTGCCTCCCTTCCTCTCCTACAAAAATTTTGGGATAGAAATGAAACAAACAGTGATCAATGGTTATGACATTGGTTGATGAGTGGAATACAGTCACTAGCTAATTACAAAGAGCTGTAACTTGTATGTTAGTAGAAGATCTAGGGAGACTAATTTAGAGTGTACTTTTCAGGGAACTCTCGCATTGTTTTTTCCTGATCTATTGCTATGTAAAGACATAGAAGGATTTATCAAGAAGCAAATGTTTTCACTTTTGTCTTATTTTGTACAGCCTATAACCACACTATTCTCAGTTCCTATGTCTGTCTGTCTGTCTGTCTCTCTCTCTCTCTCTCTCTCTCTCTCTCTCTCTCTCTCTCTCTGTGTGTGTGTGTGTGTGTGTGTGTGTGTGTGTGTGTGTGTGTGTGTTTATTTGTGTATACTGATCTTTTGGTATCATGAGGGATTTGCTTCAAGATCAATACTGATAAAAAAATTAATGATGTTCTCCTGAGTGAGGTATCTCAGACCCAGAAAGACAAACATAGTATGTACACACTCATAAGCAAATATTAAATGCAAAGCAAAGGAAAAGCAGCTTATAGTCCATGACACCAAAGAAGCTAGGAAACAATGAGAACCTTAAGAGGGACATGCATGGAAGGAGAAATAGACAAGGTGTCCTGAGAATATTGGGAACATGGGGGTGGTAGGAGAAGGGAGGATAAAAGGGGATGGGAGGATGAGGTAAGGGGAGAAGGGGAGAGGGAAGAGAACTTGGGAGAATAGGATGGTCAAGATGGGGAAAGGACAGAGAGAGTGAGCAAGGAAAGAGATTATTTTGATTAATGGAGTAAGGATGGGGCTAAACAAAACCTGGCACTAGGGATATTCCCAGGAATCAACAAGTACGACCCCAGCTAAGACCCTAAGCAATAGTGAAAAGGGTGCCTGAACTGACCTTGCCCTATAATCAGATTGATGGCTACCTTCATTGTCATCATCGAACCTTCATCCAGTAACTGATGGAAGCAGATGCAGAGATTCACAGCTAAGCACTGGACCAAGATCCCAGAGTCCAGTCTAAGAGAGGCAGGAGAGAAAGTATCAGTAAATGGGTCAAAATCATGATAGAAAAACCCACATAAACAGCTGGCCTCAGCTAGTGGGAGCTCACTGACTCTGGACTAACAGTTGGGGGACCTGCATAGGACCAAACCAGGCCCTCTGAATATGAATTATAGTCATGTGCCTTAGGCAGTCTGTGGGGCTTACTGGCAGTTGGATCAGGGTTTATCCCTCGTGCTTGAACTGGCTTTTTGGAGCCCATTTTCTTTGGAAGAATCCCTTACACGGCCTAGGTATAGGGGAGGAGAGCCTTGGTCTTGCCTCAAAGTGATGTGACAGAATTTGTTGACTTCCAATTGGAAGCCTTATCCTCTCTGAGGAGTGGATTGGGGGGTGAGGGAGAAGATGGAGGGACCAGGAGGGCTCCCTCGGATTGGTATGTAAAATGAGAAAAGATTGTTGTAAAAAAATTAATGATGTTCAGCTACATTTTATAAAATTGTGTGACACTTGTATATAACCTATAAAAGCCTACTATATATTTAAATTATCTATGAATTACTTAAATATTTATCATAATGAATGGTTTTGAGAATGACGGCAAGATAGTGTTTACATGTTCATTATTGCTTTATAAATTGCATTATGAAAAATCTTTTAATTTTTAAACCATATTTGTTGGACTTAAAAAGAATCCCACAAATGCAGAAGGTCAGTTGTGTTAGGTAATATGTACATATTCAAGTGGTGTATTTCTATATACTCATGTCTCATCCAACTATTCAAATTATGTGCACAAATATATTACATTATAAAATAAAGATTAATAATTCAAGAACTGCTTAGTTACAAACAGATAATTCAATGTGCAGAGAAACCCTCTTTAAAAGATTACTTCATCACAGAATACAAAATTAATATATTAAAATTTAAAAAGTCTACAATTTCTTTCTTAGCAATTTTTAAGATATCATAATTGTTAGATTATAACAATTCATCAGTTAATTCAATGGTTAGAGAATGACAGGGTATTTCTTTCAAGGGAATTGTTTACTGTGCAGATAATTTAAGATATGTAATATGGCGACACAGTAGCTTTTATAAATAACATAGAGAACAAGGTTTTACAAATTATCTCCCTAGTGATTTGATAAATATATTCTTAAAAATAACACCTTAGCTGTAATGAAAATGAAAAGAGATTTTAATAACAGCATTTTTAAAGTGGAAGTCTTGGCTTAATGTCTTACTCATTTTTGCTTTTGTATAGGACTCTGAAAGGAAGGAGAGGAATTGAAGTGCATGACTCAGGAGCACCAGCCTCCCTGGAAGCTCTGCAGTTGGAGTTCAGATCTCAACTCGGATGCTCCTTTCCTCCCTCTGACTCCCAGATTCAGTGATCTCACCAGCGGCCTCAGACTCCTGAAAGCCATCTTCTGTCCTCTGACATTTTCCAGCAGAAAGCCACCCAAAGCAAATCAAGGTCACTAGGATCAAGAATGATAAACTTAAGCTTTCCAATGCCTGTTGGAGAATACTAACTTCTCCATTGATGAGTATTAATTTCTGCATTTTTACCTGAGCAATTTTAGTGTTCCCTTTGCAGGTGAACTGAAGTCTATATAGCTTCAGTCTGGGGTCTCAAATATATGTAATTATGATCTACTTCATTACATAGTTTTTACTCCTCCCATTTTAAGACCGTGGATGTGAGTTGATTCGGATCGTCTTTGGGCATTGCTGACGCTAATGCACACGGTTCTCTAGTTGCCCTACTTCATGGCCAACTTAGCAGCTTAATTTTCTAGAAACTACAGAAGGGCAGAATTTTAATTCATTCATTTTAGGCTCTTCTTGTGTGTGTGTCAAATGTAAATAGCCATCATGAACATCTCTTTGAACACTCAATCTGTACTGGTGGCACTGTTTGGGAAGCTGCAGAACCTTCACGGAGTGGAGTCTCACTGCAGGGAGCAGGCAACTGCAGAAAGGTCCTGAGTTGTGTATTTAGCACCTGTTCCTCTCTACCATGACCACTGACATGTGTAGGTGTGAGTAAACTGTCATTCCCTTTTCTGTTCAGCAGGCTCAGGGTCTCAGAAAGATGGATCTTGCTGATTCAAGTTCTCTCACTACCTGGACATATTTTGGTGTGAAGCTCTGTTTGATTCTCAGTTCATTCAGTTCTTCTAAACTCCACCAGCAGTCCTTCTTCTTGCTCTGAACTGAATGACAGACACTATCCTTCAGAATCAATGAATAAATTATTAATTACTTACACACTCTTAGATTTTATTAATTCCTTTACTTAAACTATAATAAACATAAATGAGAAATCTTTCTTTTTCTCACCATCTATTTTAAGTTATTCCTTGGAAAACTTTTATTTAGCAAGTATCTATTAAATACAGATGAGTTCTAGAGTCCTTGGATAACTGTATGTAAAATCTTACAGTGTGCTTCGTGAGCATAGACTATTGTGTTTAAGCCTCAGATACTTTATTCATACTTCAGTAAAATATGGCTGAAACTTCTGGTAGTGGAAGACTTGGGAAATGTATTTTGACAAACAAAATACTGTAGCAAATAAAACCCAGATTCTAGTGGGGCAAGACAATAAAGATTTATTTCTTGCTCGTTAAAAAGCCTTATGCAGATGTTTTACAGGGTTTTTTTTGTAGGACTCAACTGCCTGTTGCATTATTACTTACCATATGTGGAGATCCCTGGGGTCTACTTAGTGTCTGTACTAGTACCAGCATAGTCAAAACAGAGGAATTTTGTGGGTTTTTATAAGCCAAACTACTCTACTATACAGTGAATTGTTTGAATTGAACCCCAAATGTAGCCTTCTGACATATTAGAGAAGAATAAGAAACAG
The DNA here is from genome assembly GCF_903992535.2 of Arvicola amphibius. Lineage (NCBI taxonomy): Eukaryota > Metazoa > Chordata > Mammalia > Rodentia > Cricetidae > Arvicola > Arvicola amphibius. Next base: position 172,563,120 of record NC_052048.2, read on the forward strand.
ACTTCCATGACAATCACTGTCACCATGAATTGGAACTGGAAGACCCTCCTACTATTGTTGAAAGCCTTGCAATTCCAGGAAGACAGCAATGAAGTTACTTTTTAAACATCACAGAAAAACATTGCTTTAAAATTTGGGAGATGTAGACATGAAGGTTGTTGATCATCCTCGCCATAGGTTCTAGGATGAACTAAGTTTACTGTTGTAAAGAATATTCCAGAAATGAAAAGGGAGAAGAGTGTGCTTTATCTCCATCACACTGTGTGAGAAGGAGGCAAAGGAATGGGTAAACATTCCTTTTGAAAAACTTTGCAATGTCTCAGTAGGGAGAAATAAAGTATCTTCATTGAGCCTATTGTGTTTGACCACATTCTATTCCAACTTTACATGTTTAAACCATCTTTTTTTGTCATAAGGAGCTGTATCTCCCAAGGTACTTCATTTTATTTCTTGCATTAATAATTTTAAAATCTCTTGCATCAGCTTTTCATAAGAATTACAGGTTTCTCCCTTGCATTGAAAACTGGGATGACTCAATTTTACACTTTGTAAGTTCTCAGTTTACAGAAGTGTCCTTTGGATCCATGGTTAGTACTAAAAAAGAAATTGTTAGTAGCACACGTGGATTTTTCCTTGGGCCACCAGCTCACAAAAAAAAAAAAGATACAAAGACTTTTTAATTATGAAAGTCTGGCCAATAGCTTAGGTTTGTTTCTAACTAGCTCTTATAACTTAAATTAAACCATTTCTATTGACCTATATGTTGCTATGTGACTTGTGGCTTTTACTTCTGCATATTTGTTCTGGCTGTGTCTGGCCTTTGACTCCTCCTCCTTTCTTCTTTTTGAAGCTCTCTCTGCCTGAAAATCCTGCTCGACTATAAGATGTTCAGCTTTTTATTAAACCAATCAGAGTGACACATATTATCAGTGTACAAAAAGATTATTCTACAACCTCACATTCTTACTACTATTTACTTTCCCCTACATTACTGGTTTCACATGGGTTTTCAGGTGTGCGTTATGTGTATGTGGACACTGTGCATATATGCAGAGACCATTGAGTGTCAGAAGTTTAACTCTGTTATTGCCTACTTTATTTCTCTGAGATAAAAATCAAGTTGATCGCTTTCGGCTTTTTAAATAACTCACAGAATTTTATTACTTTCTACAAATATTCTGAAACCTCATTCACATGCCCATATCCCCAAGCCTAAAGACCAGAGGGCATGGGTTTCTGAACTGTCTGCCCTTCAGAAACATCCTTAACCCATATCTACAACTTACCAAAAATCTTCAGCGTCCTTCTGAATCTCCTGGTAGAACCGATATACTTGCCAGAAGTGATTCCCATCCACAGTTTCACATGTTGCTAGCCTTGACTAACAGTCTAGCGATGGCTGTCTCATGACAGACCGGCTAAGAATCTGGTGGCTCTTCAATTCACAAACTGGATGTCTCAGAAGTCCCAACCTGGCACTAAATGCCTGGCACACTCTTGTGGGAGCTGTTGATCTTCATTCTCTGTTAAATCTAGAAGTTTTTTCTAATACTGTCAAGGGGATACCTTAGCAGCAGGAAGGATAAACTTGACATTAAGAGAGGACAAGAAGACAAGAAGCAAAGTTTCCTTCTTCCATGTTCTGTATGTAGGATGCCACCATAAACCATGGCTCAGATTGAGAGTCTTCCTGCTTCAAATAATTAAATTAAGAAAATTCCTCACAGGAGCACCCAGCCAGCCGTTAGGTGATTCCAACAAAGTTAACAGCCAAGATTAGCTATCACAACCACTACAAAGAAGAAAAGAACAAGTTGGAGCATTTAAGAAGCTTGTTTATCTTTGAAAAATGCAGCTTTAGTTGAGCTTATTCCTTCAAGATGATTTTGGATGTAGTAGGTGGGAGTGAATGGGGAAGAACACTCAGAGGTCATCAAGGTATGAAATAGAAGTTAGATATATAGGAGAGGATGTGGGGGAAGATGCTGAGAAGCTGAGTTCCACCTCTAGGCTTCACCCAAAGGCGATAGCCACATTCAGTAGAAAATGTCATTTAGCATGCCGATAAATTTGTAGCATACTCTTATTTATTACCGTGTTCTCTTCTATTTTTTAATCAGAAAAAACCCACAGCATTTTATAAAAATTATTTAAGTTATCAGAGACGTGAATAGAATGAAATAATGGGAAACCCATTCTTATTTTTAACTTTTTATTGATTCCTTATGAATTTCACATCATGTACCCAAATCTCATTTATCTTCCTGTCTCTCCACATCTGTCCTATATCCCACACCTGAAAAAAAAAGCAAACAAACAAAAGCTCACCATTGAAGCTGTGATATGTTAAAGGATACCCTTCAGCCCAATCATCTCTCTTTCAAATCTGCATTGCTATGAGTCTGCTTCAAGGCCTGGTTCAAGGCCTCTGACTTCTTCTACATTGTTAATAATGAATCCTCACCAGGGCTCCTCTTGGATAATCCTGTTATTGCCTTGTGTCATGGAGATCCCTCCATTTGCCCCAGCAGTTCACGGATGGATAAGTGTTGAAATCCCCTCATTAATAGAACTGTGCTTCAGGTGGAACAAGACAATCTCAATCAAAAAGGGAAAAGAAAAAGTTGTAAACTCACGGAAAGATGATGAATGTGCAGACGTGATGCTGTACACTTATAATCCCAGCTACTCAGGAGTGTGAGGCTAGTTTATGAATATGATGCTAGGCCAAGCAACATTAGTAAAATACCACTTTAATATTTCATGCGTACACAAACAATGGCATGGAAGAATATATACTTGTACTGAAAACAGTGGAATTTTCTCTAGGTCAGAAATGATTTCAAGAAAGTACAAACCAGTAGATTGAATACTGTTTTGTTGAGAGAGTACTGAATCCTAACCACTAGATTATGGGGTGGTGGCATGGGGATGGATGTTTTCAATCTAAGATTCAGGCCATGTTACCTTACCTGGAGGGCATTTCTCTTCCAGGGCTAGTCAACTCCTAGAGGCAGAGAATGGTGACCGCAAGCAGCTCTTCCTTTGCAAAACAACCAAAGCAGAGCTGACACTCAACCCTCATGCTTTCTTCTTCAATCTTTTTCACTCTAGGGGGGCAGTTTTCCTACCTTAACCACCCAAGAGTCAGATCCTGACAATCGCAATGGCTCTAAAATGCTCAACTAAAGAATCTTAATCTTACCTCAACGATCCTGCCCGAATCTTTCACTTATACTGAATCCACAATGAAACATCTCCGTACTTTAAAGTACCTCAGACTTCTTCTGCCACGTGACCAATGTGATGCTTCCCCAGGTACATTCAGCCTCCATGATGTTGAAGACTCCTTTTGGAGTCTGCAAGGGTCCCCTGACCTGTTGACCTTCATATACCTGAATAATGACAAAAACCTAACTTTTAAAATTAGTAAGACCAAAACACACCACCTTTCCCCTGCTTGGTGGTTATGAAGGATAGTTAATACTCCTGGCATTCTTCTAAAAGTGTCCCTCATTGCTTTCTCCTTTCCATTTGGAAGTAGAGGAACTGAATTATCAATTTAAGACCATTTTCAAGAGTACTAAAAGTTAACTTGTAAAACCAGGTTTTGTTGCTATCTCAGTCCACGGTATTTTAAAACATATTTACATATTAACGTGATTCAATTTTCTGAAAACTCCAAGCTCTCTTTTGTATTTATTTTTAGTTATTACTCATTTATTTTAATCGGGTTCTTAGTTGTTATACAAAGAAATGGGTTTGGTTGTGATGTTTTCATTCGTATGTAACATTGAACTTTGTTCTACAGATTTTCAAAGCCAATCTTTGGCGTTCTTCACATTTCAATGGTGAGGTCCTTCCTAATTTCCTTGACTTTTATTATTATTATTAATTTTTTTTTTTTGGTTTTTCGAGACAGGGTTTCTCTGCAGCTTTTTTAGAGCCTGTCCTGGAACTAGCTCTTGTAGACCAGGCTGGCCTCGAACTCACAGAGATCCACCTGCCTCTGCCTCCCGAGTGCTGGGATTAAAGGCGTGCGCCACCACCGCCTGGCGACTTTTATTATTATCTGATCACCTCCCTCACAGTAAGATCAGTGAAGCCCATGGGAAAATGAGTTCTTGGCCTCACAGACCTGGATATGAACAAATCAAGTACCTGCTTTACCCCCTGAAACATTCAAAATAGGATAGCTTTGCCTCTCTTCATTTCTAACTTATTCCCCCAATTCTGGTACATTTTACTTGAAAATCATTTCCTGTTTTTGAAAAGTGGAGCCCTGTCTGTATCATGTCCAATTTCTGGGTGGAAATCTTCCACGATCTAGAACCAGAGTCCACCTCAGTCCCACCAGTGACTTCTGCTGCTTCCACTGGAGCCTGGAGCTCAGTATCAGCGCTTGCCTCTGAGAGATCTCTTGCTTTTTAAGACTGACTACTTGCATCTACCAAACATCTCAGAGCCCTCCATGCTCTGCCCTTGTGCTCTTGACTGCCTGCCTCTCTCCTGGAAATAACAACAGACATTTTTAGTGGGAAAAAAAGGCAGTGGCCCTCTCTCTACAAACTTAATGCTGAGCACTCCACATGCCTGGGTCGGCGAGAGGGCATCCTTAGAAAATAATCTATTTTTGATCGTATTGCTGAATAAAATTTATTCCACCCAACCAGAAATTAAAATACCAGTGTGCTGGTTAACTGTATGTCAACTTGCCACAGGCTGAAGTCACCTAAAAAGAGGGAACCTCAATTAAGAAAATTTCCTAATTAGTGATTGATAAAAAAAAGGGCCCAGTCCATTTCCAGTGGTCCTGGGTTCTATAAGAGAGCAGGCCATGGACAACAAGCCAGTAAGCAGCATCCATCCATACCCTCTGTATGTGCTCCCGCCTTTCGGTTCTTACCTCCTTTGAGTTCCTGTCTTCCTTAATGATGGACAGTGATGTGCAAGTGTACGTAAAAACATCTTTCCCTCCCTTTTCCTTTTTGTCATAGCATCTTATTACAGAAATAGTAACCGTAACTAAGACAACTGGTAATTTTAGAATGTTGTCTGAGTGGCTATATTTGATAATACATTAATTTAAAATATACTCATTCAATACCTCCTACTTGTATCCATAGGCTGTAGATGATATCTGATACAACCTGACAAAGCCTGGTTAATTTAAAACGCATTGCATTGTTTGGACAGAGAAAAATGCAGAGCAGATGGAGTTTTTTCAAAAATGTTAAATCTGACTTTAGTCAGCCCCTTATTTATATGTCTTGCTTATCATTTTCACATCTGTGCCAGAATGAGGCTCCAAAATGCCAATGATATGAAAAAGAACAGGGAAGTTGTTCTTGGAGATTTTCATTCAAGGACAGGTTTGAAGGAATCTGGAGAAAATTGCCTGAAGAGGGCACTGCCAGGGGAAGGACAACTGTCCCTGGGAAATATTATTTCCTTAAGATTTCTTGAGTGGGCTTCCAGAATTTTGTGCTCTATAATTAACAGGTGACTGAAAAATCAATATCAAGGCATCAAGAGGTTTGCTGTCTCTGACGGATCATCATTCCATATTCTATTCTTATTTTTTTTTAAAAAAAAGAAAAAACTTTTCATTGATTCTTTGTGGATTTCACGTCATACATCCCTATCCCATTCACCTCCCCTTCTTGCTTCATCCCTCTGTCTTTGCCACCTGCCCCCAAAACTAGATTTAAAAATAAAACCAAAAAATAAAAAATTAAGACAAACAAATAAGAAAAAAAATCTCATCATGGAAGCTGTAGTGTGGCCCAATAAATCACACAGTAAACCTTTAGTCCATACATCCTAACTTGTACGTAAGTGCTAATTGCCATGAGTCATTGGTCTGGTTCTAAGCGGCAGGCTTCTGCTACTGCTACTGAACACTCACCGGGACTCCTTTTGGTTATCCTAGTATAGCATCTGATCTGCAGATCCAGCCCCTTAACGTGCTCCGACAGTTCATAGATGCGGTGAATGTTGAGGTAGGCTGTCTCATTTTCCTGGTTCTGGGCATGGGTATAGCTGGGTTGGTCAGCCTGCCGGCTGTCCATCATCACTCTCCATCACTGCCCTGGCTAGCTCCTCCCATGTTTCAGACAGCAAAGAGTGGCACAAGTTTGCCTGCTCTCACACCCTCGGTTCCAGCTCACCAGTGCTCACACCACAAGGACCAGCTCTAGTCTGCTGCCCAGGCGCAGTTCAGGGCCTGCTCTCTGGATTGTGCACTTGGTGAGGGTCAGGGCCAGCTCTTCTGTTCTCGTGCTCTTCTACCTGTCATAGGTGACAAGGGGTAAGAGCAGCATATCTTCCTTACTCTTGCCATTCTGCGTCATACCGAGGAGAGGTGGTGGCAGCTGTCCTGCTCTCAGGCCTGTAGGTCCAGCTTGCTTGCACCCCCACCAACAGGGTTAGATCTAGTGTTCTGCACAGGTGAGGTGCCATGCCAGCTTTGGCTCGCCTGTGTGCTGTAGCTTGTGAGAGGCAGGAGCAGTTCTCCCACTTTCATGACCTCAAGTCACCTGCCACAGGCGTGGAAGGTCAGGGGGAGGTCATCTCTTCCTTGCCCACCCTACCATATGGCAGATGAAGGGCATCAGATTACCTATGCCTTCTTCTTAACTGGGTCTCTACCAACAGCGTCAGCTCTGCTACTATGCTGCTTGAACTAGGTGCCGGGCCTCAAGAGTGCTGCAACCAGTGAGAGTCAGGATCAATTCTCCTGCTCTCATGACCATGGGACCAGTTTTTCTGGCCTGCAGTAGGTGGCAAGGGGCAAGGGGTGAGGAGCAAGGGGAGTGTTTCTCCCTTGCCACACCACCACATGACACTGTGAGGCTCCTCCAGTCTTGCTTAATCAGTCAGCTGACCAGAACCACCACCAACAGGGGCACCTCGACCTTACTGCCCTGGGGATGTACAAGGCCTGCTCTCCAGGGCGATGCAGTTGGTGAGGGTGGGGCCAACTCTGTGGAGCCCTAACCTCACTGCTTTTTTGAAGGCGTAAGTCACAAAACAATCCCACACCATTTTGGAATTATGATTAATAAAAGGGCTATTTATTTAAAGGAAAACTTACAGATCACCGTCCTAGACAACAGCCCTCTGCAGGACCAGGAAAAGGGGTAAAATAACTGGAAGCAGAGTTCGAAGCAAGAGAGAGAGAGAGAGAGAGAGAGAGAGAGAGAGAGAGAGAGAGAGAGAGAGAGAGAGAGATCACGGATACCACTGTTTTGTAATGCATCAGAGACCACGCCCAAGTGGGCTGGTATTTTAAAGGCTATTGGCTGAAGGAGCGGAAGGAACTCCTGCAGCATTTTTTTTGTAATAACAGGAGCTGTGGATATCAACACAGACCATGGCTGTGCCAGAACCATGTACCCAGACATGGCCCCTGGCAGCAGCCCAGGCTTAGACAACACTATCGTCCTAAGTGGTAGCACATGTCACTTAGATAAGTATGGGCCAAATGGAAGGGAAGCCTTTGAACCCTCACATTGCCTCAGGTTTGGGTCCAGATCCCAGGTACCCATACTGCCTTTGACAGGGACAGGATCCTCAGATGTTATCACAGGTCCTGATCATGACAGGGCCATGGACCCAGACATGTCCCTGATCACACTCAGGGCTGTACAATGCTCTGGCCCTGGATGATAATGCATGTTACTCAAACTTATAAGGGCCTGGCAGCAGCACAGCCCTCGGGCACCAAGAAGGTCACAGGTGAAAGCCCAGAACCTAGGAATCAGTGTCACCTTTGGTAGCAAAAGGAACCACAGGTATCAGCAGAGACATAGGCTGCAGTTGGACTATGGATTCAGATGTGGACCTTGGCAACAGCCCAGGCCAAATGTCATTGTGGCCCTAGTTGGCATTGTACATCACCCAGACTGGCATGGCTCAAGTGGCAGCGTGACCCCCCAAACACCAGAATGATGCCAGGTGGAAGCTCAGATCCAGGGTACCCTTAGTCTACTATGGTAACAGGAGTCACTGATACCAACAGAACCTGGTTATGGACAGAGACATGGCCTACACCTACAGTTCAGGACTGAATGATACCATGGACTTGGTAGAATAGGCCACCCAGGTCTGTATAGTCAAAATGGCAGCTTGACACTCTAAGACCAATATGTTGGTCCAGATTTCAAGTCTTTATACGACCCGTGATGACAACAAGAGCCATGGCCATCAGCTCAGAACCCAGCTGCAGCAGGGTCACCAACCCAGACATGGCCCCTGGCAGCAGTCTGAGCTGGATGTAACTATGGTCCTAGTTGGGGTTCCAGGAATCCTGGATTTGCATGGTCCCTGTGGGGGCACATCCGTTGGACACAAACTTAGTGGTCCAGACTCTGGGTATCCACATGGCACTTGGTAGAATCAGGAGCTGCAGACATCCACACAGACCTCACAGCTGCATCATGGTCACAGACAAAGTTATGTCCCTTGGCAACTGCCCAGACCCAGATATTTGGGCCTTGATGGAAAGCAGGGTACCTACCTCAGTCTGTTCCTCTCCGCCCTTGCCTTTTCAGATTGGCCTCTCTCCTGAATCCTTCTGTTTCTTTCTTGCTTCCATTTTACCACCCTGAACTCATTCACAGTAATGGTGCCTGGGAGGGCTCAAGGGTGAAATTCTTTCTGCCCCAAGTCTACAGACCTGGAGCAGAACTGTGCTTGTCTTCTGGAGTTCACATCATTCTATTATTTTATATGAACTTCATCATTCTACTGTGCCTTTTGTTGCTTAGATAGTTTTAAAGGTCAGGAATGGGGCAACTGATGCTATAGTACAAATGCTGTAATTCTTCTCCCTCAAGATTGTGTATTGTGATCTTAACCCCCAAAGTAATGGTGTTTTTTAGGAGATGGTGAGCTCACTAGACCAGATTTGTCTATAAATGGCACTGGAGTCATTACAAAAGAGGCCTGAGAGATCACATTGACTGTTTCCTACCACATGAGAACAAAACAAAAAGTTAATAGTCTGCAACTTAGAAGCAGACCAACTCAGTAGACTTGGTCATGCTGAAGCCCTGATACCAAATTTCCTAGGTCCTACAACTATAAGAAACAAACTTTTATTGTTTAAACGATACCCAGTCTAGACTATTTTGTTAGAGTAGCCTGAATGGACTAAGGTAAATCAACTGGAGTTTGGAAACAATAGGATGATAAAGCAGTAAACTTTTGACTCTAACTCAAAACAGTAAGGAGGCCTTTCATTTATTTGCTTTCAAAAGTAGTCTGTTAAGAACAGCAAAGAATTTTTCACCATGGATTCCAATTATTTTATGTGTTAGAAGTTGTTTATTTCCTTACTTAATTATCAGTTCCGACTATGGACTGACTTTTATTCTACAATACTTTTTCGCGACTCCTAAACACAAAGACAAAATTCCATCACCAGAAAACTTACAGGAAAATGGCTATGCTCCCATTGAACTCCTCAGAGAAACAAACACACATCTCCTCTTCCTGACTTGGGTGCTTGAGCTATGTGATGTCACTTAGTCGAGATACTGATTGGCAGCTGAAATGTCTAGAATCTGGAGTACATATCCAATTTAACTATACATTATGTTACAAAATTAATAATTCAGTTAATGTGACTGATTATTTTTAAAAATTAACAACAAATAATCATCCGTACCACATTCAATGTTTTACTTGAATCAGCTTTCTATCCTTTGTATTTTGTATGCTCTTAGGAAAAAATAATTGACACCTTTATGTAGAAAGAACATCTTTTAAGCTGATGTCTGCTTTTATTTTAAGATTAGAACACAAATTTCTATAATTAATATGACAGCTAATTATCATCTTCTGATTATGGAAGTGCAAAAAATCTCAAAACCAAACAAAAACAACAAAGCAAGGTGGTCTATTCCAATGAAGGCAAAATGACCTCAGGTCTAAAATAATCAGGAAGGTGGTGACTCATACAGAAATGACTCTAGTTCATCAGGGACCAAAACATGGGCATCAGGTGGGAAGTGTACGGAAAGTAGTGGAGTGTATGTGCATGTGTGTATGTGTGTGTATGTGTATGCATGTATGTGTGTATGTATGTATGTATGTGCATGTGTACATGTGTGTATGTGCATGTATGTATGTGCATGTATGTGTGCATGGGTGTATGTATGTGTGTGCATGTGTGTGTGCATGTATGTATGCATGTATGTATGTGTGCATGTGTGTGTGTGTTTGTGTGAGTGTGTATGTGTTGATTGGAGAGCACAGGAGGAGCTATTGTAGCTTGCTTGTTCACACATGGTCTCTGGGAACTACCCTGAATATATTTAAAAAATCACAATTTGTTCATTCACTTATTGTATAGGTTTGAGTAAAACAGAGACAAAATGGTGCCTCCCTGCTAGGACTGTGACCAAAATTAAATAAAATAACAGAGAGAAAATGTTTAGAATGTGCTTGGCAAGTGTTGAATACCCAGTGAGTATTAAGTTCCTTTTGCAAGTGCATCAACATGAGTGAGAGTCTTTAAACACAATCTCATTTCTTTTTAAACTAAGGAAGCCTACATTGATGTGCAGCTTCCAGTATGATGAAAGATAAGGGATCAGTGACTCTACATTAAGTGTTAGAGTTATTGAAATGAGAGATTTTCTGAAACACTGCAAAGATATGAGAATGTCGCCTTGACTGGGTATGTCAGGTAAGTCCTTTGCTTTCTTCATCCACCACTTATTTGAGACTGCACAACACTAGATGGCAGTGTGAAATTCCCAATGGTGTCTTAAAAACTTCATTCTCTTCATCAACTAAATATAATACATTGAAAGAAAATTCCAAAGAATCACATGAAAACTTATCATATAATTTTATCATTTATACTCCTAGGTAAATTAAGATAGATCCATTTAGAGAGGAAGAAATAATGGCTGGTATTAGTTTACAACTTTTAAATGTGTATGTGTGTGTGTATAATATATATATATTATATACACACACACACATATGCATGCTAGGGGATTTAAATGTCATGAAGAATTACCTTATTTTACTTTATTTTATTTTACTATATTAAGAAAACAAAATCCTGCCAGCACTACAGATGGTTTATGATTTCAAGATAAGTGCTGACGAACAGGCTTTGTGAGAGGAACATGCAATCCTCCTTTTTCACGAACATTATTTGAAAAGTTTCATATAAAGCAAGCTCCTGTGAACACGATGACTTTCAGGTGGAAAAATACAAGATTTACTAACAATGAACAGAATTCAACACGACTAGAGAATAGGATTTGGAGATTATATACTGTTAGGTCCAATGTGGTGCTCCAAAATGACATTATTGGGGACAATATTCTGAACAGAAGGACTCTGAACTGTGAACAAAAGAATTGCTATTGGGTAAACAGAAACCTGCATTCAGCATTCCTCAGGAATTTTGTAGGGTGGGCTTTTGTTTCCCAGTAAAACCACTGCTTCTTCAGTCCACAGCAACTGTTTTGAGCAAGAGTATCTAATTCTACTTAATTCAGCCTGCATCAACACAAAGACATCCATCCTTCTGACTATCATATAAAATCTGCTTGCTTTCTTGCCAAATTGCTGTCCTCTACTCTTGTAGGTAGATCAACAGTTTATTCCCTCAATACGCTTTTCTTTCTATCTGCAAAGTGGTCCAGTAGGCTGGGGTTTTATGGCAACCTTACTTATATATATTATGCAATCAAGCACTTGAATAGATACTGAAGAAAGAAAAGGCAACTTGAGATTTTTCTTATATTTTCATACTTAACTATGGTTTTATCACTATTATGATTTTGAATCATATGAGGCTGTGGGCTTAAAACATCTATGTTAAAATTTTTTATGTGTCAGGTTCTCAGTTACTTGCTAGATCGTCTCTCTTGTCTCTGTAAATCAATCTGGATTGATAAACTGTTACAGGCTACCTATACTGCACCAGGCTCCTATATAGCAGTAGAAAAATTGATATGATGCTTTATCCAGTGTGCTTACTTCTCATTTAATCATGAATATAAAGTGAAAAAAAGAAAAAAAATGGCTTAGGTGGGTTTCTTGGGTCCTGAGTCAACATCTGTCCTGCATTTCTAAGGGATTATAGGAAAAAATCAAACTGTAAAAGATGTTAACTGTACATGAAAGATAATTATAATGAAGTTTTTTTTTCAATTTAAAGGAATCTAACACTGTATTTTCACTTTTTGTTTTCATAAATAGTGGAAAATAATCAGTTGTTGATATCTTTCAATTGTGTTTAATTTAATATTTGTTTTACTAATTAGACACAGTCTTAAGTTTTGGGAGGAAAACCACAGAATCACCTCTTTTCATCACATCCTGGGCAATAATAAACTATCAGCACCATTTATCACTTTTGATACTAAAAAATTACAGTTTCCACAGAGTTTGTCACATTTCTCCACTGTGGAATATTCAATATCTCTATGTAGTACTGTGAAAGTGAGTAACCTGGTTCATCATCCTTGAGAATTAGGGAACTTGTCTGCATGGGAGAGATTTTCATCCTTATTTATTTATTTATTCATTCATTCATATATTTGTGGATGGACGGGTAAGTAACGAAAATGAAAAAAATACCACAGCCGGGCGGTGGTGGCGCACGCCTTTAATCCCAGCACTCGGGAGGCAGAGGCAGGCGGATCTCTGTGAGTTCGAGGCCAGCCTGGTCTACAAGAGCTAGTTCCAGGACAGGCTCTAAAAAAGCTGCAGAGAAACCCTGTCTCGAAAAACCAAAAAAAGAAAAAAAAAAGAAAAGAAAAAAATACCACAAACAAGAAGCTCCTAAGCAAATATGATTATGCTATAACTAAGGTTTCTTGAAGAAATCTTGGGACAAAGATATGAAGCACAAATGAAGAGAATTTCTTTAAAGTGTGCATTTAATTTAATTGTAGGGAATCAATATTGATGTATTTGTTCTTAGATATGTACCTTGTAACTTGTAAAAGGCTATTACAAGAAATGCTTGTTTTAGGGTATTTAGGTACTCTTTACAACCTTTTTATGACTCTGCATTGGTTTGAAAGACTGACAGAAAAGACTGTTATGCTGTTAGCTTCCATAGAGTAGAATTTTAAAATCATTATAGATCTGCAATGTGGAATGTTCTTGCTTGACATAAATGCATAAGGAGAAGCTTATTTCTCAAACATAAACTGCAATATTCAAGATTTCTTATTCTAAATTGATTTTTAAAGTCCTTTAGAACTCTCTGTCCTTATCACCAAGTCATCTCCATAACAGGGACCTGAAACTGTCCCTCCATTAAGCCACATGACAAGATTAATTATGACTACTGGGTGGGGAATACCCCCACCGAAGGTCTAAGGTCACTTGACTTGGGCCGGGCTGCTGCACAACATTCAAAGTCAAAGGGTGGAGTCATTGTGCACATCTCTAATTCTCAACTTAATATCTCAACTAAGGTCTGAAGTCTATTAATATCTATCTTGAAATTCACCTTGATAGCCACTTCAATATTTCCTGGGTGAAGCCCAGCCTGCAGAGGGAAGATTAGCTTCTCTGGAAATGATGACTCTGCATAGCCAGCCCCAAATTACATTGACCTTCTTGACAGCCATATCGCATCCTACAGTGACAGTCAATTAGGTTGTCCAGATCTCCCTAAGGTTTTCAAGATTAACAAGAACTCCCCATCCCCCACCTCACCTCACTAAGTGTCTGCGTTTGTGACTTGTGTCCTCCACATTCAGCTCTCAATTTCTTGGTTTCTTTATTTCTGGATCTTTAGCCTTCCCTTACTACATTTACTTTTATCTTGGATTCGGTGCTTGATTTGTACCAGAAAGGAATAAATAAGTAAGGACTTTTAAGATGCTGCAGCTCTCAAACTCCGAGTTTGCTGTCTGATGAGTGTTTGGAAATCAGTCATAATGGAGGCGTGACCTAAAGAGCAGTGGCCTGAAATATTCATTTGTATTTTAGAGGTAACTATGGTAGAATTATTAAAATGATACAGTAAATGATGGTTCTTTTTCAGAAGGTGAGACTTTATTCAAAACAGTCTCTATAAATTTGCATATAAAAACCCCGAGAATGCACAAGTACTTGTGTCACCGAGGCAGAGTCTTTCTGGAAAAAGAAACTCATACCAAGGACACTAAAGTAGCAACAGAGTGGAGGCATCCACTTGATACGTTTCCAGGACCTGCCATAAAGTCACCGTGGTCCCTTGTTCAGAAAACCCAGTGTTCACAAAACCTTTGCTAACATTTAGATGTATTTTGTTTCCAAATTTAATCTTCATTGTGAAAATTATTTTGATCGTCAGGAAACATGCACTAGTTCTAACAGGCCGGAAACTATCTCCTTCTTCCTGCATACTCCAAATACTGTCCCGTTTATGAGCGCGTTAGCTGTGCGTGTTGCCCTAAGTGAAATTCTAGAAGAGCTATAAGCAGGCAAAATGTATATGGCATGTCAAATCCCTTAATTCTTGAAATCGGCAGACTGCCAGCAAAAAATATATAAATCTCAACTGTCACAGATATGTTTGAACTTCTGTTTAAATTCCTTGCTGAGTTAATGCTTCTAAGTTTAACACTCCAGTCACATTCCTGGCAGGGAGAGAGCACTGGGATGGAAAATTAGAGAAGTCTAGTCTCCAGCTCATCTCTGCGAAGCCATTTGGCGACAGAAGCCTGGGGCAAGTTTCAGACGGCTGCTCAGCCTCATCTTCCTGACTGTAGTAGAAAGTAGGAGAAAGAACCAATGTCAACATTTACTTTTAGTTTTGTTTACAATTTAACTACTTTAGATAGAAAATGTGTGGCTAGGGCTGAAGTGATGGCTATAGAGAAGATCACTGCTGCTCTGCAATCATAAATACCTGAGTTCTAAGACCTACCAACCATGTAAAGAACAGGCGTGACTCATGTGTATTCCTGTAACACAGCATCATGGGTTCTCAAGAGCATGTTGGTCATCCAACCTAATTGAAACCTTGAACTGCCTCTTCAGTGTCAAGTTAATAAGGCAGAGTAGGATAGCCTCAATATGTGCACACACAGGCATGTGTACCCCACACTCATATGGATACACCACACACAAATACGTCAAGGACCTCGCAGACCAGGGGTTCTTTATTTAAAGGGAAACGCACAGAACACAACATGGAACAGGAATGAAATCCAACATCCAGATGTGAGAGCTGCCAGTGAAAGTCATATTTTAGTTCTAAAACTAAGACAGAAATAACGATAAAAGGTAAAGAATATTGACAAACATTCATGAAAGCAAAGAAGCTGAGAGGAGAAAGGCAAAGAACCAACATAGGAAATTACTGGCTTGAAATGGGCTGTGAGATATGGGGATGCATTTTTTTTTCTTAGCTGGGGGGTGGAAAGATGTCAAAGAGAAAGGTAGATATACAAACTTTATTTATTATTATTATTTCTCTTTATTAGCCCAAACTAAAGATAGGCATGGTGACTTCTTGCCTGTGGGCTCTGTATTACAGATCTCTTCCTGTGTCAAAGAATGGACTAGCAGGTGCCCAAAATACTGACTTTTCCCAACAAAAAAACATGTGCTTTGTAAAAGCACCATTGTCCAATATTATAAGTCTTCCTTCAGGCTAAAGGATTTCCCATAGACAGGGACTGTGCTTTCATTTGTGGCCAAATGGTCTACATGCGTGTGATGCCTAATCTTCATTGCCAATGTAGTTGGATTTAGAATTGCATAGGAGACACACTTCTGGGTATTTGGGGGAGGGTGTTTTTAGAGAGGTTTAGTAAAGTTCAATCATGACACTGCTGTCCCATGCAAATAAATGAGGTTGTGAAGTTAAAGCTCACTAACCACTAGCATTTATCTCTTTCTGCTTCTTGATGAGATATAAGCAATGATTTCTCATTCCTATCTTCATGCCTCCTCTGCCCACTGGACAGCAATGCTCTGAGCTGGGAACAAAAATAAACCTTTCCTACTTTGCATCAGGTATTTTTTTCACGACACTGAGAAGAGGAACTTACCCAGTGGCCTGTGACAAGAATATTGTCATTACTTGGAAATACACCTGGAAACACTTCCAGTTCTCTACCTGATCACAGAAACATGAAGACATCAGATCAAAATAGAATAGTTTACAGTAGCTTTGAACAGGATAAGGAAATAGGATTCTGCATAGTTCAGAATACGATGACTAGTCCACCATTAATATGAATTGCAATGTTTGCTAAGCATAAAATAGTTTTTAAACTTCTTGCTTTTTTTCTATCAGACTAATCTAGTGACTGAAAATGCCCATTTATAAAAGACACACTCAGAAATAGAGGCTAATCAGATCAAATACCAGATCAAAAGACAAGAAGCTCAGTTACTGGTATTTAACCTCAAAGCTGCACTGGCTTTGCAATCTTAACATATATTGACTCTGATCCTCTGCATTCAAGCCTACAAAAAACTAAATCCCTAATTTCAGTTTTTATTTCAATGGACTCTCATGATGAGCAAATCAGGATTCTGGAAAAGTTCTTATGAAGGTGAAAAACCAGTGACTTGTTTCAGATTAGAAAAAAAATGAACTGTGTGTTCCTCCTTAGGTCAGTCTCATATGAAGGAAGGGATCTGTTGGATATTATCAATTTTTAGCTTTGTGATTTGTTAAATATTTTCACCCACTGCCTTGAGGAAGTGAATGTATGTTACAACTGGGCTCATAGCCAACTGAGGGCATATTAGAAGCTTCTTTGGGCCCAGATTTCTCAAACACTAAGCTTATAATTTGTATAATATACAGAAAATTGTGCTATGGGACAGAGAACTATCTCTAGATTTGGAGCCCGAAGTCATGGTTTTGCCGTTATAATTTACCTTTGTAGGTTGCAAAGAGGAAAATCAATCCATTACTAAAGGATTTTCTGATTTCTAAACCTTTTTTGAACAGGCTGTACATTATGACTCCTTTCAATTATTCTATCCTATGATGTCTTTTCCCCCCTCCACTCTCCAGTAATACCTACTGGTTGGAAGCTAGTTTTCACTTTTAAACTTTGCTGACTATCTAGATATATGCAGTCATACAGAGTAAAAGACTTAGCAGAACATTTGTATGACAGGTAAGAAAGAGGTCTTACTGTACTGATAACACTCATTGGAATGTCAAAGCAAATTGAAACATAAATGATGGTTTTAGGATTTCAGTATAACATTAGAAAGGAAAACAAAAATGGGTGACTATTAGAAGATGAAGAAAAGACTGGGAAAAGGTAAAGGGCAATTGGATCATGAAAAGATGATGTAATGATGGCTGTTCTCATTTTCAACTCTGTCATGCATGTTTTGGTTTGGGTGGTACATGACTTCGTAAAATATATTTGATAATAAAAGTGTAAAATCTAATGTGACGCTCTACAGATTCAGCATGGCTACTGTAGCTGTATAGAAGATCATTGAGTTGCAAAGATTTTGGGACTAGTTAATTTTAGTATGTGATGAATTTTTAAAAATTATTTGCATGTTCTTAAAACTAAAATATTAACAAAAATGCAATGGGATATTCTATCTTTACCTTTTAGTTAATTTTAGTAAGAGTTTGTTAATCTTACTGAGTTCTCAAATAACCGTTTGTTTCATTGATTCTTTATATTGTATTATTTGTTTCTATTATATTGATTTATACCTGAGTTTGATTATTCCTTTGCATAAACTCCTTTTGGTTGTGATTATTTTTTTTTGTTTTAGGGCTACCTGATATACCGTCAAGTTACTAGTATAAGACCTCTCCAATTTTTTTAATCGTATTTATTTATTTATTTGTTTGTTTGTTTGTTTGTTTACTGTTTGTTTGTTTGTTTTAAAGGTAAGCCTTTTCTATGCCCATGTAGGCGGCATGTTAGTGTCAACTACTTGCTGACTTCTTCCTCCCTCTTAACATCACTTTAATTATGTCCCATAAGTTTGGATATGTTGTGTATCAATTTTCAAAGAAAGAATATCAAAATGAACAAAATTAGAAATGAAAGGGGGACATAACAGTAGACACTGAAGAAATCCAGATAATCATAAAAACCCATATTCCACCAAGCTGGAAAATCTAAAAGAAAGAAAAAGAAAAAAAGGCCCCGGGCCAGATGACAGATGGTTTTAGTGCAGAATTCTACCAGACTTTTAAAGAATAGTTAATGTCAAAACTCCTGAAATTATTCCACAGAATAGGAACTGAAGTCTGTTAGATAGTTTTATGTCATCTTGACACCAGCTAAAGTCACCTGAGAGGAAGAAAATTCTGTAGTGGCAGCTCACTTGTATTTTAATATTTAAAATTTGCCTGAGGATCAGAAAAGTAAAACAGCTACACTGGCCAACCTTATAGACCAGGAAACAATAACACATACCTTTAATCCCAGTAGCCACACTAGCTTGCTATAGAAACAAGTAGTAGTATGAAAACCTATTATGGTAGAAGCTTCCTAAAATATATACATATAGACATATATGGGGGTGATGTAAATGAAACTACCAAATACCAGGGAGGAGAGAACCCAAATTGGACATCTCTTGTCACAAAAAGAAGATTCCAGTGCAAGGGCTGGGTTACATCTAATTGAGTTGTTGGCCAAAGAGGTCCCACGGGATCATCAAACAAGACAGGATGTTGCCAAGCCTATACTTGTTTTCACAAATTGATTCTAAATTCCCAGTGCTGAAGACAAGAGCTAAACAACTCACTGGCCATAGTGTAGCACAGCTGGCACCTAGATAGAGCCTGTATCCCTATATGGTAGCACAGGACGGTACTCTTCACACTACCAAAGTGTGAAGGAGAAATGTAAAGAACAAGTCCCCCAGAAACAATTTGATCTACAGTGACGCCTTGCTTGTAAGTTATGCTAGTACAATAGAGACACAAATATTGTAAGGTAACCAGCTAGCATGTGATTTGACTTGAGGCCCACACCAAGAAATAGAACCCATACCTTATACTTCTTAGGTAGACAAGAACCTGAGACCAGATAGCTTAGGGACTTAAGATAAAACCAAATGCTATTGTTCCAAAAAAAATTAGCAATAACATGACTTCTAATCTATGCTCATAAATTAGTGCCTTGCTCAACCACCATCAGAGACGCTGTCTACTGCAGCATATAGAAAATTCAGAAACTTAAAGCTAGGCATTTTGCAGAGTTCTTTTGTTACTTTCAGCTCCTAAATTGGATATTCCCAACACACCTCTACCCTCAGGGATCAGCAAAACTCAGTGGAAGAGGGAAGGGAAAAGAGTTTAAGAGCAAGAAGATATGAAGGATACCAAGAAAACAAGGTCCTCTAAATTGACCTGATGTACATACATATGAACTCACAGAGACTGAGGCAACATACATAGTGCCTACCCAGTTCTGCACCAGTTGAGGTCCTAGAGCTGAAATATGTAGACAAATACCCCCACAACCCTGAAGCTATCAGCAGTTTGAAAAACAAACTTCTGTTTCTTCCAAGGTAGTTTTACTAGGAATACAAATTACACAATTAGTCCAAGTGCAGAGACTAAGTGTCTCTTGAGGGCTTAACTATAAATAGTGCATCTATATTACACCTCATCACAAGGCTGAGAGAATGTTCTGGAAGAGGGAGCAGGAAAATTTAAGAGACAGCATTTTGGGAAGACTAGATAGAAATAGTATCTTCTCAACATGACAGGGCCATTGCATTCATGACCTCACAGTGACCTTGAGTGCCTGCCCAGTCCCTGTGCAAAATCAAGCCAATCAACGTTTTAGCATCGACTGGGGAAGGACATGTGAGCCACCATCTCAAGTTTGTGACCTATTGATGTCTGATGGTTGTTAGGAGAGGGTTAGTCTATTTTCTTTAGGAGTATGGATCCTGGTAGGTTAGCCATGCTTTAGCCTGTGGCCCATGCTTTCATATGTGGGTAGCAATAATTGGACTCAATGGGTCATTATAAAGGAAGAAGACATGAATTTGGAAGGGTAATGAGTACACGTAGGAAGAATTGGGATGGATATGATTAAATTGCATGTATATATAAAATTTTCAAAGAATAAAAATTAAAAAGAATAAAACGAAAAACAAGTTGTTAATCTTCTTGGGGAGAAGAGCCATTATTCTTTCTGTCATTGAACATGAGCTTTTCTGCAATTCTCTTATTCCAGCAGACATAAAAAAAAACATCAAGAATACAGGGTCTGAGTTCAAAGAAAATTAAATTAAAGAAAGAAGAAAATATCCTAATCCCAATGGTATGTGAGTCTCATGACAAAGGGAACATAAAATGTCCTCAAGATGTTAGATTTACCTGCCTTTGACATAATAAAGTTTTTATGAAGAGGAGTGCAATGAACTTTATTGATGGTATTCAAGATAGTGGGGTTCCCTAAGTACCTCCTGCTATTTATTCTGGGGGTCTGGGATGAAAACTGTGAGGGAGATGTCCAGTTTCAAGGGTTGAGTTAGGACAGGGACTTCTTAGCTGCCAAGGGCCTCTCTTTTGCTGTGTCCTTGCTGGGATGGGTGGTCCAGGGCGGGCTTCTTACTCCTTGGAGGCCATGTAGGCCATGAGGTCAACCACTCTGTTGCTGTAGCCGAATTCATTTTCGTACCAGGAAATGAGCTTTACAAAGTTGTCATTGAGAGCAATGCCAGCCCCAACATCGAAGGTGGAAGAGTGGGAGTCACTGTTAAAGTCACAGGAGACAACCTGGTCCTCAGTGTAGCACAGGATGCCCTTTAGTGGGCCCTTGGATGCCTGCTTCACCACCTTCTTGATGTCGTCATACTTGGCAGCCTGGCATGTCAGATCCACGACGGACACATTGGGGGTAGGAACACGGAAGGCCATGCCTGTGAGCTTCCCGTTCAGCTCTGGGATGACTTTGCCCATGGCCTTGGCAGCACCAGTGGATGCAGGGATGATGTTCTGGGCAGCGCCACAGCCATCTCACCACAGCTTCCCAGAGGGGCCATCCACAGTCTTCTGGGTGGCCGTGATGGCATGGACTGTGGTCAGGAGTTCTTCCACCATGACAAAGTTGTTATGGATGACCTTGGCCAAGGGGACTAAGCAGTTGGTGGTGCAGGAAGCATTGCTGACAATAAATGGCATAAACGTGCTATGAAAGCCCAGTGACTTTCCTGTGTTATTTTATTGAACAAACTTTTCGTATCTTAAAAGACCTGATCTGGTTTGATGTTTAGTCATTTACCTTCCCCCCCAAAAATATTAGAGATGGGAAGAACATTAGAGATGTTCTTTTCCTTGTATTGAACACATTTTGTATGAGATTAAAGGAATCTCTGTGAAGAAACAAAGGCCTCTTGCATTGACCCATTTTCTTTGAATGCAGATTTCCTTCATCATGCTAATTTGAAGCTCACAATTTTCTCATTAGCAGAATTCCAGTTTCATCACACAATGTTATTTCACTGGATGCTTAAATTTTATAAATAAGTGTTCCTCTTGTGGAAAGTCAACTGAATTCTGTTTTCTTTCCATTTCAATGATTATGACAATCAACTGAAGGCCAGTTCAAGCATTTTGTGTGTCAGGACTAAAAAAAAGCATGAAGGCCATTGTGGGAAGTTAGAACATTTTAGCTATGAAGTCAAAAAAGTGATCACAAAGGGGTTCATCCAGCAACAGCTATTATCCAAATAGTAGGGCGTTAATCACTACCTGGAAAAAAAGGTAAAGCAAGGTGTGTCCAGGGACAAAGCTGCTGCTGGAGATGACTCCTGAATGTTTCAGCCCTTGTGTGCTATAAGGAGCAATTCTTGGAAATAGTAATAACAAAAATCCCATCAAGACATGGGGAGCTCTGGGAACCAGCTGTGGACACTGAGCATGCACGTGACAAACATAAAACATTATATTATAGGAAATTAATGTCACTCACAACTCTTAGTTGTCTTAATTATAGTCTGCAGCTGTTATGTGAACCAAAAATAATGCAACTGTCACCATCAAAGTGACATTTAAAGTGATATTTAAAGGAATAGCTCTGAAGACAGCATTGTGGTGAATACCTTATAAACAGTAAATTTAAAGGCTTCCTATTTAGTTGATGAGTAGATTCTATCATGCAGCTGGTAAAATTTTCCAAGATCTTAATTCTTTTAAGATCAGAAGATAAACAGTCAAAAACCAAGGCCTCTGTGAGAAGTCAGGAACTTCTACATTAGGCATACATTACAAATTATTCATAGCATGTTTGATATGACTTTTCAAGTTTTTTTTGAAATGTAGTCCTAGTTTGGGAACCTTGTAATATATAATGGATTTCTTGCTTATTTCTTCCAGTAAGATGCACTTGTTTGAAAATAAACAACAGGCAAATAAAAAAATAAAGAAAAATATAATTTATCATCTCAAGGATAATTTTAATTGTCAAGTCCTTAAGTATAGCCTTGGATTGTTGTCATACCATGATATAGAAGTGTGTTTTGACAAGAAGAAACACCATAAATAAGTTTATTGTGTGTATAAGACTTAACATATACCTTCAGTGAAAAATCACAGTATCAAATGCTCTCATATAGTCACATAATTAAAATTCATATGTCACTGTTTAAGTTGGTATATGTTACTTCTTATCCCATAAATACATAACATGTCAAAATATTAATATGATTTTGGTATTAATATCTTAGTAAACAGAAGTCATTGGACTATTTGGGAATAGTATTTGAATATATTTATCTTGTTTTATAACCAATTAGATGCTGAATACAAGAGAATCTTAAATTTTTGAGATTGTTATTTTATGATAAATTCTGAAGGAAAGAAGTAGTCTGCTTTTTAATAATTTCAAGTGCCCCTTTTCTCACTAAAATGCATTCATTTCTTTAAAACAACAGAGAAATTTTGGCATTGGGGGTTGAGGATAGTGTCTACTTTGGACCCTATATCCCATTTCCTTATAAACCTAAAAAGGAAAGGCCACAGCTGCACTCTTTACGAATAAAATACCATATTAAAAAGGTAGAGGCTACAGGGCTTCATTGAGATCCACTAAGCAAAGCTCCTTCTTCCTGGAGAAAGAATGGAATCTAGCACTTTCCCTGGCCTTGGATATGTCTAAAAGACCAGAACATTACTATTATCTCTTTCTTCTGTCGACGGTCTAGTCAAGCCTGTCAGTTATCTAGCCAAGAGATCATTGCACAGTGATTCACCTGAAGACATGGTAAGAAGGTAGAAGAAATATTCATCGCCTTAACAAGTTAATGTCCTTGTCCCTCCCAGAAACTGCTCCTTTGGCACACCTGCTGACAGAGTGTCTACCATCCAGCAATGCCAAGTCTCTCTACTTTTCCTAGTTTCAATATTACTAATTTTTATATTTTTCCATATATTGTCCAAACACTAAGAGCCAGCTTCCCTTGACACCTTGGGTTTTCTCATTCTCTGACATGCTCCCCACCTCCTCCTGCCATGCAGCTGCTTCCCAACTTCTATTGTTGAACATGTGGCTTTCTTGAAACTTAAGTCCAAAGGCATGTCTTTCTCTTCTCTATCTCCTTCCTCCCAGCAGCTACTGAGAGTCTCATCTTGTCTGCCCTATTGTTTTCTTTTCAAACTCTAATAAAAATGATACTTGTCCTTACGTATGTTTTTAAATGCTTTTATTAATGATGCTAAAAAGTCAAAGTGAAACCAGATTTCCATAATAACAGCACCAGTCTCATAAATCTCAGAGAAGAGACTGACCAGCTCACAAAACCAACAAGACTAAACTTCCAAATAATTGACTGACTTTCTTTACCTGCCGGCTAACGATGAGAAATAGGACTGAGCTTTAGGATGCTAATTCACTTTCTTCTCAGATTGCTAATTCTCTGAATAAAATACATTTTAAAGACCTGATTCCTAGTTTTCCTATGTATCAGGTAGCGGAGACCTAATTACATACACAAATAATGAAATACAGATAAGGCATTAAGATAAACGTATTCACTCATATCTGTCATCCAGCCTATTGGTAGAACAAGATAGCTATTATATCTGTCTGCCACAGAAACACCATCCACTACATCTTGCGGGCTAGGTGGTTACAGACCTGTCATGAAACAGCAGAAGAGGACAGACCAATTTTGAGATAATAAAAATAAATGTCTCTATAAGACTCAACACGATACAGAAAGACCAGCATTCCTCTCTACCTCTCACAGGAGGAGAGAACTCAGATTTACTTAATAATTCTTCAGCAAACTAAAACCTCAGGCCATTTGTGAATGATCCTAAATATAGCCTGCTCAGAAATGAAAATGCATTTAGGAGTTTCAGTTAAAATGATCCAAGGGGTTGAACCTTAGAACCAGATATGGGGAGTTGTCATGGAACTTACTGCAAATCATGATCGGTAAGGGCCAACTCTCTTCCCAGAAAATCTTGCAAAGTGTGAAGGAATAGAAGCTCAGAGTGTTGAAGAAGCTTCCAGAATCCCCGTTTCTACAGGAGCATAGAACAGGTTTAGAGGTTCATGATCTTTTTAGGATTTTGAATAAAGAAACCATAACTCAAGGTACTTTTCAAATACACTGGTGGAAACATTGAGTGTGCAGGTTACACATAGAAATGTGGGGGAGTCTCTGCTATAAGATCTCAAATCCTATCATGACAGTTTTAATTGTGGGTTTAGTGGAAGCTGGCAGTCTGTTTATATATTACAAAAGGAGTTTTATAATAGTTATGAGGATATTAAGTCACATAGAGGTAGGAAATAAGTGGATATTTAATAGAGTACAATAGCCTAGCATAATTTAACTCTTGACCCGCAACATTCCAACTTCTCCTTACTATTGAGCCTCTAGTTATAAGCTGTGTACAATCACTAATGTTGGTGTGACTTTTGGGGAAAACCTTAGTTACTACTTCATGGTCTTCATAAAGAAATAAGTCCCAACCCAATCACTTGAAGTGTTTACTCTGTAAATATTATGTTATACCATTCAAAACCATAATGTGCTGTGTCCTAAAGATGATTTTTTTTTACCATAACAATTCTAAGACTTAAATATATAAGAAATAAAAAAACAGATTTTATTGGGATCCAGAGATTCTGTTGATAAATATGTGTTTTCATTTCCCTTTACTCTTTAAATTGAAAGAAAAATATCAATAAAATATATACATATAATAAATTATAAAAATGTATTATAATATACATTCTATATGTACATATATATGTGTGTATACACACACACACACATCTATGTTTTTGTTTTTCAAAACAAGGTTTCTCTATTTAGCCCTAGCTCTGGCTATCTTGAAACTCACTCTGTAGACCAGGCTGGCCTTGAACTCACAGAGATCCTGCTGCCTCTGCCTCCCAAGTACTGGTATTAAAGAGTGTGCACCCCTATCGCCTGATGAAGATATCATTTATTATTAATATGCAGAATGTCATTAAATCTTGACATGACAGTTACATACCAGAGGCATTTTCTCTCAGTGGTACAGTTTCACTTTCGTCAATAATCACATTATAAATATAGGAAATTTTGATTTACACAACTTGTCAGAATTTCCAACTGATTACTGAGCTGTCTTTATCACCCAGTGATTATTAATAAGTTTTGTAGTTAATACAAAGTTTCCAAACAATGATTCCTTTATTCCAAGAGTACACTTTTATGTTCTCATATAAATTTAGTTGTTACAGGGTCATAAAAAGTCACTTCATGCAGGAGTTTATTTGCACAGTTATCTCACGATTCTATTCCAGGACACTATCAACTCTTATTCTTGGCTCTACTATGAAAATTTATTTTAACAGCAATTTTACTTTTTCATATATCTTCTATATTTTAGTTTTTTCAACTTTTTTATTTCTTTGCTTCATTTGTGAATTTTGAATTGCAACATATAGAAAACATTGGAAAAGTTTTATTTTTAAGATGAAAAATGCAAGCACAAAGTCTAAGATTTTATTTTAGATTTGTTTATTGCCTAATTAACAGCAGTGATGCAAAGTTCTAGTATTATAAAAGTTCTTTGCAATTTTGTCCTCTCTTTAAAAACTAACAAACATATAATGAGACTTAGTTCATGAACTCAACAGTTAGTATACCACAATGACTTTCTCAGCAGCCAGCACGCATTTGGGCCATCACTTGCTGGTGTTGTTTGTTGTGGCCTTGGGACTAAAACTCAAAACAACAGCATATTAAAAAATTAATTGAGATTTAAAATCACTACTCAAGATTAATTTGACTTGTGACTTCTGGAAGATTGAACCAGTGCTGAGGTTGGTGTGGTGTGTCCCTGCACACTGACTAACAGATAATAGGTCTTGCCAGATGAGTGCTTGTTAGGAAATTTAAAATGATCACGATTATCTTGGGTTGCTATTAACTTTTTCATAACATTTACAAACACCATCTTGATGAAAATGAAAAACATTCAGAAATAAAAATATTTGATGCTGTTATTAGTCATTTTATTATTTTAAAGTACTGCTTTTGATTCTTTTTTTTTTATCCTGGCATATATAATTTTAGCACCATAATTTTAACCTAAATACATAAATTCTACTGTGTGAACTTAAAATAACTTAGGCATTTATTATATCTTTGTTAGGCTAAAACTCCAGTTCATGATGATTTAGAAAATGTCAGCCAATGTAGCCCAAGGGACTTTATGAAAGGTTCGTTTTTAGAAAAGGAAAGTAGTATAATCCAAGGGTAATTTATATGAGGGGGGCAGAGAGAGGGAAAAGAAACTGTACTCCAGAGCTGGGGAAAACATGACACTTCCTGGCAACATCATACTTGGTCCATAATGATTTCTTCTGTTGAGCTTGTAGACAATGCTGAGAGTGATGTCTATTGGGATAATTCTTGTTCTTTCCTACAGAGCTTTTACACGCACACAACTTTTGCTGATTCTACAACCACACCCTCAGTGAAAGACTGCAGGGATGAGGAAAGAGGAAAGAGTTCTCTATCCCCTCCACTAATAAATTGACACAGAACTGGAATTTTAAAGGAATGACCAGATAACAACACCGACCTTCCTGCTCTGTGTGTTCAGCTTACTTCCCAAGGAGTAGATACAAAAGTAAGACCAGATTTTTTTTCTGTATTGAGATGAATTATTGTTTACACAGTCTTTATATATCCAGGCTCTAAAAGTTGGGCTTTATTTTAGTGATCTCATATACCCATAGCTCCACATAGGAAACATACAGTTCTACCTCGAAGCACTGGTCTTGAATTCTTCTCAGTGTGCTTTGGTCTGGTGTGTTGTGAGTGTATATCGCATTATCCTCAGTGATGAAGAGCTACTGTGAAGGAGAGGCACTGTCCAGCTGTGGTGGTGTCATGTTCCCAGCACACAGGAGGCTGAGGAAGGGAAATGAGGCGTTTGAGGCTAGGTGGAGATACACAACAAGTTCCAGATGGACTGAGATGCACAGTGAGACTACCCAAAAGAAAAAAAAAGAAGCCTGGAAAGAGAACCATGTTTATTCTATGTTGCTGGCACTCTTTGCCACAACTTGTCTTTTATAATTTTCCTGTTGGGACTGTTACAGCAAAATCCTCACTGAAATCTCAATTTTTCTTTTATTCTTTACCTCAAAACACATAGATATTAAAGACATCGTTGTGAAATTCACAGAAATTTGAAATTTATAGTATAGTTTTTATAAAATTCATAGCTATTAGCTCCACATTGGCTTGAGTAAGCAATACTGTGTACAGTGGGTGCTAAATGAATCTCAACCATGAACAAGTCCTACACTTCATAGAGGATAAATTGTACTCTTTTCAATGTGCCCAAGTCAGTGACTTCATTAGTGAAACACAGCATGAGAAGAGACAAGTTCTGTAACCAGTGGGGAAGATTATAACATGGAGGAAAACAGGGACAAGATTTTCTAAATAATTTTGTTTTTTAAAAAGCAATTATACTATTAAACGACTTCTGTATATTCATTAGCAGGGGGCTATTAAACTTATTCTTGCACATCATTTTATAATAAATTACCTGTATATATATTAAAAATAATAAAGCAAAGTATAAATGGGTACAGAGGCAAAGAGCATCATCTTAAGAAATTTCTTTAAGATCTAACAACAATAAAAATTAAAACAAAAGAATTAAACTTCTAATTTATAAGTCATTGCTAATTTTTAAGCTCAGGGAATTAGTATAACAATTCATTTTCATATGTATTAAGTTGAAAGCTTTGTAATAAGAGAGTTCAAAGGAATGACCAAAAGTTTCCTTCTATTTTCCTGTGGAAATGTCTTTGAGGTATGTGAACTATAAGAAGCAAGGAGCAGAACTGCTATGGGGGCTTGTGGGAATATGTATTTAATCAGTTGATTGATGGATTGTGTGTGTGTGTGTGTGTGTGTGTGTGTGTATTTTCCTAGCAAGCATTTAGAAGTTTGTTCTTTTTCATGTAGGTCACAGGGAGTGATCTCAATTCATCAGGTTGGTTGTCATGTGTCTTTATCTACTGAGCCACCTTATTGACTGGAAAATATGTATTATTAAATATATAAGGACTTTGTTGTAATTGATTCCGAGACGTTTGTACAATGTGTTTTGATCATATTAACTCTTTGTTCCTCACCTTTTCTTAGATCATTGTGTGTGCATGTACAAGTATACATACGCGTGAGTGAGTGTGTAAATGTGCACATATGTATGAGTGTGTGATGATTGTGTGCATACGTGCAAGTGATTGTGCGCATGTGTGTCCGAACTTTGATGAAGACATTCTGGAAAGACCAATAAGCACCTGAAGCCTCAAAGAGTCCTCGTAAGGAGATGTTTAGTCTGAGGCATAGAGGGTAGATAGATAGTAGTTCAGTAAGTGGATATTTGAGAAGACAATTTTTAGGTGCACCTGAGTAGGGATGTATGGATGTACAGAGAACATAGAGGGAATTCTTAGGACTTGATCTTCATAGAACACAGGTTTAAGAAATGTATTGGTAGTAAGTAGGAATGTTGTGTTAACTAAGGGCAGAGAAAGGGCTGCATGTCTTGTTAAAGGCAAGCTTCCTTTTGGTTTGTTTGTTTGTCAACACAGGTGTTAAGAAGAGGATAAAATGATTTTTGTTCTACAGCTTAAAAGTGTTTGAGTCTGAGCAATTATAAAGAGAAATATATTTATTGCAGATTATGAAGATGGAAAAATCTAGGTTCTAGGTGCCAGAGTTCTGTTTCTGGCAAGGCCCTGATACTGCAGTGTCAAGTTGCAAATGACAGAAGGGGCCTTGGCTGGTTGCCTCCAACCCCTTTATGAGGTTGCTAATCCAATTCAGAGGATTCCTTTCTCATGACTTAATTACCTCCTGATTGTCCCCCAACTCTAAAGGTCACATTTGTGTCATAGTTTCAACACACGAATTTTCAAGTATATTCAGACTGTAATAATTAGCAAAATATGAAATAATATATCTCTCTAAATATTAATTAGGTGCACATATGGGATGATTAATGAGAGGCTGAGATTTTGTGGGTTTTTGCAATAACCTTATGTGACTTATGTAATCAAAACAAATTAATGCCTGCAAGCTTTAGTGGCATTTAGGTACAGAGAATAAAAGTCACGATGAAGGGATTGCCTGCTTGTTTGAGGTAAGGGTTATTCTTTCAGCAAAATTCTTTGAGTTCAATTTTTGTGTTTGCAATGAATCACCCTGCCAGGAGATTTCTTCAATTAAAGCTTCTGTGTCTCACTGAGATTTCATTACCTGTAGATCTATTGATCATTTGGTGCCCCAGGCATCAATATCTGTGTTCCTAATAGCTCTCACATGAAGACTATGATGCTTTCTTTTTTCAGCCTCACCGCATAACTAGTGTTCTACAGAGGTTTTACTTGTTCTCCCCCTTGCAATTAGAAAAACTAACTATAATTAAGTGATTATTATGCATGTGGACTTCAGGAGTTTTATACATGTATCAGTTATGGGAACTTACCAGGACTCTACGACACCCTGCTATCATTCTCTTTCTAATATTAAGGAGCAACTAATGTTACAGTAAAATACTTTATGCAAGGGATCACAGCCAGTAAGAAGTAAGGAATATATCATCCAATATTATGGAGTTGGGTAATATATTTTCAAGAAACTATATGCCAAATGGTTCAAAGTTACATGGATGATAAACTGTTCTCAAAAGAATTACAGTTATGATTTTTATATGTGTTTTAAAATTAAAAAGTATTATAGAAAATCAAAATATAGAGACTCTTTTACGTCTTTCAAGCATGCGAAAAAGAAAAAATAGGCCTGGGCATGGTGAGTTCACCTGTAACGCCAGCACTAGTGAAGCAGAGGCAACGGTATTAACACAGCTGAAACTTGTCTTGAACACATGTACACATACAAACGCATGTACCCACACAAACACACACACACGCACAAACCTTGGAATCTATTACTTTGTGAAATTTCCTTATAAAGGGCCTTGTAATTTATCCAGTCCCCCGCAAAAGCCTCTCTGACTCTTCACTGCTGTAGAAGAGCACTCCTTGTCTATTTTTAGGGCATGACTGCTAATGAATGAAAGGTATTTGTAATAGGCAGGGCTCTGAACTCTTGTTACTGCCAAATAGGATTATGCTTGTAAAAATGCTCCTAAGCCATGATGAAAAGAGAGATTATGGTATTAATGCTTTTACTTTTTAGAATACTGTACTTCTGGATAAACCCAAAGATTGAAATGCTAAAAATCATGTCACGCAATTACACCATTTGTAGTAATGTTTTTCTAGGAATAAGCCAATTTGATCATGGTGTACTTCTATCATGTAGAGAACAGATTGGATGGGTCAGGATCAGATTTTTTTTCCTATGCAGCTTCATTTGTTGTTATTGTTTCAATCAACTTTACTTTGATATGATTTATATAAAATAGAATGTATCCATTTGTAATGCATGGTTTCTATAACTAGAATCATATGTAAACCACCATTATTTAAAAAAAATAAGTGTTTTCCACCAAAATTTTTACCTTTCCAGTCTTGTCAACCTGTTCTCTCAGCTTGCGTGACATAAACCTCTAAGTAAGAAATGACTGCTGTGCCTTTTGTTTGAGTTTTCTAGAATGTCCTGTGATAAACATCTTAATGTATCCTTCTGAGTAAAGTTTGCAATAACCAATATTTTTGAGACTCATTCACCCTGTAGGATATATTAACAGTATACTCTTGTATAATTTATTTTATTTTATAGGTATGTAGAATGTTGTTTTGTTCAAATATTCGCTTGTAAGTATTTGAGCTATTTTGCAGCTTTGGTTAGTAAAAGAATGTTCCATGAATATTTATGTAAAAGTAGTTTCCTGGCCATCATTTTTATTCTTCTTTCATAAATATCTAGGAGTAGAATGTCTGAACAGTCTATGTTTCTATCTAATTAAACATACAAGGATATGTTTAGTTCCGTAAATAACGGCAGAACTATTTTCCAAAGAGATCGTTTCATCTTGCAATCCTATCAGTAATATGAAACCTCCCTGAGGTTTTTATTACTTCATATTTTACCACGAAGTTCGTGGCTTGTTACCTCACATCTTCTTCTCTGGTGACTGCTGGCATCTCCCTTGTTCCCCCTTTTTTTTCCTTCTATTTAGTTTGACTTTTCTGCCTAGCTACATTCTGCCCTGCCATAAGCCAAAGCAGCTTCTCTATTAACCAATGACGATAAAACATTCACAGCATATAGAGGGGCATCCCACATTGTGTGTGTGTCTGTCTATGTGTGTGTGTATGTGTGTGCGAGTGTGTGTGTGTGCGCACGCTCATGCATTTGTGTAGGTTGGAGAACAACTTTTAGTAGTTGCTTCTCTCCATTCACCTTAGGTTCCAAGGTTGAACTCAGGTAAACAACTCATCTGAACTCACCTCACTGGGCCTTAATTTGTATTTCTTTATAGGTTAATGATGCTGAACCACCTTCTGTTTAGTTTCTTGCCATTCATGTATCTTCTTTGGTAGGGGTTTATTAAAACTATTTTGAATTTTTATGACTAAATTATTTTACCTTTTACTATTGAGTTATGTGGCCTCCTTTCTACAGTCTCAAGAATCAGCCTTGTCTTTTCTTTTTTTGTTTTCTGGAATGATTCCCTTTGGATACAAAATGAAATCCAGGATCCTTGATTAACATGACATACGTTTCTCTTCCATCTTGTTATTGCCCTTCTCCTTCACATGACAGTGCCTTCCCACTTTACCAGATGTGTCCCTTCCACTTCTGACATCACCCTTCTAGTTCACCTAAGACATCACCACTCTTGTTCAACCTGACATTGCCTTTCTCCTTCAGTGTGACACTGCCCTTCTCTATCACCCCAGTGTTGTCCTATTTCTGGTTCAGTCAGTGCACAGAGCCAGTAGAGTTATGTGCAGCTGAAACCTATTTCAACTAACCCACAGCTTCCAGAATATTGCAATGCAAACTTGGCCTTTGTCAATATAATCTTCAGAGCTTCACTCTGAGTTAACCACCGAGTAAATAATGAGCTGTCACTCTCTATGGAATCAAACAATATTTTTATTACAACTTTCTTAGATGTCTAATGTTGGACAAGATACTTAATTTGGTTCAGTATCAATGTGCTTATCAGGAAAATTATTGGGTGATGGGAAAAAGAGGTCATTCTGTGGACAAAGTTAAGAAAAGTTTTGAAATTTATCTGAGTAAATCAGGAACATTTGTCTGGTGTGTAACCAATCATGAAGACATAGGAAAAGCTGTTTCCATTCTGAGTTTGAACGGTTTGAGAAGAATCAGTAATACCAAGGACACAATTCTTCTGAAAACTTCAAGTGAGTTTAGGTGACATAAGTTTGCAGAGGCAAGAGGGAAAATGTGGCAAGAGCTGTGTGATATGTCACAATGCAGATAGAGTGAAGCCTGTGCAATACCTAAGTGTAGACACCAGTATGCCAGCAGAAAAAAAAAAAAAAAAACTGACCAGCTCTACTAGAATTCCAGGATAAATTATATCATATCCAGGTTTTGTTTACATCAGGTTGGCAGTGTAAACTTGTTATACACTTACACTATGCCATTAAGTCAATGCAAATAAACAGAGTCTGAGTCTTGCTGAAAACAGATTTATTGATTTTACATGGCTTTCATACATACAAACTTTTCTCTAACTCATTTATTATTAACAAGAACAACCCTTAATTCATTGTATTCAAAAATGCAAACACAAATCAAATATAAAAACAATAAAAAGAAAATATGAAGACGTTTTCAAGCGTGCAATGCAATAGAACATGAGAACCGTTTGGCTTAAGTAAAATTCAAGGAAATAGACTTTTCTCACAAAATTTTAACTGTCCTATTACATGAAAGTCACCTAAATTACTATTATTTTTCTTCAATGGTTTGACACTTTGCAAAGGAGATGGAAGTTCATTTTAGTTTGTGAAGCAATGGCATTCAAGCTAGAGTCGTCACTTAGATTATATGGAATAGTCTCACTCCTTTGAGAAAATACCTAATAGAAACATTTTAAGAAGGTCGGGTTCACGTCTGCTAACATTTGGAGGAGACACAGTTGATTCTCGTAGGGTGGCACAGTGGCAGGAGAATGAGGCAGCTGGTCACACTGTGTTCACTTAGGAAGCAGAGGGTAAATGAATTCTTCTGCTCCATTCCCTTTCTATTTATTCAGTCTGGATGTTACATCTCATATTTAGGGTAAGTCTTCCCTATTCAGTTATATGATACTGAAACACTTTAAAACATATCCAGGAGTGTGTTCCCATGATGATTCAAAATTTAGTCACACTAAAAATTGAAAATAATCATCACAATATCAGTGATTCTTGTCAGAAATTCATCCTTTTTCTAAATAAGAAAGCAGGCCAGCTTTTTGGAGACCGCATATCAAGCAGGACATTGAAGAAAACTGAGCCTCTCTACTGCTATTGTACTGTCTTGAACAGATAGTCTAAAACTGCATTGATCTCTCTTTGGAATAATAAGAAAATAGCAATACAATTTGTGATAGTTTGAATGAGACTGTTCCCACAAGTGCTAGCATTTGAATACTTTGTCCTTAGTTACTAGCACTGTTTAGGTTGGCTTAGCAAGCATGACCTTAGTAGAAGAAAATTTCAGTGAAGGAGGCTTTATACATTTAATGATTCAACATTTCAAGTTCAATCTCGTTCTTGCCTGTGGTTCTTGATGTAAACACTCAGTGGTTTGTGCCACCATTCCTGGTGCTTGATGCCATGCTTCCCCACTGTGAAGGTGATAGACTTTTATCCCTCTGGAACTATAAGCCCCAAATAAACCCTTTTCTCTATGAGTTGTCTTGATCATTGTGATTTATCATAATGATGGAAAAGAGCGAATCCAATCCTCTAATACTAAAGGTTTTGTAGAGACAGCTGAATAGAAGGTGTTCCAGTTCTTCCACTTCTTCCAGGCTGTATAAGGATACAATGTTATCTATTTGGCTAATTGATAGCAATGTTAACTTTTAAAACTATTATGTAAGAAAATATTTCATTACTGTTATAGATGAATCCTTATGGTAGAGGTAGTGTACTAATATGACTTCTCTTCCACTACCCGTTCCCCTTCTTGAGGAGTAAAAACTTCATTCAGATAGAAAATATCCATGTCAGGAACAAGGAGTGTAGGCAAAGTAAATTAACAGACTTTGTCATGAATATTTAAAACACCCAGTACAACAACACGCTTCCATTTGTGCTAATTTCTGTTATTTTTAAAGTCATCTGTGGTTCTGTCTCGTGGAGAATGAATCCTAAAGAACATTCTTTTATGTATAGAATAATTAGATTGCAAATGAAAACAAGAGCATTCTGCCATATAAGCATTAATAAGAGAAGATCTGATTTTCAGCCCACAGTAGCCAAAGTTGATTTAAAAATTAGAGTGCCATTTCCTGATCTCTGGAGATAAGCAAGCTACCCTGTCTCCGTGGAGTCAGACAGACAGACAGGAATTTTCCTTCTTACCTTACCCTTACAATGAACATTATTAACCTAAGACCAAGTTTCTAAAGCATGTACAATAAGGGAAATAAAGCAGTGCTACGTGAGAGAATTCCATTGTGTATGATCTCTTGGGCTCTAATATATAATAGATTTCTACTGCAAAGATCATAGTGTGGTATGTTCATCTGGGAGCAGAGCACCAACTATCTTCTTAAATTTCCAAGCCACTTAATCTAGCGCCCATCTTGGTGAGCTTTCAATTCACCAAGAAGGCAAAGGAAACTACACAGGGTTCCATTTGCAGCAAGGAATCCAAGATAATGAAGTGTACAGAGTATAATTCTACCAAAAAGGTGCAAATATTCACTCTAAGAATCACATTTGGGCAATTACAGAAAGTGATTTTGGAATGAAAGGGGTTGGTGTGAGGAGCTAAGAACTTTAGACATTGCCCACCATTGTGTGGGGATTATGCAATTAGCGTTGCTGACTCTAATTCTCAATTTACTATTCTGAAAGTTGGCTTTTATGCAGAGAAGGACCCAAGGATCACTCTGACAAGGAAAACAAGTAGGCTGACCCCAGATCTTCAGCTCTCCCTAAGGTTCTCCAAAGCCAGTCCCCTGGCCTCATCCCTTGCTCTGCAGTGGAGCACCTTCTGCAGGTGAAGGAGGAGGGAGGTAAACACGTCTGCTGGGTTCTATACCCTCTTTAATGTTACCTTGTTATGGGGGAGAAGCTGTCATTTCAACAGAGGTTTGTCATATGTGACTGAAAAGCTGGGACCAGTAAAATCTACAGAAATTTAATCAGTGTTCTATCAGTTTATCACAGCTGTATTTACCAATGTTAAAATTCTGAGCCTCCGAATTTACATTTGAAACCCGTTTATCCTGTACTATGAGGCCCGTGAATGAGGCATACCTGCCTATATTTTAAGCAGGAAACTTAACTAATTAGCTACCAAGGTGCTTGCAGACTTTGGGGTCTGGGAGGCTATTAAACTGGTAAATCCATCAGTAGCATAGTCATCAAACACATCAGATCTGAAAATGCTAAGTAAACGAGAAGAAGTGAGGCAACTTTCTATGTGGTCATGGAAAAAATTGACTCATTCCAGCCAAATGCAGCAGATGATAGGCAAAATATCCCCCAGTAGCCTGGTAGTAGGTAACTCTGCTGATATAAGTCAATCAAGTTGAATTAAAGTTCAGGTTTTTAATCTGAGCAAAGCTTTCCCAGGTGGTCCCAGGGGAAGAGGAGAAACCATGTGGCAGGTTGGAGGACTGAGTCTTAAGAAGCCTGAAGGCATGGTCTTAATCATCTCAGAGGGAGGAGCTGACTTTTTGTGAGCTTTCTCAGGGTCAGGGTGTGGAGTGGGAAAAGTGGGACAGGGTGCAGATTTCACCTAAACAAGAATAATTTCCTACCAGGCAGCATTATAGCCAGCACATTCTACTAAAAAACCAGAGAGGAAACAGAAAGCAAGAAACAAAGTAGCCATCCTCCAAAAACAAGACAAGATATCGTCAACAAGAATCAAAATGGTTTCAATTTCAGATGCTTAGATGCCAGCATAAGACACAATAATATCAGCCAGGACACTGTGTCTTCACTAGAGCCCAGCAACCCCACTACAGCAGGTTTTCCAATATGGCTGAATGACAAGAAAAAGATCTTAAAATAGTCTTTACGAATATGATAGAGTTTCTTTGTTATTATTCTCTCATATATATCATCCTAACTGCAGTTCCCCTCCCTCCTCTTCTTCCAGGCCCTACCCTCATCTTCCTCCTCCCTTAGGTCCACTCCTCCTCCTTTCTGTTCAGAAAAGGACAGGTCTCTCAGGAGTACATATCAAACATGGCATTTAAGACTAGACACATTCCCTTATATTTATGCTGGATAAGGCAACCTAATAGGAGAAAAGAGGTCCCAAAAGCATGCAAAGGAGTCCAAGACAGCCCCTGTTCCAACTCTTAGTAGTCCTGCAAGACGCTGCTACACAACAAAAACATTTATTTATACAGATGACCTAGGTCATACCCTTAAAGTCTCCCTGATTGTTGGTTCCGTCTCTGTGAACCCCTATGAACCCAGTTAGTTGATTCTGTGGGCAGTTTTCTTGTGGTGTCTTTGACCTCTCTGGCTCCTATAATTGTGATAGAAGTTCTTAAAGAGGAAATAAATAAATCCCTTAAAGAAGTTTGTGGAAACACTTTCAAACATCAGAAGGAAACAAATAGATCAGGAGATTCAATAAAGAAAATTCCAACTCAGGGAAATCTTGAAACAAAAAAAATTAGAGACTAAAACAGGGACTTCAGAGGCAAGCCTCAACAATAGACTACAAGAGATGGTAGAAAGAATCTCAGGCATTGAAGATCTTATAGAAGAAATGGATATTTTGATATCTTGGACAAATAAAATGTTAGATCTAAAAAACAATACTGCCACAAAGCATCCAGGAAATCTGGGGATCTACAAAAGACAAAATCAAGCATAGTAGGAATAGAGGAAGGAGAAAAATCCCAGTTCACAGGCCCAGAATATATTTTAAACATAATCAGAAGAAAGTAAGAAACATATAGAATACCAAATACATTGGACCAGAAAAGAAAGTCTCCTTACCACATACTCAAAACATTTAGCATACAGAAAGAAGAAAGAATATTAAAAGTGGCCAGGGAAAAAGACCAGGTTACATATTAAAGCAGATGTATTAGAACTTAACCTCACTTTCTAATAAGACACTGAAACCAGAAGGACCTGGACAGATGTGCTGCAAACTCTAAGAGATCATTGATTCCAGCTCAGACTACTATATCTAGTAAAACTTTCAATTATAATAGGTGAAGAACATAAGAAAATCCATGATAAAAACCAAATTTAAGCAATATCTATCTCCAAATGCAGCCCCACAGAAGGCAGTAGAAGGAAAATGCCAACCTAAAGAGGTTAACCACACCCCATAACACATAGGTAATAAATAATCTCAGGACAGCAAATAAAACACATAAACAACAACAAAATTACAGGAATCAATACACACTGCTCATTGATATCTCTCAATATCAATGGTCTCAATTCCCCAATAAGAAGAAACAGACTAACAGAATAGATGCAAAAACAGGATCCATACTTTTACTGCATCTAAGAAACACATCTTAATATCAAAGATAGACATCCCCTTAGGGAAAAAAAGTTGTAAAAAATATTTCAATGAGAAGGACTTAAGACGCAGGCTGGTGTAGCCATTTTAATATCTGACAAAATAGATTTCAAACCAAAACTAATCAGAGAAGATAGGGAAGACCAATACATACATATTCATCAAAGGAAAAGTTCACCAAGAGGACATTTTAATTCCTATCATCGATGCACAATAACAAAGGCACTTAAATGTAGACAAACTCAAAAGCAATTCCATTAAAATCAGGTAACAGGGTAATGTTCACTCTTCAATCTATTCCATATAGTACTTGAAGGCTTAGCTAGAGAAATGAAATACCTGAAAGAGACCAAGAGGGTACAAACTGGAAAGGAAGAAGTCATGTTATCATCACGTAGATGGTATGATGGTATGAATGTGTGACCTTATAATTCTACCAGAAAACTCCTATAACTGATAAACATTTTCAACAAAGTAGTATGATATAAAATTAATTCACAAAAATTGGTAGCCTTCTTATATAATAAATATAAATGTGTTGAGAAGAAATCTAAGGAACAACACCTTTCATAATAGCTTCAAATAATATAAAATATATTGGGGTAACTCTAACCAAGCAAATGAAAGGCTTTTATGATAAGAATTTCAAGTCATTGAAAAAATTTGAAGATATCAGAAGATTAAAATATGCCCATGCTCATAGATCAGTAGAATTAATATAATAAGAATGTCCACCCTATCAAAAAAACCTACTGAATCAATGCAATTGCAATCAAAATTCTAACACAATTTATCACAGATCTTGAAAGGACAATTTTCAGCTGCACCTGCCAATAGGTATAAGGAAAAAAGATTCTGAATACTAAGAGAACTACAGGAGGTATTACCAGTTTCAAGATATGCTATAGAGCCATAGTGATATAAACAGCTTAGTATTAGCATGAAAACAGACACATTGATCTATGGAATCAAATTGAAAACACAGACATAAATCCACACACCTATGGACACTTTATTTTTAAAAAGGATTCCAGAAATATACACTGGAAAAAAGAGAGCAACTTCAACAATGTACTGCTCAAATTAGACACCTACATGTAGAAGAATCCAAATAGATCTGTACTTATTTTGCTCCACAAAATTCATTTATTTGGAAGAAATCAAAGGCTTAGACATAAATCTAGGTACACTGCACCTGGTAGAAGTGAAAATGGGGAACAGCCTTGAATGAACTGGCCCAGGAAAAGACTTTCTCAACAGAACACCATTAATAAACACTAAGAACAACACTGAATAAATGGTACCTCATGAAACTGAGAAACCTCTGAATAGCAAAGGACACCATCATTCAGACAAAGCTGCAACCTACTGAGTGGGAAAAGGTTTTTACCAACTAAATACATATCTGATAGAGGGTTAATATTTAAAATACATAAAGAATTCAAAACTTAGATATCAAGAAAACAGATAACCCAATTAAAATGGTGTACCAATCTAAACAGAATTCTCAAAAGAAGGAACTCAAATTGCTAAGAAACTCTTAAAGAAATAATCAACATTCTTAGCCATCAGGAAAACATAAGTTAAAACTACTTTGAGATTTCAACTGTCGGCATGGCCAAGATCAAGAAAACAATTGACAAAGCTTGCTGTCTAGGATGTGGAGCAAGGGAAGGACACATTCATTGATGTAAGGTTACAAACTTGTATGGTCTCTATGTTAATCAGTGCAGTGGTTCCCCAGGAAGATGGAAATCAACTTACCTCGACAAAACTATACCACTCTTGGGCTACAGTCAGAAGATGCTTCATTCTATTGTTGGTGAAGACTACTCATTTGTTTCCGACTGCCCAGACATGAAATAATCACACAGAAACTGTATTAATTACAACACAGCCTGGCCCATTAGCTTAGTCTTTGTATTAACTAACTCTTACATCTTAAATCAACCCATTTCAACTTTCTATATGTTACCATGAGGCTTGTGGTTTACTGGCAAGGTTCCGGCTGGTGGCTCACCCCTTTCTCCTTTGGCAGCTACATGGTGTCTCCCTGACTCTGCCTGCTTTTCTCCTCTATCTGCTTGGAATTTCCTCCTTGCTCTATTCTTCTCTGCCATAGGCCCAAAGCCGATTTATTCATTAACTAATAAAAGCAACACATATACAGAAGGACCTCCCGCTCCCTCCTACCACATAAACATTTTCTCAACTGTGCTCACTGCCACTCTATTCTTTACATCCGGAAACTGGCAACAACCTAGATGCCAAGAGAAGAATGAATAAAGGAAATGTGGCAGATTTACACAATGGAGTATTTCTGAGCTATTAAGAAAAATCATGAAAGTCAAAGGTCAATAGATAGAACTAGAAAAAAATGTTCTGAATGAGCTAACCCAGACCCAGAAAGTCAAATGTGGCATGTATACATTAAATTTGGATATTAACTGTTAAGTCAATGATAACCAAGATATAATCCATAGTACCACAGAGGGAATATATAGATTACAGGACTAGGGGTGACAGGAATGTATCACTAAGAAAGGGAACTAGAATACGTAGTTATGAATGGATGGGGTTTCTGGAAGAAGAAGATTAAGCGGGGAAGGAAAGGGGAGAAGAGGAAGAGAGTAAGTATGGGAAAAGACAACTAAAAGACATTTGAAAGATAGTAAAAACTTCAAAAAGCATACGTTTTCTAAAATATATAGCATACATTGATGGTGTAAATCACAAACAATCCCACACCAGTTTGGAATTATGATTAATAGAATGGTTATTTATTTAAAGGGGAAAAAACTTACAGATCACCGTCCCAGACAACAGCCCTCTGCGCAATCAGGAAGGGAGCCTAGTCATCAGAAGCGGAGCCGGAAGCCAGATAGTGAGCAGAGGGAAGTGGCCGCATTTTTAAAAGAGAGACCACGCCCCAATGGGCTGGTATCTCAGCGGCTATTGGCTGAAGGAGCAGAAGGAGCTCCCGCAACACCTCCCCCTTTTGTTTAAGTAAGAGAGTTCTAAACCTACTATGAAATTATATACAATAAGCACAAATATCCTATTTCAACTAGCTTAAGTCTTGTATAATAAATAACTTGGCCAAGTCATGAGAGGAAAGTAACTACATTTATATAGTCTTTAACCCCATCGAAGATCTGAGAAGGAAAATAATGTTACCTGAGTAATTAGGAAGTGCATTTAAACAACTTCTAAAACATGCAACAAATCACAGAGACAACTAGCTACCTGGACAATCACCCAAAGTCACGTTTGCAGTGTTGAAGCAACCAACTTTGGCTAAGGCCTAACGTAACTGACATACCATTTTTAAAGGCAAGAAACTTTTTAGAACTATCTTACCCTGTCTTGGCAGGATATGAAAGTCCTGTTTTATCCATTTATGGATGTTCTGTATCTGTCAGTGGTTGAGGTATGGGCATTTCTTTGCCCAAAGGCCAGTTCTGCCAAGAAGAAAGGCTCCACGTGGAGTGTCTTTGGTGTTCAACATTCTCTCGGGAATAGATTGGTGTTGCCAGGAGCAATTGTGTCTCACTACCAAATTATTTGTCTACCATGGAACTCTGAGTTAAATTAAAGGCCATTTTTTACAGCTCTTTGAAGAGGTTGAAGATTATCTATCTATTTTGAGTATAATCTCTATTTATCTAACGAACCTGATTAGTCTAATTATAAATGACATAGATGACTACTGATCTATATAATTTTTAATACCTATCTAACTTAAAGACTAAGACAATAAACAACTGTGCAATAAATGAGGACAATATGACCTCCAAATATAAACAATGTACAAATATACAATGTAATATGATAAATACATACAATATATATATCAATACAATATATATCAATACATAAATGTTTTAAACAGAGGTAGAAACATGTATGGATACAATAGTCAATATAATTTATATAATTTAACAATATACAAGAATTGATACCAAATTACTTGTCTAAAAACAGTAACTCACAATTACAAATCTATTATCCCATCATCCAATTATCCCTCTTTTTTTTTTCAAAAAGATCCCTGAGCTTATAAAATTTCTCCCCCAACCCCCAAACCCTCAACCATATACTAATTATAATCAACCCTTAAATAATGTCCCTAAACCCAAGGACAAACTTTACGGGGAGAGGGGACATCGTCCTCTAGAATTACTTTTAGCTGTCATGGGGGCGACGTCTTTCTGAGGGATGCTGTGAAAGTAAAATGATGGTTAAATTTTAAGATCAATATCTTTTAAAATTGTAAATAGTCTCTGAGTATTTTGTGTAGGTCTGGCCAGAATGTTGTACAAGATGTGCACCATTTTAGATAAGCAAGTTGGAACTGTCTTGTGCAGCTGGTACCCAAAACAGGTCTTGTAGTCTTGTAGTAGCGCTATCAGTATCATGACGTCATATCAACCAGGTGGAGTTGTTGTTATGGGGCCCCATCTTCTTTTTGGAAACTTTAAATGTCACTGTAGGAAAAACTCATTGTTTATTGTGAAAAGCTCAAACATTAATCATATAGACATATACAGACATACATATATTTAATGAAAGACATGATATGTTTAATGAAAAGTATGAGAGGTATGAAGAAAAGCAAAGATGTTTTTTAAACTCATATTTCTTTTTGTCCCATATCATGGCTCTTGACATGAGACAGAAACTCCAGAAACTCTGGGTTTTTTCTTATCAACAGGCTTGGATTTAGAGAGGGACTGAGCCAGAGTCCAACTCCAAAACCAGCTCTATAAATTTAGAAATATGGTTTAGTATATTTTACTTAAATAGAAATTGCCAAAAAGTGGGGAGACTATTCCAACTGGCCACCTTTTGTCACTTTACAACACTTACAGTACAGGGACTGAGTTACATTTAATTTTTGATGGCCAAAGGGATCCCAGGGGAACTCTAAAACAACCCAGGCTTTTGTCAAGACTCTTTGTTGTTCTCCACAAACAGACAGTAAGACCCATTGTTGAAAGTAGCACTTACGCATCTTGTATAACATGGAGATGTCATGCCTGTTCCTATATAGAACCTTCACCCCTACATTCTATTGTCTTTGGTACAGTATGGTATTCTGCATGCTACCAAACAGCAATGTAAACAGCAACTCAGTTATAAACTACAATGGTGTCCTGCCTATTATATATATATATATCACTGCGATATGCTAGTGATGGGGTGGCACAAAGTTTACGGGAGTAACTAAATAGTAACTGATTTGATTAAAGACCCTGTCCAACAGATGGAACCCAAAGCTGGTACTGCTTAGGTGACCAAGAATCAGAGACCAGATAGCCCAAGAACCTAAGTTAAAGCCAAATATTACTGTTTAAAAAATACAGCAATAAAATGACTCTTAATGACGTTCTGATATACTCATAGATCAGTGATTTGCTTGGCTATCTTCAAGGAAGCTTCCTCCTAAAGCAAATGGCAACAAACACAGAGACCCACAGTTACACACCGAGCAGAGTGGGAAAAACCTTGGAACACTCAGGTCTAAATGAGATGTCCCAATCAAACACCTTCCCCACACCTCAGAGAACCTTGTGGAGGAGGAGAAAAAATAGTTTAAGAGTCAGAGGGCTTTTTGAGACCCTAGTCCATTTGGATGCACACCTTCATAGGCCTGGATGGAGGGGGGAGGGCCTTGAACTTCCCACAGAGGTTCAGGGGGATTGGAAGACACCAAGAAAAGAAGGTCTTCTAAATCAAACTGCCCAAATTCATATGAGCTCACAAAGACTGAGGCAGCATGATCAGGGCCTGCACAGGTCTCCACTGTCCTTCCTCTGCATATTTTTATAGCTTCTGGTTTAATGTTTGTGTGGGATTCCTGAATGCGCATGAGTAAGTCTCTGGCTATTGTGCTGTTTCTTGTGCTCTTTTCTTTATTTTTTGTCTTGTTCAACTCTAATATGCTAG
This sequence comes from Arvicola amphibius, assembly GCF_903992535.2. Classification (NCBI taxonomy): domain Eukaryota; kingdom Metazoa; phylum Chordata; class Mammalia; order Rodentia; family Cricetidae; genus Arvicola; species Arvicola amphibius. The sequence goes on from NC_052048.2 coordinate 172,607,217, forward strand.
TTTCTGAATAAGAGAAAGAAAGGTATGGGAGAGGAGGTGGGCAGCAAGTTGGAGGTACAGAGGGAAGAGAATCTGTAATTAGGATATATTATATGAGAAGGAAAAAAATCTACTTTTAATTTAAGGAAAAAAAAAGAACTAGAGAACCAAGCCTCCCCCACAATGTGCTCATCTGTAGAATGATTCCTAAATTCACATACTGTAGCATTCTCTAAGTACACAAAACAAATCAATAACATGTAAAATAGTGGTATGCCATTTTTATTACTATGAGGCTTTTGATAAGCTACTTGTATGCTTAATATATTTTCTAACTACATCGTACCTGTTCTAGGTTAGCAAAACAACAACAACAAAAGAGATATTTAATGGACCTTTTAGTCATTCTTTTAAAGAAGTAAAATAGTTTTATCATATGATGTCAGTTATTTAAATCAAGGGCACTCATCTGAAAATTACTTTTCTCCTGACTCATTAGTGTGCACTTATCATAAATGTTTATTGGTAATTGGCACACATACAGAAAATACACAGAAAACAAAACTTTTGAACATTACCAAGAAAACATGCTACCATTCATATCTATGAGTATACATTATGCTTTTTGCAGTGAATAAATACCTGGGGGACATAATTTAGAGTAAATCCTAGAATGAGAAACCTAAAATAGTAATATTATTTATGCTGGTGTATTGCTCCAATATTCCAATTTAATGCTATGGGACAAATACTCCCAAATTCATTAATCTAAGTTAATGACTACTTGCTCTCAAGCAGTAATATTTCATTTGTATTTTAATAAATAAAGCTTGCATGAAGTTCAGAGAGTAAAACAGTCGTACGGATCAGCCTTACAGACCAGGCTGGCCTCGAACTCACAGAGATTCACCTGCCTCTGCCTCCTGAGTGCTGGGATTAAAGGCATGAGCCACCACCACCTCCTTATTTTTAAGGCAAACTAGTATGGCTACTGGGATTTAAGGGGTGTGTCACCACTGCCTGGTCGGTAAGGCTGACCAGTGTTAGTGGTTTACTCTCTGATCTTCAGGCAAGCTTTATTTATTAAACTACAAGTGAAATATCCCTACATTCTCATGTCTGTAATCAGCTGGCCTGGCTTTGCTTTACTGATGAATGTAGGGGCTGCTAATGGTGCTGCTCAGGCTGAGAAGCAGTCTATGTAGATTTTATGACTCTCCTTTCAGGCTCAACTGAAATGTTTTCTAACGAGAGAGCTTGAAAGAACCCAAATACAACAACTAAAGCATGCAACTATTCAATATCTCTCTCATTCTTTCCCTATCCCTCTCCTGTCTCTTCCTCTCTCTCACCCTCTTTTTCTCTCCCATTTGAGAAACGGTCTTTCTGTGTAGCCCAGTCTCTCCTAGACCTCAGCATTGAGACAGACTGGCAATCCTCCTCATGCATCTGTCTCCCAGTGCTGAGGTTGCCAGAATGAGCCACCAATCCTGGCCATGCAAAGCTTCCTTACAACTTAAGCTCAGAATTCTAGTCCTGGAACTCAGTTGGGGTTACTTTTACCACCATTTCATTGGCTAAACCAACTCACAAATAAGGGGGAAAACAACCTCTTTCAGAGAAACATATAGGAGTATGATAATTAATGAACAATAAGTGTTTCTACACAAGCTGTAAACAACAGGCTACCTTCCTTACCATGCAGACATTGATGAGGGAGGGGGTGTGTGAGGGTGTGTGCGTATGCTAGTACGTGAGTGCATTTCATGTTCATTATTCAAAGGGAAACTATTTTAATTTCTAAGACAGAATAAAAATGTGTACTTTATATTTTACACTGCTGACGTACAGTGACATTTACTATAAATGTTTTGTGTTATAATCTGAATCCTCTTAGAAACCAACACACTTAAATAACAGTGGACATTCTGCATTCTGCATGCTATTGGAGGTAGCAGGGACAAATGATGCTCTTTTTTTAAAAAAGATTATTATCTCTGTTCTCCATACCCAGAAGGCAACACACACACACACACACAAACACACGTGCACATACACAAATATACACATACCCATATATAAGCAGTAGAGTGAGGAAGGAAAAGAGAGAAGCAAATTCAAATATAGAACTCTAGTTGCCAGATTTAAAGCTGAGCAAGCCTTAGCTGAACTGGCAGCTAGCATTGTTCCTTCGTTTAGTTTTCCCAAGTGTTAAGGAGCCTCATAAACAAAGAAGGATCTGCTAGGTGGTGTCTGGCTTCATGAAGCTCCTCTTTTCACTATCTCAGACAGGAAGAATGGGGAGGTCATCAGGTCAGCAGACCTGGATGGAGCTGAGAATTTGTAATCCTTCTCTTATAGAAGGGGAAGCCAAAGTTGATTTTGTTTAATTTACAAAGACTTCATTTTTTTTCCTCTCCTGAAGGCAGGATATGCTGGCAGAGTAACTTAATCAGGAACTATAGAAAATAAGAACATTTCGGTTCTTGACAGAAGCCCAAGGAATCTGAAAAATGGAATTAACTGCAACACACACACATACGCAGGCATGCACACACACACACACACACACACACACACACACACACACACACACACACGCACGCACACATGCACACACTGGTACAGCTGTGTCTGGTGATATGTATTGAGCAGTCTGCAAATCTTACCTCGGATCACTCCAATCACTCCGATCACTCCAGAATTCTCCACACATTTGCTAAGTAAGCCACAGATGGTCTTCCTTCTCCAACTGCAGATAGCTTTCAACCGTTAGCATTACCAAGACTTAACTTTTCAAACAAATTTTCAAAATCCTTCAACAGACTCCTTCTATAATACAATGCAGAAAGAGATGGGTGATTGACACACCCTGAGCAAAGAGATCTCTTTTGATAGAGATGTGTTGCTTTATTAAAGAAGATACATTGTAGACCCAGAGCTCTGAAGCAAAAGGCAGGTTAACATTTCCATGACAATAATGATCCTCCTCTCTCTATAGGACATAATATATTTCTTTTCAAATTATAATTTGTTTTTTTCCAAGTTTACAATGGAACATCTTTGGTTTTATCTGCTAGTATTTTTCTTTCCTTGACTCCCTGTTAGTGAGAAAATTGATACTTTTAAACAGAAACTGTTCCTTATTCTTAAAGGTGTAACACTGGTGTGTAGTGATTAGCTGTGGGTCGGCTTCCCGCCACCCTGCTCCCAGCCACCGGCTAGCTTATGCCCCGAAATAACAACACACAAACTGTATTCTTTTAAACACTGCCTGGTCCATTATTTTCAGCCTCTTATTCACATCTTGACTAACCCATATCTAATAATATATGTAACACCATGAGCGGTGTCTTACCGGGAAGTTTCTAGCGTGTGTCCATCTTGGGCTGGAGCTTCATCGCATCTCTATCTCTCTGAGGAGAGGCACGGCAGTCTCTCTCACTTAGGAGAGGCATGGCATCTGACTGAGCCTTCTACCTCACTTCCTTCTTCCTGTTCTGTCTCCTCCACCCACCTAAGGGCTGGCCAAGGCAGTTTCTTTATTAAAACAGAAGACCCTCCCACATCATTTCCCCTTTTTCTGTTTAAACAAAAAAGAAAGGCTTTAACTTTAACATAGTAAATTACATATAACAACAGTTATCAAGTAAGAATTACAGTAACAGTATTTATATCTACTTTATCTTTTATCATAACTTAGGAAAACTATAACTATAACTATTCTTTAACTCCATCAAAGACTCCAGAAGGATATAATATTACCTAGGTGAACAAGAAGTAAGCTACTTCCAAAACTCTAGAAATCACAGAGACATCTTGCTACCTGGACAGTCACCCAAAGTTCTTTTTTTTTTTTTTTTTCTCTCATGGTTTATTTTTTTTTATATTTAAAAATTTCCATCTCCTTCCCTCCTCCTCCCCCCTCCCTCCCCTCCTTCTCCCCTTTCTCTCCCCTCCTTCTCCCCCTTCCCTCCCCTCCCCTCCACCCATACCTCCCCTCCCTCCCTCTCAAGGCCAAGGAGCCATCAGGGTTCCCCACTCTATGCTAAGACCAAGGTCCTCCCAACTCCCCCCAGGTCCAGGAAGGTGATCGACCAAGCTGAGAAGGCTCCCACAGAGCCCGTCCATGAAGAAGAATCAGAGCCCAGAGCCATTGTCCTTTGCTTCTCAGTCAGCCCCCGCTGTTGGCCACACTCAGAGAGACGGGTTTGGTCGCATGATCCATCAGTCCCATTCCAACTGGAGTTGGTGCTTTTGTACCGTTGGGGCATCCAGCTTCGGCCTACAGGCCCATAGTATCCAGCAGACTTTTCCATGAAGCAGGAAATTTCAAAGGCAGTTCAGTCACTATCTGCTGTGTCCTGCAAAATGTCTCTCAGATTATTTCATGAGTCAGGAATCCCAAAGAATCATCTCACATTTAGGCAAGTTCAGCAGTCCTCTCTCTGCGGGTTCTCTGTGTCTAGTTTATGCAACAGTCCAGGGAAGAGCAGTTTCTTGCCCAAATGGCTATCAAACTCCATAAGGATCCTCTTTGATGCCCATCATCTTCTTGAAGTAGATTGGTGCTGCCAGGAGCAGACATGTCTCATTGTCATGAAAAACCCTAAGTTATTAAAACATTAAATGCCATATTCTGCAGTCTTTGAAAGATATGAAGAATATCTATCTAACTGAAATATATCTCTATATATCTAGAAAATCTAACTAACGTGACTATAAGCTTTACTATTATCGATGATTATCCATTAACAACCTATATTTCCTAATTATACATTCTTAAAAGAACTATATAATCACAATAGCTTAATCAATATCAGAAATACATATACATATAACAAAATTGGCCTTAAATTTAAATCAATAAGGCAAAATTTATACCAATGTAAATTACTCATATCTATATTATCTCCCCCTTTAAATGGAAAAGAACATTTATGAACAATATTTGGGAACATGGGCGCAGTTATTTCTCTCCAAACTGCTTCCTGCTGAATGGGGACGCTGTTAATCAGATATTTCATGGTGTAACCTGTGTGCCAGGTTTATCTCAGTCATCAGTTGGGCAAAGTAATTTTCTGAAGGTGTTCACAGCAACTTTTCAGGAGGTCATGGTCTATCATACCATATTGGGATAGAAGCTATCCATAGGGTTTTATTTTCTGTAAGAACAAAAGAAGAATCTCTTTTCCAAAGTATCATATCCTCAGATCCAAATCCTGAAGTCAAGGTATTTTCAAAATATCTATCTTGGATTAGTTCAGCAACATTTATAAACAAATATCTTTTAGCAGCTGTTGCTTCTTCCTCAGCATTCAAACAATTCAAAGAGAGCATAATAGCATAAAGTATCAAGATTCTCTGTGTATTTTCCATCTTATACGACTTTATTTTAACCTCTATTTCGTTTATTTTTACTTTTATTTTTTGAAACAGGCTCTCTATATATCTTTGTCCTGGAATACTTTAGGCCAGGCTGTCCTTGAAGTCACAGAGATCTACTTGCCTCTGTCTTCTCAGTGCTGGGATTAAAGGTGTGTTCTACAACACCTTGAACTCACAGAGATCTGTCTGTCTCTGCCTCTCAGGCATTGGGATTAAAGGCGTGTGCTACCACACCTTGAAGTCACAGATGTCAATCCACCTCTGCCCCTTGAAGTCACAGTGGTCAATCTACCTAGCCCCCCAAGTGTTGGGATTAAAGGTGTGTACCACCACACCCTAGCTACTTCCTTTTTTCTTTTTTACTTTTAAGAACTTTAACCTTTAGCCTGAATATATTTTCAACACATTGTAAATCATTTAGACGTTTTCTTCAACTTTGAATCTTTCTTTTACTGTATATCTCTCTTTTTCTGACTACATGAGTCTTTAATTTACCAAACAATATCAGTAGGACTAAAGCCGTGACTTTGACAGCTAGATCCAGCCCATTCTTTAGCTTTCTAGCCTCATGGCATAGGTACCAGCTCTAGCCATGTTTATCACAACTCTGTGGCAGTTCAAGGTCCCTGCCAGCAAGCAAGCTGCAACAGTGTTAAACAACAATCAAAAGCTCCATAGTCAGTACCGCCTGCTTGAAAGAGTCAGAGTTTGCCCTGGTAGGATGACCCAGAAAGCTGACATTTTAAAACAGCACAACTTTTTTCCTGCTACAGCTGAAAACTGAAAAGCTTTTCATCAACACCATTTAAGTGTTTTGTGGCAGGATCTCTTAATGAGCTGCAGGGTTTTGCAGCTGAAGCTGAGTCAGGAAGCCTCTCTTAGATGAGAGCACTTGCTCAGACCCGAGAAATTGCTGTTATCAAGAAAACATGCTTCACTCTAGTCTTTCCCAAGCTTTCTCAGGCTTTCTGTGGATTCAGTTATCCACGTTGGGCGCCATTCTGTAGTGAGGAGCTGTGGGCCAGCTTCCTGCAGCTCCTCACTACACTGGTGTAATTCTAGAGTGTTTGCTTCTGTGCTAGGGAGACACGCAGAAAGTATGGAGAGAACACATGCTGGAGGAGGTTAGTCTTCCTTCTCTCTCGTGAGCTGTAATCTGTTGTGATCATAGAACACCCTGATTAATAAGCAAATAACTAAATAAGCAATGAAGCTGTTCTCTCTCTGTGTTTTGTTTTTTTTGAGACAAGATCTCACTATATAGCCCTGGCTACTCTGGAACTGACTTTGTAGACCAGGCTGACCTCCAACATACAGAAATCCAACTGTGTCTGTATGCTGGGATTAAAGGCATGTAATATCACAGTCAGCCGAGGTTGTTCTCTAAGTAGGAGCTAGGATCCTGAGTGGAAGCTGGGATCATGTTCTTCAGACCATTCTTGGGCCTAGGGAACTCTGGCTTCAAAGGAAAATTGTGGAAGGATGCTTAAGAGAAATCCCACACTAGCTCAGAACCGAGAAATAGACGGTTATTTATTTAGGGGTAGACTCACAATTCAGAAACCTCTGCTGGAATGGAGATCAGAAACCGAATCCCACAGCTGGAAAAGAGGCCGGATGCATGTTCTACATCGGCATAAATAGTATAAGAAGCCACGCCCCAGTGGGCAGGTAACTACTGGCTGTAGGGCTTCCTACAGCAGAAAATACTACTGTGCCTCTGTTGCTGCTCTCTTTGAAGCATCTCTACAAGGGCTGTTGACGAAGTTCTTCAAGACCTTGATCGATTTTGTTATAACTAGACAGCAGTGACCAAGGAAATAGCATCTCTAATTCCTGTTCTTAGGTAGTTTAGCTGAATTAATGGTTGTGGACCTGTGGAACTGTGTAAACTCCTTTTCTCTCTTTGGAGTGAAGAGGGAAACACCCGGCACTAAAGGAGTCATTTTACAGTACAAAGGGCATCATCTGCTTTAGAGGGATTGTCAAGAATGATATAACTAGGGGCATCTAAAAAAAGTGTGTGTGAGTATGTCACATTTTCTAAGGAATTCAGGGAAATGATGGTTTTAATTTAAGAATGTCAGTGATTTGGCACAACCTGTGTTTTTCAAAAGGCACTCTAATCTGTTTAAATGTTCCAATATGAGACAAATGTGATATTTTTCCACTGAATTCACTTGGAAAAGAGACATCTACAAACAATACATCCCAATGACAGGATACTATTGGAAACCTTTGTAGCTGAGGTTCCTGAGCAGAAGTCAATTTCATAGACCCATTAGTAAGCAGAAGAAGGCTTCCCCAAAAGATGCGATGATCACTCGTGCATGAGAAAGTGTTTCTTTGCAGTCTTGCTGTTGTGATTTATAAAACACACAAAAAACCTTAATAAATTTGACATAAAGGATGTAATCACATCTACGTTTGACATCTCCCAACAAGTTAGTAAAAAGGAGTTGTAATATAAGCCAAACCAATATTCCTCACCCTCCACATGCTTGGTGTAGCTTTCATTACTAAATTCAGTAAGGACAATCAGTACTGATGCCCGCAATATCTCACATTCACAGAACATCAAGAGTTGGGCACAAAAGTGCCTCTTGTTTTGTTTGTAAGATTTCTTTCAGTTTATAACTGATTGTATTACAATGAGACCTATGACTTATGCTGAATTAATCTCACTTTCTTTAACTTGAATTTGGTATAAATACTATAAAAATGATCTGTTAGTGGGTATGTTCTTAATAGTTGAAAAAATGAAATGTAGGTAGATTCCTATTTTCCTGTTGACTTTGCCTGTAGTGGCAAGGAACTGTGAATTACTAAATCATCCACTAGCTGTGTTCACCTCACTAGGGTCCCAGAGTATTTTCAGAGGGCAAATCCAATGCCCAATGTGTCCTTAGAGTCAGAGACAAGTAATGAGTTTGAAGAAACTTTTCACTTCCTTCAATCTAAAGCTTTCACCTCTTTCACTCTTTGTAGTTATGCTGCAACATGAATCAGGCCATCAAAGATACCTTGAAGCAAAGAAAAGAGTAAATAGAAGAGAATCTCTAAAGAGAGGCTCTCTGCCTTCTTTCCTCTGAATTCTAGCTGGATTTATATCTCAATGTTTCTAGAACTTTAATGTTCAAACAAACCAACTTGGATCCAGTCAAAATTCAGACCTCGCTTCCATCTGCTTTAGGTCAGATTAAACCAGGATTTTGTGTTCCCAGAAAAAACCAAGACAATGAACATGGCTTCCAATTTCCATTTCTGAGATATGCAAGGAAGAGAGTGGTACATTCCTCTCCCCAGCTAGGAAGATGTTTCTAACTATACTAATCAAGCACAGTACAAAGAGAGTGATAGGGTACACTTAGCAGAGAAACTGTCAGACAACTCAGAGAGACCATCACAACCATAAAAAGGTAGTCAACTTCTTCTGAACCTTACAGTGATCATCTGGGCTTTCTCAAATATTTCAACTAGAGTTCAAAAATCAAAGGAAGAGAGAGAGAGAGAGAGAGAGAGAGAGAGAGAGAGAGAGAGAGAGAGAGAGAGAGGGAGGGAGGATATCCTTGAGGTCATTGTTACACAGGGTTTCTCATCAGGACACTTGGTGGAAATTTTTAAAGTAAAGGGTTTTCTGTGACTCTGCAAAACAACTAACAGCATTCTGGTAGACAGACATATTTATGTTTGTTTCAATTTCCCAGTAGGTGATTTCAGAACCCTCTCCTAGTTATGAGGCCTAAAGTAATATTAACAATCTCTTACCCAAGTTGAAATACCTAGGCTATCTTTACATGTTATGACATGAAATGCCTAGGCTCTCTTTATATCAGATCCCATGCTGGAATCAGTTTCTGACTGATGAAAACTTTATTGAAAATATATCAATAAGTAACCTCCCTATCAATATTATATGGAAATTACTGTTTTATAAATATTGACATGTAATTAGCTAAATTGTTTTAGCATCAGTATATTAGAAAGAATTTACATTGATGTGTCTTTAAAATGGTATGGGAGAGATCATAACTGCTATAAGCCACCACCATTATTTCCTATGTTCTTCGTATTTGAATATTTTTTTAGTACTTAAGGATTTGTATCTCCATATCTTATAAAATTTAAATGTGGAACAACCCAATAAAATACAAATGAAGATGCTAAGGCAGTGAAGTCAAAATCTACTAAATGACAAAATAAGGACTTGGATAAATTTGTCAGATATTCATTCTCTGTGATGTATTGTTAGCTTAGCTTGTGCACTGTATAAAGAATGTTCACCAATTCTATTGTGTAAATTAAAGAAAGCTGCTTTTGTTAAATAATACATATATGCTTGAATTGAAATCCCCTGTATTTACTTGGATATGATCTTACTAACAAACTGTTACTACTGCCTTCATCCTCCTTTCTCCAACTGAGAGTTGAGTAGCAGAAGGAGAGGCAGCCAGAATAAAACAGAAACCATTTCCTTGGTACTGGGGAACATTTGAAAGACGAGATCTTTAAAAGGGTTATTTTAACACCATCTGTGAGAAATTCAGTTTCTATGACAAAAGATGTCTTTAAATAATTTATGGAAAAACTTTGCTCTAAGCTGTGAAAAACATTTCTTAGCAGACCGATGTGGAAATTGGTAGAACAAGTCAATAAAGTTGCATTTTTTTCTTATGAAGTCATCTTGATGTCACGAAACAAAGCATATTGTTCTATATGGGCTGTGGGAGAGGAGAAAAATGTATGCATATCTTACTCATGATACTTGAGATTTTACCTCTAAAAATTTATTAATGTAATTTCTAAATTCTTTAGTAGTTGGGTACCATTTCTCTTAGGCTGGGAGTTCTTTGTGGAGCCAATGTTTAATTTTTGTCAGAAGACTCTAAATCACCAATTAAATATGGAGTTGTGGAGCCCAGTCTCAACTGATATATCTGCAGCACAGCTTCTACATCAAAGGTTCAGGATTATTGTGAAAGAAGGAGTGGAAGGGTTACTGGAACAGGAAGCTTGCTGTGAGATTGGATTTATTAGAATGTCAAAACTGTTATGTAACAGGGTCCTTCAAGATTAAAACCTTCCATCTATGGAGGAAGTTCATTAAGAAAAGGGTGTTTGTAGGGGGTAAAGCAGGAGAATGTTTGAAACAGACATTGAACATTGCATCCTACAAGAAGTTCTTTAAGCTAAGGAAACAAACAACTCAAAAAACCATCAAGTAGTCCTAGAAACTGACCGTACTCACAAGTACCTTCCCTATTCAACCATGTGTGAGCAGCAAGAATTACTAAGAGACTTACAAGCTGAGCTGCTTAGAGGAAGCTGAGAATCTCAAGCTCCTGGAAGAGGCAGAGATCCCTGAACTTTCTGAGAGAAAAACAGAGCTTGTGAGCTGTTCTGGGAAGGTGGGGGTTTTCAGACCAGCTGAATTATCTCCAAAGGACACTCTCCAACCAGTTGAACAGCCAGCACCAAATTGGACTTTAGTGGAAACCATACTTTGGGTTGTTACCTGTTCCCTACCTGTATCATACTACACTAAGGTATGTAGTTCACATATAATATTTAATCTACTTTATGGTAAAAAAGCATCCATAGATCATTACTATAACTAAGACAGTAAATCTGTCACTTTCAAATATTCCTTATGTACTTTTACATTTTTCTCCCAGTCACCCCAATTTTAAAACTAACTCCAATCTTTGACTTTATTGTCTTCTATTCACCACAATAATAGGGAAAACAAATGAGCCCTTATTTTAGTTTTTGTCAAATTCCTTCACACACATGATTCTCTTTTAATTAACTCATTCTGCTGTTTCAAGAATCAACATTTTATTTCTCTTACGATGTTGAGTTGTATTCCAATCCATTCACGCACACCTTGGCATTTGAGATGCTTTACTGTTTGAATAATACAAACACAGCTATTAAAAGCATTCATGTCCTAATGAGTAGCCACAAAGCTATTAAAAACATTCATGTACTAGTTTGTAGCTATATACTTATCTCATACAAATAACCAGAGATGGGAAGGATGAGTCATATGGAATATGTGTGTTTTGCTTTGTAGAAAAGTAGAAAAGGTTTTCCAAAGCAGGGGTGTCCTTCAGGAGTATAAGAGTTTCAGTTAATTCAAATCCATATAAAGACTGTCATCAGTCCTCTTACATATTTTAACAGTTATGCATTTTTGTCTCGGGATTATGATTTGCATTTCTTTAATTATCTCAAGCCATTTTAAGAATGTTTAACTAGTTCACTGCTTATAAATAATCTAATTATGTCTCTTGGTAGAGGTTCCTTGATTGGGGGAGGAGGATTAGGTGATTAGTGAGGGCTCTTGTATATAACTGCTCACATGAAACTGTCCCAAACTCTGTGATGCCCTGCTTTCTCTTTATCACACTTTCCATTCTATTGTATTTTGCGTGGATTATTCTGTCATATCTACTCTGTAGCTTTTCCTTCAGTAGTGTGATCACACCCTGTGTAAATGGCCAGATGTTGAAGCTTTCATCTCTAGAAGTCCTTCGAAGTCTTTTGAAAATTTTTCATCTTTATTTAATACTATAGCTTCTTGAATTGCTATTAAAATGACCCTGCCTTCATTGTCTAGTAATTTTGAAAGTGGTAGTTCTATTTTAACTGATATTTTTTTCTCTTATTATGCATGACATTTTCCTGTGTTGTTGTATGCTTAAAATAGTTTTGTTTAGTTAAAAGGGAATATGTGATTTTATTGGGTACTTGATGAGTATGTACATCTGGAAATTTTCTCTGGCTTTGGAGCTATGATTAATTTTTGATTGTTCTTGTTATCATTTGTCAGGTCCATTCAGAGAAATGTCCAGTTGCTATTGGGAGCAACATCTAACTGGGATGGTTTCCAGTCTAGCTGGAATCAGTAAGCATTATTTCCAGCCATGTGAGTTGCAATTACCACCTTCTTTGCTTCTTGCAGGAGGTTCTTTAATCTACCTCATGGGGTTTATTCAAAGGCATGTGCTCACTTCACAGCTCTCAAAGGAACACTCAAGAGGGGGTGTGTCTCAGCTATCTATAGGGTTTTCCCTGTGAGTTCTTAATTTGCAGTGTTCTTATGTTTTCTATGTATTGTGGAATATGGTTTCCATATGGTTTCTCAACTGCCCTTTCTGAGGCCAGGGACTTTCTTATTAAGCTATACTGATACTCTTGTTTCTCTGATAAGGCAGTAAGCTAGGTTGATTATAGAGTTCTATTTGCTTCTTCATCTTTTAATCATGTCTGCTATTTAGAAAAATGTAGTTTCATATGTTTCCCATCTTTGTCTTTATCTTGTTCCATATACTGCTAACTGGACTAAAAATATTGAAAATTTTGGATAGAGAATGCCTTGATGGATTTTGGATGTATACTTTAACATGTAGGAAGGAGAATGTTGAACTCCACTTTAAAGAACAACAAGGAAGCTGGTGGTGTTCCTCAGGAAGAGATGCAGAGATGCTAGTATTCTGTAGAAAGTTATCACCCTGCTTTGCCAAGCATTGTTGGGAAAGAATCATCAAAGTTACCATCAGGAGAGGAAAGGGAGCATATTTTCATTATTTCTTTTCATTTTATCTTACATTTTTATTGAAAACATTTTCTTACAATATATTCTGGTCAAGTTTCTCATGCCCCAACTTCTTCCTGATTCTTCCTATTGTCCCTCCCATCCAACTTCATGCCTTCTCTCTCTCTCATTCTTTAGAAAACAAACAAGATGACCAACGCAGAAGGAAATTAATGGTATGTCTTTGACATTTTGTCTCATATCACTTAGTAAGGGGGAGATACTAGGCCTAAAATAACAAAAAAGGCTGGGAATCTATCTCAATGACAGCACTCCACTAGTGTGTACAAGACTGGAAGATTAATATTAAAGTTAAAAAACATGAAGAAAAAACTCAGTTTTCAGCTCTTCTGTACTACAGAGTACACAGAATTTCTTTGACTTTATTATGCAAAGATACTTCCAGGCATTCTTATTCATGGTTTTTATATATTAATTCACTCTACTTGCTCATGTATATATCAAAGGCAAGTTTTCTCATGCCAAGAAGATGTAAAAGATAACAGCTAAAGAGGATTTGAATATATGCATAGTAAGAAAGCTTTTGAGCTCTTCATTTTCAAATGATTAGATAAGGTGGGCTGAGGAAAGAGAGTGCACACAGTGTGTATATGGAGGATGGGAGTGTTTCTCTGTGTGGCTCAGCCTGAGTGGGAAGCAGTGGAAATACCATGTTTGTGGGAAGAACCAGGTAGATACTGTATTTTCTTGCAAGGACCTGTGAGAAATTATTAGATACTTAACAGCCTGCTCTCTGAACTGTCTGTGGTTGGTATATCAACCAGCTGCCCTTCCACTTGTAACATGCCAGCACAGAGTGCAGTAATGTAAAAACTTCAGAAGGAAATAGAGTTGGAAAGAAGGCCCATTGTGCCATGTTGAACTGGAATTCACAAGAACCAGCAGGATTCTTTTCTACATCTCGTGCTAGTGCTATATAGTTGTGCTACTACACATCTCTCATCTCTTGGTAATGACCACTTTCCTCTCTCCAGCATATGCATTTAATTTCCTGACTTTTCCATCTTTTTCACTAAGAAAATTTCCTACAGAAATGTAAAGTAACCAATCGTGTAATTATCATAGTGATCATTGAAATAATATTGAAAATATGTCATAGAAAATAGGATTACAATTGTAAATAATGTAAACTAGGAATACAAAACACCCAGGTAATTGTCTGCAAATGTCATATTTACATTTGAAAGAACAGATTGTTGTTGGTAGTCATGTGGGCTACTTTGGTATCAGCATATAAATGCTTGTCCAATGAGTCCCCTTGAGGCAAGACCTGTGAGATGGTCTCTCACTAGGCATAGGCCAGTGGACTTTGTGACAACACAGAATACTGCTGAGATCCTGCAGTCTGCACACTCTCTTCGTTCTCAAATATTGATGATTCTTTTGGAAATTTTTTTTATCTAGTCTTGCATGGAATAGAGGTTATCATTCCTAGATAGTATCCCCCCTTTCCCCAGTATTTTCCCCTAAAATTCTTTCGGAACTGATACTTCTCTGGTTTCTCATCCAGAATGTGCCTGGCTTGATATTCAGCCATGCTAACAAAATGGTGAGCATTGGTTTTGGTTTAAGACATTGCTTAGTTGTAAAATTTGAGAAACACTTTTTTTAATGGAGGGTAAACATAGAGGGTGGAAAAAACATGGTTTATTATATAGCATAAGTAGTAAAGGCTCCTACTATTTGGGCTTGACCACTTGTGTGAAACTTATCTGATGGTCAAACAATTTCTGCTGGTCAGACAATTCTATTTCTGCCGATACCTCTTCCCCATCTCAGGACTTGAACCCAGGCTGTAGTAAGACTGCTCCGATTATGAGTGCTGCATCTCTTTATTTATCCCACCGATCTATGTGGTATTTATTTTCTATAGGAAAATTCTCAGTAAATGTTTATTGAATAACAGACACTTAAGTAGTGGCTTAAGAAAAACTCTTTGCATGTCTATGTCCAGTGTTTTCTTTTGTTGTTGGGGCAGCTGGCCCAATCCCTGCGTTCAGGGGCGTGGCTGCTCCAGCGGGGTAGCCATGCCCCTTAAATAGGATTGGGGAGCCGGAAGGCGCCCTGTTCGTTTGCCCCGCTCACTCCGCTGGACCCTTGGTTCTGTAAGTTCCCTTATCTCCCTTTGTATTAAACTTGAATAATTATAAAAGGACTATTTTTGGTTATTTCCAATCTTCGCCGCATCATCTGGCGCTCCAACGTGGTGCTAAATCCACTTAAAAACCTCGTGGGTCAAACCGCGACTCGCTTTGGCCCCGCGGCCCGGCCGGAGCCCGCGCTCCCCCCTCCCTCCCAGACGAAACCGCGCCTGAAACCAGGCCTGCTGCCCGGGAGCTGTTTGCCCGGTCTCACGGGCTGCTCCGCGCGCTGCGGGCGGGTGGAGCCGGCTCAACTTTAATTAAGCTGATTGAGCCGGAGAACGCATTTTTTTTTTAATTATTATTATTCCCACGCCTCCATTCGGAGCAACGCAGTATCCTTTACTGTGCCGGGCCGGCTGCTTTGCTCGGCCCAGAAGCTGTTTGCCCGGCCTCGCAGCGGGGACCAGAAACCGCAGCTCCCTCCTGCGCTTAGCGTGCGTCCCAGTAGCCAGGTACAGACACCCGCCATTGAGAGCCGTCCGCGGGCGCCCGCACGCGATCCGCCCCCTTGGCTTCCCTCGGCTCTGCGCCCCGCGCCGCGCGCCGCTCTCGTGCCCCGCTGCACTCCCCCTCCCCACACCTCAGGGCCAAGTCGCCCGCCAAATCGTTTGTGAAGTTCTTGCAGGGAACCGAAGCCCCGCCCCGCCACTTCGCCGCTGCTTCCACAGCTACGGTGCTCTGCGCGGAACGCCATCTTTGGTTTCCTACAACACGTGAAACTCGGGGCCCTACGCCATCTAGTGGCAGACAACGGTAATTACAGGTAATTTTTCATTTGATTAAAAATCAACCGTTCGGATTGACAATGTCCGACAATATCACTATTAACGGATTCTATAATTTGTTCAACTACACGATGACTGAATTTTTGAGCGATACAGATGTGGTTTCCCTTGGCTGGATATTTACAGGGTTTGGTATCTTCTTTATTTTTGTTTGTTTCATTACAACGTGGTTGGGAAATAAAAAGGAGATAGAGTCCTTACAGGCAGGAGCTAAAAAACTAAACAAGGACATAAATGGTTTGGAAAACACTAATAAACAGCTTGAAAAGATGGTTGCAGCTCTCGAGGAAAGGGATAAGAGACTTTCCTCTGAGATGGCTTTGTTACTTGAGAAATTTGGAACTTTCGAGGAGAAGTTTGAATTTCATGAGGAAAGGAATAACAGATCTCTCTCTGAGATGACTTTATCGCTTGAGAGAAAAATGCAAGGTATGGAGTCAGGAACAACGGATCTGAATCATAAGTTACAATCTCTGTCGGTAGGAACTGAAACATTATCTGAGGAGATTCGAACCGTTAAATGTATTAACAAGACTTTATCAAAGAGCTATGAAAGATTGCTGGACAGAATTTCAATACAAGATGGCACCATTCATGCCATGAAAATTCTGTCCAAGGATGAGACGTTATCGGTATTGGACAAACTTCATACCCTTGAATCCTCTATGAAAGCCTTGGAACATAATACTGGGCAAGAGATTGAGGCATTGCAGAAGGCAATGGTAAATAGATTTGAAAAGATCGAGGAACTTATGGACTCTCATGAACAGGAGCGAATAGTACAAAAGAAAGTCCCAACCCCATCGAATAAAACTCTCCGGGATAGCTTCAATAGAACTCTACCTATTTTCCCAGTAATAACTACAGAAAAGGTGACTGGTTCTAAAAACCCTAAGATCACCAAGGAATATACATGGGAACCTATCCGTATGAATGATCTGAAAGAAATTAAACAAGCTGTTATGAATTTTGGGATGCATAGCTCCTTTGTTAAGGAGATGCTAAAGTCTTGGTCCCTTACAATTAACCCAACCCCTAGGGACTGGTTGGACCTAGTCTCAGCTGTGTTAGAGAACGGTCATCAGTTGAGCTGGAAGTGCATGTTTAGACAAGAGGCCAGGCTTTTAGAACAGCAGGAAAGATCAAAGGGAGTTGACATCACCCTAGATCAAATTATGGGTGAAGGACTTTATTCTGATCCTCTAGAACAAGCTAATTATGATGAACACACTCTATCCATATGTACTACCGCAGCCTTGAAGGCTTGGGACAGGGTTCAAGACCCAAGACAGAGAACGGAATCATATATCAGAGTTAAACAAGATCCGAGAGAACCATTTGTGGACTTTTTACATAGACTAACTAAAGCTGTACACATAGGGATATCTGACCCAGAGGCAAGGCAGGTAATAATTGAGTCCTTGGCTTATGAGAATGCCAATGTAGAGTGCAAAAGGGTATTGACGCCCCTAAAGATCAGATCAGCACCCCTGGAGGAATGGGTCTTACATACAATGAATATTGAATCGAATGAGCTTCACGCCCATCACGCCCATCACGCCCATCACGCCGATAAGTGGGTAGAAGATGCCATTGCCAACGGTACAAGAAGATATCAGAATACCAAATGTTTTAATTGTGGCAGAATAGGACATATGAAACGGAATTGCAGACAAAGGACTTACAGAAATAATAATAATAATAATGCCTTTGCCAGGAATAACAGGAATAGAAGGCCTCAGCCTTCAGGGTTATGTAGGAGATGTGGGATAGGCAGACATTGGGACAGCGAATGCAAATCATCAAGAGATAGGCAAGGAAATCCGTTGCAGGCGGGAAACGCCATGGGGGGCCTCTCGCAGGCCCCCATGGCGAATGTGGTCCAGTCATTTCCCGTTACAACGGAGAACATGCCTTGTCAGGACAATTAGAAATCCCCATGTCTGCTGTTGGAAGCGAAAATAGCCCAAGAGATGAATTACGTGTATTTTGGCAAACTTCTATAAGTGATCAAAGACCAAAGTTAAGAGTGTGTGTAAATGGCATTTTCATTACTGGCCTGCTGGACACAGGAGCGGATGTTAGTATCATTACTCCAGAATCTTGGCATCCGTATTGGCCACTACAGGATGTAAATGTTCGACTTTTGGGAATTGGGACCCTATCTCGAGTAAGGCAAAGCACTAGATGGGTCGAATGCATCGGTCCTGAGGGACAGATAGGAAAATTAAGGCCATATGTAGCTAATATTGCAGTAAATTTATGGGGTCGTGACCTATTGCAGCAATGGAATACTCAAATTAACATTCCTGCTGCCTCTAGAGCATATATTTCTGAGGAAAACATCAAAAGGTATTACAGATGGCGAAAACCAGCCATTCGGGCTGTACAAGAACACAAACCAATGGATGCCCCTCCAGAACCACCAACGGCCCTACCTCTAAAATGGTTGACTGAGAAACCGATATGGACAAAACAATGGCCTTTATCTGAGGAAAAGTTGCAAGCTTTAGAACAGCTAGTACAAGAGCAATTGGATGCTCGACATATAGAAGAATCTACCAGCCCTTGGAATTCTCCTGTA
Organism: Arvicola amphibius; assembly: GCF_903992535.2. Lineage (NCBI taxonomy): Eukaryota > Metazoa > Chordata > Mammalia > Rodentia > Cricetidae > Arvicola > Arvicola amphibius. The sequence continues at coordinate 172,625,718 of NC_052048.2, forward strand.
TTTGTGGTTAAGAAAAAATCTGGTAAATGGAGAATGGTGACGGATCTCAGAGCTATAAACAGGATTATTCAACCTATGGGCTCTCTGCAATCTGGACTTCCTTTGCCTTCTCTATTACCAAAAGGATGGCCTCTCATAGTTATTGATTTAAAGGACTGTTTCTTCACAATACCTTTACAAGAAAAGGATAGAGAAAAGTTTGCCTTCACTGTGCCTACTTATAATAACTCTCAACCTACCAAGAGATACCAGTGGACCGTCCTCCCACAGGGCATGTTGAACTCTCCTACCCTGTGCCAATACTTTGTGAATCAACCATTACAAATAATACGCAAGATGTTTCCCAAATCCGTTGTTTATCATTATGTCGACGACATATTATTGTCTGACTCAGACATGGATACCTTAGAGAAACTGTTTGAAGTGGTAAAAACAGTTCTACCTAAATGGGGATTACAGATTGCTCCCGAGAAAATTCAGAGAGGAGATTCTGTTGATTATCTAGGTTATAGAATAGGTTTGCAAAAAATTAAGACACAAAAGGCACAAATTAGGAGAGATCAGCTGCTTACTCTTAATGACTTTCAAAGGTTGTTGGGAGACATTTCCAGCCTTCGACCGGCTGTTGGGATAACACCTGATATGATAGTTCACTTAAACAAAACCTTAGATGGAGAAAGAGACCTAAACAGTCCCAGAGAATTAACAGCTGAAGCAGAAAAAGAACTGACAATGATTGAAGAAAGATTGCAAGAAGCACATGTGGATAGGGTGAATCCAGAACTCAGTAGTATTCTCGTTATATTGCCTTCAAAAATTTCTCCTACAGGAATTCTAATGCAAAGAGATGATATTATTTTAGAGTGGCTCTTTCTACCTCATAAGCCAAGTAAGAAATTAAAAACCTATGTGGAAAAGGTTTCTGAACTAATCATAAAAGGTAAATTGAGACTTCGCCAACTAGCAGGCATAGACCCAGCAGAAATCATAGTGCCTTTCACCGCTGATGAGATACGAAAATTGTGGGAAGATAATGAACCATGGCAAAGAGCTTGTGCTAATTTTTTAGGAGAAATTAATAACAACTATCCAAAAAGCAAAAGGCTTAACTTTATAAAGAGAACTTCTTGGATTCTTCCTCGAATTGTCCGTGATGCTCCGATAACTGGAGCCCGCACGTTTTATACTGATGCTAATAAATCAGGGAAGGCAGGCTACAAATCAGAAGACTTGAGTAAGGTGGAACAAAGTCCTTATGATTCTGTCCAAAAGGCAGAGTTATTTGCCATTCTTATGGTGCTAAGGGATTTTAAGGAACCTCTTAACATTGTTACTGACTCACAATATGCAGAAAGAGTTATCTTACATATTGAAACTGCCGAATTCATACCTGATGATACTGAGCTAACCTCATTGTTTATCCAGGTACAAGAAATGATCAGGAACAGACTTTGCCCTATGTATATAACACACATCCGATCCCATACGGGTCTGCCAGGTCCTTTAGCACGTGGCAATGCAGATATTGATCAGCTATTGATTGGTAGTGTGCTGCAGGCTTCCGAATTTCATGAAAAGCATCATGTCAATAGCAAAGGCTTGAAAAAAGAGTTTTCTATTACATGGCAACAAGCTAAGGAGATTGTAAAGAAATGCCCTACTTGCTCTTTCTATAACCAAGCACCACTGCCTGCAGGGACTAATCCAAAGGGCACCAAAAGGAATGAAATTTGGCAGATGGATGTGTTCCATTTTGCAGAATTTGGAAAATTAAAATATGTACATCATACCATTGACACTTATTCAGGATTCCAATGGGCAACTGCTTTAAGCTCAGAAAAGGCCGATTCAGTAATCACTCACTTATTAGAAGTCATGGCCATCATGGGTATACCTGCGCAAATAAAGACGGATAATGGTCCAGCTTATGTCTCTAGAAAAATGAAACGGTTTTTTGCCTATTACAATATTAAGCATGTTACAGGCATACCCTACAATCCTACAGGTCAAGCAGTCATTGAAAGATCAAATAGGACGATAAAGGAAATGTTAAACAAGCAAAAGGGGGTGGAGAATACCCCCAGAAATAGATTACATAATGCTTTACTAACTTTGAATTTTCTCAACGCTAATGAAAAGGGGACAACGGCTGCAGAGAGACATTGGATAATGGAAAAGTCTGTTGAATTAAATCAACCAGTTTATTTCAAGGATGTGCTAACCTCACAATGGAAGCCAGGGAATGTGCTGCGTTGGGGAAGGGGTTTTGCTCTTGTCTCCACAGGAGAAGAAAAATCGTGGATACCATCAAAATTAATAAAGGTTCGGTTTGAAGAGGAGAACCCCCTTGGAAAAGAAAAATAACAATTCATGCACAAGGATGGTGACCATACTGATGGTAAGAAACATATAGTACGGGGGCAGGGTTTTTTTCTTATCCCACAGGAAGACGCTCACCTTCAAAGGACCTGAGGGACCCTGCATACCTTGAATATTGATGAATTGGAACCAATTGCAACCCAACAAGGATCAGCATTAACATTGGGTAAGCTCGGTGAGTATAGAAAACAATTTTTGTATGTGTGTCAATATGCATTTCTTCATAGATATTCAGAGCTGGTTTCTTGGAGTTGGACTCTGGCCCAGTCCCTCTCCAATTCCAAGCTTGTTTATAAGAGATTTCTCAGAGTTTCTGTCTCAGGTTAGGAGTAATATTATGAGACAGAATATTAATAACAATAATGTTGATAATGGTACCAATATATTTGCCTTCTTTGCCTTCATTCATATCTATGGTTGTTTTTAATGCACCTTTCTTTGAAGATATGCACGTATACGTCTGTATGTGTCCTTGTAGATAATGCTTATCTCTCTCACAACAAACGACAAAAATTTTTTTTCTTCAGTAATCTTTGCAGTTTCCAGGATGAAGACGGGGCCCCGCAACATCAACTCCAACTAGTTATTATGACGTCATGTTTTAGTAGCGCTAATATTTGGCCTGTTTTTTGGTACCAATTGCACAGAACACTTTTGAATGGTGCACATTTTTGACAACGTTCTGGCCTCATTTTTCAAAAAAAAAAAAAAAAAAATTCAGAGGCTGGACACATTTTTCCTAGACGAAATGTTACCCTGGGTATTCTACCATCATTTGCTTTCACAGGAACCCCTGGGAAGAAAAGTCGCCCCTATGTCAGCTGGAAGCAATCTTGGATGACGACGCCCCCCCCTCCCAATAAAGTTTACCCTCAGATTTAGGGACACTAATTGGTGGCTGGTATAGGGTGGTCGGGTTGTGGAAGGCTTTATATGGACTCAGGGGTATAATTTATGTGTATATCTATATGTATTAAAAAAAAAAGGGGGGGGGGAGGGAGGGATTAACTGGTGATCTGAAGGAATAATTGATTTTTGTGAGTTATTGTTTTTCTTTTTTTTAAAAAAAAAACTATATGAGTGTTGATTCTTGTATATTGATATATTGAACATTATATGAGAGTATGATACCACCTCTGTTTGAAACAATTGTTATATTGACATTGTTTACTATATTGCAATGTACATCTCTACCTCTGATATTATTTATGTAATGACATTGTTTACCATATTGCACTGTACATTTCTACCTCAGATATTATTTATGTAAGGACCCTGTTTACATTTGGAAATCATTGTCTTCATTTTTTGCACAGTCGTCTATTCTATTAGTCATACAGTTACATAAGTGTTGAGAATTATATGTTGGTCATATTTATATTTAGGACAATCAGGTTTTTTAGACACATAGAGGTTGTATTTAGTATAGATAGCATAATCTTCAACCTCTTTGAAGAACTGTAGAACATGGCCTTTAATCTAACCTACAGTTTTGTATTTTTGAGACACAATCACTCCTGGCAACAATGCTCTACTCCCGAGAGAACGTTGAGCACCAAAGACACTCCACTGGGAGTTTGTCTTCTACTTGGCAGAACTGGCCTTGGGGCAAAGAAAAGCCCATACCTCCATTACTGACTAAAGTACAAAATATCCATAAGTGGATAAAACAGAATTGTCTTATCTTGCCAAGACAGGATAGGATAGTTCTACTAAAGGTTCCTTGCCATTGTATAATGGTATGTCAGGTTTTTTCAGGCCTCAGCCAAAGTTGGTTGCCTCAACATTGCTATCAAGACTTCGTGTGGTTGCCCAGGTAGTCAATTGTCTCTGTCTTCTGTTGCACATTTTGGAAGTTTCTCGTTTGTGCTTCCTGGTTGCTTTGGTAATTTTACTCTCCTTCTCAGATCTTTGATGGGGTTGAAGATTAGATAATGGTAGCTACCTTCTAGATTATTTAGACTTCTCAAAGTAGAGTGATTAGAAAAATTCTTCGTTATATACTTCTCGCCTGATATTGTTTACTTTTTGTAATTTTATATGATCAGTTCCCATTGTATATAGTTGTATTTGGTTTCTGAATCTGTCTTATTTAGACAAAAAAGGGGAGATGTTGGGGCAGCTGGCCCAATCCCTGCGTTCAGGGGCGTGGCTGCTCCAGCGGGGTAGCCATGCCCCTTAAATAGGATTGGGGAGCCGGAAGGCGCCCCGTTCGTTTGCCCCGCGCTCACTCCGCTGGACCCTTGGTTCTGTAAGTTCCCTTATCTCCCTTTGTATTAAACTTGAATAATTATAAAAGGACTATTTTTGGTTATTTCCAATCTTCGCCGCATCATTTTGTTCTATAGATCATTTCCTTCTCTTATGTATTTCAATCCACTGTTTTTTGAGGAGCCTCATATCTGACATAGTACCTTAAATACAGAATACAGTTCCAATATGTAAAATAAACTCCCACAGCAGGGACCATAGTAGTTGTTCAGCTTTTGCTTATGCCAACCTTCCATCCTGGAGCTGAGGTTTTTAGAGTTATTGCAGTCAATTTGGATAGACTAGGAGGAGAGTTTAAAAGTCTCACATCACAGTAGTAAAAGGTTATACAGTGAATTGGTTTATTTATAGATATATTCCTAAATATACTGTGCTTGGCCTGTATGTTGTTGCCAATGTGCATGTTTTCAGGCCTGACCAGTTGGTATTAGACAACTAATGGGTATGTTCTTCTATGGAGAAGGCTATTTCTCCTGCTCTCAGTATTCCTCAGTTGTCTATCATTCTGTTTGTGGTGTTGAGACATTTTGGGCTCTTCCCAGCTCACGTTGGCATATCTATAGGTATCATCCCTGTACAGGTGATGTTAAACAGTTTTATTGGCGAGACATTATAGTTGAAGCCTCTAACATCACTTAGGAGACATAATCTCACAGCAAACTCCCTGATCCTTTGGCTCTTAGAATCTTTCTGACCTCCCTTCCACAAGTTCCCTGAGTGTTAGGTGCAATAGTGCTTTGTAAATGTATCCATTGGAACTGGAATCCATAACTCTGAACTTTGATTGATTGTGGTCTTTTGTAATGACCTTCACCTGTTGCAAAGAGAAGTTGAGAGGTGATAAGTACACTTGGGTGTGAGTGGAAGGACAAAGGTTTAGGTTATGTTTAGGAATAGGGCTGAATTAAGACAAACCAAGACACAACAACAACACGAACAAGGAAATGAGTAAGATTTTACTGTGTTGGCCAGCTGTCTTTAAACCCATGGTCCTCTTGCTCCAGCTTCCTGAGTACTGGGACTGAAATGTGCTTTCTCACACCCAGCATGAATTTATACTTACTTTTCCTTCAGTTTTCGTTGCTTGATGCTGGGCTTTGAACCCAGGGCCTCTCTTTCACTGCAAAGCTCCCAGCCTCTGAAGCATATGTTCATCCCTTTGGTAGAACTTTACCTCCAGATGTTGGCCTGTGTTGGTCGTTTGGGGGATTTTTGTGTTTTTTTTTAAACCCTGCTCATTCACTAGCATTTCTTGTATTTCTTCTCCTTTTTTATGAAGTTCCTAAATTAAAAATAAAACTGTTATGTATTTTCTAGCCAACAAACCTCTCTGCCGATGCAAATAATCCCAAGCAGAATGAATCAGACCAAATTAAAAGATGACCAGGGTTTAATGGATGGCAATGGATGGCAATATTCCGGGGTGGCACCAGGAAAACATGGAGAGGGGAAGAGGGAAAAAGTGATCCCATTAAGTACCAGATTAGCAGGCTCTGTAAGAGGGAAGAATAACAAAGGACGGAATATCTATACAGCTTCAGAGTGGAAGATGGAAAGTGAAGTCTCACTTCAAATAGGCACATCCAGTGACTTGGAAGCATACTGGCCTGAGAAATTAATCGTTGTTCAGTTATGCTATTCACACTTTCTGTGTCTATAATGTAAATCCCAAAGATCACAGAAACTAGGCAATGACTGTTAAGTACATTTGCTACCCATTCTTTTAGAGATATACTGTTGAATCCAATATGTGCAAAAGGATTTAGGAAAAAAATACCAAAACATGATTTTATAATACTCTTTCCGGTACTCTTTTTTTTTGTGTGTGTGTGTGCCTAATTATTTTATCTCATCATAAGTTTCACATACAGTGTCTTCAATACTCCAATACTTTGGAGTGCCATAAGCCACTAATTTAACTCATGGAAAATGTTGCCCTTAACCTTGTCAGTAGAATCTTCCCAATCTAATCCCTCTGACAGTCTTTCTAGAAAACATTGCCCTTGTATTTTTGTTAAAACAAGTCTAGCTTTCAAGAGTTACTCTAAAAACTTAAAGGATGCATATTATAAACTCATTATTATAAGCAGTTATTAGGAGAAATGATGACATTTGAGAATAATGTATTATAAAACAAAATGAGTCAGTAAATCACTTCTTGTTATTTAATTTTTAGTATTTCAATGACATGTCCTGCTAAAATAATAAGCTATTTATAAAGCAAGAGAAATAATACAAAACTTGGCAGTCTTTCAATACATGAGAAGAGTATCGGTTACCTACAGATACAATGCTCATGCATAACAACCAACCACAAACAACTATGAATTGATGATTATGACAATAAGCATTATTTTTTCACCTGTCTTTTGTCCGCTAATCTAGGTTAACCTTGACTCATGGCTGGCAATAAACAGGCTCTCTCTTCCATTCTTACTGAGAATGACTAATTCAGAGTCAGATGATGTAGGTCAGCATGTTGGTTCGTATATTTGTGTCTGCATTGTTTGTCAAAGATGATCAGTTAAGTCTGGTTGTTCTTGACAAGATCATGGCAGAACTACAAAGGAATAAATGATTGCTACTTTGGGTAGCTGAAACTTACAAATAGGGTTATTTTTATTTAAAAATCATGTTATAAGTATCACCAATGCTTGCCGGTGTTTATCAAAAGCACACTGCACTGCTTTATCATTAGCGATGTGGATGTGGGTGGGAGCGGAGGCCCATCCTCTCCTTGGTCTACCACTGAATGCTAATGGGCCTTGAAGTTTAGCTTTTCAATATCAGGAAATTTTAAAATATAAAAAATTCTAGCACAATTGGAGTTCATTAACTCCTAGGATCAAGCTCCTGCTGTGCATTAGAGAGGGAGTAGGAAAAGCATGAGTTACTAAAAGCCAAGCAGCATGACCTCTGGTGGGTGCTTTCTCCTTGTTGCTAATAACACAATGTCTTAGTTTTAGAGTTTGCTGTGATCAAACACCTCACCGAACAACTTAGGAGAGTGTTCCTTTGCTCACGGTTTGGATGGATTCAGTTCATCTTGGCAGAGAGCTTCATGGTGGAGCAAGTGACTTCATGGAGGAGGGGAAACAAGATAGACTAATAAGGCACCACGGCAGGACACGGCACTCACAATCACCCATTTAGGAATGTACTTCCTTCATGCTGGTCCCACCTTCAACATTTCCACTACTCCTTTCCAACAGTCTATTAAATTGTAAATCATTAATAGCTTTTACATTTTGAAATGGCAGTAACTTTAACTATAAATTCAGATCATTCAGATCTTACTAGTCTCTGAAAGTGCCTTCTTAGATCGGACTTTAGCAATTATGGCATTTAAAATTTTATATATATATATACACTTATAAAAAGAATATTATATAATATATAGTGTAGTATATACAATGTATATGTCATGTATGAATGTATATCAGGATGTTTTTCCTGCATGTATGTTCATCGTGCAGTCGGTGGTGGAGGTCAGGTGAGGATGTCAGAGCCCTTGGAACTGGAACTACAGATGATTGTTCACTGCTATGTGGGTGTTGGCAATCAAACCTGAAACCTCTAGAAGAGCCATCAGAGTCTTACCTGATAAATTATCACCCAGTCCCTCTTTTTCCCTTTTAAAAAGTTATGAAATTATTGTTATTGTGTGCATGTGTTTGATGTGAGCCTTGAAGATGGGGCCTCCATGCTGAGGGCAGATCACAAGAAAACTCTTCCCTTTAAAGCAGATATTAATAGTATGAGTAGCCAGAGCCATTGCGACATCTCCATATTATCCATCCCTTCTCATTCATCCTTTCCTTTAACATCTGTTCTTTCCTTTATCTCTCTCTAAATTTTTCCTGTGAGATGAATATCGTGCTTACCTCAATGATCTTGTTTCTGCCTTTTTCCTGCAAATGGCATGATTTTATTTTTTATAAAAGGTAAATGAATTGCACGTGTGTGTGTGTGTTCATTTACATGTGTGTGTGTGTGTGTGTGTGTGTGTCTGTGTGCTGTGTTACAGTGATCTGGTGGCTGGATAATATAGTAGTTATATTTTGGGGTCTTTCTTTTATATTTGTTTTTATTTTGATTGTTTATGTGTGTGCATGTGTCTGTAACTATATGTGCACAGTGTGCAGGTTCCCACAGAGACTAGGGAGGAGGTTTGGGTTTAATGGAGCTGGAGTTGCAGGTGAGAGTGAGTCACCTAAAACAGGTTCTGGGATTTGAACTCTGTTCTTCCTGACTGAATTGTGAGCACTCGTAACCATTGAGCCATCTTTTAAGCACCAATATTTTAGTTGCTGGAATAACCTTCGCTCTGATTTCAAGAGTATCTGGAGTAATTTTCATGGTTAACAACAATGCACAAAGTTTACTTTTTTCTTATTAACTGCATTAATATTTGATGGTTTTGTTTTTGTAATGATAGCATTTTGACTTGTGAGATGGAGTCATAATGTAGTTTTGATTTTCATGTCTTGGATATTTACATATGTTGAACATTTTCAAATACTTATAGGTTATTTGTCTACCCTCATTTGGGACATTCCAATTTAGTACCTTGTCTTCTAATTAGATACTATCCTCTTTGTGACCACTTTTAATTTTTTTTTAAAGATCTTAGGTATTGATCTCCTTTCATGTGAATAGCGGGAGATTTTTATATTCTATTATGTAGGTCATCTTTTTATCCTTCTAAATGTTCCCTTTACTGAGCAGAAAGTTTTAATTTTCATATAACCACATATATCATTTTTTCTATTATTTACTAAAATGTTGGAGCCCAATTCATAAAGTCATTGCCTCTGCCCAATTTCCCTGTGCTTCTCTCCTGTGTTTTCCTCTAGTAGTTTCACTGTGTTAAATCTAAGATTGACTACTTCGAGCTGATTTTTGCATATCATGATAAACATATCCAGTCTCAGTCTTCCACATGTGATGTCCAGTTTCCAGTACCATTTACTAAAAAGATCATCTTGTGTTTAGAATCATATGATTGAAGTTTCATGAGCTTGTTTACCCGTGTGTTCCTCGTCAATTTTATACTGTTAATCCTTCCAAACTTCTCTACCAGAATATATTTTGCATGCTATTTTCTTCCTAGATGGATTTTGGGTTCATTTCAATTCATATAAATATCTTTCATGGATTTGACTGGAATGTATTTAAATGAATAGACTTTCAGGTACTTATTTAATCTTTCCATGGTAGTTTTTTATGACAAATTATGACACAAGTATATTTATTAGTAATTCATATTCATAAGTTTCCTCTCCATAAGTCTTTCATATTTCTTCCTTGACTTATTATTTGGCAAAAGTATAGATACTACTAGAAGTAATTACTGAGAAATTTTTAATGGGAGACTGTCTCAGAATACTTATTTTCTGGGTGGCTCTTTGAATGGATAACCTTTGTTGTTTTAAATCAGGGATTTTTAAATGAAGTAAACAAATAAAATCATATTTTTGAAATATATTTATGTTATTTCTCTATCTAATAGGTTAATTGTTTTAACATCACCTACCAACTTTCAGAATTCCTATGATTAAATTCATCATGTTTTCAGGTTGAAGGAACTGGGCATTTTGCTTCTTATTATTGAGTATAATGAACCATGTACATTTCCGATAGTTTAATCTAATATCTAAGTAAAGCATGTAGACTTGGCTGTTTGTTATTCCACTGACGAATATCACCATCATTAGTTCTTATTAAGGCATTTGTAGAAGTATGCCAAAAGCATTCAAAATAATTTTGGGTTAAAATTTCAAAGGGGTAAGGGAATACACATACATACACACACGAGAGAGAGAGAGAGAGAGAGAGAGAGAGAGAGAGAGAGAGAGAGAGAGAGAGAGAGAGAGAGAGAGAGAGAGAGAGAGAGAATATTAATGGTTCTTTATCCTTTCAAGATGGCTCTTAAAAAACACAATAAAATACATGGCATGGGTATATTTTTATAGACCTTGAAAAAGAAAGTCAGGTTTATAATTTCTGTTTAAAATGTATAATATAAAAATATATATGACCTGAATCCAAGAGAGCATGCAGATATTTTAAATGATTGTCAAACAGAAGTAAAAAAGAATTTTACTTTACTTTTTACCCACAAAACTATGTGTTGCTGGAAGTTATTTTTGGCACAAAGATTGATGGACCCAGTCATTGTTCAAAGGTATTGTCAATCTGTCTCTGAAGCAGCCACAATAATAGGACAAAAAGTAGAGCCCATTACCAGCACCATTAACTGTCACCCTTTCTGGGGAGTTGAAAATTGATGACCAAAATCGAGGAATGACTCCTTTAACTTGCCCACATTCATCTTAAAAGTCAAAAAAAATAAATGAAATATTTTCAAAAGATGGGAAGAAGCCATTTATCTTTGTTCAGATCAGACAGATTATCTCTGTTCTTCATCCCTATATATAAAATAAACAAATTTAGAATAAGAAGACAAAATAAAACTGAATAAAATTAAAACAAGTTAGAAAGATAAAGACAAAAATAATTATAATTGAGAAAATTATAATAATAGATGTAGAGCTAAAATTTTCAGAGCAGGACATTTTGATAAGTCAAGGAAATAAAAAGAAAAGGAAAAAATTGACTAGACATACATTCTGTCATGAACAAATACAGTCCTCATTTTAAAACAGGGACAGAATCCTTGGAACTCACAAAAAGGAATCATAAAAACTACTAAGACCCTGTTACTACAGGATCACAGGATGTAGAATACCCTAAGACCCTATTATTACAGGATTGCCTTATGCAGAATACCATAAAATCTGTGAGCCCATCGTGGTGTAAGCAATTGAATACACAAATAATTGAGCAGAAAAACTTTTAAAATCAAAACATTATAATGAATAAACACAGAAGAGATATAGATTGCAAAATTTTAGTGTTAGTAATTTTTAAAACATTGACCCACAATACTTGTACATAATGATAAGATACAATAAAGTGACAAAATATACATTTGCGTTGTGCAATGACTTCCTGAAAACAAGTGACATTTCCATCTGAGACAGAATTACCATTGAACCAAGTGCTTTGGTAATAGTTGTTATGCAGACATGGTCCACTAATGATTGGCACAAATATTTTTGAAAGAAATAAATTTTTGAAAGTAATTGCATACTCATAACTTTTAACACTTCCTTTGACATACTTATTATTTACATATGGTGGAAGAATAACTTGCAGTGAAGGATTTAAGCTGATGGAAAGACAGCAAATTGAAGACAATGAATAACACTGGGAGGATTTATGCTATTCTGTGCCTTCCAGCAATGCTGTCAAGGATAGAAATCCAGTTATGTTGGATTCTCACCAGAATCACATAGCCCAATGGGATTGAATAAAGACCAAGCTCAAAAAGGCTAAAATAAAATGAGAGATAGTCTGTAAACAAATTCACCAATACTCGGCAGAGTCATGGTCCCCAAACCTAGAATTGCAACAAAATGAAGAGACTGAGAAGACAAGACCATCCAATACAGTGTAGAAACCTGAGTCAGATCTTAGAAGCGGTAAGGAATCTTAAAATTCAGTTTTTTGGTGTGGGAGGTCCTTCTGTCTATGTGTTGCTTATATTGGTTAATGAATAAAGAAACTGCCTTGGCCTGGTAGAGCAGAACTTAGGTAGGCAAGGAAAACTAAATGGAATGCTGGGAGAAAAAAAGGCAAAGTAAGAGAGATGCCATGGATCCTCCAGAGACAGATGCTGGAAATTTTACCTGGTCAGCCACAACCATGTGGTGATACACAGATAAGTAGAAATGGGTTAAATTAAGATGTAAGAGTTAGCCAATAAGAAGGTAGAGCTAATGTGCCAAGCAGTGATTTAATGAATATGGTTTCTGTGTGATTGTTATGTTTCTGGGCAACTGGGACAAACAAGCGGCATTTCTGTACTAGTCTATTTAAATTCATGTCAACGGGCCAATATTATTTTCCTAGCTTTAATTATTCCAGTTCATTGATATAAGGTGTACTAAGATACATGGCAATTTTGTTATTTATATATTTTGAAAATATATAATTGCTTCATCACAAAATTCAGACAAAATGCCCCACTAGACTTGTGTAGAAAGTCCAGTGTATTTGCTCATTCATTTATTGGTGTTTGGCTTTATTTTGTATTTGATGTAATAAGTTGTGCTGTTTATTTGTCTTTTCTACATGAACACTCTCAAGGAGTAAACATGCCATCTTTGTTTCTCAGGACCCTGAAATTATCAACTTCAAGCAAGATTTTAGACTCAAGGCCTTGGTAGTGTGAAGAAGACACTTTGGAGACATCTCTATTGTCACCCATTCAACTCAAGCCCCTTGATCTTAGTGGTTTACTCATTCACTATTGCTCTTTGTTAGCAGACTTGGGATAATGGTAAGCTGAGAAATACCATGCGTGTAACTTTGCGGTTTAAGTAGTTGTGTCTATGGAGATGATTCAGAGAAGACTTGTGACAGTCTGCTCACACAAGGCCTCAGACACTGAGCGACTCTGTGTTGGCTTAGCAACCGGATGAACCTCTCCACTCTTGTGAGGCTTAGACAAATAAGCAAACTGTTCATTTACAACGGCCTCTGAATCCTGCATGACTCCACTGAAGTTTGAGAAATGTGTAACCCGGGTTTCAGTCGGTCACCTGCTACTTCTTTATCTGCTTGGCGCTTGAGTGTTTCAGTGGGAATAAGAGTTTGATAGATGGCTTATCCGAAAAGTAAATAGCAGAGTCTTTGCCAAGGAATGCTGTCTTTTATGCCTGGGTAGCCTGGATTTGCAGTAGAATCCAGCTATAAGTTAGCAGCATAATTTATGGTACTTCCAAAAAACCTGACTGCTTTTATTATTTTTATAAAACCTTGGTCTGGATACCCAAGTGTATTCTATTACCATATTAGTGACTTAGAGATTTTTAAATTCTCTTTAACATTTTCAGTAAAGGGATATAGTTGTATGTAAAGTAAATATTCTTCAGTTCAGCATACAGTGTTTAGAGTGATTTTATTCTCATGTTGCATGTCTTTCACAGGGCATTAGAGCCCAACAAACTTTCATTCTCTAATGAGTACTAATAAAGTTCCTAAACTAAATTTCATTTTTTTTTTTTTTTGGTTTTTCGAGACAGGGTTTCTCTGTGGCTTTGGTGCCTGTCCTGGAACTAGCTCTTGTAGACCACGCTGGCCTCGAACTCACAGAGATCCGCCTGCCTCTGCCTCCCGAGTGCTGGGATTAAAGGCATGTGTGCGCCATCACTGCCCGGCTAAACTAAATTTCAAAGTAACAAATCCATTTTCTGATTTTTAAAGGGCAATATCAATACTATGAGTTACAACATGGATTGCCAAAAATTGGACAGGAAAAGTTTGACACTGGAGCATAAGACTTACTGCTTAATGAATGAAATATGTTACTATAAGCCAAATAGTTTATCAAGTGGAAATGAGATCCTATCTATACCTGAATATGGACATTAAGTATTTGACTTATCTAATTCTTCTTCATGTTCCATGACCTTCAACATACCCACGATTTCCATGTTGGTCCATCTTAGGTCTTTATTGATTAGTTCAAGGGGTAAAACTAGCATGCTAAACTAAAACATTGTGCTGTCCCTTCTCCAGGATGCTTTTATGACTCCGTTTTTTCTTGGGTAAAGAAGTGCTTAATGGTATTTTTCAAAATACTTAAATGTAGAGAGTGCCTTTGTGCCTGTCTCTAGATGTTTTCATGGTTATTGTTTACTAACAATTTAGGTTTTTAGCATCTATCTCACTGAAACTTGAATGGTGTCTGGCTACTTCTGGACACCAAAAGAAAGAAATTAAAGCCTACAAGTAGGAATTGAGATTCAGCTCTCCTGATCTTAACGACATAATAGCATAGCACAGCACACTGCATGTCATCATATCATATCACAGCACAAATTTATTGTTTGTGCTGTTCTGTATAGGAGAGCATCTTTGTTACTAATTGTTCATAGTAGTGTGATTCCTCCAATTTTATAGATTTCATTAAACAATATTGTCCTCATTCTAGATCAGCCTGAAAATTTATGCCTTGCAGTTGTTATGTTTGATTCATTATATTAATTAGGAATTACTCAAACCATTTATTTATGTGTCAATTTGCATTTATAAGTATTAACAATAGTAAAATACAAGTATTGAGTTTCAAATAAATTATCTTAAATTTTTTGCTCTCTTGTCTTATAGGAGAGAACACATTAAAATGAGCGATATAATAAAATCTCTTTTAAAGGATCAGAACGTATCTAATTTGCTTTAAAAGTTTCCAGGCACAAGCAACAAAATCAGGCTATTGGTCACTAGTTCCAATCCCACCCACTAAATTAGTACTGTATTTGAAACTGGTCTCTTAAAAGTCTGTAGTTGCAGAGAAACCATCTCTTTACAAGACATATTCCTTAGTCTAATTCAATATTCATCTATGAATTGCATGTCTTTAATGATTAATGTTTAATGATTGTCTGTCAGAAACAAGTGAGTCAAATATTCTTTGAAAAAAGTCACTCCTATCACATTCCTGTCCCGTTTCTTGTGCCAGATTGACTGTCTTATGTTCCCTGCAATGCTTCTCCTAATTTTATAATTTCTAAGTCCTTTCCTGTCATTTAAACATAAGATGAGTTTTTCCAGTTTGGTATAATAGCAAGCAGTCAGATAACTGTAGTGACAAGTGGGAAAATGGGACTATTGCTTTCTTTGACATAAATATTGCTTTTATATGATTGGAGTTTAATCATGAATTAATGCCTTGTAGCTTACTGAGTATCTAATAAAAATGTTTACACTGAACTTATAGCTATTCAGGTCATTTTGTGCTTGGCTTTCTTGCTTTGTGCTTACAATATTTGTTATCAGAGTTATCTTACATACATGCAATATCAAATTTTGAAATATTCAGGTTCTGACTTGAAGCATCCATATGTACTTTATATATCATTTGTCTGACTTATATTTATCTAATACAATATTGATTATTTTCAGGAGTAAACAAACTCAAGCATGATAATCTTCTTTGTATTATCAGCCATCTTACAATATGGAAGCAGATGGAGAGGTTGATTTTAAAACTCATTGCACTCTGCAGTAAACATAGGCCTTTCACGGTAATCCTCTAGGCATGAATTTCAAGGTAGGTGAACATAAAATATTGCTCTGATATATATGCACGTGTGTGGGTATGTGTGTGGGGGGGGTTGTACCTACCCATTCATTTTGATATATATGTTTTCTTAGCTATAAATTATTCAATTAAAGCACGCAGAATGATGAATAAACAGTTATACCTGATTCATTACAGTTCCAATCTGAATGGTTGAGTCAATTCATGGTCTAAACTCAGCAGTTTATGAAGAAACACTGTCACCTTCAAAATCTGAGTATATAAACAGGTAATAAATAATGTTTTCATTTTAAGGTTTTGTTCATTAGAAACCACAAAAAATTAATCTTAAAAACCCACTATAATCTCAACCACTGAAGTTTGTTTCTTGTTCTATCTTAATCCATAGTTTTTATTCACTTTAAATACATTTTCTTTTAAGTGGCCTTTTCTATACTAGTAAGATAAGAAAGAGTTTACTAAGTGTCTAACAGGGATATTAGCAGTGACCTGGGACTTTCAACAATAGTTAAATGATATTTAATCCTACTTTTTTCATTTATTACTTGTTCTTTATTCCTTATTCAAAATCATGAGAATTTTGATAATAAGTATAATCTTATAATCAGTAGTTATGACTTATAAAATACACATGCACACACACACACATACATTTAGACATCCACCTTTAAATAGAATCATATTATAAAATATGTGGGTTCCATTCTGGAAAATGAATGTACAATTAAGACATGAAAAATAAATAGTCAAAGTTTAGTTGAAAGAATTGGAAAAAGAACAAGGAAGCTTTTATGGGAGAGTTTGAAGGGAAGAAAGGGAAGGGGATATCATATAATTACATTAAATCTCAAAAAATGAAAGCATTTTTAAAGATGATAAAAAAGAAAATGACAAGTTATAAAATTCTTCTCTCAAAAGGGAAGGTGGCCATTGTTGAATAATATGAAAAAAGAAAATTGGCAGTGAAAGTACACAAAGACCATAACATAATACAAAATAAGAATGTTGGCTTTTGCGGAGCTTCCGGGGTCCCCGGAGGGGGAGGGGGGCCAGTGGCGGCAGCTGGGGCTGCAGAAGCAGCCCGGGAGTCCGGAAGTCAACATCATGTCAGGTCTGCACAAGAGCCGGATTGCCGATTTCCAGGATGTCCTGAAGGAGCCTTCCATTGTTCTGGAGAAGCTTTGAGAACTCAGCTTTAGTGGCATTCCCTGTGAGGGCGAACTGCGGTGCCTCTGCTGGAAGAGGGCTCTATTCTCAGTTCCTGCGGGAAATGATCATCCAGCCTGGCATCGCCAAGGCCAACATGGGTGTATCCAGGGAGGACGTGACCTTTGAAGATCATCCCCTCAACCCGAACCCTGATAGCCGGTGGAACACGTATTTTAAGGACAACGAGGTGCTACTGCAGATTGACAAAGATGTGCCCAGATATATCCTTCTTCCAGAGAGCCACCGAATACCCCTGCCTCCTCATCCTGGACCCGCAGAATGAGTTCGAGACCCTTAGGAAACGGGTGGAGCAGACAACACTGAAATCTCAGACAGTGGCCAGGAACCGGAGCGGGGTCACAAATATGAGCTCCCCGCACAAGAACAACGCACTGCCAGCCCTGAATGAGTATGAGGTTCTGCCCAATGGCTGTGAAGCCCACTGGGAGGTGGTGGAGCGGATCCTGTTCATCTATGCCAAGCTCAACACTGGCATCGCTTACGTGCAGGGCATGAATAAGATCGTGGGTCCCCTCTACTACACTTTTGCCACTGACCCGAACAGCAAGTGGAAAGAGCACGCTGAAGCTGACACCTTTTTCTGCTTCACCAACCTCATGGCTGAGATCCGGGACAACTTCATCAAGAGCCTGGATGACTCCCAGTGCGGCATCACATACAAGATGGAAAAGGTGTACTCCACCTTGAAGGATAAGGATGTAGAACTCTACCTGAAACTGGAAGCCCCAGTTCTTTGCCTTCCGCTGGCTGACACTCCTGCTGTCTCAGGAGTTCCTGCTGCCTGATGTCATCCGGTTCTGGGACTCACTCTTTGCTGATGACAACCGCTTTGACTTCCTCCTCCTGGTCTGCTGTGCCATGCTCATACTGATCCGGGAGCAGTTGCTGGAGGGGGATTTCACCGTCAACATGCGGCTTCTGCAGGATTACCCCAGCACAGACGTCTGCCTGATCCTACAGAAAGCCAAGGAGCTCCAAGACTCGAAGTAACCTGGTGGCAAGAGGCCCAGGGTTGGAAGAGCAGCCACCTGCACTCTACATCTGGTTTGTGGGACACAGAGGAGTCAGTGCGAAAGCAGTGAGGACAAGCCACAGACCTGGCCAGCTCCAGGCTTCCCAACCTGGCTCCCGCGGTCCAGGCTACTTCTGGAGCATACCATGCTGTGCTGTGCTCCTTCCCAATGCTTGGCCCTGCCGCCCTCCTTGCACTTCAGTCCTGAGGCCTCCACCCAGGCTGCTGAGCAGTGCTGGAGCTCCTGAACTGGGCTCCTGGGACTGGGGCCATGTGAGGCACAGGAGGCTGGCGAGGGTCCAGCCATGCCTCTGCCCGGTAGCTCCTTACCCTTTGTGCTTTCACCTTCCCCTGGGTCCTGGTCAGGGGAGGAAATTGGCTAATGGGCCAGAAACCATTTCTGAGCATTAGTGCTCAAGCTACTTGGGGAAAGGACCCCAGAAGAGCTGAGAGACTGCCAGTTCTAGGTTCACCTTTTGTCTCCCCTGTCTGGTGTATTTGCTCATGGTAGGGGTGTCCCCAAGATGTCTCTGCTCCAGTGTGTGTATGTACATGTGTGTTCACACATGCCCTGGAAGTGGAGTGGGCATGTTGGAATCCCTCTGAGGTCCTGCTTCCTCTCTTCTGTGTCTTTACCTCTGCTGTCTCCCTCTTTCTTTGCCAGAGGTGTGTGTGACTCCTGCCGTTCCTTCCTCTCCATTTCTCTCTACCCTTCGCCTGGAGCACCTTACCCCAAACCTTTTCCTCTCTCCTCTCTGCTTCCTGAAGCCTTCAGTCAGAATGAGGAGTGTGGCTTAGTAAGACCCCTGCAGGCCAACCTTGGCTTGGGCACCCTGTTCCCATCCCCAACCCAAGGTTCAAGGTCCCCTCACCAGAGAAGGAATCCACAGTGGCTCATCAGAGGGCCTGCTCTGCTTGAGGAAGCCAAGTGCTGCTGACATGGTGGCCTGCGACACTTGGGGTCTCTTGCCCGTTGTTTGCCCAACTGTGGAGAAAGGAGGGAGAAGGAGTCTTGTAAGGGCCTCCCTGAAGACTCATCATCTCAGATACCAAGGACTTCCCGCTGGGCTGTGCCTGGGAGCTGGAGTCTGAGCATCTCAGCAGAGCTGGCATCCCTTGGCTTCCATGTTCCTGCCCAGAGTGTGTAAGTCTCATCAAGGGCAAAGGACCAAAGGATGCCTCTCTGTGGCCAGCATTGGCTAAACTTGAAGGCCTGGAGCTTCTCAGTGCCAGGAAAGCTGCATCTGTAGCTGTGCTCCTGTAGGGGCTGCAGAGGTGCTTGGGCTGTCTCTGGCTTCGAGGACACAGTGCCTGAGCTGCCCCCTGTTCAGCAAGTAGACTTTTCCTGACCTTGTCCCTCCCTCCTTTTCTGTGGATGCTAGGTGGTTTGAGTCCTGAAGGCAGGTCGACAGCAGGGGAAGGGGATCCTCACCCTCTCAGACTGGCCAGCAGGAACTAGGCTCCAGCAGCTGCCCCCCAAAGCCTTCCTGAGACCAGTGGGCAGGACTCCCTGCCTTCCCAAGCTGCTGCTTTAGTAAACTTCCTTGGGTGCTGCTGGACTCTGCCTTTTTGCTACCTTCTCCCCCAACATACAATATTTGGGTGATTTTTAAAAACTATTTATTTAGACATGGGCTATTTATTGCAGATTGGCAAGTGAGTTGGGCTGTGGGCGGGTGGTAGTGCCTGGGGTGATAGAATTGGAGGCATGGATTGTCTTAATTTCCCAAGGTTAACCCTGGCATCCTCTCCCGTTCCTGGCTGGGAACTCTACTAGAACTGAGTACAAGGGAGGCCAGAGCTGGTGCATTTGCTGTACTCAGAGATACAGGACATACACTCCCGCCATCCTGGCCTCCCCTTAATGTAGGACTTGTCAGCGGGTAGTTCAGCCCCAGCATTGACCTCTTCATTGCCTGGAAGCCAGCAGACACTGCCTGGGACACCTACTGCATTCATTCCCTCTTGCCCATCCTCCCTTCCTTGCTCTCTCCCTCCCTCTCTTCCTGGGACCATGCTACTGGAATCACTGCATCCGATTTGTTTCTGTGGGAGACCTGCATCCTGTGCCCACTCCTTGACCCTGGAGATGAAGGCCAAGGGCATGGAGACTATATGCAGTAGAGTGGCTCCCCAGCTGGGTGCTGCCTGAGGAAAGGACTTGCCTGCGGTGATTCTTAACAGAGAACCAGAGTCTGAATGCAGCAGCTTCCACGTGGGGGTGGCCCCAGGAGCTTGACAGGTCACCCCCGGGGTACCAGACAGCAGTGGCTTCTGTGTTCTCATCCGTTCTCTGGGTCAGTGCTGTTAATGAGTTGTCTTTAATAAACCGTGTGCTCTCTACAAAAAAAAAAAAAAAGAAATAAGAATGTTCCTAGTAAAAGCTAATTTTAAAAAGTACATCACTATATATATATTAGTAAAAGCTAATTTAAAAAAGTACATCACTATATATATATATAATTATATATATATATATATATATATATATATATATATATATATATAATTGTATTAGACTCAGTGAGTAGACAAGGAAGAACAGATCTTCTTCCAGAATATGTCAACCAGCAATGGGAACATAGATAACTCACATGTCCCTGGTCAGACACTGTCTCTTGTCAGCAGTGTGCCTCTGATTTTAGAATATGGGTACACTGAAGATTTGGGGGCTGAGGAGATAGCTGTGCAGATAAACCACTTGCCTCAGAAGCATGAGCACAGATATTCAGATCCCCAGAACCCACACAATAGCCAAAAGAACATGCCAACCTAATTGTAGCCCTGTCACTTGAGAGGGAGAGGTCAGAGATCCCTAGGGCAAGTTGGCTAGCTAGAGTAGCCAGAAATGCAAGATCCAGCTTCAGAGAAAGTCTTGCCTCTACAAATACAGCCAAAAGCAAGTGAGAAAGATGCTGCTCTTCAATTTCTGGCTTCCACATGCATGTAAACATATCATGAACACATGTGCAAAAAACCCACCATGAATATTTACCCACACATATACATGCAAACCAAAAAAGGGGGGTTTTGAACTATGTCTGAAAATTCCCTTTTACCTTACATAGTGCCTAGTGTCTTCAATTTCCTGTTAATTTCTCATCACTGCCTGGTGTCTTTATCAATTTCAGTGACCTTAAAAACAGATCCAGCCTTTACGGTAAAGGAAGCACTCAGCATTCCCTCTTTAAGATAAGTAATACAACTGATAAAAGCAAAACTAACATAATAGCATTGTTTTAGATGAGAATAATAAATTATGAGATTAAAAAAATCTTACTCAAAATCACATGTAATGAAACATTAGAGAACCTATTTTTAACTGACTAATTGACAGTTTCTAAGTTTTTTTCAAATTTAAAGATGTACATTCTGATTATTTTTTTCTAAATTGAAAGGCATTGTTTTATTTTTATGTAAAGAAACAAAACCATCCAGTCTTCACTGTGGTGGGTGTCCTGGAGAGTTTTACTTTACTTCTGATGGTTCCGAAATACTTTTTCTTTTCTGTTTTATAATTTATTACTACTAATGTCATATAAATGCCATGGGATTATTATAAGATTTGAAAAAATTTATCTATCTATAATTTATCTACCTGTCTTTATGTCTGTCTGTCTATCTGTCTATCTATCTATCTATCTATCTATCTATCTATCTATCTATCTAATATATATGCATAACATATATAATGTACGGATAGTTATTTATGTGCATGTAGGTGTATGAACACTGTTTTTAAAAAGAGTGATAAACTGAGATACACTCTTAACTGAAGAAACTGAAGAAAGATTCCTAGTGAATTCATATTTAATGTATAGCTAAATATTATGTTTCTAGGGACATTGCTCCAGCAACATTGACAAAAGCAGAATCTTGTTGAACAGGAAGTGAGAGTGGCAATCAGGGATAGTTTTAGCCAATTACAGTCAAATGAGTTGCCCTTTTCTGTTTTTCAAACTTTGTAAAACATCTGACCTAATGAACACATTACAGGAGCCTTCTTCTGAGGAAGACTCATGCGGTGGGATGGCAGGATTCTCACTGGTAAACATTGTCTTTGAAATGTTTGCTTTCCTTTTGTTTCACCCATGGTACTGGCTAATTCCGGTGTGATGGTTATGTTTCAAAATCAGCTCATCTGGATTGCAGATGGCTAGGATGTGAGGAGTGTTGTACACCGCTGACCTTGTCAGTGAGGATGGTGCCAGAGAAGGCTGTCATGTAGGCCAGCAAACTGAGATGGGAAGAAGTGCCTCACCTGAGGTCTACCACCCAATAGGCTATGGCCTTGAATGGGATGGAAAAGCAAAAGGGAGTTATTTGCTTTTGAATACAGCTGGCCCTTCTTGGGCTGGCATGGACATCATGCCATGCCATCAGATTAACCATGGACATCAGATTCCTGATTCTTCAACCTTTGGGAGTAAATGTGTGTCAGCATTCTCACGGACTATTCAGTCCTTTGGCCTCTGGCTGTGGCTGCGTCACTAGCCCAACTTTCTTGTCTCTAGCCTTCTGACCACCATTTTCTCCAGCTCTCCAGTCTACAGATGGGCGTGGTAGAATTGTTCTGCCTCAGACTGTGTGAGCCAATGTGATAAATCTCTTCTTTAACATATCCTTTACTGCCCCTGTTTTTCCAGAGAGCCCAACTAACAGATCACATAAGTCAGGCATCCTTTGGTAGTTATTTATGTACATCTTTCCATCCCTCCTAATTTCCTTATACTTCTGTTTCCTTCACAAACTATAGGCCTATTATAAATATCAAATCCTGAAAGTAACCTTGCTTTTTTTTACCCTTTTGCTTAGTAAGTCTTTCAAACTTCTGTGTCTCTAAAATAATTTCTTGAGTATAGCCTTAGAGAAGAGTTTGACAACAACTCTTTATCATGGGGCCTCATGAAAATCACTCCCAATATGGCTATCTACAGGATTTTGTCCGCAAAGCCATTCTTCAGACAATAGCAAGCAGAATTTTCTAGAAATGCAATTCTGACAAAAACACACTTTTCCCAGAATTACTCTGTAGTCTCACTACCTCACAGAGTGCCTGCCTGTTTCTTATACTGTAACTCCAAACCCTGTGAGACTCATTCTGTCTTCCATCTTTCATGTTCAGCTCAAACTTTATGTTCCAGACAAATATATCCAAAAAACCCCCAAATATTCATAATTCTTTTCATATATTATCAAGTTAAACTTTTTTTTCTACTATTTAAAATACTTGTTGTAGGCTGGGAAGTGGTAGCACACACCATTAATCTCAGCACTCGGGAGGCAGAGACAGGCAGATCTCTGTGAGTTCGAGGCCAGCCTTGTGGTTTACAGGAGCTAGTTCCAGGACAGGCTTCAAAGCTACAGAGAAACCCTGTCTCAGAAAAAAAAAATACTTGTTGCTATTTCTTTAAACACCCCATGCTTATTCATTTCTTTCTTTGTGGTATTGAGAATAGAATCAAGGACCTTCCACACATTAAAAAACTACTCTACCCTTGAGCTATAACCAGAGTCTGTTCACTTGGAAGCTAGAGATTGATAATTTACCCAGGCTGACCTCACACTGTTTATATAGTCCAGGGAAGACTTGAACTCCTAATCCTTTGGCTTAGTACTTAGAGTAGTTCTCACTAGAGTATATGCTATCATATTTGGCTTGCCCTCCTTATTTTCAACACTTAACTCAGATGGCAGCTTGTTTTATATATTTCTCTGGAACAGAAGTCTGGAAACACTTTCTCCCCACTGGTCTTTATCGTTTCTGTGTAGTTTTGTTTCTAAATGTACCACATAATACCCCCTCCCCCCACCAGTGTGTATCATCTTTGAAGACTGTCTCCTTTGTCTTTGTGTCTCCAGTGTATACTGTAGTGCTTGAAAGAAAAAGGAGCGCAAGAAATCCAAATGAATGAAAATTCAACTGTGATGTACCAAGGCAGAGATGAAAGGAGAGTGCTAAGTGGGAGGGAGAAATGAATTGTGAATCGTGTCATGAAACAAGTGGCATTCATAGTGGCTGTTGAGAGATGCTTATCATGATGTGAGGTGAAGGGATCATACATTTCAGGACAGGGATTTAATAGACCGTGACAAAAGATCAAAAACCTTCACTGTAAGAGTGCATTCAAAATTAAACTAATGAAGGGGAGCCCGATAGAATAAATGAGAACAAAATATTCTTTAACTTCTGACATGGATGATAGGTCTCAGAAGATAATCAAGAAGACTTAATTAGCTAAGGAAAAAATTCCTTTGTCATTTAAAAAGAAGCATGATCTTTGTGTTTGCAGAGCACACATAAGAATGCCAACAGCTTTCTAAAAGAAAGGACTTTTTGAAAAGCACAAACACACACTGAAAATTTGTTTACTAATAGTCACATGTATTGCATGAGTTAAACATATATAAATGGCTTTAAAAACGAGTTACTCAGGGGTTGGCAAAATGATTGAGTGCATGTGAACCTGAGAGCGTGAGTTCAGTCTCTGGTTTCCACATAAAAGGTGGAAGGACTCTACGAAGTTGCCCTCCAACGTCAACATATATGTGTTGGCACTCCCCACCTCGCTGTATACACACTCTGTAATACATAAAATTTAAAAAGGAGTACGAGGCATAGAGACATTAGGAATGGAAAAATGTTGGTCAATCATACACTACTGAGTTCTACCTCTATTAATTACTGCATAAAATAATGTCAAAGTAGAAAATAAGGGAGTTTAAAATATAATAACTAATTAGAGGAAGTGGATAGTTATTAAGAGGAAATGTAAACAAGGATTTCCATAAATATTTCCTTTTTTATAAAAGTAAAATCTCTCTTAATTGTCTAAGTAAAACTAGATATGAATATGATATATAGAAAATACTTTTGAAATAAAAACACTAACTTTAGAGTAAGACTCATCATGCCAGGAAGATTCATATACCAAAGATGCCAGAATAAATGTGAGGGTCTATGACAGGAAAGAAACAAGCCTTTGTAGCAGTGATGCCATCAGGAGGAAGTTCCAAGGATGAGAAAATGTGGTAGTGTCTCACAAGCTACTCAAGGTATTATGAACTTCTCAAAGAGATAATTTTTCAAAATAAATTTTCATCAAAATTAAAGATCATAGAGTTTGTGTATGCAAATTAAAACATAGCATGTCAGTGATTGTTAAATACCTAAATCTTCAATTTTTATTTATAATTTTATTTTTTGTAATTTATTTTATTTAAAAAAACAAACTATCTTTTTTTTTTTCATTTTAAATACCAATGCCAATTTCCACTCCCTTTCTTTCTTCCATTCACTCCACCTACCCCCTCCAACCTACTCTCCCATCCACTCCCCAGAGAGGGTAAGTCACATTGCTTTGGGGGAGATACAAGGCCCTCCCTACTATATCTAAGCTGAGCAATCCATTCTAAGAGATGGTTCAAAAAATAACCGAACAAGCAGTAGGGATAAATCCTGGTGCCAATGTCAGTGGCCCGCAGTGTGCCCCAGTCATAGAACTGTCACGCACATTCAGAGGGACTAGTTTGGACCTATGCTGCTTCATTTCCTTTCTGGCTGGAGTTGGTGAGCTCCCATTAGCTCAGGTAAACTGTTTCCATCTGTGTACCCGTCATGACCTCTTTGCTCCTATTCTCATTCCTCCCACTCTTCAACTGGACTTTGGGAGCTCAATCTAGTGCTCTGATGCGGGTCTCTGCCTCTGTTTCCATCAGTTGCTGGATGAAGGTTCTATGGTGATATTTAAGATATTCATCAGTCTGACTACAGGGCAAGGCCAGTTCGGGCACTCTCTTCTCTGTCGGTTTGGATCTTAGCTGGAATCATCCTTGACGATTCCTGGGAATTTCTCTAGTGTCAAGTTTCTTGCTAGCCCCAGAATGGCTCCCTCAATCAAAATTTCTCTTTCCTTGCTCTCTTCTCTGTCCTTTTTCGATCTCAACTATACCATTCCCTCAAATTCTCCTCCTCTTCCCCTGATCTTCCCCTTCTGTCCTTGTCCTCTCTACTCCCCCCCCACCTCCATGCTCCCAGTTTTGTCAGACGATTCTGTCTATTCCCCCTTTCCAGGTGGATCTATGTATGTTTTTCTTAGGGTTACCCAGCTTCTCTAGGATCATGAACTATAGATTCAATATCCTTTGCTTTACAGCCAGTATCCATTTATGAGTGAGTACATACCATGTTCATCTTTCTGAGTGTGGGTTACCTCAGTCAGGATGATTTTCTTTAGTTTCATCCAATTGCTTACAAATTTCAAGATGTATTTTTTCTAACCACTGAGTAGTACTCTAAAGTGTAATTGTGCCATACCTTCTCCTTCCATTTCTCAGTAGAGGGGCATCTGGGTTATTTCCAGGTTCTGGCTATTACAAATAATGTCGCTATGAACATAGTTGAACAAATGCCTTTATAGTATGATTGAGCATCTTTTGGATATATGCCCAAGAGTGATATTGCTGCATCCTGAGGTAGGTTGATTCCCAGTTTTCTGGGAAAGCACGGAATTAATTTCCAAAGTGGCTGCACAAGTTTGCATTCCCATCAGCAATGGATGAGTGTTCCCCTTTCTCCACATCCTCTCCAGCGTAAGCTATCATTGGTGGTTTTGATCTTAGCCATTTTGACTGGTATAAGATGTTATGTCAGAGTTGTTTTATTTGCATTCACCTGATTGGAATGTTGAACACTTCCTTAAGAGTCCTTTGGTCATTTGAGATTCTTCTATTGAGAATTCTCTGTTTAGTTCTGTACCCCATTTTTAATTGGGTTATTTGGAATTTTGATGTCTAATTTCTTGAGTTCTTTATATATTTGGAGATTAGTCATCATCTGATGTGGTTGGTGAAGATGTTTTCTTATTTAGTAGGCTGCCTTTGTGTCTTATTGACTATGTCCTTTGCTTTACAGAAGCTTTTCAGTTTCAGGACTTCCTATTTATTTATTGTTACTCTCAGTGTCTATGCTACTAGTGTTATATTTAGGAAATGGTCTCCTGTGCCCATGCATTGAAGGCTACTTCCCACTTTCTTTTCTATCAGGTTCAATATGGCTGGATTTATATTGAGGTCTTTAAGTCATTTGGACTTGAGTTTTGTCATGGGGATAGATATGGATCTATTTTCATTCTTCTACATGTTGACATCCATTTCTGCCAGCATCATTTATTGAAGAGGCTTTCTTTTTCCATTGTGTACTTTTAGCACCTTTGTTAAAAATCAGGTATTCATAGGTGTGTGGATTAATATGCAGGTCTTCAAATCAATTCCATTGGTCAACCTTTCTGTTTTTATACCAATATCAAGCTGTTTTTATTATGCTAGTTCTACTGTAGAGCTTAATGTTAGGGATGGTAATACCTCCAGAAGTTCCTTTATTTTACAGGATTCTTTTGGCTAGCTCAGATTTTGTTTTTTTCCATATAAAATTGAGTATTGTTCTTTCAAAGTCTGTGAAGAATTATGTTGGTATTTTGATGGGGATTGTGTTGACTCTATAGATTGCTTTTGGTAGTATTGCCTTTTTTATTATGTTGATCCTATCTATCAAAAATCATGGGCAATCTTTCCATTTTCTGGTATCTTCTTCAATTTCTTTCTTCAAAGACAAAGTTTTTGTCAAACAGGTATTTCACTTTTTTCGTTAGTGTTACTCCAAGATATTTTATGTTATTTATGGCAATTATGAAGGGTGATGTTTCTTTGATTTATTTCTAGGCTTCTTTATCATTTGTATATAACAGGACTACTGTTTTTTTTAATTTTTGAGTTATCTTGTATCCTGCCACACTACTGAAGGTATTTATCAGATGTAGAAGTTCCCTAGTAGAGTTTTAGGGGTCACTTATATGTACTATCAAATTATTTACAAATAAGGGAAATTTGACTTCTTCCTTTCCTATTTGAATCCCTTGATCTCCTTTTGTTGTCTTATTGTTCTAGCCAGAACTTCAAGAACTACGTTGAAGGGATTTGGAGAGTTTGGACAGCCTTGTATTATTCTTGATTTTAGTGGCATTGCTTTGAGTTTCTCTCCGGCTTGCTTTATATTGCTTTTATTATGTTTATATATGTTCTTTGTATCCCTGATCTCTCCAACACCTTTATCATGAAGTGGTGTTGGATTTTGTCAAATGCTTTTTCAACATTTAATGCGATGATCATATGTTATTTTTCTTTCAGTTTATTTATATGGTAGATTACAATGATAAATTTTTGTATGTTGAACCATCCTTGTATCTCTGGGATAAAGCCACTTGATCATAACGAGTAATATTTGCTGTGTTCTTGGATTCAGTTTGCCAATATTTTATTGAGTATTTTTGCATCTCTTTCCTTAGTGAAATTGGTCTGTAATTATCTTTCTTGGTTGAGTCCTTGTGTGGTTTCCATATCAGGGTAATTGTAGCCTCATAAAAAGAGTTTGGCAATGTTCCTTCTGTTCTATTGTGCGGAACACTTTGAGGAGTATAGGTATTAGACCTTCTTTGATAAAAGATCTGGAATTCTGAAAGTATCCAGCCCTGGGCTTTGTTTAGTTGAGAGGTTTTTGATGACAACTTCTATTTCCTTGTAGTTTATAGGTCTATTTAAATTGTTCACCTGGTATTGATTTAATTTTGGTATGTGGTAAATATCCAGAAAATTGTTCATTTCTTTTACATTTTCCAATTTTGTGGAGTACAGCCTTTTGTAGTAAGACCTAAAAATTCTCTTCATTTCCTCAGTGTCTGTTGTTATGTCCCCCTTCTATTTTCTGATTTTGTTAATTTGGATATTTTATCTGTGTCTTTGACCTGGAGTTCTTCCCCTTCTTTTATCCCTATTATTCTTAGGTTTGGTCTTTTCATGGTGTCCCAGATTTCCTGGAAGTTTTTGTAAAGTTTTTTTGTGGCCCAAAAAACGTCTCTGCAGATGCAATAATCCAAATCAGACCAAATCAAACCGAATTAGAAAAAGCCCAGGTTTAATGGATGCCAGCACTCCCAAGTGGCCCTCCAAGAAAACACGTAGAGGGGAAGGAGAACCTGTGTTTGGTCTCTGGGGGACAGTTTAAATAGCCTGTGGGAGTGGTCTTGAGCATCTCTGGGGAGTGTTCACCATTTGGCATGTTTTCTCTGAGGTGGAGTCTGGACTGTGGCAACTCCCAGGGGAGGGGCCTTGGAATGGAACTTTCCACCAATCATTCCAGACTTCTTGGATATATGGATGCCAGGGAGCTAAGGTGATGCTTTCAACCAAACAGTTTTGTGTTAAGAATTTGTTGGATTTAATGTTTTTGTTGACCAATGAATCTACTTCCTCTATAGTATCTTCAACCTCTGAGATTCTCTCTTCCATCTCTTATATTCTGTTTGTTATGTTTGTCTCTGTAGTTCTCATTCATTTACCCAGATATTCCATATCCAGAATTCCCTTGGTTTGTGTTTTCTTTATTGCCTCTATTTCAGTCTTTAAGTCTTGAAATGTTTGCTTCACTGGTTTGATTGTTTTTTCTTGGTTTTCTTTGATTTATTAATTTCTTCCATTGTTTGTCTTTTCCTCCATCTCTTTTAAGAGAATTTTTCATTTTAAGGGTCTCCAACTTCATACATTTACATTTAAAATTATTTAAAATTGTTTCCTTCTGCTTCATCTGGGTTAGTATGATCATTTCCTCCTGAGGCCACTGAATTCTGTTGTTACCATGCATTGGTATCATCTCTCCTTTAGTTAAATGCCTGCAGTGTCTTTGTGTCTTGATCAAATCCTTACAGTGGCTTCCTGTGTCTTAGAACTGTTCTTGGCCAGCTCTGTAACTGTCACTGTCTGTGTCTTGGTAGTTTTGACGCAGCCTAGCTGCAGGAAACTCGCCTGCTGGCTGGCTATAGAAGACAAGACAGATGGGGGGGTTGGCCCAGAGTTTTGCCCCTAGAGAGTATGATATACCTCTGGGTTCTCTCACCTCTTGGTCCTCTCTGTGTAGTAACAGGCTGTATTTCAGCGTTCCACCAAGGTTGCTGAGAATAGGTGAGTTTGGGGGCAAGATGGAATTTCTTATTTATAATTTTTTTTAGTACAGTTCTCCCTTCCTTTCCTTCTTCTTAACCGTCCCTTATACCTGCTCCTGCTCTCCTTTTAATTTATGGCCTTAAAAAATCTAATTATTATTGAAACATGTAAGTAGATGTATATACATGTATATTCATGCAAGCCTCCAAAGGAGAGGAGCAACCAACAGTTTTACCTGACTACGATGCCTGACAGCTACATCAGCCACCATCTAAGAGTGCCATAGTAGCACACATACCTTGGTGGTAACCAGCAGCTCTCTAGTTGTACTTAATACGTGCTTAATAAGAGGGAGACCATGCCTGCTACTGGAAACCTAGATAACTACTCAGTGAAGTCATGGCTATTGGAGAAGAATCTATAACCACTAATTTACTAAACCAGCACAACCCTAACAATAATCTACAGGTACATGCAGTCTTCACCCCTCATCACGGAAATTTTTCTTTGCAATCTTGATTTTTCTTGGCTACAAAGCTGCCTTGTCATTGCCTTATGGCTCTCATTTCAAACTCTACCCAAAACTAAAATAAGCAAGAATTAATTTTTAATAATGTTGTTTAACTGAGCTATGCAATTACAATGATCTCTCTGGTTTAATAAATTTTACTAAAATGGGTATTTAGATTTTAAAACCAGAAACACTTCCAAATGATTTACATGATGACTATTGTGTAAAAGTCTAGAAAACCCTACATACATAAGTAGAATGCATTTATTCAAGGGGACATTGGCTCAAAAAAGAAGGGAAGGAGAAAGAAAGAGAGGCAGGAAAATATCAGGATCTACTAACAGCTCACTATAAGCTAGTGAAAGCCCAGCATCTCCATGAACTTTCTGCACCACTGTCCTGTACTAAGGTTACCTGCTTCCCCTTTTACTCAGGTGGGTTAAACACTCAAGGTCTGCCTGTATAGAAACTGAGACAAGAGCCTATCATGTTCTTCTCTAATGCTGAGGGCAGCAAAAATGACTGCAGCTTCTTACATCCCTCTTAGCAAGGTCCTGCCCAGACTCCCATTGTCTTAAACCTAGAACCAACTTGGATTCAAGAAACAATAGACCATCACTGCACAAGCGGGGGAAATTATCCATATATTTTAATATAATACTTTCACTAACTCTTTCAGAACTTCATATAATTTATTTTGACCATGTTCACTCCTCCTACCTTTTAGATCCAATCCTCCTCCCTCACTCTATACCACTTTGTGTACTTCTTTCTTTAAAGTAACTTTAGATGTTAAATTAAAACAAATTACTCACTTATTTTATGTGTATGGGTGCTTTGTCCGCATGTATGTCTATGCACTAGATGCATATGTGGTGCACATGGAGGCCAGGAGAGGATGTCTCATTTTCTGAACCTGGAGTTAGAGACAATAGAGACCTGCTAAGTGGATGCTGAGGCTGAACCTGGGTTCTCTGGAAGAGCAACCATTTTTTTTTAAATCCACTGAGCCATATCTGTCTCCCTTTATTTTTATTTGAATAGCATTTTTTCATTTATTTTACATACAAACCAGTTTCCCCTCCCTCCTCTTCTCCTGTCCTTCCCTTTTCCCTTCTACTCCCCTCCCATTCACTCCTCCTCCATCTCCATTCTGAAAGAGACAGATTATGGCAGACCAAGTTGAGGCAGCCCTGAGCTCCTCCCCTTAAATGGAGGCCGGGCCAGGTAATTCAGTATAGGGAACGGGTTACCAAAAGCCAGCTAAGAGCCAAGGAGAGGTCCTGCTCTCACTGTTAGAAGCTTACTAGGGACTAAGCTACAGGATTGCCACATACATATGCAAAGGGCCTAGATCAGTCCCATTCAGGATCACTGACTACTGGTCCAGCATCCACGAGCTCCCACAAGCTCAGGTCAGCTGTCTCTGTGGGTTTCCCCATCATGAACCCCCTTGCTCGTACATTACCTTCCCTGTTTCTTCCATAAGACTCTCGAAGCTCAGCCCAGAGCTTGTCTGTGGATCTCTCTTTTGCTTCCATCAGTACCTAGATAGAGTATCTGTGATGGCAATCAGGGAAGTCACCAATCTGCTTACAGAAAATGGCCAGATCAGGAGCCCTCTCCACCATTGCTAAGAGTCTTAGTTGAGATCATCCTTATGGGTTCCTAGGGGTTTCCCTGTCACCAGGTTTCTTCCTACCCCACAATGCCCCCCTGTCATTGTTGGGGTCCAGTGCTAGCCTGAACCATAAATTATTTCTCTGGACCAGACCCCAACATAAACTATCTCTCTAGACCAGCATGGAGGCATGGGAATAAAGACACAACTCACATGGCTTTATTGGGTGGGAGATTATCAGTGGTCCCTCATGAAGCCTGAGTTCACATCCTGGAGAATTCCTCTCATTTATTCTCCAAACAGCTTTTACACCGAAACATAAACTGATGGGTAAATTTATTAGCATTCTGTTTCCTAGGTAACCAGGTGAATGGCTTTTAGTCACGTCCACATCTACCTGTCTCCTCTGTCACGTCTGGTCTGTATGCTAGCTTTGTCACCTAGACTGAATTAGCATCTCTTGTCAGGGATCCTCCAAATTACAGAGAAAGGAGCCAACCTTTCGTTAGGGCAGTGACAGCCTGTCTGGAAGGTTATGTGACTACTTCAGGTGTTAACTATGGCTTGATAGCCTGGCTGCCATACCAGGGCATCTCTTTTCTTACTCTCTTCTCCATCCTGCTTCCAAACCACCTCTCGCACATAGCCCACCAAATTTGCTTGCTCTAGTTCCAATCCCTCCATTCCGTCAACCCCGCCCCAATTTTACCTAGGAGATCTTTTCTACTTCCCCTTCTCAGGAAAACCCATGCATCTCTCTTTGGGTCTTCCTTGTTGTCTAACCTCTCTGGGACTGTGAATTGTACATTGGCTATCCCATCCTTTACTCCTAATAGCCACCTATAGGTGAGTACCTGACATATTTGTCTTTCTGGGTCTGGAGTACCTCACTCAGTATGAATTTTCTAGTTCCACCCATTTGCCTTTAAATTTCATGAGATCACGGTTCTTGTTGCCACTATCCTGGTCCTGTGGTTCCTGCAGTCTTTCCATAACCTCTTCCTCAGTGTTTTCCTGAGCCTTGGGTGTAGGGTAATGTACTAACTAACTGGAGAAAGGTACCACACAGTCAGTTATCTCTAAATTTTAAGCAATGGTTTTCTGTAACAATCTATGTCTGCTACAAATGAAGCCTCTGTGATGAGGAGTGAGAGACACACATACACTTAAAATCTAGTGATACCTAAACCATGCAATACATTTTCAAGTAATTGTATACATAAAATAACAAATGATTACATACAAAAAAGACAGCCCATTCTAGATAATGTTATGAATGCCATTTCCTACTGCCATAGAGAGGATAGTATACTTGACCTTTTTGTAAACTTGCTTTGCTAGGTGATTATTGAAGTACTAATCTTATTGCAGAGACATTGTCTTTATCATATTGTTGATGTATTTTACAAAATGATGTTTTGTTAGTGTCAAATTTATAAAAGTCTTATATCTCTACATGTAGATAGCAATAGTCACATTTGAAGTTTCCTTGTTCCAGCAGAAGTGGAATTAACTGGAACAACATAGATATGCAATAATAGCTTATGAAGTAAATGTATGAGTGACTGCTTGAGCATAAAATATGTTGGGATCATAGTTGAATGGTTAATACCTTTAGAAATTGTAGTCAATGCTTTGGGAAGAATATTTCTTAATATATTTTGCTAAAATTAAAAAAAGATTTTCATAGTTACTGATTTGGGGCAATTGTATACTAGCTCCTGTAGAGCCTACTTTCTGAGCCATATTAGTTTTACAAGTTCCAGGAACAGACTTATACTAAAGGATCCATTTCTATCTTTCCAGTAATTGTAAGAGCCAAAGTTAATCTGTAAGCTCCATTTATCCAATGACAAGGTAACTTTCTGGGATGCTGACAGCAGTAGTTTTTGGGAAATAAGAAGCCACAGATTTTCACTCCTGTGAATAAGCTTTTTTGAATCGACTACATCAGCTGTGTTTGATCATATGTAGGTTTAGGTACATAGGCAAGAAAAATATCAGGACATACATGGCTTCTGATTGGATTTGCTGGGAAATGCAATGAATTGTGGGGCTTGCCTTTTTAAAATTCTGCAAAGCATGACTGTGGCCATTCCCTGAGTGAACCTGGCCAGAGTCTATCTTCATGGCCAGTATGTAAGGAAAGCTTGTTTCAAATTTGACATGAAATAGACTCAAAATTTTGTGTTCTTTCTCTCAAGAAGTTCAGGAATAACATAACCACCTTTATCTTATTTTCAATGACGATTTGTGGTGCAATTTTTAAACCAAATAAACATGAAAACAATCAAAGTCTTCAATATTAATAGCTAAGGTAAAACTTATGGATGGTTGCAAATTATGATTTCTTATTTCAAGCATGTGCAAGCAGAATAAATAAGAAAGGAGCAAGAGCAGCAACACCTGCAAATCCAACCTCCATGTGTAGAGAAACATTGTTTCAAAACACAACCTGCTGGGAAGTTTTCCAAGAGTTTGTTTGACAATGCTGAAAATATTTCCTTTAAAAATAATTATTTCTAAAAAAGTTTTAAACAAATATTTGGGAGTACTTGGAAAACTGTTATTAATGGATGGACCATGGTTTAAATTTGGAAATTTAAGGTTAGTATGTAGTGTCATGTCCAGCTAAAGGGGGTTCATGTTTGCTTCAAGATGCAAAGATGAAGAAGTGGGGAAGAATGATTGTGAAGTTTCTTATTTTGTCTTAAGCAGCATTGAAACAACAGTGTTTTAATACAATGGCTGATTGAACCCTACTGTTCAATCAGCCTCCAAAAGTCTCCTTTTACTTCTCTGGCTGTGGCCTGGCCACTGAGGCCTTACAAACTTTTCACAAGTGTTGCTAATGTGTATCCAAGTTTGAGATTCACTGATACAAAGAGGAAGGAAAGCTGCAAGGAATGCCAAACAGTTAAAAATCCTTAACACATACACAGTTAAGCAATCTTAGTTTATTATATTCACTTGGGGTGAGGTGGGGAGCTGGGTGTATGATGGAGCTGCAACAAAAACCAGGTTTTCCATGCCTTTTTAAGACAACCTGTTTCATTTTGCTTCCCTTAGCTTAAATGACCATTAAGTAATTTATCATCTTTAAAGAACTGCCCTATTGCAGAACCCTCAACAATGAATAAGATTTGATTTATGGTGTAGGAGGTCCTTCTGTATTTGTGTTGCTTTCATTGGTTATTAAAGAAACTGCCTTGGCATAGTTGATAGGGCAGAACTCAGGTAGGCAAGGAAGACAGAACAGAATTCTGGGAAGAAAGGCAGTGTGGCAGACGCCATGGCTCTCCTCTCTGAGACGGACGCTGGTTAGACTCATGCCAGTAAGCCACAGTCAAGTGGCGACACACATTAATGGAGATGGGTTAAATTGATATGTGAGAGTTATCCAATAAGAGGCTAGAGATAATGGGCCAGGCAGTAATTTAATTAATACAAAGGCAAACCTCTATGAATTCAAGGACATACTGGTCTACAGAGTGAGTTCCAGGACAAAGATACATAGAGAAACCCTGTCTCAAAACAATTGTTTTAAAAAAAAAGTCTTAAAGGATACAGAATACAGATAGTCATAGATTAAAAGAAGTAAAGAAATAATAAGCCATGTAAAAATTCACAGAGAGTCTGGATTATGTGTATTATTGTGTTTTCCTTGAATTTTTGACTAAGTACCGAGAGACATTTCATTGTATGGCTAAGGAAAACCAGCATGTATATTATAAAGGTATCTTGACTTCAGAATTTGGGTCTAAGGATATAATGCTTTGGAAAAGTGGTTCTTCTTTTGTTTTCACAGAGGATGAGTCCCTGTGGATTGCTTCAAGACCAATATGGTATGATAGACCATGTCCTCTTGAAAGGTTGCTATGAACACCTTCAAAAAATTACTTCACCCACTGCTGACTGAGATGAAGCTAGCACACAGGATACATCGTAAAAGACCAGAATAACAGTGCCCCCATGCAGCATGAAGCAGTTTGGAGAGAAAAAGCTACACCCATATTCCCAAATATTGTTTATAAATGTTTTTTTTACATTTAAAGGGGGGATATGATATAGATATGAATAATTTGCATTGGTATAAATCTTGGTTTATGGACACAAATTTAAGGTCAATTTTGTTATATGTATATGTATTTCTGATCTTGATTAAGGTATTGTGATTGTGTGGTTCATTTAAAAATGTAATGTATAATTAGGAAATATAGGTTGTTAATGGATAATCATTGATATTGTCAAGCTTGTAGTCATGCTAGTAAGATTTTCTAGATATATCAAGATATATTTCAGTTAGATAGGCATTCTTCATATCTTTTAAAGACTACAGAATATGGCATTTAAAATGTTTTAATAACTTAGGGGTTTTCATGACAATAAGACACGTCTGCTCCTGGTAGCACCAGCTAATTTAAGAGGAAGATGGGCATTGAAGAGGCTCCTTATGGAGTTTGATAGCCATTTGGGCAAGAAACTGCTCTTGCCTGGACTGTTGCATAAACTGGATAGGAAGAACCCACAGAGAAATGACTGCTGAACTTGCCTAAAGGTGAAATGATGCTTCAGGGTTCCTGATTCATAAAAGGGTCTGTGAGACATTCTACAGGACACAGAAGAAAGTGCCTGAACTGTCTTTATAATTTCCTGCTTCATAGAAATGTCTGCTGGATACTATGGGCCTGAAGGCTGAAGATGAATGCCCCAACAGTACAGAAGAACTTTGTGTGACAGTACAGGCAGCAAGATGTCTCTGTCAATTCTAGAGTTTTGGAAGTTGCTTACTTCTTGTTTACTTAGGTAATATTATATCCTTCTGGAGTCTTTGATGGAGTTGAAGAATAGATAGTTATAGTTTTCCTTTGTTATCATAAAATATAAAATAGATATAAATATTGTAATGGTAATTCTTGCTTGATAACTGTTATATGTAATTTTACTATATTAAAGCCTTCCCTTTGTTTAAACAGAAAAGGGGAATGATGTAGGGGGTCCTTCTGTATTTGTGTTGCTTTCATTGGTTATTAAAGAAACTGCCTTGGCCTAGTTGATATGGCAGAACTCAGGTAGGCAGGGAAGATAGAACAGAATTCTGGGAAGCAGGGCAGTATGGTAGATGCCATGGTTCTCCTCCTGAGATGGACACTGGTTAGACTCATGCTGGTAAGCCATAGTCAAGTGGCAACACACATTAAAGATGGGTTTACTAATATGTGAGAGTTAGCCAATAAGAGGCTAGAAATAATGGGCCAGGAAGTGTTTAAATGAATAGAGTTTCTGTGTGGTGTAAGCAAGCCAGGCAGGTGGGATGAAAAACACCCCCCACTCTTATTTCAACAGATTATGGTGATTTCTCAGAAAATTAGGAAACAAGCTTTCTCAATACCCAGGAATAACACTTTTGGGTATATATCCAAAGGATGCTCAATCATGCCAGAAGAACATGTGCGTAACTATGTTCAGAGCAGCATTGTTTGTCATAGTTAGAACCTTGAAAAACCTAAATACCCCTCGACCAAAGAATGGATAAGGAAAGTGTGGTACATTTACACAATGGAGTGCTACACGCAGAAAATTAATGACATCTTGAATTTTGCAGGCAAATGGATGGATCTAGAAAACATCATTTTGAGTGAGGTAACCCAGGCCCATAAAGACAATTATCACATGCACTCACTCATAAGTGGTTTTTAAACATAAAGCAAAGAAAACCAGCCAACAAATCACAATCCCAGAGAACCTGAACAATAATTAAGACCTTAAGAGAGACATACATAGATCTAATCTACATGGGAAGTAGAAAAATACAAGATCTCCTGAGTAAATTGGGATCATGGGGACCTTGGGAGAGGGTTGAAGGGGAGGGGAGAGGCAGGGAGGGGAGCAGAGAAAAATGTAGAGCTCAGTAAAAGTCAATAAAAAATACAGGTTCATAGGTAGTTATCTAATAGCCAAATTTGTGACCATATTATGTTGTAAGGAGAGAGGGCTTGCTTTTGTTCCTGGCCACCTGAAATAATCACATAGAAACTGTATTCATTTAAACACTGCCTGGCCATTAGCTCTAGCCTTTTTTTTTTTTTTGGTTTTTCGAGACAGGGTTTCTCTGTGGCTTTGGCGCCTGTCCTGGTAGCTCTAGCCTTTTATTAGCTAACTCTCACATCTTGATTTAATCCATTTAGGTTAATCTGTATGTCACCATGAGGTTGTAGCTTATGGGGAAAGATTTAGCATGTCTGACCTTGCATCTCCATGTCAGATCTCAGTCTGACTCTTATTTTTCCTCCCAGAATTCAGTTCTGTCTCCTTGTCTACCTAAGTGCTGCCCTATCAAAAGGGCAAGGCAGTTTCTTTATTCAACCAATGAAAGCAACACATAGACAGAAGAACCACCTATACCAATATTATGTATGTTTTCCAGGTCAAGTGAATATATTTTAGATAGAAAAATGGTCTTCAAACACTTGAGAGACCTACAGAATGTATTATTTAAGATTTTTTAATAACATATTTTTCATTTTCATTACAGTAAGAAGTATCTATTCCTGGTAGCACCAATTTATTTCAAAAAATATTATGGGCATTGATAAACCTCCATAAGAAATTTACTTTGACTGTGACAAAGTTAGTCACTGAGCAAGAATCTGCTCTTGCCTCGACTGCTGAACAGTATGCTATCCAAATTGGGTTAAACAGGACACGAAAAAGGTGACTGCCACACTTTGTAGCGAAAGGTAGGACAAGTCCTTCAAAATTCCTGCTTTCACAAAAAATGTCTGTCAGATATCCTAGGTTTGTATGCCAAAGATGAATGCCCCAGTGTTGTGGAGGACCACCGGGGACCTCTTCAGGTAGCCAAATATCTGTCATTCTTATGGCTTTAGAAGTTATTTCCTTTACACTTCCTGTTTACTTGGGTAATATTATATCCTTGGGTCTCTGGTGGGGTTGAAGACTAGATAGTTATAGTTATGTATTTCCTTGTTACCAATTTCATAAAAGAAACTTACAAAAGATGTATAAAGTATACAAGGTTGAGAGATAAAAAAGCTCCAATTGTTTATCTGAGAAATTTTTTGAGGTCTAAAAAGATAGTTTTGGGTTATTAATATAAGTTAGGATAGAAAGTAAATTAGGTACAACACTTTGAATTCACTAAGATAAGATGGATAAAGGAGCATTTCCTCTAAATTTACCAAATACAAATGGATTGGGCATTGTGAATGTAATTCTTACCTAATAATTGTTCTTACTCTATATAGTTTTACTGTGTAAGAGTTAACACCTTCCCCTTTTATTTAGACAAAATGGAGGAAATGTGGGATATTTTGATAGTACTGTGACACTCCAAGGACTGCTGATAAAATATACCTTGAATCAGTGGGCAGAGTTAGCTACCAGCTTACCAGAATTAGCCACAGATATTTTGGAGAACCCAGAACATATAGAAGGACACAGGAAGTAGTAGGAAAGGGCTTAGAAATATTCACAAGCCTTTTTAAATTGCCAAAGGGAGAGAGAGAGAGAGAGAGAGAGAGAGAGAGAGAGAGAGAGAGAGAGAGAGAGAGAGAGAGGAAGTCACTGGTTGCTTCTCTGCCACTTCTCTGACAAATTAGGTTTCTACCCAAATATCTGACTCCAAGGTTTTATTTAGTAATAAAACAATACAAGTAATCACTTCAAGAAAATAGGCAAGAAAATAGCTGGAGTGCTGTGGCTTACAATTACCATATGTGGGGTGATTTCCTGCTACATCAGAAATTTAGGAGTTGTAGCACATTTTTAATGATAGTTCTTGTTTGTCCCCTGTGAATATTTTGATAATTCAGAAGAGAATTGCAGGGACACCTTGGCCCCCAAAGCAAGCCCATTAGAGAATTGGAGGTGTGCCGAGAGTTTCCTACAAGTGTACAATACAAGATAGGCATGGTGGTACACACTTAATCCCAGCACTCAGGGAGCCAAGGCAGCCAGATCTCTAAGAACGCCAGTCTAGCCAAGAATACATAGTGAGTTTCAGATCAGTCAGGGCTACAGAGTTAAACCCTGTCTCAAAAAGAAGAAAGAAAGAAAAATAACCCCAATTGGCTGATACCACATATCAGGCCTTCAGTCCATTTTACTCTTTATCTGGAGTATATCAACTTTGCTTTGCCTGACTGA
The DNA here is from genome assembly GCF_903992535.2 of Arvicola amphibius. Lineage (NCBI taxonomy): Eukaryota > Metazoa > Chordata > Mammalia > Rodentia > Cricetidae > Arvicola > Arvicola amphibius. The sequence continues at coordinate 172,666,078 of NC_052048.2, forward strand.
ATAAACTTTTTTAAATTGATTTTATTGAGCTATACGTTTTTCTCTGCTTCCCTCCCTTCTCCCTTCTTCCGCCCCTTATACCTTCTCCCATGGTTCCCATGCTCCCAATTTACTAAGAAAATCTTGTCTCTTTTTCTATTTCCCATGTAGATTGGATTCATATATGTCCTTCTTAGGGTTCTCATTGCTGTCTAGGTTGTCTGGGATTGTGATTTTTAGGCTGATTTTCTTTGCTTTATGTTTAAAAACCACTTATGAGAGTACATATGATATTTGTCTTTCTGGGTCTGTGTTAGCTTGTTCAATATGATGTTTTCTAGATCCATCCATTTGCTTGCAAATTTCAAGATGCCATTAATTTTTCTGCTGTGTATTACTCCATTGTGTAAATGTACCACATTTTCCTTATCCATTCTTCAGTCATGGGGCATTTAGGTTGTTTCCAGGTTCTGGCTATGACAAACAATGCTGCTATGAACATAATTGAGCACATGTTCTTGTGGTACAATTGAGCATCTTTTGGGTATACACCCAAAAGTGGTATTGCTGGGTCTTGAGGAAGGTTGTTTTCTAATTTTCTCAGAAATTGCCATACTGATATCCAAAGGGGCTGTACCAGCGTGCACTCAGACCAGCAATACAGAAGTGTTCCCTCTACCCCACAACCTCTCCAGCACAAGTTGTCATCAGTGTTTTTGATCTTGGCCACTGAATAAACTTTTGTTTAAACTGTCTCTTGGATGAATTCTTTTCATGGAGAGAAAAAAAAAAAAGAGCCAAGAAGATTTTTTTTTTTTTTGCTTGAACACATATGCCTTAAGCATCATGTTTGGTTATGACTGACAAAGTAGGGAGAACCTCTTGATTGGAGAGTTGAAGGTGCCTTTTATTATCAGGCTGGAAAGCTTGGAGGTGAAGGGCGGGTGGTAGGTTATTTGTTTTCAGCATTGTATCTGAACTGTGAAAGAGTCAATTAAATATCTGGGTGTTGTATTGGGATTATTGTAGAAGAGGTTCCTAGTTAAAATTCTAAGCTTTTATTTGTCTTTGTGTGTGTGACTGTGTTCTGCTAAGTGATCATATTGTCAAATTACCTCCTAAATATTCCTTTTATACACATTGATTAATGTTCTCTCAACTTTGGTCAGAGAAGCTCCTTTATTATTATAGGGAGCATCAGTTATTGCAAGAGAAACCTGCTCAGAGTTCTAGATAAAATTACTCTGAGTACTCAGCTGTGGGTAGGGTGTATGTATCTACCTCCCTATACTCTCACAAAACTCAGGGACCACTGCAGGAAAAAGAGGCCCACAGAGCATAAGGACCAGAGGATGGGGAGGAGAACTGCGAAATGTCCCCTTCTGGACATGACACGGCTGCTGCATTCATCATCTTACAGTAGTAGTGCTCAGGTGAGCAAAATCTTCACAAGATCAAGTCGGTTAAAATTCTAGCATGGATAGGGTAATTGCTAGTAAGTCCTCTGCCCTCCCTGAAGAGCTATTGGTGTATGTCTGGTAGCCATAAGGTACAATTTTAGTCTTTTATTTACTATGCAAAATGACTTTTGCCAAATTTTCTTAACAACAAATTTGGAAAACTAAATTTGCCATGCATCCCTGTGTCATATAATTAGGTCCTTCACATGCTTGATTCTCTTGTTTCTTAATTGTATTTGATTGCTCTATTTTTCTTACCCCACTGATAGTCTCACTGTAGATTTGAAGTCAGTTTTTGTGTGAATATGGAAAATTCTCTTTTCTATTCTATTTTTCCAGTTCAATGTTATTTTTTTCTTTCTTTGTTACTTCTGGTTCTCTGTATGAGTTAGAATTTTTACATACACAATATATACATAGATTAAACTTTCAAAATTATATTGTACTTTATAGGTATATAAGATATAATCATCACTAGCCTGTCTAAAATAAATTTTTGAAAAATTGTGTTGTTTATGTTGAAAATTATTACCACAACCGGAGTCACCCTTTTCAATATTTGTAATGATAACTTAGATTTTAAATATGGAAACACTTGTACATTCTATGGACTTAAAACTATGTCAGAAAGTGAGTACCAACACAAGGTATCTCACTGATTTTCTGAAGACCTATATCTGCATGACAAAAGCACCTAAAAACAATAAAAACAAGAACACTAACCATATTATAGAATTATAGAAATTCCCAACTATTGTTGACAGAAATGCAGAATGGAAGAGCCACTGTGAAATACATTGTTACTTTTTGCTGAGTTCAGAATGTTGTTACCACATGACTAAACAAGAGTTCTCCTTAGTATTTAACTGGCAGAGATCCAAGTTGTGTCCACACTGTAGACAAGTGTTTATAGGAGCATGTCAGAATTGCTAAAATGCAGATATAGCCAGGATGTCCTCCAGTAGATAAATGGATTGATAGTGAATGAACCAAAGAAATATTATTCAAGCCTAATTTTTTTCCAAAACTTAACTACTAAAAATAATGACTTAAACACATTCTGAACTTTGTCACAGTTATAAAGATACTGGATTTTTTTATTTCACATGTACTTCCTAAACATGTACTTTAAAAGCTACTGGACACAAAACTATATATATTTTAAAACAGTCATTTGCCTATGAAGAATTTCTGTTTTAGAATTTTTGGATGCCCAGTGCTCTCCCAAATCTTTACTGAAATCACTTATCTCAAGAGGTCTCAGAGCTGGCTCCAGATCACTTGTTCTTTGAAGTGTAGATCAGAAGTGTCCAGTGCTGATCCCAAGCCATAGAAATACCTCTAAAAAACCATGGCTTTGTTTTTCGCGGTCTGAAGGGATTTAAATATTTCAGGTTCTGAAAATGCAGCATACTAATGGGTATTCTCTTTCCTTCAACTATGAGGTACTGAGAGACAAAATAGTTTAAAAACTGTCATAGCCATGTGTTTTTCAGCAAATAAATAACATTTACAATTTTATATGAAAGAAAAATCAATTAAAAGCAGAAAGAAGGAAAGGAAAGACAGAAGGAAGTAAGGAAACAAGTAGGAAGAAAGAAGGAAGGAAAGAAAAAAGAAAGAAAGAAAAAAGGAAAGAAAGAAAGAAGGAAAGAAAGAAAGAAAGCAGTAAAGAAAGAAAGAAGTAAACAGATTCTACTCTAAAACACAGGAAGATTCTATTTCATTCTTGCCAAGCCTGTTGAGGTGTAAGACTATTTTGTCATTTGATATCGTGCTGCATACCTAAGGGGAGCAATTTGGTGCCAAGAATTAGGTTAGAAAGGGGAAAAGGCTATAGAGACATTTGTATTAATTCTTCCTGTACCAAATGCATATGTGCACACAAGCACCATGCCATTAGAGAATGCTAAATGCTTATGGCAGTGCAGGGCATGGGCTCTAGAGCTAAACTGCCTGGGTTCCCATCCTAGCTCTGATGTTTACAGTCAGGCAGATTCAGTCACGCCATTCCACCCTATCTGTCAAAACATACATCAGAGGTGTTCGTAAGGCTTAGTAGGATTGGATAAGCAAACACATGCCGAGCACTTATGTAACATGCACTATCAGCATATTTTCTCTAAGTTTTTATTATCATTAATTGTTATAGTAGATAGTTTTATATCAACTCGACACAAGCTAAAGTCATCTGAGAGGAAGCAGAATCAAGAAAATGTCTCCATAAGATTGGGCTGGAGGCTGGAGCCTCTAGGACATTTTCTTTTTTTTTTTTTTTTTTTTTTTTTTTTTTTTTTTTTTTTTGAGCATAAAAAAGGGTTATTTATTCATGGGTAGACTCACAGATTCACAGCCCTCTGCATGAGTGGGGAACAGAAACCAAATCCACCAGCCAAGATGCTATGCATGGTTCTACATCTGTTTATATAATACATGTGACTATGCCAAAGAGTGCCAGTATCTTTTTTTTTTTTTTTTTTTTCTCATGGTTTATTTTTTTTTATATTTAAAAATTTCCATCTCCTTCCCTCCTCCTCCCCTCTCCCTCCCCTCCTTCTCCCCTTTCTCTCCCCTCCTTCTCCCCCTTCCCTCCCCTCCCCTCCACCCATACCTCCCCTCCCTCCCTCTCAAGGCCAAGGAGCCATCAGGGTTCCCCACTCTATGCTAAGACCAAGGTCCTCCCAACTCCCCCCAGGTCCAGGAAGGTGATCGACCAAGCTGAGAAGGCTCCCACAGAGCCCGTCCATGAAGAACAATCAGAGCCCAGAGCCATTGTCCTTTGCTTCTCAGTCAGCCCCCGCTGTTGGCCACACTCAGAGAGACGGGTTTGGTCGCATGATCCATCAGTCCCATTCCAACTGGAGTTGGTGATCTCCCATTAGTTCTGTCCCACCGTCTCCATGAGTGAACGCACCCCTCTCGTTCCTGACTTTCTCCCTCATGTTCTCGCTCCTTCTGCTCCTCATCGGGACCTTGGGAGCTCAGTCCAGTGCTCCAATGTGGGGCTCAGTCACCTTCCCCATCTGTCGCCGGCTGGGGGTTCCCTCACGGTCCTGACTTTCTTTCTCATGTTCTCTCTCCTTCTGCTCCTCATCAGGACCTTGGGAGCTCAGTCCGGTGCTCCAAGGTGGGGCTCTGTCATTTTCTTCATCTATCGTCAGGTGGAGGTTCTATGGTGATATGCAAGAAATTCATCAGTATGGCTATAGGAACTGGCCTTTTCAGGCTCCCTCTCCTCAGCTGCCCAAGGAACTAACTGGGGGCGTCTCCCTGGAAACCTGGGAACCCCTCTAGGGTCAAGTCTCTTGACAACCCTCAGGTAGCTCCTTAAATTCAGATATATGCTTCCCTGCTCTCATATCCACCCTTCGTATATCCCAAGCACCCCATTCCTCCGAGCTCCCCCCGCTCTCCCCTTCACACTTTTCTCTCCCCATCTTCCCTTGGCCCAGTCTTGCCCAACCCTCAAGTTCCCAATTTTGCCTGGCGATCGTGTCTACTTCCAATATCCAGGAGGATTACTATATCTTTTTTGGGAGTTCACCTTCTTATTATCTTCTCAAGGATCCCAAACTTATAGGCTCGATGTCCTTTAATCATGGCTAGAAACCGAATATGAGTGAGTACATCCCATGTTCATCTTTATGGGTCTGGGTTACCTCACTCAGAATAGTGTTTTCTATTTCCATCCATTTGCCTGCAAAATTCAAGATGTCATTGTTTTTTACCGCTGAGTAGTATTCTAGCATGTATATATTCCACAGTTTCTTCATCCATTCTTCCACTGAAGGGCATCTAGGCTGTCTCCAGGATCTGGCTATTACAAATAATGCTGCTATGAACATAGATGAGCATATGCTTTTGTTGTATGATTGGGCATCTCTTGGGTAGATTCCCAATAGTGGAATTGCTGGGTCCTGGGGTAGGTTGATCCCGAATTTCCTGAGAAACCGCCACACTGCTTTCCAAAGTGGTTGCACAAGTTTGCATTCCCACCAGCAATGGATGAGTGTGCCCCTTACCCCACAACCTCTCCAGCAAAGGTTATTATTGGTGTTTTGGATTTTAGCCAATCTGACAGGTGTAAGATGATATCTCAAAGTTGTTTTGATTTGCATTTCCCTGATAGCTAGGGAGGTTGAGCATGACCTTAAGTGTCTTTTGGCCATTCGAACTTCTTCTGTTGAGAATTCTCTGTTCAGTTCATCGCCCCATTTTTTAATTGGGTTAATTGGCATTTTACCGTCTAGTCTCTTGAGTTCCTTATATATTTTAGAGATCAGACCTTTGTCAGTTGCAGGGTTGGTGAAGATCTTTTCCCAGTCAGTAGGCTGCCTTTGTGTCTTAGTGACAATGTCCTTTGCTTTACAGAAGCTGCTCAACTTCAGGAGGTCCCATTTATTCAATGTTGCCCTTAAAGTCTGTGCAGCTGGGGTTATGCATAGGAAACGGTTCCCTGTGCCCATTTGTTGTAGAGTACTTCCCACTTTCTCCTCTATCAATCTCAATGTGTTCAAATTAATATTGAGGTCTTTAATCCATTTGGACTTGAGTTTTGGACATTTTCTTAGTGATTGATGGGGGAGGACCCAGCTCACTGTGGGTGGTGTCATTCCTGGGTTGGTGGCCTTGGGTTCTATAAGAAAGCAGGCTGAGCAAGCTTTGATGAAGAAGTCACTACAGTTGTTGATGAACAAGCAGCCTTGCTCCACCCATCTTCATCAGCTCCTGCCTCCATGTTCCTTACCTGCTTGAGCTCTTGTCCTAACCTCCTCCAATGTTGAACAATGATTTAAAAGTATAAACCAAATAAAGCTGTTCATCCCCAATTTGTTTTGGGGTATGGTGTTTCATCACAGCAATAGTAACCCTAAGTAGGACAGTTGGAATAATACTTATTACCAAGACCCCTGTATGTGAAAGGAACTAAAGAACTTGACTCCTTTTCTTTGAATTTCTGCCCATTGGTGATGCTACAATGATCTAATTATGGTGTAAAGTTAAAAGGAACGGCATCATTTTATCTATTTACATAGTTTAACGTAACAACTCTGATTTTCATACTGGGATTACTGTTGGTCATGATTTATGACAATTTATTGACTACTTTCCTGTTTGTTCAACAAATCATTCGTAGCTGTTACTACCTGGTAGATGCCACTTGTTGTGCTCCAAATTATAGGAGCAAAAATGTACCAGTGTATCTGCCATAAAAGACAGGGCAAATGCTGTTGATTATGTAGCAGAGATCTTCATAGGAGAAATAGTATATGACCTGAATATTGATCTATGTGGGGGGTTTTGCAAATATCAGTATGAGGAAAAGGCTTGTGTGTGTAACAGTGTTGAGAGGTAAGTACACCATTCTTAGGATGTGGCGATGTTGATGTTGAATTTGCTTCAAGCCACAGGATTTTATTAGAAGACAAGTAGAGAACAAAACGATGCAAAGACAAGTTAAGCCCTCACAATGAAGGATTTGATCCAGGGAGCTTGGACTGGACTCTGTAGGGAGAACAGTGGAGAGTTCCTCGTCTGAAGCAGTTCCACTTCATAACTTTCACTCTCTGTAGATTCATTACAAAGTCCCCCAAAGGCAGCAGCTTGAAATAGAAATAATATGAACCAGTTGTCCCACATTTTCCATGGGTCAAAATTGTTATTAGATGCTCTGCCCTGGCCCTTAAAATCCTGAAATTGCTGAATTCATGTCTGAGGCTGGGCGATAGCGCAAGCACAAGTAAACATATGCAAACGCACAGAGAATAATCAAAACTGGCCAAGACCACCTGTATGCCAGCCGTGAACTCCAGTTTCCAAAGGACCAACCTGAAATGTTCCTGTGACACCTTATTACAGTGAAGAGCTTCTCTATTGGAGTCTCCTGGAGTCTGTGCCGTTGACTTCACATCTTCTCATCCCCTGCTCCCCGGGAAATGGGGACTGCACAATGGCAGCAGCAACAAGACACCACAAACTACTCATATTCATTTGAGTTTCGGTGAAGACTAATTCTTATGAAACATTACTATATGGCTCTTTTGCTGTCTGTTGGTGTGAACTACTCTCTGTGGCTACTGACTGCTCCCAGGTTCTAGCCAGGTGTCCTCCTAGGTGGACCAAACATGCAAAAATGCATTTCTTCAGCAAGGATCAGAGCCAAATAATTTGGAAATTTAATAGTACCTGGAAAGTTTTCTCACCACTATGGCCTAATTTCTGATTTAACACTCCATTATATTTTTAAGGTTTTTCCACAACAATCTGAGGAAACATACAGGGTAAAGAATATTCAACAGTCAACTCAGAATTCTGCACATAACACGGACTTTATACTTCCATAGACTAATGGGAAAATTTTGATCTACAAAACACATTCTTCTGAAACTCATTTAATGGGTAGTAAAATAATCATTCTTCTTTAATTTTACTTTAAAATGTCTTTCATTTAATTTGTATCATTGATTTGCCTTCACATATGTATATGTACTAAATACATGCCTACTACCCACCAAGGCCAGAAAAGAGCAATGCACTCTCTGAGAACTGGCATTATAGAGGTCCATGAGCTGCCATGCGGTACTAGGAATTAAACCAAGGTTCTCTTGAAGAACAGCAAATGATCTTAACTACTGAGCCATCTCTTATGTCCTCTAAAGCTGATTTTTACTCCATTTTTCCAATAAATTTCCTTTCAATAAAATGGAAAATGAGATAAATTAGCTTAAGCTTAAAATTGGATCTATTTTTTCTATGAAGTAATTAGCTAGGAACATACTAGATACGTGCTACAATTATCAGAAGTAATTTGGAATTTGTTTCAGGAAAGGATTTTATGCGTATTGGAAATTGGTTTGTAGTTTAAAGAAAATTTAAAATACTCTCCCCCATGCCACATCTCAAACAGAATCTTAAAGTTAAAAAGTTTCTGCATACTCAGTGGGTTGAAGAGCTTTTGATTCTATCATCAGCAACATTTGCTTTCTTTATGTGTAAACTTAGAGAAGACCATTCCTAATGACTGGGAAGAACAAAAGTCAGTGAAAGATGTTTAACGATACACAAGCTGAAGCAATTTGGAAAGTAGTTTGTCTCTGGCAGCATCCAGTCCTGGGCAGATAGAAGCCCCGGGCACACAATTTAGACCACGTCACTATTTTCCTGGTAGCAATAAAAATGTTGTCAAGACAATTTCCCCCAAAGGCAACAAAGCAAGATGAACAACTGACTTCTTTGAGCCTTTGTTGTCACTCTTGTCTGTCTTGAAGGTCTCTATGATGCGGGAGTAATTAAATGTCCCAGAAGAACACAAGGAATAGAATAAGCTCCTGAAGTCAGAGGACATTAGTGAGCGAGGCTGATGTTGAAGGAACACTGCGGTTTTCTTGTATTTTCCCTGATAGGGGTTTCTAAGAGGGAGCCTCGGGGAAACTAAAGGAGGGGAATGCGGAGACATTCCCTTGTGGATGACTCTCAGGAAAGGTGAACAAATGCAGAGGTACACACTGTTTTCTTGTGTTTCATTAGCAGTAGCCGGGCCTGTTCTTCTCCATCAATCACACTGTGAGGCCACCTACTTTTTGCATGTTTTTTCTTCCAGTGAATGAGTTATAGGCAATCCACTCTGGTTTTGTTTTGCTTGAATTTTATTTCAGAGAATCTGGCTTGTGGGTAAAAGCCATACAACAATCATATTTTTAAAATAAAAATACAAATGTAGTTTTCTCCCACTGCTGACTGGAAGGACTCAAAGTCTGGGGCAGACACATACTACAAGGTCACTTCCCAATGCCTTTCCTCATTCTTCTAGCAGAACATGGCAGATGTCACCGAAACATGGTATACTGTGAAGTAAAATTTGAAAAACATTGTTCAAATTTATCGCGATAGAAATATAACATGTGTGCTCAATCCCTGTGTATATGATAGAGAATTCCTTATACCTAACATTGACAGTGTCGTTATGCTACATTAATTAAAAATGTACATAGAAATGTCTGAAGTATAAAATGACTAATTTCATATTCAGTTATTATAGAACTGAGCAACATAATGTGACTCCCATATGTGTACTTCCATTACGCTGATTTCATCACTAGGAAGACTGGTTTTAACCCCACAGGAGAGTTTTAACATCCTCCTCACTCCTCAGCTGTAGAATCTTCCGGATAACCCCTTGTTCACACACTGATGCTCGATATGCACAGAGTTCCCACAAACCAAGAGCATCAGGGAGAAAAAGTTAGTATCAGAACTCTCCCCTCAGGCAGAGCTGTGATGGGCGATAAACAGATTAAGGCTCTCTGACCTTTCTGTTTTAAGGAATGTGGAACTAGTGAGTAAAATCTGTCTGCAAGATTATAAAATATTCTTAATTGCTTTATAGTTTTCATTTATATCTAAGCACCACAAGTTACTGTAGAAACTAATCAATAAAATTTGTCATTTATTGGAGGATATTTTCAATATTTTAGAAAACAATGTTTATACCTGGTGTTTGGTGAGTGCCAAGGGCAGGTTACAAAGTCGGACACAGAACAGGAAGTGGAACCAGGAGTGGCACTGTGTTAGGAGTTTTTCTTAGGTTCAAGGTATAAAAAAGAAAGATAGCGTGCGCGTGCGCGCGCACGCGCACACACACACACACACACACACACACACACACACACACACGAAAGAAAGGCACTCTAAGGCTGAGTCTGAGTGAGTTCCTGTATCCTTTCCAGTGTTCTTGTGCTGAGGGATCTAGCAGTCTTCTGCAGCCCATCTGCAAAGCAGATACTAGATCTTTTGCCCTGTTGAGAGAAGCCTCTGATTTTTCTCATGTTTAACAAATTCAGGGAGCATCTTCCTCCTGTTGCAGAAACCCATTGAGTAGTTCTGTATCTAGAAAGGAGGAAATTTGGTCAGAAGTACATCCTTATAGTTTCTTGCCTTCGTTTCCTGTTCACTGTAACCAAGTCTTGGCAACCCAAAGACCAGTCTTATGACAATAACCTAAGCCATAACAACATTAAAATGACCCAAAGAAGGCAATTCTATGGCTCATGGTTTGTTCACTTGTTTGTTTTCTTTAGAGGTGATAGAAGAGGGGTGAAGACATGGGGTGGGGAGTAGAGAGAGTTGGGAATTTGTACAGCAGAATTTACGTGAGTAACTGCAGTATTTGGAATGGTGGACATTAAAAATTAATGAAACAGAATTATTCAAAGATAGCTTAAAAACTAGAAAAGGATATCATCAACCTCCTTCTCAAAGAGCTTGAATTATTCAGCCTAAGAGCAGTAGATGAATTAACTGAGCTGCTCTGGAAGCTGGTATCCTAACAGTCCTGTGAATTATAAACTTCTGGAGGTAAAGAGAGGTCTTAGTTCAGGTTTCTCTTCCTGTGAAGAGGCACCATGACCATCGCAGTGTTTATAAAGGAAAGCTTTTTAATTGGGTGGCTTACAGTTTCAGAGGTTCAGTCCGTTATTATTATGATGAGATATGGTCTCATAAAGGCAAAAGGAGGAACTGAGAGTGGAGAAGGAACTACATCTCGATCCCACAAGCAACAGCAAGTAGTCTGAAACACTAGGTGTGGCTGGAGAATGAGTCCTCAAAGCCCACCCCACAGTGATACACTTCCTCCACAAAGGCCATACCTACTCTAACAAAGCCACACCTCCTAATAGTGCCATTCCCTATGAGCTTATAAGGGTCAATTACATTCAAACTGCCACAGATAGGAAAGAGGTACTTGATGTATTTTGAACAAAAGATGATGTCTAAAATTTACTTTTCAGTATAGCTTATGTTTTCTGAACAACTTATCAAAAATCTTTCATTTCCAGAAGGCAGTGCCAACTCTAAAAGCCTAAGAAGCCTTTATTATTTAATCATGAACTTGATATTTAGCCAAGCTCCAACAGGCATCTATTGCTATTCCCTTGATTTTCTAATTTATTGATTAGATTCCCACAGATCCTTTCGATTATTACTTTATGAGGTTTTCTGCTTTGAGGTTGGCAATGCTAAAGGTCTGGGATTCAGAAGGAGAGTTAGCTGGTTCCTGTCGTTTGTAAAATTTGAGAATTACCTATAGTTTACCCTCCTCCAGCACTTCCTTTATTACTTTTGCTGTTTATAGTTCAGCTCTTAAACTTACAGAGGCAGTGAATAAGTCAGTATTTAGGGCCTACTACATTTTTCTGAAATATTAATTCACCCACAGTGCAATTATTTTTTCTTTCACCCAAATGTCAGTGGCCTGAAACTTGGTTACCAGAAAGAAAGTACCCATACACAGTTTTCTTTCATATGACATGTAATTTCTTAACTACACATGTATATCATTTTACAATAAATATGGCATCCATTATTCATAACAAACTTACTCGAAGTCCATGAAGCAATTTGTCTGATCAGTATTTACTGAATTAAATATAAGAAAATTCACATATTTCTTCATGGAGAAAAACAAATGAGCATTTGGAAGCTCAGTGTATTCCCACTCATAGCATTTTATATGCAGTCCTGTCAAGATAATGGAGCACAGCAAAGAGCCCTGTAAACGTGGCATGTGCAGTGTGGGAAACAAATAGCATGAGACTGACTTCTCTTGAATATGTAAGGCCCTGCATACTTGGGAAGCAATATATAAACAAGATATTGAAACTTATCAGTTCACCTGAGGCAGAGAGGTATAAAAGACTTTTATAAAAGACTTGGGAGAAAAGACTTTTAAAAATGGTATAAAGTAGCTTGGCAAGTTGACCTTCTTTGACTAGGTCAATATAAGAAGAATAGTATATTCCTCTAATAGAATTATCAAGGTTTAGCCAAGATTTGTAGTTCTAAAACTTTAAAACCTGACTCACATGCTATTAAAGAAGGGCAATGACTTAACTTTGATAGTCAGGGGAAGTCTCAAGTGTAGAGACATCTGTGTGTTACCTTCAAGACAATGTAAAGAACCCATAGTTGCATACTTAAATTCATTGAAGGATTTCTATTTGTTGAAATATAACTTAAGTGTATCCTTTTGCTCCTACTGTATGTAACTGATTCTCATTCAGACTTGTTTTTTCTTAACATTAAAAAGCCATTTTAAATCTTTTTGTAACAAATATGTCAAATAAAATATTTACAACTAGTCATAGAATGTTTACATATAGTCATTTTACTTATAAATAACTTGACTTAAGTGAATTGATTGGACATATTAGCTAAGTAATCACCTAATTGGATGGAAGGAGGACTCAATTTTAGTTCTAATATTTAAATAACACTTATTGGAATTTATTGTCCTCCAATTGCTAAGACATTGAACAATGAAGTTCCCTTATGCTTCACCATGCCTGCCACCATTTCCATTAGTGACAATTGATCTTATAGCCAAAATATTACAAGTCAAACCAAAGGAGACTTCTTAAAAATGATCATGAACATGGAGATCAGACATCTCTAGCCCCTGTGGGGACCTGCCTTCACATGCATGTACTCATACATGGACATCCATAATTAAAAGTAATTATAAAATCATTAAAAACAGAGTGATAAATCAATATAAAATAGATTGGAGAGGATGGAGCCATGATTAGAGGATAAAGTGCCAACTATACAAATGTGAAGATGTCTGTAAAATGCTGGACATTGGTACACGTGTCTGTCACCCCGGCATTGTGGAAGAGACAGGAGGATTTTTACAGCCCTTTGACTAGCTAGTCTAGCAGAGGCGGTAAGCTCTAAGTTCAGTGAGAGCCCATGTTTCACAAAATAAGTTAAAGAATGACCAAGGAGGATTCCTAATGCCTCCATACACAACACACACACACATACAGAGAGAGAGAGAGAGAGAGAGAGGAGAGAGAAGAAGAGAGAAGAGATAGAGAGAGAGGAGAGAGAGAAGAGAGAGAGAGGAGAGGAGAGAGAGGAGAGAGAGAGAGGAGAGAGAGAGAGGAGAGAGAGAGAGGAGAAGCAAAGAAATAATGGTTACAACTAAAAAATATTTCAGATTCCTTACAAAAATTCAAATTGACTAATTGGGAGTATTTTGTTTTGTTATCTTTATGACATAAATGCATTAAAAAATTTGAAACCAAAATAATGATTTTATTTTACTTTATCTTGATGGTCAAAGATTCCTTTTAACAGTATATAAGATGGTAAAGAATTTACTAATAAATGTAACTAAAATTCTGCTTATGTTCATTGACTGATTTATATGAAAATTTGTTTTACTCTATCAAAATATTATACACCATATTAATTTTTTGTAGAGTACAATTGCCAGCAGATTCTTTTCATTAATAACCTTCCTGAGGTATGTGCACTTGAAAAAGCTTTTTAGTATTAATCTATATCTTCAGAGAACAATTCCTGTTCTCCTACCTACTTTCTGAGGAGGGTTCAGACTTGGTCTAAATTATGTATTTTATTGTCCTTCAACTAAAGCCAGACTTTTGCTTTAAAGATGTCGCTAGAAAGTGCTATTTATGGTTAAAAATATCTAGTTCTATTTGTTTTCTTTTCTTATAGACACTTAGTGCTGGCTGCTTCTGGTGTCTTATTCATGTAAAATTTACAGAGGAAAAATATGCTTTCTCAACTACAAATTCCTATTAAAGACAAATCATAAAGAAGATTCTGAAATAAAACTTCATTTTCTTGCAATAAACATACAATGCACCATTAAACAGATGATGTTTAAAGATTATGAAATTTGGAAACTTTGAATTTGAAAACTAGCTTCAACAGTTGACTTAGAGGACTTTTCAACAACTACTCTGACAAGCCACTATTTCTATTTTATTTCTTTGCACATATGAAGTCCTCAAAAATAATTTTTAAAAACCCTCAACTACATCCATTCAAGTTTTTTTTAAATACGTAATGGATTTTATCCCATCCCATCAAATGGTTCACTAACAGGCTACTATGTTGTGGAATTCATTCTGAGGGATAGATGATGGGCAAAGGAAATATCTGGGACTGAAACTCCACACTCAGCTTCAGGGCTCTTTGAGAATCCAGAAGGGTGACATGTAGGTCTTTGAAGAACCCAACAAACCAGGCACAGCCTTGATATCAGTCCATGGATTCTTTTTTTTTTTTTTTTGCTTGTTTATTTTTTATTTTTTTTTTAATTTTTTTATATTTAAAAATTTCCATCTCCTCCCCTCCTCCTCCCCCTTCCCTCCCCTCCCCTCCACCCATACCTCCCCTCCCTCCCTCTCCAGGCCAAGGAGCCATCAGGGTTCCCTACTCTATGTTGAGACCAAGGTCCTCCCAACTTCCCCCAGGTCCAGGAAGGTGATCGACCAAGCTGAGAAGGCTCCCACAGAGCCCGTCCATGCAGAAGAATCAGAGCCCAGCGCCATTGTCCTTTGCTTCTCAGTCAGCCCCCACTGTTGGCCACATTCAGAGAGACGGGTTTGGTCGCATGATCCATCAGTCCCATTCCAACTGGAGTTGGTGATCTCCCATTAGTTCTGTCCCACTGTCTCCATGAGTGAACGCACCCCTCACATTCCTGACTTTCTTTCTCATGTTCTCTCTCCTTCTGTTCCTCATCAGGACCTTGGGAGCTCAGTCCAGTGCTCCAATGTGGGGCTCAATCATTTTCTTCATCTATCGCCTGGTGGAGGTTCCCTCACGGTCCTGACTTTCTTTCTCATATTCTCTCTCCTTCTGCTCCTCATCAGGACCTTGGGAGCTCAGTCCGGTGCTCCAATGTGGGGCTCTGTCATTTTCTTCATCTATCGCCAGGTAGAGGTTCTATGGTGATATGCAAGAAATTCATCAGTATGGCTATAGGAACTGGCCTTTTCAGGCTCCCTCTAGTCCATGGATTCTTTACAGAAAAAAAAAGTATTACTTTGAGAAAATAGATCACTTAAATATGTACACAGACACACAAGGAAGGCTATTGTTTTTCTAGAGAATAACCTCACTGATCAGCAGCATGAGGTTGTGAAAGATACCATGTTCAGAGGTCATTTTGGAGTCTTCACAAGTCTTCAAAGTGTCTCTGAGCAGGGCTTTTCGTCAGCTCCGTTTTTCTCCCTAAGGCTGTGAGAAGTCCTGCAAAACCCTCTCCTCTATATCCCCTGTGAATTCAACTAAGCTCTATGTTAATATTATGTATATGATGTGATTTTAAAGCCTAACTTCATGGTTCTTGTTTTGTCCATGCATCCTAGTATATAATTTTGTTTAAATTAATATTCATGTGAAATTTCATCAATCCCAGACAATCTTATGAAGCACCCATTTTGTGTGTTTTGTGAAATATGATAAAATTTGAATTCAATAACATCATAAGGAAATGTTTAAAAATAATAAATCTTCTATTCAAGATAGTTTATCTACTCTAAATTTTAAGAGTTCAAAGTTTATATTCACCATAACTTTCTTGACATTTGTTGATTCATTATGCATACACATTGTCTGGGAAATGTGGTTCAGATTCTGTTCTTGTTACATTGGTGCAGATTTCAATAACTTAGAAAACCTCAAACTTATGTGCTCCTGTTTTGGGAAAGATGGTTAATGATCAAGGATATTAAAGATGTGGTATGTAACATGATAATGAATACTTTGTAAGGAAATAAATTGGAAAGGGTAATGTGGGCAGTGGTTGTCTGATTTTAAACAGAACAAAAGGGAAAATGTTGCTGAAAATTAAATTTAAGAGTAAACCAAAAGGAACTGAGAATGTGAGTCATGTAGAAGCCTGGTAGATCAACATTATAAAACGGAAATCAAATGGGACTCTTCAGGGAGTTAAGAGGGTTGGAACACACTTGTAATGTTAAAGGAAAAAAGAGTTTCCATGACATGGTGAGAGTGACAGACATTAAACAGAAAGTCTCTGGGGGCTGGACAGCCATATCTCAAGATCTTTCCTTCAGGTCACAGTAGGAGAATTTCCTCATCTTGTTGTATCAACTGGCAATAAGACTGCTCCAAGGTATTACTGTGCAGAAACTTTTTCTATAGATATGGGAGGGAGAGAACAGACAGTGGCATCTGGAACATACAGAGCAGGGGGAGAAAGCAGTAGATTGAACATGGGCAGCAGACTGGACTTGGCAATGAGAGGAGAAAGTGTGAGGTATTTCAAAAGAGAAAGAGAAAAAGAGGGTGGGGTACCAAAGGAAGAAGCATAGCCCAAATAACAGGGTTATAATGATAAATGAGTAGCTGCAGAGAAGGAAGCCCACAAACTGGATAAATTTAGGGTAGCCAGGTAGAAGTTTAGGTGAGCCAGGATGCCAGTATGGGCTTTGAAGTGTTTAACAGGTGCTTTACATACTGAGGGCTGATGCTGTGGGAGCCTAGTGGAAGTATGCACTTTGATGTGCCAATACACATCACATCACAGAAGCCTTTTGTCCCTTCTGCTACTGATAAGGAAAGAGCTCCTTTGGTAGAGGAGAACTGGCTTCACAATTTTTTGAGGAAGGTAGGCTTTTGCGAAATTGCCAGAATTTGGGGTGCCTTTTCCAACAGGACCAGAAGCTTTTACAGCTTTCTGAGTAAGGAGGTGACACCATGGTCTTCATGGGTTATCAAGATCACTGACTAGATGGAGGAAAACAGAGGAAGAATGACAGGAGCAGAAAGATCACAAAGTAGTCATTATTCAGCTATCCAGGTGAAAGAAAAGGCAGCAAAAGGCTTGGCAGCAGCACAATCAGATTTAGAAGTATAGTCGTGTGTGTGTGTGTATGTGTGTGTGTGTGTGTGTGTGTGTGTGTGTGTGTGAAATGATTCAATGCAAAGTTTTTAGTTCTAGAGATTTTCACTGGATCAACTAATAGGGTGGAGTGGCCATTAACTGAAATTGGAAAAAACTGTATGAAATGTAGGTTTAGACATGGGTGGGAGGTCCTTCTGTCTATGTGTTGCTTTTATTGGCTAATGAATAAAGAAACTGTCTTGGCCTATATCAAGGTTATAGTTTGGCATGGAAAACTAAACTGAATGCTGGGAGAAAGAAGGGTGGAGTCAGAGAGAAGCCATGGATCTGCTATGTGCTATATTAAATCAGGGTAAACATATCTGTTACCGCAAAGATTTATCATCTATTTGTGGTAAATGCATTCATTCTTTTTTCTTTGTTTTTAAGATCAAGACCATATTATCATTCTATAATTATTTTATCACACAACAGAAGATCATTACTCTGTTACATGGTAGCTTAGCACTTATGATCAGTTTCATTTTATCCCTAGCTTTCTTTAATCTCCCAAGCCGCCAGGAACTGCCATTCCATCTGTAGAGTATGTATAATCAACACACATAATTCTTCTGCTAACAGGTACAGGAATACTAGCTAATACTCTATAAATGTAATTAAGCCCAAGTGTCAAATAATGATATTTAGCTATTTCTTACTGTGCCTGAAGCTGGGACTTCTGACACTGACAGTGTGGTGGAACATAGAATAAATTAACACTGGAGATTACCAAAGAAATCTTCAAATTGTCCCAATTATTCATGCTTTTGCTAAATAGTAATAGTTATAATACATACCACACATTATATTTTTAACTTTTAGTTCCCTTTATCCTAACACACAGATAAAGAGCACAGTGCTCATATATAGTGATGACAACAAAATCTCAAAAAAAATGCTTGATATTTTGAAGGAAAGATCAAAGTGAGGAACAGCAATTGCAGGGTGTTCAATGTTCTGCGAGCTTCACTAGAGGAACTTGCTCTCACTTTGCTGAGGAGAAATAGTAAGTCATAACTCAACACAGATAATTACTGTCTACAGCCTGTTCCATCTCCTCTGAAATAAAACACACTCTATGTTCAGGGTGATTTTAATGCCGATGGTGGAGGATAGCGTAAAAATGGAATCAGTATAATTATGCATGAGGGAGATGGCAGCATTCGGGTGTTAGTTTGCTCTATGAGACTTCTATACGCTTCTCCAAAATAAAAGCTATTGAAGTCGAAATCCTCAAATAAATACTGTGGAAATGTCCAATTTCTTCAGTGTCAGCATGTTGGAAAGCAGGTCTGGCTTACAAGAGGAAGGAGTTTGTGTCGTTGATTTGCATCCTGAGGCCATGTGATCAGTGTTTGTGCCCCAGTGAATGATGTTGACTCTGTAGATTATGACTTTTATGGTTAAAAAAAATAAATCACCTTTTTGGTTGTAGCAAGAAGAAAATTTTTTCTGCATAATTTTATATTTTCAGATTATGGAGGTTAATTGAAATTCTAAAGATATTTAAAAGAGCATATGTATATAATAAAATACATGAAAGTTGTAAAGATAAAAATAAATTTAGTAATTAAAAATAAAATTTTCAGCAGGGCAGTGGTGGCACACGCCTTTAATCCCAGCTCTTGGGAGACAGAGGCAGGCGGATCTCTGAGTTCAAGGGCAGCGTGGTCTACAAGAGCTAGTTCCAGGACAAGCTCCAAAGCTACAGAGAAACCCTGTCTCCAAAAACAAAAAAAAAACAAACAAAAATAAAATTTTCATTTTAAACTTAACATTTCACTTATTTGCTTAAAGAATTTTTCTAATCATTATATAAAATAAATTAAGATTATTTTATGACAAACTTTTACAATCCATTAGGTTACATATCTTGGAATTTAGCCTTTAATTAATTATCACTTAGTATTATTTTTAAATTATATAGGCATTTATACTCATATATATGTGAGTCCTTTATTATTGCATAGTCAGAATTTTGCTTTGGCATTCTAAAAGAGCCTGGGATGAAACTATACATATTTAAGTTTTACTTCAAATAAAGTGATTTTTACAATTCCGTTCATTCAGTTCATGAAATTCTAAATATACTTTATCTTTTAATTGCATCACTGGTGAAATAAATAATTTTGTTTATTCATCGAATCTATTTTTTCTTCTGTAGTGGAGGACCAAAATCAGGGCCTTATGTTTGCTAGGCAAGCACTCTAATACTGAGCTCAATCCCCAGTCCCTAAACCCAATTCCCAAGTCTTACTATTTTGATAGTGGTGGATTCTTTAAAGAAAAAGAGGCTATATAAGTTGTAACACATAGGTGGTAATCAGAAGTGAATATGCACCCACAGGAAACCCCAGTGTGCTGTGTTAGGTACCACAGAGGGAAAGATACCATCTGCAAATCTCACCTCTTGATATTGAAGATTAAGCTATTTCCAAGAGAAGCCACTTTTCTGGAGACTGTGGTCTGCACAAACATTCTTCCTTGGGTTCAGATGTACATAAATCAAGATGACAAACGGGTCATCATCTTCAGTGGCAGCCCTTCATTGATTCTGATATAGCTATTTCTCCTAATCTCTTTTCAGATAAAAAGTGCACGGCAAGTTAACCTTGAGATACACACCAAAGCACCCTGACCTTTGACCTCCTTCTACCAAAAGGGTTCTATTAGGAAGTGGCCACTGTAGTGAAACCAAACTGTGT
The DNA here is from genome assembly GCF_903992535.2 of Arvicola amphibius. NCBI lineage: Eukaryota > Metazoa > Chordata > Mammalia > Rodentia > Cricetidae > Arvicola > Arvicola amphibius. Next base: position 172,685,949 of record NC_052048.2, read on the forward strand.
GGGCAGATTCCTACTGTCAATAAAACACACACAGCTTGCATCATTGTTATTAACACTGCATCTGGGATTGAACTCGGGGCCTTGTCAATGCTAGGCAGCTAGTCTTTTGTTGAGCTACAACCCTACACCCAAATTCAACTTTTGAAAACCACATGATTAAAATAATCTATTGAAATTGTTTTGGAAGTTAGGGGAGATATAATTTTAAATGACATTTTCATAATAAGCATTTAAGAATTTTATAGGATGTGTTTTAATTACATGAGCTCATCTCTCCTAGCTCTTCTCAAATCTACCCTCTCTGCCTTCACCTCCCTACCCATTCAACCTGGAGTTTTCTTGTTTTCCCCACCAAGTTCAGTTTGTGTTACCCAGCTACTCTTGGGCGTGAGTCCTGCCATGGAGTGTAGTCATCTCACCAGGGTTCACCTTACTAAAGGAAAATGACTCGCCCTCGCCCAGCTCTTAGCTATCCAATGCTAAAGGCTTTTTGATTAGTGATAGGATTTCATGTCCACTTCCCTCTGTCATAAGCTTATATTTTATCTTCCTTCAACTTGAGTGTGTTTTATGCCCAATGCCAGTCCTGTGCATTATGTTAATTCATATATACAAGTGCCACCCGGGTTCTGGAAAACACAGTTTTATTGACCTTATCTATCGCCTAGTTCTTAAAATCTTTCTGTCGCCTCTTCTGAGAGGATTCCTGAGCCTTGAAGGTAGGACTGTGAATTTTGCATTCTATATAAGTCTGAGCGCTTCATAGTTTTTTATTCTCTTCACACGGACCAGTTCAGGGTCTCTGTTTTAATTGGTATCTACTTCAAGGAGAAGTTCCTCTGGTGAGAGTTGAGAGATACACTGATCTATAGGTACAGCAACGAGTCCTTTTAATACTACATACATTTGGCAGAACAATAGCACCAGTTTTCCTATCTGTTACAGGTTCTTGTCCCAACAATGGTGTCAGGTGAAGGTTTCATCTTGTGGAGCACAACTTAAATCCAACCAGAAACTAGTTGCTTACTCTTGCAATGTATGTGCCACTATTGCCCCACTAGGTATATGTTTCAGGTCGCTGTGGACATTCCCAGTAAATTACCTTGCCCAACAAAAAGCAGGAACAGTTTGGAGAGAACTATGCCCAAGTTCCCTAAATGATTATTTACATTTTTTTACATTTAAAGGGGGATATGATATAGAGATTTGCATTGGTATAGAACTTGATTTATTCATACAAATTTTATTATATGTATATTTCTGCTCTTGACTAAGGTATTATGTTTGTGCAGCTCATTTAAAAATTTAATGTATAATTAAGAAATATAGGTTAATAGATGATCATCTATAATAGTCAAGCTTGTAGTCAGGTTAGTTAGGTTTTCTAGATTCACAGAGGTATATTTCAGGTGGATAGCTATTTTTCAAATCTTTTAAAGAGTACAAAATATGGCATTTAAAATGTTTTAAGAACTTAGGACTTTTCATGACAGTGATACTCATCTTCTTCTGGCAGCACCAATTACTTCAAGAGGAAGATGGGCATTGAAGAGGCTCCTTATGGAGTTTGCTAGCCATCTGGGGAAGAAATTACTCTTGCCTGGAATGCTTGATGTTATGCTGTATGAACTGGACATGCAGAACCCACAGAGAAATGACAGCTAAAGTTGCCTACACAAGGTGAGACAGTCCTTCAGGGTTTCTGCTTTATGAAAGAATTATATAGGCATTCTGCAGGACACAGAAGAAAACAATTGCCATTAAAAGGCAGAACAGATATTCAAATTTCCTGCTTCATGGAAAAGTCTGCTAAATACTGTGGGCCAGTAGGCTGAAAATGTGTACCCCAATGCTACAAAAGAACTTTGGGTGACTGTTCAGACAGAGATGTCCCTGTCAATTCTAGAGTTTTGGGAGTTGCTTATTATGCAGTTCCTGTTAACTTAGGTAACATGATATTCTTCTGGGGGCCTTTGATGGAGTTGAAGAATAGATACATACAATTATAGTTTTTCTTAGTTATGATAAAAGATAAAGTAGGTATGAATAAATATTGTAACTAATTCTTGGTTGATACCTGTTTTGTTATATGTAATTTTATTATGGTAAAATTAAAACGTTTCTTTTATGTAGACAGAAAAAAAGAGATGATGTGGGATTCCCCTCTGTATTCTGTGATCACCACTGATTAATAAAGGAACTGTTTTGGTCCTATAGCAGGGCAGAACAGTGCTTGGCAGGGAAATCTAAACTGAATGCTGGGAGAAAGGAGGCAGAGTCAAGAGATGCCATGGAGCCACTAGAGGGGAAAGACACAAACTGCCAGCTGGAAATTTGCTAGTAGGCCACAACCTTATGGTTACAATGGAGATGGGTTAATTTAGGATGTAAGAGCTAGCCAATAAGAAGCTAAAGCTAATAGGCCAAACAGTGATTTAAGTAATATAGTTTCTTAGTGGTTTTTCAAGTCTGGGCAGCTCATAGCAAACAATTAGTCTCCTAATACATTTTTGAATGAAACACATGTATCTAAAGATTCAAAAGTATAATCAACAAATAAGAGAGAAATGTAGTGTTTGTCTTCTTGTGTCTGGGCTTATTCACACAGGATGATTATTTCCTGATCCATCTATTTACCTAAAAATTTCATTTTTAGCAGATTATTAGGGTTTCATTGTGTAAATATACAATATTCTCATTATCCATTCATTATTTGTGACATCTAAACAGTTTTTATTTGTTGATCATTGTAAATAAAGCAGCAATGAACATTCAAGAGCAAGTATCTTTCTGATAAGATTTAGTTTTGGGTGGTACATTCCTAAGAATTCTCAAGTGGTAGATCTCTGTCCATCTTCTTGAGGAATCTCTATAGTGATTAGTGATTTCCATAGTGATTAGAACAATTTTCAATCCCACCAGCAGTGATTAAATGCCCTGCTTTCTTTTTTTTTTTTTTTTTTTTTTTTTTGGTTTTTCAAGACAGGGTTTCCCTGTAGTTTCTAGAGCCTGTCCTGGAACTAGCTCTTATAGACCAGGGTGGCCTCGATCTCAGAGATCCGCCTGCCTCTGCCTCCCGAGTGCTGGGATTAAAGGCGTGCGCCACCACCGCCCAGCTACCCTGCTTTCTTATACGCACGTCAATATCTGTTATTGTTGACAAAGGTTTCTGTCCCACCTTGTCCTGAAGCCATTCAGTCCCAAAGAAACACACAGAGGTCTACATTAATTATAAACTGGTTGGCCAATTAGCTCAGGCTTCTTATATCTTAAATTAGCCTATAATTCTTGTCTGTGTTAGCCAGGTGACTTGGTACCTTTTATCAGTGAGGCATTCTCCTTCTGTTCCCTCTTGGTCTGGGTGATAACTGCAGGCTGAGCCTTTACTCTTCCCAAAATTCTCCTGTTCTCATTTCCCTGCATATACTTCCTGCCTGGTTGCGCCACCTATGCTTTCAGCCTGACTACTGGCCAATCAGTGTTTTATTAAAACAAGGCAAGTGACAAATCTCAGAGTACAAGACCATTGTTCCACAGTATGTTGTCATTTTTATTTTTATCTGCGTCATTTAGACGTCGGTAGGATGAAATTTCAAATAGTTTTAATTTTTATTTCCCTGTTGGTTAAAACAATTTTTATATTTATGTTACTCAGCCATTTGTGTTTCATCTTTTAAGAAATCTCTGTTTAGATCTAGGCTCCACTTTCAACTGGGTTGTTTGCTTTCGTGACTTTTTCTTTAAGTTATTTGTATGTTTTAGATATTAGCCCCTTATCAGGTACAGAACTGGTTAAAAATAGTTTCCCCATTCTAGGGATACCTCTTCAGTCAAACGGTGATTCCTTTGCTGTATGGAAGCTTTCCAGTTTTGTGTAGTGCCATGTTTGTCACTTCTTGGTCTTAATGGTTATACTGTAGAGGTTTTGTTCAGAAAGTACCGTAACTGAAAGCTCAGGACTCTTTCCTACTTTCTTCTCTGCTAGGTGGCCTAAGAAGTTTCTTTAAAAGGTTTTATTTATTTATTATGTATACAGTATTCTGTCTACATGTATGCCTGCAGTTGTGAAAAGGGCATGAGATCCCATCTTGGATGGCTGTGAACTACCATGTGGTAGCTGGGAATTGAACTTGAAACCTCCAAATGAACAGCCAGTACTCTTAATTGCTGAGCCATCTCCCCAGCCCAAGAAGCTGTTGTTATGATAAACATTTATATATGGTACAGTATACTGTTTTCTGTCTGAGAAATAATTTGTTTTTAAGTTGCATATGTTATCTAATTCCAGTTGAATTTTAGTTTACTTATGGTCATAACAGAAGTACACACAGCCTTTCGTGCTGAGAAAAAATAGCATGAGTCATGAAATCATGCAGTGCAAGTTGAGAGACAGGTGCTCTTATAAACAAATCACACTGAGGAGTTCTGTCCCACTAAGCTTCCTGGCAATACAGACAACATTAAATTTAGTTAAATAATGGGAATTATTTCTACTTTTTAAAGAAAAAAGAAGGCATTTTGTTTCCATGGAACCAAATTTAATCCTTAATTAACAAACAGTACCATACTTTCAGGTTAAAAAAATAGATATTTCTCTCCTTGAATATCTATTAAAATTATTTTAAAAATAATAATCACAAAAATCATCTATAAGCAACTAGGAAAAGGCCACAATGTTATGAGTTCCCATAACCCTACTGTATAATGATTTGGGGAGTCAATCAGCTCTTGAGAGTTCCCAGTAATTTTACCAGTTTGAGCTTGTTTCATTTTTAAATTTTAAATGAAGGAACATGAGGAAATAAAGCTGAAGCACAATTAAAAATAGTGCTCACTGAATAGTGCATAGAGTGTTGGGATCCTTCCTGAGCTGAAAAACTGATCTTCAGATCTAGAGAATGCATATCTGCCCCTTCCTGTCTGCTCCACTTCTGTAGGGCAAGCATTGCTGGTGTCTTCTCAAAATTCCTAAACAGTCCTTTCTTCCCAACAGAGATTGCTCTATTCCCTAGCTGGTATCACTTTAACAAGTAGCATAAAATATACAGAACCAATCAGCTCAGTCTGAAACAATAACTCATCTAGTAATACCCACCTGGCAGTGGTAGATATAGTCAGAATCAAGACTAAAGATTCCTGACCAACAGGAGTCAACAAAATTCTTTCACAAACATGTAAAAATACCACACAATTCCAAAGAAGAGTACAACATACAAAAGTCAAAGCAGTTTGCGAAGTACACAATCTAAGCAAAAATAAACAAAATGAATGCTCCTATTAGTTCTTTAGAGTAGAGAAATAGAAAATATTGAGGTTTAATCTACAAAAAAATTAATGATGATAAAGCAACAGAACTATTAAACATAGAGCCAATGAAATAAATAGAGACTAAATAATATCACTATATGGGTAAGAATTCAAAATAAATTGGAAGATGACCATGCTTGAAACAGACATGACATGAGGATAAGATAAGTACGCTGGATACAAAGGATGGGCAATCAAACTTTGAAGAAAAATAATAGATATGAAAGCAAGACTTCAATAAAACAATACATAAAATAACTATAGATTTTAACAGTAGACTTCCACAACAGAAACTGAAAAGTGTCTCAAGTATATAACAATAAATTCTCCAAAATAAAGGCATATCTGAATTCTCACACACTGCAAAGAGTAGATGGTCGGATTGCCAAGGATAAGTATAGTTTGATGACATTGGATTCCAAATGGAGAGAGCTAAAAGTACAAATTTTAAGTGTAGGACTTTGTAGAGCCTTGGCAAATAAAGGATGATGGCTCCAAATTACCATGTAGATGTTATCTGCCTCAGATATTCACACCTGTGATGATGTGGTTTGACAATATCAGGGGCTATGGAACATGAAGTACATAGTGATCCAGTAGGTGATTTTCAGAAACAAAACAAGAACAGGGAATACAGTAGATACTGTAACACACTCTAAGATATTTTATATCTTCCTTCTACTTAGAAAAGCTGGGCAAGAGTCAGGGAGATGGTTCATTCAATTCAGGAACTTGATACTAAGCTTAAAGACCCGAGTTTGGACTCATAAAGATGGAAGGAAAAAAATGACTCTCCAAAGTTGTCTTTTGACCTTCAAACAAGTATCATGGCATGTGTGTACTCATATAGATTCAATATATATAACATCCAATAAAAAACAAAAAATTTAAGTCTTGGAAATAGAATAACAGTGTAGGGAAATTCTGTTCTCTCAAGCACAAGTGACGGACACTAGCCTGAAGAGTATTTTTCAGAAACTGGAGCTGAGGTAGCACAAGGCAATGATGTCTGGACAAGAGTTGACCAAGGAGATAAGCTTTATTATTTTCACAGTGCTTTAGTGTTCCTGCAGCACAGAAAGTGATCACAATTCCTCCCTTCACTTCTCTTCCAATAATTGATCTCTGAGAAACTGGTTTATCCCGAGCTTCAATCTCCTGACAATTAGAATAATTGTTCAAAATAGTAGCAGCAATCAAGTCATGTTAAAAGTTAAACTGGGGCTGTGCCTACCATTAATTTAGTATATCACATTGATTTTGTTTTAGTAGGTTCCTGGATTATTGGTGAAGAGCCTTGTGTGTTTGATAAAATATGGGGTGCTTATCACCTGACTATAAAAGGGTAGGGGCTTGTCAAAACTCATGGGACAGCAAATCACACAAAGTGGAAATGACATTTTTCGACCACGAGAAGAAAATAGAACCAGTAAAAAAAATGTTTTTTCCACTGCTCATTGTGCCGTACAATTTATGAGCTGAATAGTGATAGTGTTTGGTAGGCAATGGAGCCCAACGAGAAGAATTTATACCACATCTTGAAAATAAACTAAATGATCTTGAACAAAACACAGTGGCTCTGAGTGATGACCTGTAACTGCAGACACCAGGGAGGCACTTTTGGAAGACCTTCTGGAGTCAGAAGACTCCTTAGAGACACTATTCCTCTTCATTAGCTCGAAGAACTAAAAGAAGGTCTTTTATACATTATTCTCAGGTGTTTGATAATGCTTCCCGAGTTGGAGAATCTAATCATATGAAAACTTTTATCTTCTAGGTGAGATCATTATCCTTCACAAATGGACTGCTGGAGAGCAATAACTCAACATTTAATTGTGCTTTCTTTATCTCTCCTAAGAGATAAATCTACGAAAATCTGGATTGCATTGTTGCTAGAGTTTCAGGAGACCTTAGTCTCAGAATAATGCTCCCAAATGGCTTTTCTCCTATGATTAGTCACCAGCATGAGCTTTGATTACGAGACTGTAATGGGATGGGCTGTGGTGTCATAAGGTAGTACATTTTCAACTCTACACTCCCCTGTGAGGTTAACAGCTGTGCAGTGGTTCTGTCCTCTGAAAGCAGCAGATCACACACAACATGAATATCCTGCTATCGCAAACAAGATATCGAGACAGTCACAGTGGTTTATTGAAAAATGGTTCTAACCCTTTGACACTTCCTACACCAATATCTTTTCCCATGTATCCTTGCTTGCCCTTCTCACAGTCTCTCTGAGAGTCAACCATCTAAAATATTCAGGCAAACACAAAATTCAAAATCACTCCTACAATTGTTTTACCATCTCCTGCTGTTTGTCATGAGAATGTGGCCAAGCTAGTTTACTGAAAGATGACACATGTGGAAATATATTTGTGAGAGTCATTCAAAGTCAGCCATGTCTGACACATAATAGAACCTAGCTAAGACCCAAAGAACCCTCAACTAATCTACAACTATTCAACACAAGTACATGTCTATTAAACACTAATCTTAGTGTGGGTTGGTTCATCATCTAATGTTATCACACTTGCACTCTGTAAACTGAGTTAACCAGTTTTTGACGTAAGTTGCTTGTGTGACCAGCACGAGTTTATTTCTTGCGGCCTTTTCAACTTCAGAAGCCAAATTCATCAAGCAGGCCTGACTGCATAAAGTGCTGCATGTTGCTCAGGGGCTCCCAAAAAATTCTTTTGCATTAGAAACACACAGGCTGCCTTTCCTTTCTTTCTGTCTCCAGCTAGGTTCACAGTGTTTCTATTACTCAAGACATTTTTCAAATGAGGCTTTTAAGATCAGCAAGATTACATTGGAAAAGAACAGTGTAGACTCTGGCTGTGAAATCCCAGGAGATAAACAACCATAAACAGCAAGCCTAGTTTCTAAGAAACGAGGAGAGCTCTGCATTGGCATTCCTGTTTCCAAGAGCGGTGACCATCCTTCATGACAAGAAGCTATTTCTCCTTTTCCAGGACATAGAGATAATTATTGAATATACCTAAACTGCTTATGAAGGTCTGCGAATTTTCATCAGCTTTTCGTAGCTATGTTGGCTCCTAATTGATAACCAAAGAAGCACACATCTTTCTTATGTACAATATGGACTTAATAAAACAACTGTGGTATGATAACCTCAATCAAGCCAATAGCTTTCACCAACACCTGGTAGGAACATGTAGTATGATTTTTGTCTTAGTTAGGGTTTCCATTTCTGTGAAGAGACACCCTGACTATGGCAACTCTTATCAAGGAAATCATTTAATTGGGGCTGTCTTACAATTTCAGAAATTTAGTCCATTATTATCATGGTGAGACGCATGGCAGTATGCAGGGAGACTAAGCTTCGAATTTGTGAAAAGGAATTTTTAAAAAAGCTTAGCTCCAGGCATGGTGGTACATGCCTTTAGTTCCAGTATTTAGAAGGCAAAGGCTGGTGAATCTCTGAATTTGTGGCTAGCCTGGTCTACAGATAGAGTTTCAGGACAGCAAAACTTAGGAAGGGAAGGAAACCACAAAACCAGAAAACTGCTGAAGATGTAATGGATGAGGTGATCGTGTTCCAGCCCCAGGACACAGCAGAACTTGGCAGCTTTGGCCACGTGGTTCTGGCTTTAGAGTCAAGAATAGGAGAAGGGGGTATGGAATCTCTCTCCATGACTAAGGAAAGTCACTAAGAACAAGTGCATGGCAGGGTGTACCTGTGTAGAACCCCAGAGAGGGCATTTTGTGATGCTGTGAAGGGAAGTGTGGAAACTTACTACATTGACAACTTCTGAAATCTATTAGTGAGATGCTAGTGAGGACTTTAGTAATGGAGGATATGGAGTCTGAACTGGACATCTTTTGTAGCCAGACAAGGTTCCCACTGGTGGGAACACATTATATTAGGTTGAGTTGTTGGTCTAGGAGGTCCCATGGAGATTCCTGAACAACCGGGATGATGCTAGGACAAAGGGTTCCTCTCCCAATAGCTGGGCTCTGTTGCAGATGATAATATCCACACATCTTGCTAAATTTAGAGAGATTGAGCTGGTGCCTTCATGGAGTCTTTTCCCCTAAGTTCTAGTTTCTTTGGCAGGAGAAGGTACTATGTAGGCTATGGAAAGAAAACCTGGACACCAACCCAGGCACAAAGCCCTCTACCTATAATCTGCCCTGACCTCAAGATATACTGGGGCAATGGTGGTGCAAAATTTTTGGGGGTTGCTAACCTATGTTTGGTTTAACTTGAGGCCTATGCCAGAGAGGGAGTTCATGACTTATATTGCCTAGAGGGCCAGGAACCAGAGATTTTTTTAATTTAATTTTTAACCTTCTTAATAACTTCAAACATAAGCACTCTGTTTAAATAAATGTCACCCTTTCTTTCTTTCTTCAGCCCCTCCTGTATGACCCCTACTTACTCTCAAACTCTCAACATCTTCTTTAATTTTATTATTATATGCATATATATGTACATAAAACCTACTAAGTCCTCTTAATGTCACTCACATGTACATCTGCTTATGATTTAAACAGTTGGAATTGAATAACCTACCAGGGAGCTCATCCCTGGATAAAACTAATTCTCTCTGCATCACCAGCCATTAATTGCCCCCTGTATCTTTGTATGGAATGGGACCCTCTGAAATTTCTCCCTTATGTGTTGGCATGGCAACTGGTACTGCCATTATTCAAGCCTTATTTAGATTGCCCTATTGTTGAGACTTTGTGGGAGCATCTAGTGTGTGTTCTTTAGTGCTCTAGTCATAATAACTAGAAAATATAAACAACTCAAATATCCTTAGCTGACAGTAGGAGCAGTCTCTACCATAAGAGGAATCCCATATTTTACAATATATAGAACTCCATGTTCTACCTAAGTAGGGCACTCTAAACAGAATAGAATTACTAGTGATGACAAATAGGAAACAGGCATTGGGAAATGTCATAGGAACTGGCATTAGAGGAAGAGAGAAGAAGTTCATGAGAAACACAAATCTGTTTAAAAATATTCAGAGCTTTGTCTAGTGACCAGAATGATTGCACATTTTTTGGAACCTAGGGAGAATCAAAAACTCATTTTTAAAAATTATTAATTTTAAATACTATCCTCACTCCTTCTCTCACCCTCTACTTCCCTATCCCACAGGCCAAGCATTCCTCAGAGGAGGTAAGGACTCCACTGGAGAGTCAACAAAGTCTGGTATGCCAAGTGGAGGCAGAACAAGCCTCCCCCCCACTCCTGCCTGCAACAATACTGAGCAAGGTATCCCACCATAGAGAATGGGCTCCAAAAACCCAGTTCAGGCACCCAGGATAATTCCTGGTCCCACTGTCAGATGCTACTCCTTGCAACAGATCAAACCATATAACTGTCACCCACATTCAGATGGTTTATTTCGGTTCCATGCAGGATTCCCAGCTGTCAGTCCAGAGCCCATAAGCTCCCACTAGCTCACATCAGCTGTCTCTGTGGTTTTCCCCATCATGATCTTGACTCCCCTTGCTCATATGATCCCTTCTCCATCTCTTCACTAAGCTCCAGGAGCTCAGTCAAGTGCTTGACTGTGGATCACTACATCTGCTTCTATCAGTTACTGGATGTAGGCTCTATGATGACAATTATAGTCACTAACCTGATTAAAGGGGAAGGACAGTTCAGGTACCCTCTCCACTATTGCTAGGAGTCTCAGCTGGGGACATTCTTGTGTATTCCTGAGAATTTCTCCCTAACCCCATAATGGCTCCCTCTATCAAGATAGTTCTTTCAATGCTCTCCTTCTCCATCACTCCCCCAACTCTGCCTCCTGGATCCCTCATGTTCCCATCCTCCATCCCCTGCCTTCTACTCTCTTTCCCAGTTGGCGCAGGAGATCTTAACTATTTCCCTTTCTTCTGACCCTCTATGTGCATCTCTCTTAAGATCCCCCATTTTACCTAGCTTCTCTGAAGTTGTGGACTGTAGCTTGATTATCCTTTGTTTTAAATCTAATATCCATTTATGATGAGTATGTACAGTGTTTGTCTTTCTGAATCTGGGTTACCTCACCCAGGATGGCTTTTTCTAGTTCTATCCATTTGTCTGCAAATTTCAAGATATTAATTTATTTACTACTGAGTAATAACTACGTTGTATAAATGTATCACATTTTCTTTATCCATTCTTTGGTTGAGGGGCATCTAGGTAGTATCCAGGTACTGGCTATCACAAATAATGCTGCTATGAACATACTGATCAAATGTCTCTGTGGTATGATTGTGCATTCTTTGGGTATATGCTGAGAAAAGAGTGGTATTGCTGGGTCTTGAGGTAGATTGATTCCCAGTTTGGTGAGGAACCACCATTCTGATATCCAAAGTGGTTGTTCAAGTTTGCACTCTCATCAGCAGTGGAGGAGTGTTCTTCTTACCCCACATCCTCTCCAGCATAAGTTGTCATCTGTGTTTTTGATCTTAGCCATTCTGACAGGTATCCTGAGATGGCATCTCAGGATCATTTTGATTTACATTTCTCTGATGACTAAGGATGTTCAGCAATTACTTAGGTATATTTTGACAATTTTAGATTCTGTTATGAATTCTTTGCTTAGATCTGTACCTCATTTTTTAATTGGATTATTTGTTATTTTGTTGTCTAGTTTCTTGTCTATATATTTTGGAGATCAGTCCTCTGTCAGATGTGATGTTGGTAAAGATCTTTTCCCATTCTGTAGGCTGCCATTTTGTCTTACAGTACTTCAGAGAGGTTGATGGGCATTGAAAAAACTTGTTATGAAATTTGTCTTCCATGTGACAAGGCTAGACATTTGCACAAAAACCTGTTCTTGCTTGTATTGCTTGATGGTAAGTTGTATGAATTGGACATGCAAGACCCACAGAAAGTGACTGCTGAACTTCCAAAAGGTGGGATGGTCCTTCAGGGTTCCTATTTCACAGAAGAAACAGTCAATTTTGCAGGACACAGAAACAAAGCAGAACAGATCTTCAAAGTTCCTGCTTCAAGGAAAAGTCTTCTGGATACTATGGGTCTGTAGGCTGAAGATGGATGCCTGAACATAACAGAATAACTTTGGGTGACTGTTTAGGCATCAAGATATCTATCAATTCTAGAACTTTGGAAGTTGCTTACAATGTACTTCCTATTTGTTTGGGTAATATTATATCCTTCTGGGGTCGTAAAAGAGTTGAAAACAGTTATAATTATAGTTTAACTTAATTACTATAAAAGATAAATTAGATATAAAACTTTAGCATCACAAAGATAGAGAGAGGATTAAGTATTTTCCTTAATTTGCCAAATGTAAATGGACTAAATATTGGAAGTATAATTCTTGCTTGATAACTCTTTTGTTTTTTAAAGTATTTGTTTATTTATTATTTATACAATATTCTGTCTGTGTGTATGTCTGCAGGCCAGAAGAGGGCACCAGACCCCTTTACAGATGGTTGTGAGCTACCATGTGGTTGCTGGGCATTAAACTCAGGACCTTTGGAAGAGCAGGCAATGCTCTTAACCTCTGAGTCATCTCTCCAGCCCTTGATAACTGTTTTGTATATGTAATTTTGCTATGTTAAAGTTAAAACCATTTTTAATTAGACAGATAATGAGAGATGATATGAGATATCCTTCTGTATATGTTTATGAGGGAGATTGGTTGTAATTTTTAATATTCTTTCTTAGTTGTGTCTTCCTGTGGTTTGGGTGTCAGCATAACTTTAGCCTCATGAAAAAGGTTTGGCAATGTGTCTTCTTTTTCTACTGTGCTGAATAATTTGAGGAGTGCTGGTATTAGTTATTTTTGGAAATTCTGAACTGAAACCTTCTGGCCCTGGGCTTTTTGTTTTGTTTTGTTGAAGACTTTTGATGACTGCTTCTATTTCCTTAGGGATTATAGGTCTATTTTAATTTTGGAATGTGATGTTTATCCAGAAAACTATCTGTTTTTTACATTTTCCAATTTTGTGAAGTACAGGTTTTTGAAGCATGAACTAATGATTCTCTGGATTTCCTCAGTGTCTGTTGTTATGTCCCCCTTTTACTTTCTGATTTTATTAGTTTTGATATTCTCTCTCTGGTTTTTGGATAGTTTGGAAAAGGATTTATCTATCTTGTTTATTTTCTTCAAAGAACCAACTTTTTGCTTCATTGATTTCTTTTGTATTGTTCTCCTTGTTTTTATTTTATTGGTTTCAGCCCCCAATTTTATTATTTCATGGTATCTACTCCTCCTTGGTGAGTCTGCTTCTTTTTTGTTCTAGACCTTTCAGATGTGCTGTTAAGTCACTAGTGTAAGATTCCTCCAAGTCTTTTATGTGGGCATTTAGTGCTGTGCACTTTCCTCTAAGCACTGCTTTCATAATGTTCTATAAGTGGGCATGTTTTCCTTCCACTTTTGTTGAATTAGTGCTGATTTAATTGGTCATTGTTAGATTTCTATCAGTTTGTAGGCTTTCTGCAATTTAGTGTGGTTTTAAATTCTAAATTTAAGTCATGATGATCTGATAAGAATCAAGTGGTTATTCCAAATTTTTTGTTTCTGTTGAGATTTGCCTTGTTACCTGGTATGTGATCAATTTTAGAGAAGGTTCCGTGAGATGTTGTGGAAAAGTCTGTTTGGGTGTAATATTCTAAAGATATCTATTAAGTCCATTGTGTCCTAACACCTGTTATTTCCCTTATTTCTTTGTTCAGTTTCTGTGTCAAAGACTTTTCCATTGGTGAGGATGGTGTGTTGAAGTCTCCCACTGTTACTGTGTGACATTTGATATGTGATTTAAGCTTTAGTAATATTTCTTTTACAAATGTGGGTGCTTTTGTATTTGAGGCATAGATGTTCAGAACTGAGACTTCATCTTGATGGATTTTTTTTCCTGAGATGAATGATAAATATTCTTCTTCATCTTTTCTGATAATTTTAGTTTGAAATCTATTTTGTTAGATATTAGGGTAGCTACATCAGCTTGTTTCTTAGGTCCATTTAATTGGAAAGTATTTTTCCAACCCTTTACTCTGAGGTAATGTCTATCTTTGACCATGGTCCTGTTTTGGTACCCATCCTATTGGCCTGTATCTTTTAATAGGCAAATTGAGTCCATTGACACTCAAAGATATTCCTGTTAATTTTGGTTTTGTTGATGATGATGGTAATGTTTGTGTGTTTGGGGTTTGGTGATATGAAGTTATCTATTACCTGTATGTTTGTAGGTGCAGCTACCTTCCTTGGGTTTGAGTTTTCCTTCTAGTACTTTTTGTATAGCTGAGTTAGTAGATAGGTATTGTTTAAGTCTGATTTTGTCGTGGAATATCTTGTTTTCTCCATCTATGGTGATTAAGAGCTTTATTGTCCATAGCAGTCTGGGCTGGCATTTGTGACCTCTTGGTGTCTGCAGAACTCTGTCAAGGACCTTCTTGTTTTCAGAATTTCCATCGAGAAGTTGAGTGTAATTTCTGATAGGTATGCTTTATGTTACTTGGCCTTTTTCCTTTGAAGCTCTTAGTATCTTTTCTTTATTCTGTATGTTTAGAATTTTGATTATAATGTGGCAAGGGAAACTTTTTTTTTGGTCTAGTCTATTTGATGTTCTTTAAGATTCTTGTACTTTCATAGGCATATTCTTCTTTAGGTTGAGAATGTTTTCTTCTATGATTTTACTGAATGCATTTTCTGTACATTTGAACTATAATTGTTTTTCCCCTATACCTGTTATTATTAGATTTGGTCCTTGTGTCCCAGATTTCCTGGATGTTTCATGTTAAGAATTTGGTGGATTTAACATTTTCTTTGACTAATGAATCTATTTTCTCTATCATATCTTCAATGTCTGGGATTTTCTCTTCTATTTTACATTCTATTGGTTATGCTTGCATCCATATTTCCTGTTCATTTACCCAGATTTCCCTTTTCCAGGATTCCCTCAGTTTGGGTTGTCTTTATTGCCTTTATTTCAATTTTCAAGTCTTGGACTGTTTTCTTCACTTGTTTGATTGTTTTTTTCATGGTTTTCTTGGCTTTCTTTAAGGGATTTATTGATTTCTTCCAATTTTATGTTTGTCTTTTCCTCAGTTTTTCTAACGGGATTTTTCCTTTCCTCTTTAAAAGCCTCTATCATCTTTATAAAGTAATTTTTAAGCTAATTTTCTTCTGCTTCATATCCGTTGGGATATTAAAATCTTGCTTTTATAGAACCACTAGTTTCTGGTGCTGTCATATTGCTCATTGTGTTGTTGAATGTATCTTACAGTAGTATCTACCCATCTCTTTCTCCAATAACAGCAGATGTGGTCTGTGGCTATGGTGGTGGCCGATACAGCAGGGAATGGTAGGGGTGGACAAGAAGGATGCTGTTGCCTAGTCTCTGAAGATGTGGTAGGTGGAGGTGGTAGCAGAAGATATGTCCCCAGAAGCTAGGGGTGAGAGATCTCGCTGTCCAACTGGTAGCTTAGAGGCTCACCTCTTCTTTCGGGTGTAGACAGTGCTTGTGTCCAAACATTCTTAAAAGAGAAATGGGAAAGCTGGCCTAGCTTACCATTTGAGAGAACATTTAAATTGACATGAAAGCCATCTGCTTTTATCTGCACATTGTTTGGCCACATGCAATGATATTCCATGCAGCTTCCACCACACGATCCACGAAGAGTGCAAAGACCAGAGTGACTTCAGTTTTGTCCAGGTAGACAAATATCCAATAGCAAATGATATAGTTCCCTTTAACTTACCCAGATTGTCCTCTCAATCTGAGATAATAGGACCTCACTGATTCTCATCTCTTAGAAGTTAACAGGGGCAATATGAACAGAGAACATATTCTGAGAATGGAGCACGTGCACTTAGCAGTCCTGTGTCCTTCAATTTACCTGGCTTGTTCAACTTCATTCTCTGTGTCCAAGCATTATTTGGGGGGTTGAACTAAGGGATGCAAAAAGAAATAGCTTATTCTTGACTGCAAAACTAAGAAGTGGAGAAGATAATTTGATTTTCTTTCAAGGCTTGTGGTTTTGCTGTGCATACTCTTTCTTTCTCAACCTAGTGTCTGGTTGGCCTGTAGCAGAAGAATGCAGAGATGGTGTTGCAGGCAGAGACAGAAATAAGGAGGCAGTTTTGAAAAATTAGAAAAAAAAATAAAAATAAATTGTCCACAAAAAAAAAGAAAAATTAGAAAATAGAGTCTTAATTTATTCTATTGTGAAGTTTCTGGAGTTCAAGAAAGTGACCTTCGGACGTTTACTTCTATTATTTTCCCTGGAATGGTGCATAGAATTCTTCTTATAAAGCACTTTGCATGAACAGATTTTACATTTAAATGTAAAATGTATTTCTCAGATAATCAGAAATCTCTATTAACTGACACTTCTGCATAATTTTCCATAATAAGTCATGCTGTCCCTGAGGGTTCTGTGATCTTGAATTTCTTTTTGAGTCATTCAAGTAAAGTATACATTAGGCTTAAAACAAGATTATTATTAGGCAGATTCTATTATATTCATATTTTTGGAGGTGTCTAGTTGACTTTTCCCCTGATAATCTGAATACCTCATTACTCAATTCTACAAAAAAGAAGCACAGAATTCCTTTTTAATTTTGTTTTGTCTTTAAAAAATCTATATTTATTCTTAGACAAATTTTGTAATATATCTTAGTCATATTCTCCCAACTCCCTCATTCCATGCCTACTAGGCATCCCCTAGCATAACACCCCCTCCACCTTCATGGTCTCTCTTTTTCTCCCTGTAGCACAGTGAATGTCTTTAGTGCTGCATCCAGGAACATTGGTTGATCTTGTTGGCTTGACCTTGTGCAGGTCTTGTGTAAGTAACCATCGCTTTGGTGAGTTCCTGAGTGCAACAGTCAGGTCATGTTCAGAAGACATTTCTCATCCCTTTTCACCATCCTCTGCCTCCAAACATTCTTTGTACCCCATTTTCGATGATGTTTTCTGTACTTTGGTAAGGTGATTTCTAGGAATATCCCATTCTGATAGGATGACTCAGCACTCATTTATTCTTTTGTTTTGATGAGTTATGAGTCCCTGCATTGACTCTTGCCCACTACAGAATGACTCTTCTCTGTCCCATGTTGAGAGCAGCACTAATCTAGGTGTGCAAAATATAAACGTTTAGAAGACAAGCAGGCACCATATCCATTTAGCAAAATAACAGCAGTAGGCTCTCTCCTAAGGCCTATGACCTTCCCCCTGGGTCTTGGATCTTATCTAGGTTTACAGTAATAGTAATAAATCCCTTCCTGTAGAACAGTCCTCAATCCAACAAGAAAGTGGTTGGTTACCCCATAACGGTTATTGTTTTTATGTTAACTTGCCACAGGCTAGAGTCATATGGGAAGATGACTCCTAATTTAAAAAAGACAAAAGTAAAAAAAGAAACCAAAGCTCAAAACATCTATAATATTATCTGTAAATATGTATGCTGAACATTCTTTTTGATTAATGAATGATGTAGGAGGAACCAGTCTACTGTGGACTTTGTAACCCCTATGTAGGTAGTCCTGGGTGGTAAAAGAAAACAGACAAGCAAGATATGGGGAGCAAGCCAGTAAGTAATGGCCTCTGTCTTTTCCATCAGTTCCTGACTCCAGGTTTCTCTCTTGAGTCTCTGCCCTGCCTTTTCTTTATATTGGTTTATAAACTGAAAGATGAAATAAACACTTTCTTCTCTAAGTTGATTATGATGATGGTGTTTATCACAACAATATAGAAAACAAACTTTGACAGTGGTCATGCCATTATTGTATCAGTGGGCAGAGCTTTCCTGGCATATTTGATACTATAATATTCAGAGTTCACTGCTAGACTAACACAAAAATTGTTAATATTCCTTTACTCAACAATGAAAGAATGAATGAATGAATAGCAAAAAACAACAGATCCTTAACTTTAAGTGGTTATCGAAGAAAAATGTAGAGAATAAAGATGCAAATAGTTAATTTTAAAAGATGTAATAAATATTTTCAGGCCTCAAAAATATATTGTAGTGGGAGAAGGACAACTTACTTGTATAGGATATGTAGTAACTAACAAAGTGGAGAAAATGATGTATTTATATTCTCTTACTTTAAAAAATATTCTGATGCTTTGAAATTCAGGTCAGCGTCATATGTTTACATTTCATATTTCATAATTGAGGGGAACACAGTTGATGAAGTCTCACTACATGGATTCCAAAACACATTCCAAAGCAAACAAAAAAAATTTGTTTTTGAGAATTGTTGTTAGGGGAACCATATACTCAAATGAACTTCTATGCCTATATTCTTTCTGATATTAGATTTCACCACTTATATAGTGGAAAGATTGTCATAACAACACATAAGTTTCTATCAATATTGGCTATAAAACACATAGAAAACAGACAAAGGAATTTTCAAGGAGTTTCTGGCTACCCAACAACAGAAGAGGAGATTCATTTGGATAAATTAAGGTAAGAGGCTTAGATGTATCCGGTATAAGGGTGCAGGAAATAGATGATGAAAAGAGTGTATTATGGGTAGTGACCATGTATAATATCAGTATATGAACAATGACAGATTGTACTTACTGCTTAGTTGTCACATGATTTAGCCATCAGCAAGCACTGAAGATAGTATTGTTATTTCTAGCATACAGAGAGACAAGTTTTCTTTGAATGTTTCCACAGTCACTAAAGACTAGCACAGTGACTAATAAAATCATCCTAGTTTTCCCAAACTTATGAAAATATAGTTCTAAATCAATGGTGAAATTCAGTGTATATTTCAGGTCCCTTGCTTTGTCCAGGGAACCTGATACAGAAGTAGTCAATTCCAAGTGTTCAAAAAAGACCATTGAAGGCGTTTCTCAGTAGAAAGGCAAGGGTGCAAATTACTTACAGCAAAACTTCACAAAACAGGACGGATGGATAGAGAATGCTTAAATATACTCAGTGGGGGCACAATCCAACCTTATAATAATCAGTCAATCTCACTTTGTGTGTAATTTAAGCCACTAAACTCTTCATTGTACTTCTGTGTTCACAGATCCATAAGATGTTGAGGACCCCCACCCGTGCCCACAGCAGCCTCTAAAACACCTTCTGGTACAGTAAAATCTAGCCAGCAGGAAGGACATTTTCTATCAATACCAACTTTATTTTTCATGTCCTATGAGCAAAGGTATGGCATCTTCAGCAATAGGGTCTTTACCACAAACCAAGAGCAATAGCAATAGCTTATATTGCTTTGCAGGTCTCTAAGATGCCTCTAACTGAAAGCTCAAGGTAAGGTAGCCCACACCTGACCCTGCACTTTTCACTTGGAAATTTATGACTTCTGAGAGGAGCTTTGCCATCTGTGTAGGGTAACTCTAATCAAACTATTTCATATGAATACATACATATGGGACTTATAAAATGATAGGTTTCTATATGGATTTTTCATACATGGTATTATTTATCCCTTTTCCACCTCTTGTGCTCTATCCCCCCATCCTTCTTCCAATTTAAACCTAAACCTCCCTCTCCATTGTTCACTGGCCTGGCAAGATATGTGAATGGGTGAAGTAGTGGAACAAATATTATGGGGTTAACCATCTATGTTCTGATTTGATATAAGGCCTTCTCCACAAGAACAAAAACCCACAACTGAGTAATCCACAGGCCCTATGGGTGAGTCCACTACTATTATTCTACTATGTGAGATACAATGATACGGCCCTCTAAATTTGTATATCTAGACACATAGGTTTGTGCAGTTCTTAAACATCATCAAGACATTTCTTTGTGCAATGGGTTGTGGCTCAGGTGATTTGAACCACAAATGGCTCAAGGACTTTTGCGGAACATAGCATAGAAAACTTGCAAGAGACAGAGGTTGGGAAAGACCAGTGGGAAAATGTTTCTTCTGGAAACATAGAATTGCTACATTTTAAAACTCACAGCAACAGTAGTTGCCTGCCCAAGACGTGCGCAGGATCAAGCCAGCCAGTACTATAGCATGAAATGGAGAGGGCTCACAAGCCTACTCCCACCTGAGGAGTTACTTTGGAACAGAGAATCAGTTTTCATTGAGAGTGTGGCATCTGGTAGTTCAACTATGCTCCACTGGATGTCCCCATTCCTGTGAGTTCATAAGCAGTACAAATTAGAGTCAGCTGGTTCCTTAGAAAAATGTGCACAAAAGCTTTAGAGGTGTTGGAAAGGTAGAAGTGGACTGGGAAGAATTAAAGATAGGGGAATAGCGAGGGCAGAGGAGTGTGATCAAAATATAATGTATAGAAATATAAATAAATAAAAATTCCATATGTATATATAATCTTTCATCATAAGATGAAAGTAGGAAATAGATACCAAGGGCTGAGTAGATTAGTGGATGTTGACAAAGATGTAGGTCAAAGGATACATTTTAGCTAGAAAGGGGGAAGGAATTCTGAAGATTGTGTATTTAACCAGGTAAAGACAAGAAAGTACACTTCCCTTGTTAAGAAAATATATTTTAGCTGTTTCAATCACAAGAAAATGAGCAGTGTATATATTAATTATATTCGGGATTATGAATACTTAAGACAAAATTTTGCATCATATACCAAATGCATATAAAATTATATAGTTTCTATTTATCAGTCAAAAATAAAATGGCAGAAGTACAGAACAAAAACCTAAGGATAATGGTCATTTTAAGAGATTAGGAATGAAGGATATGAGATGGTCTTTGACGAGAATGGTGCTTGCTCTTGGAAACTCTTTTCGTCTGAGTGAAAGCTGGTTGTCGTAGTTAGAGAGTAACAGATTTCAGGACAGGCTGGTAAATATATAAGGAACCAGTGAGTGCTGTAGTGTCCAGATTATTTTTAAATGGTAGACAAAGTAAGAGTAACAACAATTTTATTGCATTTCTTTTCTTCACCTAATAATTTTCTCCAGGTACTACTTATCAAGACTAACCCTGTCTCTCTCTAATGCACAATTGTGTAAATGTGTTCTCTTAAGTTTGTCTATGGTGAAATACATCTGCTATATTTCTGCCATTCAATCTCAGTGAATATTTATAATAAATACTTCTTACACCTTTAATCTGTAAATTTATTTTAAAATCAGATTGCATGCCACTTGGAGGTAAAAAGTGGGAGAGCAGACAGTAAATTGTAAATAACCCTAACAAAGCCACTTACTGAGAAGTAGATTTGGAACATTAATTTATTCTTTATAACCTCATATTTTGCCTAAGTATAACTGAGCATTCATAAACTATTTTCATTCACTGTATGAGATCATATAGGGAAAATACACAATTGACATTACATATGAGAATATACAGGATAGATTTTTTAGACTTAAATGAACTCACTACTTTCATCTGGTGGTTTATAGTTTATTGCTTAGAGAAATGCTTAATCTCTGTCATTCTACCTACTAAGGACTCCTGCCACTGACTAGAGAGGGGTATGGACTCTTGACTGAGGGTTTCCAGTGGTAAGTGATTCACAGAAGAAAGAATAATGAAGACCAGCTTTCATAGGCTGACAGAGATAATAAAAAAAATGTTTCCAATCAATTTCTTGAAGCCTCCCATCTTTGCCCCTGGCAAGCACACAGATTGTTTAAAAAGTATCTAATGAGAACAAGTAATTGTCCACTGCTGAACTGCTCGCTGATGTGCTCTAAATGTGCCAACACCAGCTTTTCTTCACCCCGGCCCCCCAGGCCTGGAACTTCAGATGGGGCCATCCATAGAAAAATGCATTGTGCTTCTTCTAACTCGGTGAGGATGAACAAGGCTGCAATCATGAAAGAAGCCTAAAGAGCCTCCCAAGGGGTAAATGCCTGACAGTGGAAATGCAGAGAGACCACAAACAAGCTTGGGTTGCTTCCCATTTATTAAAAATAATATCAATCATGGAATAAACAAAGACAATGTTTGTATAAATCTGAATCTTTGATTTACTGGTCCTCAGCCTGAACATCTTTAACCCAGACCATTTAAAGAGTTAATTCTATTCTGCTTTTATTCATGCATTAATTTTTAAAATTTCATTTAGAATATTATTTCACTAATTAGATGGAATACAGAGCATTAACAATAGGCAAAGCATTCATGAAAGAGCCCCTGTGCTCTGGTCAAGGCCTTCCTAGTGACCATCTCATTTATGGATCTAACAAGCTTGAGGTGAGCTCTTTCTATCCTCTATTTTTACAGCAGAGGAAACTGAGTCTCAAGCAGTCAAAAACAGTGAAAGAAGCTACGAAGTTGTAGATCTGCTAAAGATTGTAGTCTGTGTTTGAGGCAGTGTTAGCCTTTAACTAGATATTCTCTTGCCTCTGCCCCCATAATACTTGGATTATGGGAGTGTCCTAACACACCTGATAATAAATTATTTTCTTTTTAAAGACTTATTTGTTTTTATGCATATTGGTAGTTTGCCTACTTGTGTGTCTGTGTGAGGGTGCTAGAGCCCCCCAAACTGAAGTTACAAATAGTTTTGAGCTACCATGTGAAAGCTGGGACTTGAACCCTGGTCCTGTGGAAGAGCAGCCAGGGTTCCGAACTGCTGAGTTATCTCCCCAGCCCTGACATTGAGTTCTTCAGTCTGTAAAACACTCTTGAAAGCTGTGTCCCTGCACTGGTACAATTTTCTCCTCCATGATGGTTTTCATAGAGGAAAAAGAGAGGCCTAGAGACTCAGGGAGGACATTGAAACTCTTCTGAAAAAACAAGAGAGCAAAAGAGTGATCAGAAATGACCTTGGGAATTATTAACAAATAACAGGGAAACAGAAAGACCAATCTACTTCGCAGATCACATTGTTAGACTTATATTCAATGGGCTGGAATATGTTCTGCAAGCAGCCTTGGGGTAGGGAAGGTCATGGCAAAAACCGGTTAAAGGTGCAGACCTGAGGCAGTGATTGGGAGAGTGGATAATGGAGGGGAAAGAGAGGAGGGAAAAGAAATTACTTTCTTTTCCAAATTCTTTAAGGTTTCTGTTTAGAGTCACTGGTTGAGATATTTGCCTGTAAAGGGATGTGAGACACTGCATGTATGAGGAAACTCTGACTACTATGGAGTATATTGGATAGCCCCGTGAAAAGCCAGTGCTTTGAAATCCAGAAGGTGCCACTGCTGTGTGTACAATGTGGAGTCTCCTTGTTCTGCCCAGACGGCTGCACTGTTTAAATAGCCCAGCAGTTTTCTAGAATACTGTGTGTCTTTTGGAGTATTAAGGAGACAGATAGTAGAAAAGCATTTGAGGAGAGATAAGATCATGTCTTGCAGTCAGGAATGAGCACATAGGCTTCTGCCTGAGCACAGTAAAATATCAACCGGTCCAGAAACCATGTATTGCGAACAACTATTGAAAGTTCCATGAAATTCACAATGCTGTGACGTTAGAATCCAGTAGAGTGATAACGGGTGAGGTTTAAAGGTGGATCCAGAGTCAAATTTCCAGGCTTCCATCTTAGTCCCCCATTTACTGTTCACACAACGCTGAGTTAGCGAGTGAATCTAACTGTATTGCCAAGACTCTGCCTGTCAAAATGAACATAAATACCAAGCTTCTGAAAGCACTGGGAAGATGGCTGTTCTCAAAACCACTCAGTTATGGGGATAAAAAGCCCATTACTTCCTATTTGTAGGAGGGAAAGGTGTCTCGTGTGTGTGTGTGTGTGTGTGTGTGTGTGTGTGTGTGTGTGTGTGTGTGTGTGTGTGCATTTTAAGCACCAAAAGAATTTTAAAAGATATAATAGAAAGGGACTCATGAAATGTAATGAACGTGCAATTAATTTTTTTTCCATTTTAGTTTGTTTTGTTTTGGTTTGGTTTGAGCTGTTATTTTACATCATATCCCAGACTATCTTAGAAGTAACAATGTAAGTGGACTGGCCATTAACACTTGAATTCAAAGTAATCCTCTGTTGTGGGTACTGTGATTACAGGCAGAAGCCACCATACCCAGCTGAAATTTGTTTCTTTAGATTGTAAAAGTGAGAGCCAGAGGTCTACAGTGAGACAACTGAGGTCTAATTCAAGCCAGAGCCCAAACCAGCAGTTTCCAACCCCTTGTCAAGTGAATCTTTTACTATGTGATCCTAGATAATATAGTCCATTTAAAGACAAAAGTCAAGGAAATATCCATATAGTATTAAAAGCCCGGCCTATGCCGTTAGGCCTAATCATGTAGCCTCCCTGCAACTGTCTGGGACAGAGAGTTAAGAAGCAATGTTTGTGTGACTTAGTTCTCCGTCTATGGTGAAATACTTTATATGATGTGAAACTTCTTGTCACTGCTGTAGATTTATAAAAGTCAAACCTTTCCTTCATTCTGGGGATTGGCCTGAAACCTCTCAGGGGAGTACCGAAATGAAGACTGACCTTTGAAGATGCTTCTCTAGCCTCCCCAAACTCACTCGCTCATGGTGGTTGTCTTAGTTAGGGGTTCTATTGCTGGGAAGAGGTACCATGATCATGAGAACTCTTATAAGGAAAGCATTTATCCGAGGGGTCTTACTAACAGTTTCAGAGATGCAATCAATTACCACCATGTCAGGGACGATGGTGGGGAGCATGGCAGCACGCAGGCAGATTTGATCCTGGAGTAATAGCTGATAGTTCTACATCTTGCAGGCAGCAGCAAGTCAACTGAGACACAGGACAATATCCTGAGCATAGGAAATCTCAAAGTCCCCAAAACACAGGGAAACACTTCCCCAACAAGGCCATGCCCTCTAATAGTGCCACTCTCTATCAGATTATGAGAGTCAATTACATTCAAATACCACAATGGTCTCTCTCTCTCTCTCTCTCTCTCTCTCTCTCTCTCTCTCTCTCTCTCTCTCTCTCTCTCTCTCTCTCACACACACACACACACGGTCTCACTACATATCACTACATAGCCTTAGTTGTCCTGGAACTTGCTACATAGATCAAGCTGGCCTCAAACTCATAGAACTTCCCCATCATTAGTTTCTAAGGTGCTGAGATTAGGAGTGTGACTACCCTGTCTGGCTCTTTTACCCTCATTCTTGTTGCAGCTCCCTCCAGTCCACTCCACGTTTCAAAGGGACATCTCCCTGCTTCCTATTTAAGCCTTCGTCATGCACTGTGTTGTTCTTTCTGGTACTTTTCCTCCCTCCCACAGACACCATAACAGCTTCGAGGCCGTTTCGTTATGTACCTCATCAGAAGGAGTCATGCTTCCTCTGTGAACTGACCACTGAGACCTTCTTTTTTTTAATCATCTTTTTAACATACCACACGCACTTCATATTGATGGATGCTCTATCAAAAATGGCATGTGCTAGTTTTCTCCCAGAGTAACAGATCTCCAAAGTGCATTAATACTGTTCTTTGGCTTCCCCAGAATTAACTTCTCTCAATATCAAATACTATGCAGCAGGCAGCCAAACATGTAACAATCAGTATTTTATTTCTCCGCCTAGAGAGCATTAAGTGGTTCCACTTGATTAACACACACACACACACACACACACACACACACACGTAAATTTCAATCTTTGTGTATCCTATGTCTATACAGCCTGTCCTAGCATGAGGTTCCTTTTTAAACTGGAAAGATAAAAGGGGGTAGACTAAAGGCAAGATAGAAATAAAGGGAGGCAGACAGCCAAATTTATCCACTTGCATAATTGTCAGCCTCCTTTCCTACTGAGATATTTCTATAATTTGGAGTAAAATTAGATTAGAATGACAACCAAACACAGCTAATCTCAGTAGAGCGCAGAACCTAAATACTTGTGCATCTAGTTAACTGTGTCAAATCAATTACTGTGACCCATGAAGATATGCTCCATTTTCCCAGCATCCAAGAGAGCTAATAAATGAACACATATGATGCAAAAATGCTAGCTGGCAAAATAAAACACTGTCTAACATATCAGTGGTAAACTTATTTTTCCTTTTGTGATTTCCCCCCATGTTTTATATGTTACTAATGCAACTTGTTTGTTATCTCTTTTATTTTCTTGTTTTTTATCCATCTGATTTCTGTAATTTCTTTTAAGGTTAAGAAAACAAAGATGAGTGTATTCCAATATTGACGGACCAATTTAAAGTCATAAGAGTTTATTTGTGCTTCTTAATAACAATGAATGTCTGGCATACTTGTGGGAAAATAAACCTGAAACCTGCATGTAGAGATAATTTTCTCTACATGCATTTTCTGCATGTAGAAGAAATTCTAACAGTTGCTCTTAAGGGATGACTTCTTAACAGGAAATGATTTTGACATATTTTAACCATTTTTTAAATCTAGAATTTGAAACAATCAAATTAGGATGCAATTCAAGTGGCTGGTGTGATGGGTTAGTGGGTAAGGTGTTTGCGGTGCATTGTGAGGACCTGTTTTAAGACCCCCAGCTCTCATATAAAAGCCAAGAACAAAAGGTGGCTGCTTATAACCCGGGCAATTGGGGCTTGGAGACAGGAACATGGCTGTGGCTCATTGGACAGGCATTCTAACCACTTCCTGTGAGAGATCCTGTCTAAAACAATGACTTGGGCAACGAGAAAGAAAACTGCTGTTGGCCTCTGGCTTCGTTATAGACATGCACACCCAAGCACATACAAATGCACAGATGAGCATACAACACACATATGCAGAAATGGACACATACACACACACAAATACACACACAGAGGGAGAGAGGAGACAGAGAGGTGGGTAATTCAGAGAAAATGGTAATGAGTTAGTAGAAGTCATACCAAGAGTCTTTAGATATATGCTTAGAGAACGAAGCACTGACATTTAAAGTTGTGTTTCTGCTGTTAATTGTGCAAAAGAAATGCTCTTAACAATTTTGCTCTCTTTACTAAGGAAAGAATGTTTGTGAATTTAGGAACAGATGACTTTGTGGAAGTACGGATTGGGGAGCAGGAGAGACAAAAAACACAGATATTTTCAATCGGATTACAAACACTGATATAAGAATCCATCTGCCTGTGTTTGATGATGAAGAATGCCGTAATTATTTGATGAGTAGGAGGGAAACTTTGGTGGGATGGAAGATGGAGCAAGGCCAGGGAAGCTGGCTGCTTCAAGTTCAATCTGAAAATGTCAAATTAAATGTGTGTTCTCTTTCTGAAAAATACCCTTCCTGATGCATGCATGTGTTGCTGCCTGATGCAAGCAAGGGCTTCCCAAGTGCTCTGTCTGCATTTCAGTAAAAGACAGCAGTGCCCAGGAGGGAACACACAATCCACTCTCCAATGAGGGCACCCACATGCACACTAGATATCTATAAACACAGTCTTTACATTTTCTTTTATACTCAGTTGAGTTAAATCACAGAACTAGTAGAATTGAAGCCACTGAGGCTTTCTTTGGACTGAAAATAATTTGAATTCTGGCTACCACCTTTATGCAGCAAACCAGGTTACTGTTACTTCCCTCAGGCAAACACATCTGTGATTTCAGCTAATCAGGTCCTGCTAGTCACTGCTGCTTCCACACAAACAGGGCTAAGTAGCATCTTTCACAATGAAAGGCCATGCTCTTAAAGAAATAATGTGTAATTCTGAGTTATCAGATGATGGAATGTTTAGATCCACGTCAATGAATAATTTTTCATGTAGACAAGCATTTTAGTCAGTAAGCATATGTGGACATTTTTAATAATATTTTACTTGTTAAGAATTTCATACTTTGGATTTTGATCATATTCTTTCCCCTCCCCCAACCCCCTCTCAGATCAAATCCTCCCACAACCCTCTACCTTCCCTACCTATCCAACTTAATGTTTTCTCTCTCTCTCTCTCTCTCTCTCTCTCTCTCTCTCTCTCTCTCTCTCTCTCTCTCTCTCTCTCTCTCTCTCTCTCTCTCTCTCTCTCTCTCTCTCTCTCTCTCTCTGTCTCAAATAAAAGAAACAAACAAACAAAAAAGGAGTACTTTTGTACTGGGCCCACAGTGCCACTCCACAGAAGAAAGCTGATTTTGTGTGCAGTTCTGGTACATTGTTCATGCAGATCTAGACCCTGAGCTACTGGGTTAATTCTACATTTATATTTTGTGAACATGAAGATGATTTTCTGACATAAAAGCACAGACTTGACTTCTTTTATTTTAATAGCTTAAGCCAGAAAAATACTTTTCTCCCCACTGCTTTTTTAATAAATATTAATGTAAACACTAGAATCATAAGACATTTAACAAAGGAAATGTAGCATAGGTAGGTCGGTAGGCTAATTGACTCCTTTTTAAATTAATAAGCAGTAACTGGTAACAAAACCAACTCCTCAAAGGACAAAACTTTGCAGAATCTCATCAGAATATTTTGCTTAAAATTAGAGTTTGAAAGACTAAATTTTCTCTTGATAATTACGCATCTTTAGTAAATTAACCACTATCCCTGGCTAGCTATATGTTTATTATAATTATAATGAAAATCACACAATAATAAGCAAAAATATTTGGTAGCAACTCAACAGCATATAGTGTTACAGCAGCTGAATCTTTAAGGAACAGGGAAGATCTTTTCATCTGGGTCCTTTAATGAGACACAAACAAAAAGTGTTCATCACAAGCCCGTAACAAAAACAAGCCCATAAACAAAAATGTTAGTAAAACAGTATATTATTGTTCTTCATGGAAATTAGTGATGCATGATAACACATGTCATTAGTGCCAGGGAAAAACCATTGGAGAAATTACGATTGTGTTTTAATGAATGAGCTCAATGCCTGGGATTGTCAACTATGCTAAAGGAATAATTATCTGAGAAAAATTAATCCTGACATTTGTTAATTAGTAGTTGAGAATTGCAAACCTCCCTGAAAGAATACTTTGTCTGAAATGCTTTATGTCAGAGTTGCAAATGACATTGTGTATGGAAATATTTTATTATGTAACCAAAGACTTCTCTGGGTCAAGGCAATATTTTAAAAGACTTAAAAAGCCTTATCTGTGTGCTAACAGTAACAATGATATTTTTCTGAGATAGAAATTCATAGCCACAGTAAAAGCATTTGGACAGTTTATAAGACAGGAAGTTAAAGCTATATGTGTGATAAAACACATGGTGTGTCTGAGAGAGGGCTTCCTTCCAAATTTCCTCTTGTACTTTGTTCGCTGGCTGTTGGTTGGAGAGAAGTTGATTCCACATCGAGCATTTCCTAGTACAGTGCTTAGATTGATTTCCCCAATAGGCCCAATGCAACTTCTTTATTAACCAATGGTATTCACATCATACAGAGGGGAATTCCACATCACCTCTCCCTTTCTGTCTAAATAAAAAGGAAGGTTTTAGCTTTAACATGGTAAAATTATGTATTACAAAAGAGGTATCAAGCAAGAATTTAGTTACAATATTTATATCTAAATTATCTTTTATCATAACTAAGGAAAACTATATCTATTCTCCAACTCCATCAAAGACCCCAAAAGGATATAATATTACCTAATTTAACAGGCAGTGCATTGTAAGCAACTTCCAAAGCTCTAGAATTGATAGAGAAACCTTGCTGCCTGGACATTCACCCAAAGTTCTTCTGTACCTTTGGGGCATCCATCTTCAGCCTATAGGGCCATAGTATCCAGCACACTTTTTCATGAAGCAGGAAATGTCACCAAGAATCAATTTACTGCTATTTTCCTTAAGTAGAATGATAGTAGTAGGTTTTTCCCTAAGGCTCATGGTTTACCTAGTCTCAGTTACTGCCAATTTATCAATTTCAAAATGGTATGGTTTATGCCATATGGGGTAGACTTACAACCCAATATAAAATTTGCTGTTTATAATTCATAGCACTATGGCATTATTGAACATGTTATAGGAAGATCATTGTTATAGGTTTTAGGTTTGTAGATGGGTGATATTAGTACTTACTTTTCTCTTCTGGTGATATTCAAAGTACCTTCTAGCACCATAAACATTTGTAAGCAGATGTGAAGCTTTGAATTGAGCTTCAGCTCAATTTCCCAATGTTTGATGACATAAGTAAGTGGTGTCTTTAGCAATACAGCCTTAACATCAAATTGTGGGGGTAACAAATAATTTTAGCAGCAGTCTGTGATGTTTGTAGGTGTCCATGGGACTCCCTTTGGCCTCACCAAGATCTAACCTATTCCTGGAAATGATGGTTTTACTTGCTGCCATAAGATGCCTATTTGGGGCATCCCCCCATTATATTTTTATTCCATTTAAATTCCTTTCATATATTTATACATATAATTTCTTAGGGCTTTTATATAGTAATAGGTTTCCATCTGGATTTTCAAAAGACTTGAGTGTCAGCTGTTCTTCTTCATATTCCCCCATTACCCTACCCTTCTATTCCCCTCCCTTATTAAATCCTCCTCTTTTAGTTTCTCCTTTATTCCTTTATAGCTGTAAGTTCCAAAGAAAGGGGTACACTCATCCATTGCTGGTGGGAATGCACACTTGTGCAACCACTTTGGAAAGCAGTGTGGCGGTTTCTCAGGAAATTCGGGATCAACCTACCCCAGGACCCAGCAATTCCACTATTGGGAATCTACCCAAGAGATGCCCAATCATACAACAAAAGCATATGCTCATCTATGTTCATAGCAGCATTATTTGTAATAGCCAGATCCTGGAAACAACCTAGATGCCCTTCAGTGAAAGAATGGATGAAGAAACTGTGGAATATATACATGCTAGAATACTACTCAGCGGTAAAAAACAATGACATCTTGAATTTTGCAGGCAAATGGATGGAAATAGAAAACACTATTCTGAGTGAGGTAACCCAGACCCAAAAAGATGAACATGGGATGTACTCACTCATAATCGGTTTCTAGCCATAATTAAAGGACATTGAGCCTATAAATTTGGGATCCTTGAGAAGATAATAAGAAGGTGAACTCCCAAAAAAAGATATAGTAATCCTCCTGGATATTGGAAGTAGACACGATCGCCAGGCAAAATTGGGAACTTGAGGGTTGGGTGAGACTGGGCCAAGGGAAGATGGGGAGAGAAAAATGTGAAGGGGAGAATGGGGGAAGCTCGGAGGAATGGGATGCTCGGGATATAGGAAGGGTGGATATGGGAGCAGGGAAGCATATATCTTAATTTAAGGAGCTACCTGAGGGTTGTCAAGAGACTTGACCCTAGAGGGGTTCCCAGGTTTCCAGGGAGACGCCCCCAGTTAGTTCCTTGGGCAGCTGAGGAGAGGGAGCCTGAAAAGGCCAGTTCCTATAACCATACTGATGAATTTCTTGCATATCACCTTAGAACCTCCACCTAACGATAGATGAAGAAAATGACAGAGCCCCACATTGGAGCACCGGACTGAGCTCCCAGGGTCCTGATGAGGAGCAGAAGGAGGGAGAACATGAGAAAGAAAGTCAGGACCGTGAGGGAACCTCCATCTGGCGACAGATGGGGAAGGTGACTGAGCCCCACATTGGAGCACTGGACTGAGCTCCCAAGGTCCTGATGAGGAGCAGAAGGAGCGAGAACATGAGGGAGAAAGTCAGGAACGTGAGGGGTGCGTTCACTCATGGAGACGGCGGGACAGAACTAAAGGGAGATCACCAACTCCAGTTGGAATGGGACTGATGGATCATGCGACCAAACCCGTCTCTCTGAATGTGGCCAACAGTGGGGGCTGACTGAGAAGCAAAGGTCATTGGCGCTGGGCTCTGATTATTCTGCATGGATGGGCTCTGTGGGAGCCTTCTCAGCTTGGTCGATCACCTTCCTGGACCTGGGGGGAGTTGGGAGGACCTTGGACTTAGCATAGAGTGGGGAACCCTGATGGCTCCTTGGCTTTGAGAGGGAGGGAGGGGAGGTATGGGTGGAGGGAAGGGGAGGGAAGGGGGAGAAGGAGGGGCGGGAAGGGGGAGGAGGAGCGGTGGGAGGGGGAGGAGGAGGGAAGGAGATGGAAATTTTTAAATATAAAAAAAAATAAACCATGAGAAAGAAAAAAAAAAGAAAATGAAATAGAATATAAGGAATATGGACTTAATATTATTATATGGAATATGTGGGGCTCAGCAATGCTTTAGATTTTGAAATTCCTGTCTGTAACATATAGGAGGAGTTTTCACATAATAAAACAGGTGTACAAACTCAAATAATTCATGTCTTTGAGCTCATTAAAACAAATTATCTACTTTTACTAGCTTTAAGACATTACTTCAAATGAATTTTTAAGATAAAGATAAGGACATTTTTCTCTTAGAAATAACTTTTAGTTAAGAATTTGTTGATTTAAAAATAATCTTTAAAAATTTTAACAGAAATTTGTGTCTTTGGGTAAAATCATTGCAACTTCTTAGAATCTGGAAAAGATGTTATCAGAGCATCAGCCTGAATAGCCAACTCAGAGGTGAAAATTTCAGATCAGTGAACAAAACATTCCCTCAGACTCGGTGGTGGTGGTGGTGGTGAGGGGGGCTTCCTTCTAATGCTCTGCTTCCATTTTATTTTTACCTACATGTCTGTGCAGTTGCTTTTAAGCTCATGGCCAAACAAAGTAAGCCATTCAGCTCTGAGCCGCAAATAGAAGGGCTTGGCCCGACAACACAGAGGGTGGCAGGAAGGCAGAAGAACCACATACTTTCCCTGGACACGAAGCTGCTTTCTCAAGGAAGTTTCCTGTTGACCTGCTGTTGCTTCTGCCCTGGGGTTGGGTTTCACATCTTCTCCTATAACATTATTCTAATCCAAACATTTCGTGATAAAGCGAAGAGAGTACTGACAAATAAAATAAGCTTATTTCTCTACCAATCAAGTATGGAAGATGTCTGCTCATCTTGTTCTTTTGGCAGTGACTGTTTACTTGTGCACCAAACATAATTCTGATGAGTCTGTGACATCCTGCATGGGAAATTATATATCTTCAATGCTTATTTAATAGCGGACATTCACTGAGTGCCTTATTTGAACCAATGAGTGATGATATAAGTAGAAATCTAAGTGCTTATAATTTAGACACAATACTATTAGGTTTATTTAGAAATTAATTTATGTTTCTTTGATGTTAAAATATCCAGGTAAGATGAAATAAAATCTGAATAGTCTGAATAGTCTGAAGTAGGTTTTGAAGGCATATCACTTAGTATATTAGTCAAAATATTTCCTAAGAGGAAAAGGAGAAAACACTAAGCAGGAGGGTCTCACATTTACTACCTCAGCACTTAGGAAGATGGCGTAAGAAGACAACTATTGTTTGAGGCCAGTTTAGGCTACAAACAAGATCATATCCCTAAAACAACAAAAATAAAACTGAAATTATGACATATTCCAAGCTGGAACTGTAGAAGAAAACTGCCTGGGTACTATTCACTTCCTGTCTTTCAAGAAGTAAAGAAAATGCCTTTGCTATGCTCCTTACCACTTGATATTTTGCCCAAGGGTTTAAGATCAAGTGACCATGGGTGGAGCCCTCTCAGACTGTGAGGCAAAATCAATCTTTCCTCATTTAACTTGTTTGTGTAAAAGGTTGTTATCACTACATTACAAAGCTAACTCACTTACTTGCTAAGTGATGTGAAATGAGATAAAAACCACAAAACGAGAGGCAAGTTTTTTGAGGCAAGTTAATTGAGCTGTTTCATTATCAGATATAATTTGACAGATGAATTTAAATGTCATTGTTATCAAAAACAAGCAAAATTAGACACAACCAAAAAAGTCACCATAAGGAAAATATCACTGCTGAAAAACAGGAGATGGATTTGAGAACAGCAAATTGTTTACTTTAGATAGAATCCCATTTATTTGAAAGAAAAATTGGAAATCACTTTATAGAGTATATTCAATGCTACCATCAGACAATTTAATATCTCTTTTGTGTTTCTTCTGAGAGAGATACTATTTAGGTGAGGCTGGCCTTCAACTTGCAATATGCCTTCCTCAGCCTTCTAAATGCTAGGTTTGCAGGTAAGCATTCAGTTGATGGCATGTGTAGAAAGAGTAGAGATATAGATGGTTCAGAGTAAAACACACAGAGACAAAAGCAAAGCTAAGCTTCAGAACCCTAAGATTCACTGCATTGGTCACCAGAGTGTGCAGTCACCTAGGTTAAGTTAAAACTAAAATTGAAGACAATGAAACACGTGGCTCCTCTGCTACATTAGTGTCATTTCAAACTTTCTTTAGTCCACACAAAACTAGTAGCTTCAATCAGGTGGTAGTGCACATTTTTAATCCCAGCACTCAAGGATGCAGAGGCAGGCGGATCTCTGTGAGTTTGAGGCCAGCCTGGTCTACAGATTGATTTCCAGCACAGCCAGAGATACACAGAGAAACCTGACAAGAAGGAGCTGAGAAATCAGGAAGGAGACAGGAAATAAAGAACTCACAAGTCTCAGAAAATTACTGGCAAGATTTTCAAGATTACTCCCTAAAGTTAGAGAAGCAGGAAGCAACTTTAGTGAGGAAAGATGTTCTGATAAGCCGAGCTGCCCACAATTAGTCCAGAGAGCTCCAGAGACTCAGCTTCCATGTGTTGTCATCTGCAGGGGAAAGGGGTGCTGTTATATGATGCCTGTGACTCACACATGCTCTCTAAGCAACCACTCACCCCAAATGCTACATGCAACCCCATTAAGCACAATGATTCTTCGGGCTGGGATGTGGTAGGATTCTTACTTTGGTCTTGCATCAGTTGTTTATTAACAGTAAGTAGAATACAATTTAATTTGTAGAGTTCACATTTTTCCCTTTTACTCTTTAGAGTGTCTAAAGATACACATGATAAGGAACCTGTATTGCATGCTAGAATTATCAGCCAGAAATTAGATCTTTATATTTTAAGAAAACTTTTTTTCACTCATGAGAAAATGACATATGTCAAGACATCATGAGAGCCCAGAGCTCCTGACTCTCACCTGGAAACAGATTCCCCTGAGAGTCTTCTCATGAGGAGATTATGGGAGTCCACTATTGGACTCTCAGTTTGGTTTGTGTTTCCAGGAAAATCCAAATTTGTTCTCTATGGTCTGGCTACATACAGAAAATTATTGAGAATTTATAGTTGAAGCACTGAGGAGGTGGTGAAGTTGGTAAGCACACTTAACCCATAAGCACTGGTACATGAGTTTGAATCTCCAACATTTATATAGAAAGCTAGGTATGGGCATGCTATATTTGTGTGTAAACACTGTGGAGAGTAAAGACAAGAAATGACTGGGGTCTTCTAGATGCCAACTTAGCTCCAGGTTCGGTGGGAGATACTTTGTCCAAAGAAAGAAGGAAAAGAATGACAAATCAGAACAACTGGCCTCTTCCCTGGGTTCTGCACAAACATGAGTGAGTGTGCCAGCCTATACACATGCACACACACCACACAATAAACCATACACGCATGTTCATACACCAAATACACATATAACTTATCAACAGCACCCACACACACACATATACCATATACACATGTGCATATACCACATACATGTATACTGTCACACATGTGAATATACCACACATATATACACCATACACAAATGCACACACATATACAAACACATATACACTACACACACATATTGTACATACATGCACACACACCACACAATATACATACACACATGCACATGCACCAAATACACATTTACCTTATACACATGCACACATACCACACAGACATATACTATACATACATGCACATGCACAAATGAATTTGTTCTTCAGATGTTCTTCTTTTCCTGAGGCATTATATGAGACTTTTATGCCTGTGTAATCATTACAATCTATAATGGAAGTTTTGCAAATTACAAATAGGGAAATTTGGCCAGAGCTAAATTAAACTGGCCAAAGCCTGAGAGATAGTTTCAAAGCTAACGCCAGAATCAGTATTGGAGATTCTTCCATCTATACCATGACATTTCTGGGTTAATCTAGAAAAATGTACTCTATTTGCCCTTTTGCAAATGGATGGTTCTCAACTTGCAATGCAGGTTTGCTCTGATATAATCTAGTCTACCACAAGGCTTAGCACAGTGCACCTTAAGCATGTTCAGAAGACTTGCATTGTTTTACAATTGAGTAAGATCGTCTAACAGACTAACAAATAATACGATGTATGCAAGGGTAAAGGCAAGTTTTATGAAGAGCTGATGGAAAACAAAACCAGAATGTCAAATGTTCAAAACACAAGGGGAGCAGAGGACACAGAAGTCGCAGATTTTCACCCTCACAATGGCATGACCAACTGGAATTGCAGCACACAATCTCTCGTGAACATTGTGAAAGAGAACAACACTGCTTGTCACCAGACCAAGATAGATCAAAGCTCACACTTTACTGTACTGTTGCTGTGTAATTGTGAAGACTGTAAGGAAAAAGATTTAGGTTGAAATGCTTTTAAATCTGGGACCATCTTCACTCATGAGCTGAGGTAACTTGTATCTCTATACTTTCACTTGTGACCCAAAGTGTCCCAAGTATACAATGAGTTGATATTGTGATTAGCACTTGCATGTATTGGAAGCTTGAGAAATTCAGTCTCACTCTCAGAGGTGTTCCTGGGACAGAAAATGTTTATAGTCTGAAAGTATTTATAAATGTAGCTCTTCCCTCCCTTAAAGCCTTGTTTTGATATTTAATTTTAATATGGACTTTTTCTGAGCACTAATATTTGTACATAAAATATGGTGTACAATGATGATTTCATGCATGTATATTTAGTGATTAAAATGTTTAACACTGCTAGATGATGGGACCATTTGGAGTCTTATTTTGAAGTTCACAGTAAACTGTCATGCTGTAATTACCGTCTGGCATTATAAGAAATAGAACTGATTTAGTATTTAATATATGTTAACCAACCTGACACAGACTCAGTTTCCAGAGATTACTGTTTTATTCCTGACTTTCATGAAATCGACTTGTAGCTTCACATATAAATGATATGTGGTATTTGTTTCTGTCTTATTTCACTAAAAGCAGTATACTCCCACTCCATGCATGTTGCTGCAGAAGAAAAGATTACATTCTTCTCTATAGCCAAGTTATATTACACACACACACACACACACACACACACACACACACACACACACACACATATCCCATATATCCTTTACCTATTTATTTATTGATGATCACTGCAGTGGGTTCAAAAATTTGGTTGCAATGATTGTGATATAATAAACATGAGCTTCACATTTTACTTCAATAAAATAACTTTACTTCCTATAGATATTTATCTAGCAGAGAAATTGATATTTTAAGATATTTAAAGAATAACCATGTTATTTCATTCAGTGTAGCAGTTTAAGGTTTAAGAGAATTGTGTTTATTCCAATCAGGTCTCATTTACTTTTGTTGCTTTTGGTACTTTTACTTTATTATATTTTTTTTTGAGACAGGATATTATGTAGTGTAGGGTGACTTAGAACTTTCTATATAGCCATGGTTGGTCTTGAGTCCCTGGTTACCCTGCCTTAGCCTCCCACTCACTGTATTCACACGCAAAAATCTTCACACCCAGCACTATTCTTTTCCTTCCTTCTGTCCTTCCTTCCTTCAATCCTTCCTTCTTTCCTTCCTTCCTTCCTTCCTTCCTTCCTTCCTTCCTTCCTTCCTTTCTTCTTATTTTTTTAAAACATACTCTCCATTCTAACTGGGGTCAGACTGTGTCTTATTATGGCTCTAGTTTCCATTTTTCTTACACAACTGACTTGATATTGGTCTTCCCAGAGGCCCCATGACACTCTATGGTTCATGTTTTCTAGCCTGTGACTCTAATAGACTGGGTGGTCTTTCACATTCAGGTCAATGTCACACTTTGTGTCACCAACATTTACTCCAGTTTTGAACATGCAGTAGAAGAACCATGAATAATTACCAGTAATATATGAGTTAGGAGGTGATTTGGAGACTCTTTTTCTAGTCTTTCTAATATCTCCTCTGACCTTTGACATACACAGGCAACTCAGGCAAATCTTTTTCCTAGCACCATAGCAGAACTCCCAAAATTATTCATTGTGGGCAAAGACTCTGCAGAATTCCTGGTATTTCATCTCCCAAACAATTTTTTCAGTATACCTGGATCCCATTACTACTTCTGTCATGCTGCAGGAGCTGCTTCTGCTCCTTCAGCCAATAGACTTTAAGATACCAGCCCACTTGGGCATGGTCTGGTGGTTGGTTTGCTTTAAAAAACAGTGGCAGCCGTGTGCTCACTCTCTTACTTCCAGCTCTGCTTCCGGCTACTAGACTCCTTTCCTGATCATGCAGAGGGCTGTTGTCTGGGACGATGATCTGTTAGTTTTTTCCCCTTTAAATAAATAACCATTCTATTAATCATAATTCCAAACTGGTGTGGGATTGTTTGTGACTTACACCTTTACCATCATTTAGTTGACTCTTTCCCTATGTGAAAAAGTCAAGATGGAGGAAGGATAGAGATGGAAAGCAAGGAAAGAGATGT
Source organism: Arvicola amphibius (assembly GCF_903992535.2). Taxonomy (NCBI): domain Eukaryota; kingdom Metazoa; phylum Chordata; class Mammalia; order Rodentia; family Cricetidae; genus Arvicola; species Arvicola amphibius. Next base: position 172,724,560 of record NC_052048.2, read on the forward strand.
TTGGATTGAGGGAGACATTATGGGGCTAGCAAGAAACTAAGTGCTAGAGAAGTTCCAAGGAATCCACAAGGATTACCCCAGATAAGACCCTAAGCAATAGTGAAGAGGATGCCCAAACTGGCTTTGCCCTATAGTCAGATTGATGAGTTTCTTAAATGTTACCATAGAGCCTTCATCCAACAACTGATAGAAACAGAGGCAGAGACCCAAAGTGGAGAACTGAGCTAAGCTTCCAAAGTCTAATTGAAGAGTGGGAGTAGTGAGAATATGAGCAAAGAGGTCAAAACCATGGTGGTGTCACCCACTGAACCTGAGCTAATGGGAGCTCACCAACTCCAACTTGACAGGGAAGGAACCAGAATAGGGCCAAACTAGACCCTCTGAATGTGGGTGACAGTTGTATGGATAGGACAGCCTACAGATCCACTTGGGAATGGCACTAGAATTCATCTTTACTGTGTGTACTGGCTTTTTGGAACCCATTCTTTTTGGATGAATAACTTGCTCAACCTAGATATAGTAGGGAGGGGCTTGATCCTTCCCCAAAGCAATGTGCCTTATGCTCTCTGAGGAGAAGATGCAGGTGAGGTGGGGGAGATGTGGAGGGGATGGGAGAAGGGGTGGAGAAGTAACTGAGATTAGTATGTAAAATGAAAAAAAAAGATAATTTGTTTTCTTTTAAAAAATAACGAAAGAAAAATTCTAGTCTACCAAAGTTTCAACAAAGTGAGCTCCAGAGTGTCTGTGGGAGTCCTAGGTATCTTAGAACCTGTCTCCATCTGTCAGGGTGGGGACTGTTGCCTTATCCTTGCCTGTACATCTGCTTTCCTCCTGTCTGTCCAAGATTGCAAAGGAACAGTCAGGAAGCTTTAACTAGTGCTACCATTTCTGCTGTGTTCCTGAAGAGCAGGCAGAAATTTCATAAAGTTGAATTGATAGGAAATCTATTTTCTGTGGTACTAAACAAAAGTAAGCAAAGAAATGATAAGTTTTCACTTGGTGCATTCAAATCAAACATGGAATGTTAATGCCACATGATGTAGGCTCGCTATGCTGAGGTTACTAATTGGCAAAGGGTTGATGACATTGTAGATTCTCTCATCATCCAAGAACAGTGAGACAGAAACAAGGAGACAGTATTGTCCTTTGTTTTAGGCAGTGACATCTCATCACACCCCTAAGCGCCCTCCCTCCAAAATGACCAGATTTCTGGAGATATCTCAGTAATTGGGTACAAATGTGACAAGACAGTAGGCCTCCCTGATCCACTTTCAACATCCTGTTTCTTACTGTTCGTGTAATGATAAGAAAGTTTGCTGTAATCGGTTTTGGTTTTTTTTTTTTTTTTTTTTTTTTTGGCATGCCTTTGTGGGAATGTCACATAATACCCACCAAAATGTGTTCTTCATATTCCCATCAGGTGACACAAATTAGTTCATATCATAGGGTACATACTGTTTGCTACAAAGTAATTTAAAAATTCATTAAAATGTCTATTTGCTCAAAGAAGTTACTATGTGGTTTTGTGTATGTGTTTTCTTTTCTTTTCTCATATATATCTGCCACCGTTTGCTCTCCCTTCGCCCTTCCCATTCCTTCACACCACGTTCCCCTTTCCCCAGATTTACTTCTCCCCCATTTCCCTTCAAAAGAAGAGCATCCCCATGCCCAGCCCCCTGCCAGGGATATTAAGTGAACATAACATCACAAATTACAATATAGGCACAAACCCTCATGTCAAGACTGGACAAGGCAACTCAGTAAGAGAAAAAGAGTCCCGAGACCATGCATACAAGTTATAGATACCTCCACTCCCACTGTTGGAAATTCCACAAGAACACTCAACTACACAACCATAACACATAAGCAAAAGACCTAACTCAGACCTCTACAGTGTCCACCATAGTCACTTTAGGCTCTGAGAACCCCTATGAGCCCTGCTGAGTTAATTCTGTGGGCTATATCTTGTGTAGTAACCTCTGTTTACTGCAATCCTCCCTACCCTGCCTCCACTTTTGCAGGATTCTCCTGTTTTCACCTAGTGTGTGTCTGTGAGTCTCTGAATCTGGATGACACCTCTCTGGTGACAATTGGGCTAGGAATCAACCTACAAATATAACAGAATATTGTTAGTAATCATTTCATTTTTTACCCAGTTGTGCTTGGGTCCATTGTAGCTGGTGCCATTGTTTTAAACCCGCCCCTTCCCTCCCATGAGAGGATGAAGTTCATCGCTACTGCTTTGCAGTTCATAGAGGGGAAACAACCTCAGACTCTGCATTTCTACTTTATACAAAAGCAGTCTTTATTGTGGGCTGTGGATTGTATCCACACAGAAGTGAAGGAAAAAAAAACTCTTTTAAAAGGAGCATGACTTTGAAGTTGTCCACAAATGGATTTAGAGTGATTACATGCTTTTGTGATAAATAGTCACAGCCAGTGCTTGTTTTATTCTTCACAAAATGCTTTATGAAAAGAGCAGGGCTGCAGATATGGAAAAGTATAATCAGACTAAAAGAATTAAGTTGACACAAAAACTGGCATCAATACTGTAGCTCAATAATAGAACACTTGTGTAGCAATGCACAGGCCCTGGGTTCAATCCCCAGAACCACAACATAAGTTAAATTCTATGCTCCAGTATAGAATTGCAAGTGCATGTACTTGAGAAATGTAAATATGATAACAACATTACATCATTTGATAAATTCTCCTTTATTATTCCCCACCTCACTGGAACATGCAGTCTATATATTAAAGGTACACAGTAAAGGATTGTCATAAATATCATCTCTTGTACTTAGTATATATTTGTACATGAATGGTAGGACACTTAATATCTATGTAGTCTCGAGAGATTTGAGGTCTACAATACAATGTGATTAACTGTAGTTACTATTCTAGATAGGGAAGTAGGAAGTTCTCACCCTTAGGTCACTGCCACCCCATTTCCCCATACATCAGTCCCTTGGAAGTGACTGCTTCTGAGTTAGACTTTTTCACATGCCACATATAGATGAGGTCATGCAGTCTTTCTCTCTCATTGACTGATTGCACTTGGTATAGCATCCTCCAGATTTCTCCACAGGTTGTAGATGATAACAAGATTTTCTCATTTGGGACTATAGAGCATATTTCATTTTGTAGTTAATTCTCTACACTTTATGTACTTATTCATTATTCATTAGAAGTGGTCATTTCATGTTGGTTCAAATAATTTTATTCTGCTTAGTAATTTGAATCCTCACACTAAAAAATAAATTGTAATTTTCCCAATAAGTAACAATTATTTATTCTCATAGCCATAAATATTTTACTTATGATTTTTATATTTTTAATTAAAATCTAATTATGTCTTTCTCCCCTTTTCTTTCTTCCATACAACTCCTACTATGTTTTTTCATCTAACCTATTTATTTACTCCCAGTCCTTCTCAAATTGATATAGTTTCTTCTTTGATTTTTATTGTTTAATATAAATATACATAAGCATATTAAAATAACCTGCTGAGTCCACTTGCCGTTGCTTCTGTGTGTATGACTCCAGGGCTGACAATATCATATTGGGTGAAGAATTAAGGAGTTCATCAGTGAACTACCATTAAATACAATATCATCCCCTTAATTTTAACTTTCTATGAAATAGAATACATATACAAATGTTGCAAGGAGACGGGCCCCATGTTTGTCCCAGGTGCCTGACTAGCTTACACACAAAATAACTACACAGAAACTGTATTAATTAAATTACTGCTTGGCCCATTATCTCTAGTTTCTTATTGGCTAAATCTTACATCTTAATTTAACCCATTTCTATTAATCTGTGTATTGCCACATGACTGTGGCTTACCAGCAAGATTCTAACCAGCATCTGTCTCAGGAAAGAGATCCATGGCATCTCCTACTCTGCCCTTCTTCCCAGCATTCAGTTCTGTCTTCTCTGCCTACCTAAGTTCTGCCCTATAAGGCCCAAAGCAACTTCTTTATTCATTAACCAATAAAAGTAATACATGAACAGAAGAACCTCCTACACCATTTCCCCTTTTCTGTTTAAATAAAAAGGAAGGCTTGAAGTTTAACATAGTAAAATTACATATAACAAAACAGGTATCAAATAAGAATTACAGTTATAATACTTATATTTACTTTATCTTTTATCATAACTAAGGAGAATTATAAATATATCTATAAATTCTTCAACTCCATCAAGGACTCCAGAAGGATATACTATTACCTAAGTAAACAGAAAGTACATTGTAAGCAACTTCTAAAACTCTAGAAATGACAGAGACATCTTACTGCCTGGATAGTTACCCGAAGTTCTTCTGTACCATTGGGGCATCCATCTTCAGCCTACAGGCACATAGTATCCAGCAGACTTTTCCATGAAGCAGGAAAATTCAAAGACAGTTCAGTCACTTTCTTCTGTATCCTGCAGAATGTCCCTCAGACTCTTTCATGAAGGAGGAACCCTGACGGACCATGTCACCTTTAGCCAAATTCAGCAGTCATCTCTCTGTGGGTACTTAATGTCTAGTGAAGCAGTCTGGCAAGAACAGTTTCTTTATTCATTAACCAGTGAAAGCAATACATGAAAAGAAGAACCTCCTACACTATACAACAAAGTGCAAAATCATAATTATAACAACCAGAGATTTTTGTCAACTGTTCTTATTTGTAAAATTAACCTACATGTTAAGAATTAACAGATTACCAATACCTTATAATCCAATAATCCTTCTCCATATGTTCTTATGATATTGTTGTTTGACAAAGTTAGCATAACTACATAACTACTCATATTTCAAACAGTACAAATTTGATTTAACTGTTGATATTATTTGGCACTCTAGGGTTTTTTTTTTTTTTGGCAAGGGAGCCCTTAAGTTCATATTTTTGTTTACTCTATGTAAACCTTTATTCTCACTCACACATATGGTGTTTGCTTTACTGCTCAACCATAATATATAAATACATTATTTGATACTTGTGATTTCTGATTTATAAAATCAATAATTTTAACTGTATAAGATAGAGCATTAATTCACCTAATTTTTAATAGAATTCAAGTTTTTGGAAAACATGAGAATAAATATTATGAAAATTCTAGAATATTTCTCAAAGTAGTACTTTTACTAAGGAGATCTTGTCTAGTTCCCCTTCCTGGGGGGAATCATTGTATGTCTCTCTTAGGGTTTTCATTGTTTTCTGTCTTCTCTGGGATTGTGGACTATGGGCTGATTATCCTTTGTTTTATGTCTAATATCCTCTTATGAGTGAGTACATACTGTGTTTGTTTTTCTTTGTCTGGGTTACCTCACTCAGGATGTTTTTTTCTAGTTCCATCCATTTGTTTGCATATTTGAAGATGTCATTGTTTTTTACTGCTGAGTAATATTCCATTGTATATTACTCAGTATGTTCAAAGTTCCAATGTGTACCACATTTTCTTTATCTATTTTTCAGCTGAGGGCTACATCTCAGTTGTTTCCAGGTTCTTGCTATTATGAATAATGCTCCTATGAACATGGTTAAGCAAATACTCTTGTGATATGAGTGTGCTTCCTTGGGGTATATGCCCAATAGTGGTACTGCTGGGCCTTGACGTAGACCGATCCCCAGTTTTCTGAGAAACCACCATACTGATTTTCAAACTAGCTGTAAAGTTTTCATTCACATCATCAATGAAGGAATGTTCCCTACTGTAGGATTACCTTCTGTATGGTTTGGGTATGTTTTATTACCATTGGTTAATAAAGAACCTGGTTTTGCCTATGGCAGGGCAAAATAGAGCTAGGTGGGAAAACTAAACTGAATGCAGGGAGAAAAAAGGTAGAGTCAGGGAGATAAAATGTAGCTGCCAGAGGAAAAAGACACCAGAAACTCATGAGTAGGCCACAGCCTCATAGTGATACATAGATTAATAGAAATGGGTTAATTTAAGATATAAGAGCCAGCTAGGAATGTGCTTGAACCATTGGCCAAATAGTGTTGTAAGTAATATAGTTTTGTGTGATTATTCAGGTCTAGGCAGTCAGAAAACTAAAGTGAAGTCTCCATTAAAAATGGTGCCCACTGTTTGAGGCATGGATTCACATAAGACCTGAAAAAGCTTAAGAAAAAAGATGGCTTCTAGACCCACAAAAACAGGAGCCAAGCACAGCTTCTTGGTAGCTAAATTTTGTTTTCAGATTGGCTCTGTTTGCTTGTAACAAGCAGAGGCACAGCTCCTTTAAAAAATGGCTACCTGATTCATACTGGCAGCATGAAAAGCTCTGACTCTTTTCAGGAGGTCCTGTTACAGAGAACTTACAGTTTGTGAGCAGAGTGCTACAAGTTGCTTAATGGTGACATAAACCCATTGCATTTCTAGACACAGAAGCAGTGAACAATATCTATTTCTGCCATGTTGGACATAGTGGCACCAACAGGCAAAACTGCAGCATTAGTCCTAGCCACATCCACTCAATTAGCAATTAAAAACCGACCTGCTTAGCATATACAAAACCCTCACCTGGTCAGAAAATGATTACAGATACACAATAAGACAGATTCAAATGAAAAAGGCCTTGGAATGAGTCACAGTATTGGATAAATATACATGGGCTTAAGAGAGAGAAAAGAGTACATGCAGCCATAGATTAAAGAAGTAAAGACAATAAAATAAATATTTAAAAGTAATAGAGTAATAAAAATGCCACATAAAGACAGAAAGTACACAGACTATCCGGCATATGTATGTTATTTTGTTTTCTTTGAAATTTTTGACCACAGAGAGATATTTGATTGATAAGTTAAACCAACATAAATATTTTAAAGATATCTTGACTTTAAAATTTGAGTCTAATGATATGTTACTTTGGAAAAGAGGTTCTGCTTTTATTTTCACAGAAGATGAGAACCTGTGAATTCATTCCAGGCTAACATGGTTTGATATAACAAGACCCCCCAATAGGTCTCCATAAATCCTAAAGATGCTTCTCCCAACAAACAGCAAGAAGTATTTTAGACAAAACTATGCCCAAATTCTCAAAATGATTGTTTATAAATGTTTATTTTCATTTAATGGGGCTTGATTATAAATGGTTAAATGGTTACCGTCAATCTCTTTCTAAAAAAGGGGGTATGGGAGATATTATGTAAAGATGAATATTTGCACTGGCATGGATCTTGGTCTAGTGATAAAATTTAAGATTGATTTGTTACACTGTATATGTATTTCTACTCTTGTTTAAGGTATTATGTTTATACAACTTGTTTAAAAGTGTAATATATAATTAAAATTATGGATTAATAGAAAATCATCTATACTAGTCAAGCTGTAGTCTTGTTAGATTTTCTAGATATACAGAGTTATATTTCAGTTAGATAGATAAACTTTAAAGACCTACAGAATATGACATATAAAATGTTTTAAGAAATTAAAATTTTCTTGACAGTGAGATATGTCTGCTTCTGGCAGCACCAATTACATCAGAGTGGTTGATGGGCACTGAAGAACCTTGTTGTGGAATTTGCCTTCAATATGACAAGGCTAGCCATTTGGGCAAGAAACTGCTTTTGCCTGTACTGTTTAAAGCTATGCTGTATAAACTAGACATGTAGGCCCCACAGAAAACTGACAAACTTCCCAAAAAAAGGTGAGACAGTCCTTCAATATTTCTTGCTTCATGAATAGTATGACAGATATACTGCAGAAAACAGAAAAAAAGTGACTGATAAACTACCAATATAGGCAAAACAGTCTTTCAGGTTTCCTGCTTCATGAAAAAGTCTGCCAGATACTATGGGCCTGTAGGCTGAAGATGGATGTCCCAATGTCACATACAAACTTTGGATGACTGTCCAGACAGTGAGATGTCTCTGCTAATTCTAAAGTTTTGGAAGTTACTTGCAATGCACTTCCTGTTTACTTAGGTAATATTTTATCCTTCTGAGGTCTTTGATGGAGTTGAAAATAGTTATACTTTGCCTTAGTTATGATAAAAGAAAAATTAGATATGAAACTTTAGATTCAAAAAGAAATATACTAACTGCAATTCTTGCTTAGTACCTGTTTTGTTATATGTAATTTTACTATGTTAAAGTTAAAACATTCCTTTTTATTTAGACAGAAAAGAGTAGATGATGTGGGATTCCCCTCTGTGTGCTGTGAATATCTTTTATTACCATTGGTTAAAAAGAAGCTGCTTTTGCCTATGGCAGGGCAGAATAGAGCTAGATGGGAAAACTAAACTTAATACAGGGAGAAAGAAGGTGGAATAAGGAATAAGCCATGTAGATGCCTAAGGAGAAAGACACCAGAACCTTATCAGTAGACCACCTGGATTAATTTAAGATATGAGAGCTAGCTAGGAATATGCTTGAGAGATTGGCTAAACAGTGTCATCAATAATATATTTTTTGTGTGTAATTATTTGGGTCTGGGAAGTTTAGAAACTGAAGTGCAGTCTGTGATTACAATTTCTCTTTCTTTGAGTCCTGTCCAGCATAAGCTGTCATTGGTGTTTTGTTTTTTTTTTTAATCTTAGTCATTCTGACTGGTGCAAGATGGTTTCTCAGAGTTGTTTTTATTTGCATTTCCTTGATGGCTAAGGATGTTGAGCAGTGCCTTAAATGCCTTTTGGCCATTATATATTCCTCTGTTGAGAATTCTCCATTTACATCTGTTTAGGACCCCATTTTAATTGGATGATTCATATTTTGATATCTAGTTTCTTGAGTTTGTTATATATTTTGGAGATGACTTCTCTGTTTGAAGTGGGGATGGTGAAGATTGGTTCCCATTCTGTAGGTTAACATTTTGCTGTGTTGACCATGTCTTCTTCCTTAGAAAAGCTTGTCAGTTTCAGGAGGTCCCAATTATTAATTGTTGATCTCAATGTCTTTACTACTGGTGTTATATTCAGGAAGTGGTCTACTGGGTCAATGTGTTCAAGGCTTCCCACTTCTCCTTTATGAGACTCAGTGTGGCTGAATTTATATTGAGGTCTTTGATCCATTTGGACTTTAATTTAGTGTATGGTGATAGATATGGATCTATTTGCACTCTTCTACATGTTGACATTCAGGTATTCCAGCATCATTTGTTGAATATGCTTTCTTTTTTCCAGTGTATAAATTTAGCTTGTCAAACACCAGGTGTGTAGTTTTCTCTGCCTAACTGTGCTCTGCCTGGCTATAGACTCAAGCCAGCTTTTTGTTATTAACCAATGGTATTCACAATACACAGAGGGGAATCACTTTTATCATCTTTTTTGTCTTATTACTCTAGTTAGAACTTCAAGTACTATATTAAATAAAGATGAGTGTGGGGTGGTAAGAAAGTGGAAGGAGTCAGAGGGTAGGAGGGAGAGGTATCTGGGATTGGTATGTAAAATAAGATTGTTTTAAAAATAAATAAAAAAGCAAAAGATGTTTTAACTGTATATAAGTATTTCTATTTTGTTCATACCCACCCACCATTTCTTCTATCCAGTTCCCCTCTCTATATACCCAAAACATCCCTTTCCAGCCTTATATCCCCCTATTATTTTTTGCGGTATTACAATGAGTCCACTCTGTACTACACACATGGATGTGGTGAATGGGTGTGGAGTCATCCATTGGATTAGGGGCAGTTTATCAGTAACTACCCACCCCCCCAAAAAATGACTCTCCTTCCCACAGTAGTCAACAACTTCCAGCAGCTCCTTAAGGTGGGTGAGATTTTAGGTTTAAAATGGATAGTTTAGTGAATAAAATTAAACTCTTTATGTCAAAAAGGTATACATATATTTAGCTTTAGGAAGAATCATTCCAAGCACTTTTTTTAATGCTAAGAATAATTTCTGGAAAGTTCATTTAATTCAGAAAGCACTACTGATTATCTTCTAGTTACCAGGGACCACATCAAACAGTTTGGAATCTGAATTAGGCAGTCCTAATATAATATGACCAGAGAACTCTATGTCAGTCTACAGAGAAGTCAAATATATAAGCATAAACTGCAGGGCAATATAACACATATTTCAGTTTGGATATAAAACCATCCTCTCAAGCTCAGAGCAAGTAAAGACTATGAGCAGCAGTTTATTTGTAGATAAGAGATTACATATGGTCCTAAAGCTTGAGTAAATTCACCATGCTTTAACAAAAAAAAAAAAAAAGAATGAAAACCCAAGCAATGCCTTCATCTCGTGAGAGCATGTGGAACACTCTCTGAAGGACAAAGGATAAATGAAATCCATTCGATGACTTGGTGCAGCTTGGTTGTGAGGGTATGTATGAGGTCAAAGAGGTCACCTCAAGTCAGCTTAAGAAGGAATAGAACATGAGTCAGAAGCTTTATTCTTTCTTCCTAAAGCTAATGGATATTTTTCAAACAAATGGAAACAACATAACATGAGGTAAGCTATTCTTAAAATAATGGTCCAGCAGCACTAGAGACCACAAAATCAAAGGTGGAGGGCCTAAGAGAAGAACGAATATGTGAGAATTACCACAGATGGAAAAATTTTGTATTCTATTGCTATATTAGTCATGAATTTAATATATGACACCATGTAAATTTCTAGTAAAATTACTCGCTGAAATACTTTAATAAAGAAAAGTGGCCCAAATTCAAAGTGTATTTCATTCCTTTTCACAAATAGGTCTCTTTTAAAATTAAAGCTGCTGTTTTTACAATGTGACCTTTATAATATGATTCATTTAAATAGCCTCAGAGAAATCAGAATAATTTTTAGACCAATATCTTATTTGTATGAAATGTTACTTAGTTTCATCTTATTTATTTCATCAAATGTTGTAATACATAAATCAGAGGAAACCAGAGACAGACAGACCATCATTCAGACACAGACAGACAGACAGAGAACATCTTAAACAAAATGAAAGGATCAAAGGATAATGCTGTAGATCCTAATTTCTAGAAGGAAGTTCTGCTGCTTAAACTTGCTTGTCATCTTGTGCATTAGAAATACCATGCTAGCAAAGCGGTTCTTCCAAAGAAAGCAGGATAATGAAATCCTTGCCCCCGTTTTATTATTTGATGCAAGGTACAAGTATACAGGTATACACTATCTCCCTTGACCATACGTGAACCAACTTACCAATCCATACCCCTTCATGTAGCACAAAGATTTTAAGGTGATTAAATGTTTCCCCTAGGTGAGTTACTTCTGAGAGTTAAAAAGTCTGGCTGTGATAACAATGGACAGAAAAGAGAAAGCACATGAGTTTCCCAGGTTTCAGATAAGATAGTATTGTAAAGAGGTCTTTAATTTTGACTAAGCGTCAATTACCACATCCTGTACTCTGATTCCTCTGTTGGTGTTATCTCAATGTGCCCCTTCTCTATAAAACAAATATGAGGGTAGTAGCTACATTGTAAATACTGGAAAATAATAATTGGGCTATTATGCTAATTTATACTTTGCAAACTTTCTAGACATTCATTATGCATTTGTAAAAGGCTGTCCCCAATGCATCCAGTGGAAATCTGAAACTCTGAGGGTGGAATGGCTCAGACAGTTCACAGACGGGGGGGGGGGAAGAACCTTGGGTTTCGAATGCTGCGTTCTCTCCACAGTGTCTCTTCTTATTATTCATGTCCCTGGTATTTAAGACCTGAGAACCAAGCTAAATATCAACATTATTATGAATTTTAATAGATTGGAATCCTATTTTGTAACTCCAGTTGGCTCATAAATGCAAGAAATCCAGTACTGACTGTGTTAGTTTGTATTCAGCAGGTGCTAGAGGATGTAAATGGCACTAATATTACACATTCTTTAATCTCAGAGTCAAACACAGCTATATGTGTGTTATTTCTTCTCTATTTGAACCCTGATGTGACTTCTATTAGCACAATTTAAGGAATCTAAAAAGTTGTGATTTATTTGAAGCGTAAGATTTTGCTGACACTGCATTATCTAGACTTTTTGTAACAGAATGTAAAGACCAAGTAATAGGAGTGAACTACTTGTGAACTCTGTGAAAATATTGTTAAATTCTTTCCAGGGGCCTTACATGTTTTTGTTTTCTAACTTTTTTTGGCCCTTAAGTTGTTCACTTGTATTCTTTGCGAAATGAACCAGTTTTTTTTTTTTTTTCTGGGACCTCTTGTTATAGTTTCTGCTGTATATTTATAACAAAGTCTAGTTCTTTTTAAGTTACTGTATCTAAAGCAGAGACATGTTACATGACATATTAACTTTGAATATATTCCCAACTTTACAAGGCCCACATTGCTCCTTAACATCTAAGGAAAATGGACTTAAATTGTGAAAACAGAGCTCACGCCGTATTTTCAAAGGATCATAATTACTGAATCTCCAACTTTGTAAGCCATTTCTCTGTAAAAATCGGTATGTGCTAAACATTTTCTGAGCTACTGCACACTGCAGGGTTTTCCATGTGAAAAGCAACAGCAAACACTTTTCCATAGAGTTATAAATGGCACAGGTAACAGAATGTACCAAGTACTGTGTCTTCCAGGTGTTCATGGTTTTACTGGAACCAGGGAGCTTGGTGATCTCTATTCTCTATGTCTTTTTTGTTCTTCTCTCCTTGCTCTCTAACAACAAATTTATGTCTCATACAGGAACTTTTCATTATCTTTTTAGTTCACAGACTTATCAGTTTGGCTGAGACTGAAGTGCTGTTGATTTGTGTGTAAAATAAAAACAGATCTCAAAAATGGTTCCCCAAAGGCACAAACCCATGTAAAACTTGTTCCCGTGAATACGGCTGAGAACAATAGCTTGTTACTAGCAAGGAGAATAAGAAATGGAGTGACTCTCCTGATAGCGTTACATGGAAAAAGCAAAGGGATTTTATAGATGAAACTGATCCTCAAACAAGGGGCCTTAGGTTCATCAAGAGGGGAAGTATCTTGGCTGAATCTGACTTATACGGGTGAGTCCTTCAATACACCCCTAGAAGTCAAACCTCATTCTCTTTTGAACATGAAAAAGCAAGCTACCATAAAATGAAATGAATTCTGACAGTAGCCACATGTACCTGGAAGGAGACCTCCAAGTCTTAAGTAGATGCCAGCCGAGCAAATTTCATCATACCTTGTGAGGTTCCAAGCTGCTCAATAAAGTTGTGCCCATATTTCTGACCCACAAAGAATTGAGAACCATTCTATAAGCTCCTGATTATGAACTATCCTTTTTTTTTTCAATTCTAAAATTTGCATGGAAACACAAAAGAACCAAAGCCTTGCCTGATTTTAAATTGTACTATAATGCTATAGTAACAAAACAGCATGAAAACAACTAAAAATTAAATATGCAAACCTACTGAAAAGAGGGCTCAGAAATATATACAGGTATAGCTACCTGATTCTCAATGAAGGAACCAAAACACACCGTAAAGGAAAGAGTCTCATCAACAACTGTGAGGGGAAACTGTACATTCACATACAAAGATAGGAGCTAGCACCCTATGTACCATCCTGTATATAAAGAAGTTAAAAATAGAAGTGAAGATTTTAGTAGAAAATCATAGACTCTGAGACAACTAGAGGAAAACAGAGGATACCCTTAAAGGCATAGAGATAAGCAAAAACTTTCAGGAAAGTACTCCAATGGCTCAGGAAATCCAGCAGGAGTTGAAAAGGGGAACTGTAACAGATCCAAAGCTACTGCACAGTAAAGAAATCAATTACCAGTGATTAAAATCTACAGGATGAGGAAAGTCTTAGTAAGTTATTAATCTACTAAGGGATAATACCCAGACTATATGAGGAGCTAAAAAAAACGTCATCATTTTTTTCTTCATAATACCCACGCTTTTATAAAACCGGTTTGGAATTCCTAATGATGGTCAAAACCACTGAAAATCAGTATAACTGATCATTAAATAAAACAAGGTGAGGGATGCGGCTGAGAAAAATAAATGATTATCCAAACTTCAGCAAGTTTTGTGAACATTCCATCCAGACAGGGTGACTGGGCATATAAAATAGTAGTCAGTGAAATACAACTCACCACTCAGATTCAAGGACTGCAACAGTTCAGACTTTCTCTCATTAAACATGCCAAAGTGCTAATTTGTGTGAACTGGGCTTCAGTGATATAGCTGGGACATTTGGTGGCATTTTAACTAATGAGAGTTGATTACATTGTTTTTATTTGCACTGGCTAGTATGACCGCGTGATTAATCGCAGTCATTGTCAAGCTGGGAACCAGATTTAACTTCCAGGAAAGCAGAATGCAGGCATATAGTTTCTATAACAAATAAAGCTGAGACTGTTAAGAATCATGCACAGCTAGGCTAACTCAGAGACCGATTTTTTATATGAATATATACATTCTCAGATCTGAACTTGGAAAGCATGACTTATCCACTCATAATTTTTTTGAGACAGGGTTTCTAGATAAGGCTGTCCTGGAATTTATTCTGTAGAACAGATTGGCCCTGAACTCCACTCATAATATTAATCATGTCTTAGGGCTGCAATTTTGAACTTTGATTTCAAATAACAACACATTTTGTGAGTATACGTTACTCTATGTCTATGTTTTCGAAATTTTTATGAGTGTTCTAGGTAATTCTTAGAAACTCTAGGGTCTGATAACTCATGCAAATGCAATTTATGATAGATATTGTCCTCAAATATGAAGGTGCAGAAAAATTCTCAAATAGTATCCCAACTGAAATTATTATGTTAAAAACCATGGGTTGTATGTGAGAGTAATAATTACATATTCCTCTATCCTACTTTTATCATCCTGAAAACTATATCAGATATTTTCAATTGCACTTATTTTATTATTGTAGAATTACAGGGGCCAATGCGTACCCTGTAAACTTCCTTCAATTTCAAAACTAAAGCCGATGCTTTTGGAGCTCTCCAAGTTTACAGTATCATGCAAACATCAATAAAGCATCTATTTCTTTGTTATCAGAGTATTGTGGCTGCTCTGTCCTACTTTTTATAATTGGATATTATTAAAGATAAAAAAGCTTCCAAAGATGAAGAAGCTCAATGTGTTTCTAACAAGGTATTTTGAAATATTTGACCTATCAGGAAATAAAAGGATTTCAAATGGTGGCATTTGAGTTCATCCAGTTCCCACACATCTTGGTTGCTGTCAGAATTCAGTGCCAAAGACGAAAGACTCAATGCAGAAACTATTATACATATGGCGTGAGGAAATTCTCTCTCCTGATTTGAAAATCATCATCTTTTTTTAGAGTGTTCACTTCCTCATTAAAAGTGTTAACATTAAAGATAAGATTTCTAACCATCACTCCCTACTCCCCCACTTAAGATGAAGGACACTCCATCTTGTGTGTATGAATATAAAGTACTGTGTACCATTTTCTTGTCAATTACCTTTTACATATTGTCAAGCTGGCCCTGCTAGAATGGAAATTCTACAAAACAGAGATTTCCTTTTCCTTTTGACAGATCTGTGTATTCTGTCTAGAGAAGAGGAGCTTAAATATCACAAAGGAATCCCCACGGATTTGTTAAATGTGTAAATTCACTCACAGACGATGCTCGAGGAGTGCTGGTTATTCAAATATCTCTAAGGAATGAGCATATTCAAGCACTACTATGTTGGGCAACATTCAGAAGTCTAGGAAAGCACTTTTTGAAGGACAAAGGAAATGTTTATGCTCATATACAGAAAGGAATTGGTACTCAACAATAGGTCCTGCACCTTTACATGTTCCTCAGTTGTAGGGTTAAATTAATGTTGGCATCTCCTATTCTCTTATTTGGTAATCAACTGAACAATGCCCAACATCAGAAAATGTAATTGGCTTGGATTAAATATGTAGAAGTAAAGAAATAAGGGAACAAAATCTTAGTGTCCCATATCAGAGCAATATCCTGATAAATTGAAATGTGCCTGCAAGAGTACTATATTTAAATGATTTCTTTTAGTATAATAGGACCTATGGCAAATTTGAAATCAGAATATCACCTACCTTTCAACTACTAACTAACATTCTATATAAAATAACAGAACAATGAATAAAATTTAAAACTAATTTTAGCAAATTATTGTATGGGTAGCTTTTTAAGGTAAATCTTTCTCTCCCAAGGGGAAGTTTATATTACATTGTTGTGGTCAATTGACTCCTTTCTCCATTATATAACAGAACTGCAGAGAGAGCAAAAGGGAGAGAATGAAGGGTGATATGGTGGTCTGTACATAAATAGGCAGCACTATATTTGTCTGAACTGGTGTATTATTTTTCTCTCATCATATGCCCAATACTAAATGCCACATTAAAGCCAGCATTTTAATGGCTCTCCAAGTTTGGTGGATTGAAAGAAAATGGACTGAAAAGGGAGTGGCACTATTAGGAGGTATGGCCTTGTTAGAGGAAGTGCATCACTGTGGGGGTGGGCTTTGAGTTCTCATATGCTAAAGATAACGCCCAGGGTCTGAGTCCACTTCCTGTTTTCTTCTGATCAAGATGTAGCCAGTGCCATGTGCCTGCATGCTGGATCCCATCCTGGGAAACTTCTCTGCAAGACTTTTCCGTCAACCTGGACCATCATACCTTTCTTGCTATGATGTTTTGTATGTACAAACATTTTTCTCTTTCTCATATAGAACACTCTCTCTCTCTCTCTCTCTCTCTCTCTCTCTCTCTCTCTCTCTCTCTCTCTCTCTCTCTCTCTCTCTCTTTCACACACACACACAAATACATACATACACACATCTTTGGTTTTGGTCTGTCATACTACTATTATATATCTCTAATCTATTTGAGAATAAGACTGTTCCAAAGTATATAATCTTTCCCCATTCTCACCTTGATTTTTCACAAAGTTTTTCAATACCAGAATTTCAACCCCTTATTGTTAGTATCACCCCTTCATATTGAAAAGACGTTGTAAAGTCTTAATCTCTTGGAAGAATTTAACACCAGGCTGTCAGGTCTGCCTTATTTGAAACCTTTCTTGGCCTCTAAGACAGCACATATCCTCCTCATTTGCTCCTGACTCACAGCTGCTCAGTCCCCTTTCCTTCTAATTTTTTTTCTGATTTCTTTATCATAGTCACTGAACCTGTTGTCTTTTCCAGCAACACTCATGGCTTGGGTGCACTCCTTCGATACAAAGACTACAAACATTAATTGTCACCCTTAATGTGTCTTCACAGTCAAGATCTCCATGATAAACTCCTGATACATGGAGCCAAGTCACCACAAAACTTAGGCTTGTAGGCTAGCAGTCTTTGCTATCTTGTCCTTCTGAAATAAAGCTGTAGTCTTTTGGATAAGCTTGTCCTTCCATCAGTGTTCTCCTCAATCTTTCCATTATCTAAATCTAAAAGTCCTATTATTCTCGACTCTTTTCTCAGTATTTATGCTCTAGGAATCCACACTGGCTTTGTGGATAACATCCACATGCTGACTAATTCCTACTGTCACTGCTGCTCCCAACTCACCAATGCCTCCTGCTTCTCCTTGCCTTCTTTCTATTTGCTCTTGTCTTACTTAGGGGCATTATTTTTTATGATGAAACATCATAACCAAAGCAACCTGAGTAGGAAAGAGTTTATTTGGCTTACATTTTCACATCTTAGTCTGTCATCAAAGGAAGTCAAGACATGAACTCAAATAGGGCCAAAACCCAGAGGCAAGAGTTGATACAGAGGCCATGGAAGGATGCTGCTTACTGGTTTGCTCCTCATCATTTTCTCAGCCTTCTTTCTTATAGAACTCAGGACCACCAGCCAGGCATGACACTACCCATGGTGCCATGGGTTAACTACCCCCCCATAAATAAGAAAATGCCCTACAAGCTTGCCTACAGCCCAGTCTTATGGAGGGAATTTTCTTCATTGAGATTCCCTTCTCTCAGATGACTTTAGCTTGTGTCAAGTGGTCATAAAACTATTCAGTGCAGCTCCCCAACAGTCTCTTTTCTCACAGTGGCAGAACAATCCTGTTTAGGCATAGGTAGAAAGTGACTTTCCATGGTATAAATATCCCAATACTCCTCCGCTCACTAAGAGTGAAAAAGCCAAAAGTCTTACAGCGCCATGTAAGATGCTATGTAATACAGCTGCATTTCCTACTTCCTTATTATGGTCCTTTGTAATACTCTGCTCACAGTTGCCTTCTTGCTACACAAGGAGACTCTAGATAAACTCATGCTTTGTGGCTTTCACATCTATTCTCTACTCTGGAATGTTCCCATCCCAGATAGTTATAGAGCTTACTCTTCAGTGTCTGGTTGGTTTTGTACTAATGTTTCCTTTCAAGGAAGATTTTCTTTTGTTCACCCATTTACTCTATGCTATGATCCTCAATTTTGGTTCTCCTCGTAAATTATCATTTTATTTTCTCTATAGCATATACATTCCAAATTCAAATCAGTGTGTGTGTGTGTGTGTGTGTGTGTGTGTGTGTGTGTGTGTGTGCATGCAAACACTTACGTATGGATGTGTTTGACCATTCATGGAAGTAGGAGTCTAGAGGACAATGTCAGCTGTCTTCCTCTATCACCTCAACTTGTCTTTTGGAGACAGAGGATCCAAGGGTTCTCAATGGTTGTAGATTTTACCATCTCAGATAGACTGGGTGGATAGTGAACCCTCGTGACTGACCTTTCTTAACTCTCATAAACCAGAAGGTTACAAATATATGTCACCAAATCTGGCTTTTGCAATGATACTAAAGATATAAATCAATGTCCTTGTGTTTTCACAGCCAATATTTTACCAATTTAGCCATTCTCCCTAGCCTCCAAATTAATGTTTTAATTCCTTTCCTCTGTGTACAGAATGGAGGTCCCATGTGTGTTAGCATTTTTTGGTTATTCTATTTTCTTTTAAAATAATACTTTAACATTTCATTATTAAAATAGTAAATAATTTTCTCCTTCCTCTTTATTACTCAAAACTCCCCTATATATAGCCTTCTTTGTTCTTTTTCAAATTTAAGTCCTCTTTTTGCATTTATTGCTATTATGTACATATATGTATAAATCTATATAGAATTAGTCTGTTTATAAAGAATTAATATTAAGAGGCACCTCAGACCACAAAGATAATTTTATTATAAAACTAACTCTCTGAATTACTGTGTAGGTGTCTTTACTTATGTAATGAAGACTCAGAAATCAGTTGTCTAATGTTGCATCACATTGATAGAATAGGAAGTTTGATCCCAACTGAGACATTGCCTCAATCTAAACTATCCACACTTTTTTGGCATTTATATTTTATGTCTCTAATACTGCACATGTCACATGCTTAATAGCCTTTTCTCTGTGAATTTCCTACTTGCTATTTTTCTAGATCTTTATGAATAAGAACATTGAATAATTAACTTCCACAACTTTGATGCCTCATGTCAAGCTTGGAGGAAGTGTTTATCGAGCTTTTGTTGAATTCACATTAACAAATGTGAATATTGATGAATGAATGCATAATAATGCAAAACTGAACAAGTATTTTAACCACAGTATTCTAAATCATCATAAATTCAAAGAAGCTTAATGCTTAAAGAAATAATGTCAGAAAAATGCTAAAAAGTGGCAAACTATTGCCTTATCACTTAAAAATAAAACATTAATTTTTGTCAGTTTTACAAATTGCCTAATATACTGATTGCACTTGACCTCCATTCTCTCCTCTCTCTTCCAACTTTTTCCACCTCTTTCCTTTGTAAAAGAACCTGTCTCATATTTGTGTCTTTCATTTTGTAGTGTAACTCATTGAATTCAATCATCTATGTGTATATTAACTTTAAGCTATACATTGGAGCCTGGTGGGAATCATCAGTTAGTATACAAGTGACTTCTCATTCAGAATCCACCAGTAGCCAATAGTTTACTGAAATGGGATTTAGTCTCATGAGTCCAAAACTGAGTTACGATTGACTAATGACTGGCCCAGACTTGTGCAGGCCCATATTTATACAGTCCACAATTGCTATGATATCATTATTGCAATGACTGTGTCATAATTGGAAGACAAATTTTGTCAGCCATCCCCCTTACCTCCCAGCTCTTTATTTACACTCAATGCTACAAGATGTTCTCTGAGACCTAATGGTGGATGGTCTAATATTGTTTTAGACCTGAGCACTCAGATATAACTTGCTGTTGGCATCATGAGTACTCGTGAGCCTCTACATACATTCTAAGTCATTGAAAAGAAAAGCCTGTCTTATTTAGCCTAGGTAAAGCAGTCATGGATATACAGATAAATGTTACAAGTTGACATATCTTTTCTGGAAGCTTGATACTGAGCTCATATGATTCATAGCTAGATAATAATATTTTATTCCCCAGCAACTTGAATAGCATCTTTGGCACTATGAAAACCTGCCAACACAGAATGAGTTTTCTACTTAGTTTCAGCTCTATTTCTCTATTTTGCAAGTAAGGTATGCAGTATCTCAATAATAGAGTCTCATCAATTAGTCTTTGTGAGTGAGCATGAAAAATGCCTGTTCTGTTTGGGAGACCTCTGGGGCCTACTTGACCAACAGCTTAGTAAGAGATATCTCACACCTGGCCTTGGTGATTTTGTTTAAAAATTCATGGTTTGGGGGGACCACCTAGAATCATTATGTGTCATCATATTCCATAAAGAAAATCAGCAATGATGAAGAAAAGTTCTCTGACTTTTCAAGTAGAAAGCTGCAGTTATTAACTGGCTCAATAAATGTGAGTGTGCACAGTTCTTTTATATCACATACTTGAACGTCTCTGCTTTTTGGAATAGGTTAAAATCCTGCATAATTTGAAACAATAAATACTTAAAATGTGCTACAACTTTTATTGCAAGATACTTCATAATGAATGTTTCATATTTTTCTTGGTTGTAGAAATAGTAATATATATATATATATATATATTACTTAACTCTTAAATTCAGAAAAATAAAATTATAATCTGAAATCAAAATAATCAAAAATCAGAAATATCTCTTATAAATGATAATTAACATACATATTAATTAATTGAGTTCATAGAAAATATGATGTCCTTATAAAACATGTTAAAGAACTCATATTAGTATTACATATGAATAAAAATGTGGGTATAGTTTACGTTATAAGCTAAAATGAAGATGAGGAGGTGTTTCAGTAGATAAAGTATTTCTCTTTAAAGCCCAAAGACTCAATTCTCAGATCCAGAACCTACAGAAAAAAGACTAGTGTGGTAGTGGGCCATTGTATGGGAGTGCTGGAGATGTAGGGTCTTTTTGAGGCTCACTGAGCAGAACAGCCTTGGCAAGTCCATGCCAATGAAAAGTCTTGCCTCCGACTAAAGGATGATTGTCACTTAGCCCAAAGTTGTTACCAGGCCTCCATATGCACATGCACAAAGTTGTTGGCACACTCTCACACATATGTGCTATTCATACCCATGAACACATCAAAGGTAAAAAGAAAACAAGAAAAGTAATGTGCCATTGACCCTTGCATTAGGTATTTCTCTGTTGTTATGACAAAATATCTGAAGCCCAATGACATATAAAGAATATAGGCTCATTCTTCTTGTTTAGAAAATTAGTATGCTTTATGTCATTACCAACCAACCAGCCACAACTTGGAAGTGATGCTTTTGCTAATATAGCATACTCCATCAAACAAAATTAAAGACAAACTTCTCTGAAGTGATTTTAATGACATGATACTGAATAACTTAGAGTAATTATGATGGTTGAGGCCCATACCACACTTTTTATTCTTAATTAAGTCCTTGACTTTATTTAAGTCACATATGTGTGACCTGAAAATCCAAAATCTGTTGCATTAACTTGGTCCATACCTCCCTAGCAGCATGGTGGATAAACATGTGAATGGGAAAGATCGCATCATGAGACAGAAACAGACTAGATCATAGGCATATTCTTTCTATAGCAACCCTGTCACAAGAACTACCTCAGGGCCCCAGGAACTGCCTTAATCTTTCCTAAAGCCCAGTGTCAATAACTTCAACTCCTCTTCTTGAATCACACCTCTTAAAATCCCTGCTCTGACTTTCTAACATCTTCACAGTGTTCCACCAATACAATCTTTGATTGACAAAGTGTAATAAAATCATAGCATTTTGGAGGATAGATTTTTAAATCCAAATGTCCCAGAAGTTTGGGAAAATATAACTGGTCATTGTGATTTCAAATTGGTTTGTTAAAAAATCACGAAGATGTTAGTCTGTGAGAAAAGTTCACTGTTTATTGACTAAACTTGACTGCAGATTAAAATGATAAATAATGTTTAAATTATGTGTTGAACTTATAAAAAGAAACTGTAAAAATTCAATGTATTTTGAAGATTCTACAAAGTGTTTGATCCGTTCTTTAGTCAATGTAATAGTTAAACATGTAACTGAAGTCTTCAGAATAAAACAGGGGGCATTTCTCCTTTATAATTTAGAAGCATAAAGTTTAGTTAGAAAAATCCAAACATTGACAGATGATTAAAATACAACTTACTTGTATAGCTGAAAGTAAAGTCACTGGTTTATTTATTAATTCTTTGTTAGTGTTGTTTTCCCTACTTATATTGAACAAAAACTTACATTGAAAAAAATGTTACGATGACTCGGCTACATACCTATGACATTCTTACTAAACAGTTGATATTATGGAAACTCTGGACCTCAGGTGGATATTTTAAAATATGGTGTCTTTCTGCAAAAAAAGGGGTTCTGGATCCATTTGTGCATGTCTGAGGTTGACTTCTAAGTTAATTAGGTAGTTTTTAGTTGATACAGTCCCTGGGTTCAAAGCACCATTGGTTTTAAACTCTGCTACTGCCAGGGGCAGTAAGTAATTTCCCTGGAGTTTGTGCTGATGTCCTTAATCAAATGTGATTGGTTTTCTTTGACCACTGTTGAAACTAAAATAGTACCCAATCTCCAGCTGGTTATTCTCAACCAAGTAGAAATAGGTTTTTCCCAGAGATGATTTATAATAGTTTTAACTAAAAGTTGTTCTCATCACGCCAAGAATACAGAACTGGTAGATATGGAGAGAAGAGTGTAGCCCAGAGGATTAAGAAAGACCAATGGGCACTGACTGAGAAAGCCTATTTGTTCCTTCTATTACTCATTTGTATTCTCTAGGCACAGAGGTTGTCTGGCATCAGCAGAAGTCCAACCTAGGGATGAGGGACTGTTAACAGCATATTATTGCAGAGTAGCATGAAGTAGACAGAAGAAAGAAAATCACTGTGCACTGCAAGCATCACTTCTGCCAGAACAAAAACAACTGCTATATCTATGGGATCTATATCAACTTAATAATTCAGCATAATGGATAGAAGAGCTCATGAAGTTCAATCTCTAGCTACAGATCTATTGGCAGTTATTGGCCACGGGGGTAGGAAGAGTCCTTTTGCTTTGAGGTTGTGATCCTTGATGGGGTTGTGTATGCTCCAGCAGATGGCCTTATGCTCAGATCAGGTAGAACTGAAAGGACTCAGACTTGGTGGGTTGTAAAAGAGTACATGAAGTTGGGAGTAAAAAGTGAATAGGGGTTAATTAAGAGGTGATAGAAATATGGGGGTGGTGGCAAATTTGATCAAAACCCAATTTCTGCATATATGAAATTCTCAAATATTAAGTAAGAAAGGGGAAATTCAGCATACTTCTTGATTTCAAATACAAATATACCTTATAATGTTTATATGGTTCTAATCAATAGAGCAATTACTTAAAATCTCCCAACAAAGTCTATTAACCATTTAAAGTCTCTTGCAACATGTGTTTATAAAATTGATAAACAATCCTTGGTAATGTTAGTTAAATTGTAGAGTCTGTTTGTGTGTGTGTGTGTGTGTGTGTGTAAAAGGAATCCATACAGTTTTAAAACCAAATTTTTGAGCTTTCTCTGATCACTTTCTCACCACATTCTTCCTATCATATGTTTCTAAATGTAGATACAAGGATGTCTTTCAGAAGCTCCCTGTCAATATTTTAGCCAAATGAGTATTTTCTTCAAGAATGTCCTTTTAAACCCATGTATTCCTAAACATGGTCTTCATAAAGGACAGTACCAACAAATTCATGGACTTTAATTAACTAAATTAGCTAGCCACAATTATCCAGCTGATGTGTCACTTGGATAACGATATTTCTGATCTGAAGGAAGAAGCTTGGAACAACTCTGCTGTTGTCTGTTGGATGGCTTTGTTGCAGATTTCAAAGCATAATAGATGATTTCTGTACACTAATTTCTTTTTAAGTGTTTGAGAAAAAATGACCTGGCGGAACCATGATACGAAGAAACAACAACTTAAGTTGAGGCCGGGGTCAGCCTGAAGCTGAATGCTGTGATCTGTTCTGACTTCACCTGGAAGGTGAATCTCCACCCTCTTGATCTAGAGCAGAACCTGCAATGAGACAGCTGTAGCTGTGTGACTCGAAATGCACAAAGGATATATGTCCCTACACTTTAACTTCATCCTTTTCCTGGTTTTGACATATTCATATGTATATGAGTGTAATTTTATTGTCATGTTAATGTATTTTTGCACAAGTGACTTTTTAGTTCTTGGTAGTTGTGTATTAATGAAGCGATTTTTAAAATTTGTTTACTTTTTACTAACATGCAAAACTTAGGTTTTATTATGGCATGTTTGAAGCAACTTCTGTTTTATTCATTTCTCCCCTCCATGCCCTCTCCTCTCCTTTTTTATTCTGGTAAGTACTCCCGTCCCTAGTAGATCCTTTGTGCTTTCATGTCACACGTGATCCCTTGCTCTCACTTCCTCCCATTGCCTTCTGTTGACTTCTCCCTATTAGTTTTAGAGTCTATGCCCAATCTCACACCTGCTTATGTAAATACATACAAACACTGAAAGTTAGGGTCTACATATGAAAAACTACATATGCATTTTCTTTCTGAATCTGGGTCACCTCATTTAATGGTGCTTTCCAGGTCAGCCCAGGTCCCTAAAATTTTTATACTTCCATTTTCTTAAAACTGAATAAAATTACATTGTATATGTTTCCATATTTTTGTTATCCATTTTAAAGAAGGGGTTCTCTAAACATTAAAAATAGAACTACCTGGCCGGGCAATGGTGGAGCATGCCTATAATCCCAGCACTCGGGAGGCAGAGGCAGGCGGATCTCTGTGAGTTCGAGGCCAGCCTGGTCTACAAGAGCTAGTTCCAGGACCGGCTCCAAAGCCACAGAGAAACCCTGTCTCGAAAAACCAAAAAAAAAAAAAAAAAAATAGAACTACCTGAAGACTTAGCTATTCTACTACATAACATATACCCAAAGAACTCCACATCCTACCATTGATATGCTTACCTATTTATGTTTATTAATGAGGCACTTATAATAGCAAGGAAATTCATTCAGACAGAAGTTCTATCAAGTGAATCAAATTTTGTCATATCCTTTTATTTTTTTTTCGAGACAGAGTTTCTCTGTAGCTTTGGAGCCTGTCCTGGCACTAGCTCTTGTAGACTAGTCTGGTCTCTAACTCAAAGAGATCCTCCTGCCTCTGCCTCCTGAGTGCTGGGGTTAAAGGAATGCACCACCACCGGGCAATTTTGTCATATTCTTTAGAAATGCAGAGTGACACAGAAAAGATTCAATCCTTCAGGACCTTATCAAACTTATTTGTACCTTAACCAAACAAATGTTTACAAGTTAGTAATAGAAAATTAAGTGATCTATCTTAAATTTTATTGCTATTTAAGTGGTCCTATATTCAATGGACCATCACAAAAACAGTTTGAAATAGTCCTGCATTAGGCTGACTTTTCCTATGAAGGTTTGAATAGTTTTTATATAGTATATGAAAACTGTTTCTCACAAATTTTTAAAGGACAACTACCATTAATTTTAGGCTTGTGTGTGGTGTTCATTGTCAAAGGCCCCCAGATAAATGGAGCCAATAGTATATACAGACATCTCTCTGTCTGTGTTTATATCTCTCTGCTGAGAGTAGGAAGAAGATCAGAGATGGTCATAAATATGACCAGAATTCATTATATACATGTATGAAATTGCCAAAAAACAAGTTAATATGGTGGAGAAAAAAATCTTTGCCCTTACTGTTACTTGCTTTAATTGTGCTAATTCACCCTAAGCATATCTTTCAGTTGCAAGCTGACACTCAGTGTCAGGTTTAAAACTATTTTACAGTTCTTAGCATAACTTGGATAACTTTCATACACACTGATAGAATACCTGGCTCCTTGCTTGGAGCTTCTTGTTTTACTGTGATGGCTATTATGTTGATCATAAAATAGAAAATAAAACTTTAGGGCAAGATCAGGAGGTAAGGCATGTTCTGAGCTGTCTTTACAGTGGGCATGATGCTTCAACCTCTAACCTTGACCTTTGAATCTCACTGCAGCTATCTTTCTGGCTAAAGCTATAAATTTGCAAGAATTGGGTAAATTCTTATCACAATAGCAGGTGCCTTGACTTTCACTTGTTATTTCCCCATCTGACTAAATTCTGATACCACCCTCATCGTATCTGCTTCATTTTATCCTGTAACTCTCACTAAATAAATATACCACAGATACATTGCTTCCTTAGCAATCATTATAAACTTGTTTGATACTT
Organism: Arvicola amphibius; assembly: GCF_903992535.2. Lineage (NCBI taxonomy): Eukaryota > Metazoa > Chordata > Mammalia > Rodentia > Cricetidae > Arvicola > Arvicola amphibius. The sequence continues at coordinate 172,751,078 of NC_052048.2, forward strand.
TTTCACGTATAAAATATTTTTATACATGTCACCCCATACAGGCTTTTACCTAGGAAGAAGACAGGCCTGGAAGTGTGGCACAAATTTAGAACAATAGAAATGTAACATTTCAATTTTTATAAAATCAGAAGGTGTTAACTTTCACTGCTCATAAAATCCATCATATCAGGTAAAATATGGTACAAGTGAAGGCCACACATTCTCTCTTGCAATGTCAGAATGTAGAGAACAGATTCAAGAAGAGTATGCGGAGGCTTTTTAATCCGAGATTTTTTTCCCTGTTAACTCAAGGAAGTTACTTATCTTGCAGAGACAAAGCAGCAGACAGTTGGAGCTCACGAAATAAAATAGAAAAATTTGGGGAATCACGGGCAAATCTGCCAAAATCTATCGAGACATGGCTACCTTCCTTGGTCTTCCCATGTTGGCAATCCTTATGTCATATGGCTGTAAATGAAGCAGGGCACCAAAGGAAGACAATGAACAAAGAGAGATCAGCTTTCATGACTAGGACATAGTTGGTGACATATAACAATCGTCCATTTCTTTGAAAGACACAACATTTTTATGACATCCTATAAGCCAAACACAGATATGGCTGATGAACTTTGGTATTTGTGGAAAGAGGCAGGGGGTTAATCCAGCACAGGATTCAATGGCAGACTTATTGAAATGCCCTTCTTCTACCTCACTGTGGCTTCAGGTGAAAAAGTCATCTCTGTTACAGGACCAGCATCTCCCAAAGTTCTGCTCCCAATAGTCCAAGATGGGACAGTTCATAGGAGTCCAGGACTAAGTCCTGAGGGAGACCTCTCGAGCTTAGTTATTCTCAACACACCCACCTACAGAAATGATTTAAAAGTTAGGGAAGGTAGATTGCAGTAACTTGCTGTAAGAAGCATCCATTGGCACAGTCACTGTCAGCAGTATTTTTTATTATTTATTTAGTATAGCTCATTTTTATTGTTTCTATTAGGCAGCATTATTATTCCAATGGAGAACATTTAAAATTCATTTAATACCTAATATTTAAAATGTATTCTCTCATGTTTCAAATAATTACAAATGCATACTAAAACTTGTATTCAACTCTTTTGGCATCTAGGAACACCGGATTCTCAAGTTTCAAGTATAAATGAATTTCAAATTAAACAACAGTCAGAAATAGTTTTCTACGTGTGAGCATGTAGTTTACCCTGTATTTGAATGTAGTTTCATACTCTTATTGCCAAACAGAAATTGTATAGTTTTGTTATGCTTATGTTGTGTTATTTTGTAAAGAATTTTAAGTTTTGCTGGGAGGAGAAGAGTTGGTCCTTCCCAGAGAAGAGTACATCAAATTGGTTGTCCAGTGCCAAAGAGTCAGCCCTCAAAATATATATACACACAAGCATAACACAGGTTGGACAGGTTATAATTAGAAATATGTATATATACATATACACACATATATATGTGTGTACATATATTGTACACACACACACACACACACACATATATAGAGAGAGAGAGAGAAGCATGAAATAAAATCATGTATTAAAAAAGGTCATGACTTTGAAGAAGAGATGGAAGGAGTATGTGGGATGATTTGAATGGAGGAAAGGGAAGGGATACTTTTTGTAATTAAGTTATGATCTCAAAAGGGGGTAGAATTTAATTTTTTTTCTATTTTTTTATATAATATATCATTTTCCCCTCCCTTTACTTCATCATAACCTTCCTGTATACCCTTCCTTCTTTCTGTGAAATTCATGAACTCTTTTTTTATTAATCATTGGTACACATCTATATGTATATATAAATATATACATATTCCTAAATGTGTAAATACAACTTTCTCAGTCTATAAAACACTTGTATGTGTGTTTTCAGGGCTCACCATTTGGTATTGTAAAACTAATTGGTGTTTTCAGCATTCCTAGTTGTGTCTAGTTTTTTGTGTAGGTTTGGGACTTCGTATGCTTTTTTTTCTGTCCACATTAGCATGTCTATTGTTGTGCATGTTCAGCTCATGTATAGACTGTAATGTTAGTGAGATTTTATTGATCTTACTTCTGATATTCCTAGGAATCACAGTCTCACAGCAAACTTCCTGATAGTCTGGCTCTTAGAATTACACCTGTCTCTCTGCCTTGTTCCCTGAACCTTACGTTCACAATTTGTTTTGTAGAAGTATTCATTGGGACTGTGCTCCACAACAACCTATTTTGATTGGTTGTATTTTTCTGTCTTAGTCTTTGTCTTTTGAAAGATATGCTTCTTTGATAAGGGGTGAAGACTTCAGTTATCTGTGGATATAAAGACAAATACTGAGAATGTTGTTAGGAATTATGCTATATTAGTAAAGTGGTGGTAGTATATTCCCCTTCAAGATTCATGGCATTGCTAGCTCTGGATAGTTGGCTAGGTTTTCTTTATCAGGAATGATTTCCCTCTTGTTAAATGAGTCTTAAGTCTTACTATAGACATATTAGTTATTGTCACTGCATCCATGCCTTTATTAACCCAATTACACCCTTAGAGTTATTGTGACATGTTGGCCATTGTTGTGATTTAGAGCCGTCATAGCTGAGTAGGACTGTTGATTTCTTTTATCCTTTGGAACTTGCATGGCGTCTTCTGCTACAATGAAAGTTATTCTTCAGAGAGAAGGTTTTCAGCCCAGTTCCAGCTCAGTGACCTTTGAGCCCTGTGTCTTAAGGGCAGAATGTCTTCAGCAATAAGGACTTACCTTCTACCTCTGTGGAGCAACCAACAGCAAAAGCAATAACTCACAATGTTTTGGGAGTCTATTGAACAACCTTTACCAACAAATAAAAAGAGGGCTTTTCCATGCCTGGTGTTGGAGATTTTGTTAGTCTATGACTCTTGAGAGATGCTGCAGGAGCTCCTTCCACTCCTTCAGCCAATAGCCTTTAAGATACCAGCCCACTGGGGCGAGGTCTCTTATACTTTTAAAAAGCAGCGAGAACAGGGCGTGTTGTCTCTTACATCCTGCTCCCATTCAGGCCGCCAGACTCTTTGTTTCCTGTTTGCGATGAGAGGACTGTTATTTGGGATGGTGATCTGTAATTTTATCCCCTCAAATAAATAACCCTTTTTATTATCCCTACTTCTTAACTGGTGTGGGATTGTTTTGCAGAATCGGGGATGTGTGTTGTCAGTCCCTATGAGAAAATTTCATTTAACTATACAAATATATATACACAGATTTATGTATAAAATAGGTTTCATTTTAGGTAGATAGTTAATACTATGATTAGTATGACTGTTAGACATTCTTACTGGTTCTTCTTCCTCTCCCTCCCCCTTCTGATTTATCTCCCTCCCACTCTTTAATTTGAACTTTCCGTTTTCCAGTTCCTCAGTCAGATGTTTGTTGTTGGAAACATTCAACATTGCCTTTCATTTCTAGAAGAACTCTGAAAAATAGTGTTCTATAAAAACCCACTCATGTTAAGGAAAAGCTGCCTGTTAAGTAGTTCAAATTAGAGCTAACCTCATTCCACAAGTAGCTTTAGCACATTTTTAAAGCAATTGATTGCACTGAGCCACAGTTTTCATCTTCTTAGAGATGCAATTCCTGTAAAATAATTGAATCACCATTTAATCCCCAATAAAATACTTAGCCATTCTGAACTACAGTTCTCCTAAGTTCCTAAGTAAGTTAGTAATTAAACAAGACTGCAAAACTCATTGCAAAACAATTTCAAAGTTCCAGGATATGAACATTTTAGTTAGAGCCAAAAATATAGCAAGATTTCTAGGGCTCTCACCATCCATGTGTCTGCTCCTACTGACCTGCAAAAATAGGGAAGGTGATACTCATTATCCTTTATCCTTTTCAACCTAATGGACTTTCCCTAATCAAGAACCATTTAATATATAAAAACCCATGTCAGCATGGAGCTCGATTAGCATAGAGTGCATTCTTCAATAAGTACTTTAGAGGTGTATATGTTGTCTTGGCGAAGGTTATCATCTCGGGGGAAATAAAATCCAAGCATAACTCTCAGACAAGAGGTACTAGGTCAAAGGCATAGTTACACTTAAAAGTAGAGCTTATAGAGGATAGATTTCAGACTTTAAGCCTATAATAAATTCTGGGACATGAAAAGAGAGGAACACAGCAACCACAGGGCTGAAAGTAATGGAAATGAACATCAATCAGCAATTCAATTAGTCAATGAAATATTTAAGAAGTGCTTGCTAGTAAAACTCGCTTTGTTTTGATATCTACAAAAATTTGGACAAATATGAGATTGTGTCCACAAAGAATTTGGCTTATGACATGGCCTTAAGCTGACTTCAAACAAGTGACAAGGGTCATAATGAGTTCCTTGTGGTACTTTCAATAATAAAATGCTTTGGATGAAATCCAAGGCAGATTACCAGTCCTGAATCAGTTGCTCATTTGTGGAAAAGAAGACCCAGTGTTAAAAATGTATGGTTCACCCACTCAAATATCAAACATATAAGTACCAACAAATTATTAGTACCATTATTATATTTATGTCAAAACTTGTGTACTAATAATACTGTAATGAATTTTATATTTTTCCATCAGTTCTTGTACAGCACACATGGAAATAAGCCTTGAATATTCTCATGTTTTTGTTTTAAAGCTCTAGCTTCCAGCACCCTTCACTCCTGTGAGGGTTCATTAAGGAAAAGGTTCTCAGGGCCTTGCTGACTTCCTGGCATGCTTTTATGTTGTTAATAATGCAAACTACATTATCGTTTGAGTTCCCTGCTTTGCTTCCATCATGAAGTGCCTCAGAAACACAATTTCATTCTCTCTGATGTATGTGATGTATAACACTTATTCCCATGCATTTTTTGTGTATCAGTTTGCTTTTTATCCACAGGGTTTTGGTGTGGTCATTTTCTATTCTATATATTCAGTAATATATACGTGTGTGTGTGTGTGTGTGTGTGTGTGTGTGTGTGTGTGTGTGTGTGCCAGAGGATACTCTCCTGAGTCATTTCACTCCTTCAATCATAGGTGCTCCAGGATCAAACTCAAATCTTTAGATTTAATAGAAAATGACATCATCCACTCTTGCCATCCCTCATTATGTATACTTTTGTCATCATGTTTCCAATTTTATTCTGATGTCTTTGTCAATGACATGTAAACATGTAGAATTCCCTTCTCACAGCACCCTGTGACACTATTTGTTCACTTCTCCATCCCCATCACCCTGTGACACTTTCCCTCTCTGTAGTCAGTATCCCATTGATCCTGACAGCATTGGATAGGATCTTGGCAGTATGTCTGGTCTTCTCACACGACAAATTTCCCAAAGATTATATGCACATTTCATGCCCCAGACTTGGAATTGCTAATTCCTCACAGAGTCTGAGGATTTAAGGTTTTCATATTATCTTTCTAACTGCTCTTTTCACTGGAGAAGGCTATAAATAGTTATATTATGTTTTATTACACACACACTATTAGCCATTACAGCAACCAATATCATTGCTAATGATATAAATTCGAAAGCATGATTATTTTATATGTTCTTTTTGACAATAAGACATACTACTACTAGGAATTTGGAGTTTACATTTTAAAGTCCAGCTAGATTAGATCTCATGTATGTGGCTATGCTACCATTGCATATACAGGTAACTCCATGCATGTATTTGGTTTTATTTTCTATTTTCAATTGTTCTATTCAAATGTTGTTTGATTTTATAATTTTGTCACAGATAAAATGTTGGAAAATGCAAATATGCTAACCCATGCTTCTAACAACCAATAAATAACCAAATAATGAGAAAATAATTTCCTGTTTGATTTATTTTACAGTAGTCAGTTGAAAAGCAAAGTAGAAAAAAAATGGTAAAACCAGGAAATGGCCAATGGCGTCATAGCAACAATCATCTATAAGTAGGGAGTCAATGGCATCATAGCAACAATCATCTATAAGTAGGGAGTCAATGGCGTCATAGCAACAATCATCTATAAGTAGGGAGTCAATGGCATCATAGCAACAATCATCTATAAGTAGGGAGCCAATGGCGTCATAGCAACAATCATCTATAAGTAGGGAGTCAATGGCATCATAGCAACACTCATCTATAAGTAGGGAGTCAATGGCGTCATAGCAACAATCATCTATAAGTAGGGAGCCAATGGCGTCATAGCAACAATCATCTATAAGTAGGGAGTCAATGGCATCATAGCAACAATCATCTATAAATAGGGAATCAATGGGTGTTAAGGCTAAAGACTCAAAGTGGAAAACACAAGAACAACAGTTTTCCTTCAGTATCGAACATCTTCTTCGATAAAATTGCTTAGCAGCTACAAAGAGAAAAAGAAATAGTTTCATGGTGGAAAATTGTCAGACAAACTTTTTCTAAACCACGAAATAAATAGCAGCAACATCCTGAGGCAGGCAAGAAAGTTGCAATGGGACACCGATCGTCTTAACCAAAAATATGAAAAGTGTTTCTTCTGAAGAAACATTAGTGAGGCAAATGAAAACAAGAGAAACAAACATTAAACTTAACTGCAATCTTAAAACTTGGTTAAATTAAGAAAATAAATGGGCAAATAACAGAGTTACTCCATAAATGAAGGGTCTGGAAATACATAAAAGCCAAGTGTAGCTACATGACTCTTATTCGTCTTATATAATGGAGATGGTTCCATGGATTAATCTGAACTGGATCTTTGGGTGAAAGGTACATGGCTGCACTTCATGATAATTTTGCCGATATTTTGTTGTTTGACTTTTTATTTCAAGTGTCATAGATTGGTTCTATGAAGAATCTACATTCCTATTGCTGGGCATAATATGGCTTTAATTTAAAATATACAAAGTACAAAATTCCATTTTAATCTTTTTGGAATAAGTAGTATCGAAGGAAAGTGGATGATTTACTAGTCAAAAAGCCATTTTTGATCAGAATTGAGTCTATACATAATCTGTCTTGTCTTGTGTTTAAGCATATGTTCCAATTTTAAAAATCATATTTCTAACCCTTTCCCCAGTTATTTGTTTACCTCACAATTAAAAAATTTTATAATTTTGTCATGTGCAAAATATTCTGACATACAGATATATTTACAAATGACTAAAGAAAGCTAACTGACAGAAATGTTCATTACATCACATCATACAGGTTTTTTGTGTTAAAAACACAAGAATACACCCTTAACAACTTGCAAGAACATGACCCATTAAATATATTCATCGTGTTGTACCTTATAGAACTCAAGAACTCAACTGTTTTCTCCTATTTAGCTGAACTAATTTTTTACTGTTTTTATTGAGCTATACATTTTTCTCCACTCCACTCATTTCCTCCTTTCTCCCTTTCTCCCCTCTCCCATAAGCCCCATGCTTCCAATTTACTCAGGAGATCTTGTCTTTTTCACCTTCCTATGTAGATCCATGTATGTCTCTCTTAGGGTCCACTTTGTTGCTTTGTTCTCTAGGTTCTCTGGGGTTGTGGACTATTGACAGTATTTTTTTTTTGCTTTATGTCTAAAAGCCACTTATAAGTGAGTACATATTATATTTGTCTTTTTGGGTCTGAGTTACCTCACTCAATATGTTTTTTTCCTAGATCATCCATTTGCCTGCGAATGTCAAGATTTCGTTATATTTTACCACTGTGTAGTACGCCATTGTGTAAATGTACCACATTTTCTTTATCCATTCTTCAGTTGAGGGACATCCAGGTTGTTTCCAGGTCCTGGTTGTTATGCATAATCCTGCTACTACAAACATAGTTGAGCACATGTCCTTGAGGTAATATTTAACATTCTTTGGGTATATTCTCAACAGCAGTATTGCTGGGTCTTGAGGTAGATTGTTTCCTAGCTTTCTGAGAAATAGTCTTACTAATTTCCAAAGTGGCTATACAAGTTTGAAAACACACCAGAAATGGAGAAGCACTTCCCTTACCCCATATCCTTTCCTGCATATGCTGTCATCAGTGTTTTTGATCTTGACCATTCTAACAGGTATAATTTGGAATTGCAGAGTTGTTTTGATTTGCATTTCTCTGATGCTAAGGAGGTCTAGTATTTCTTTAGTGTCTTTCAGCCCTTTGAGATTTGTCTCTTGAGAGTTCTCTGTTTATATCTTTACCACACTTTTTACTGGATTGTTTGTTCCTTTTATGACAAGTTTTTTGAGTTCTTTGTATATTTTGGAGATCAGTTCTCTGTCTGATGTGGGGTTGGTTAAGATCTTTTCCCAATCTGTCAGTTGTCTTTTTGAAAAAAACAGTACTCAACTTCATATGGAAAAACAAATAACTCAGATTAGCCAAACAATACTTTACAAGGAAAGAACCTCTGGAGGCATCCCAATCCCTGACTTCAAACTCTACTATAGAACTACAATAATGAAAACTGGCTGGTATTGGCATTAAACAGTCAGGAGGACCAATGAAATCAAATAGAAGACACGGATATCAATTCACACACCTTCGAAGACCTGATTTTTGGCAAAGAAACTAAAAATATCAAATGGAAAAAAAAGCATATTCAACAAATGGTGCTGGTATAACTGGTTATCAACATGTACAAGAATGAAAATAGACCCATATCTATCATCATGCACAAAACTCGAGTCCAAATGGATCAAAGACCTCAACATAAAGCCAGCCACACTGAACCTCATAGAAGAGAAAGTGGGAAGTCCACTTGAATGCATTAGCACAGGAGAGCACTTCTTAAATATAACCCCAGTAGCACAGACACTGAGAGCAATACTTAACAAATGGGACCTTCTGAAACTGAGAAACTTCTGCAAAGAAAAGGACATGGTCAACAAGACAAAATGGCAGCATAACAGATTGGGATAAAAAATCTTAGCTGAACTATTTACCAAAATCTTCCCAGCCTCACAGCCTTCAGTCCTTAATAAGTACATTTCATTCTCTGCTTTTTTCAATTCAACATTTTTGGATTTCACATACAAATGTAATTATGTGGTATTTCTCTTTCTGTTATTGATTTATTTTACTTATTATAGGTCGTTCAAGATGGTCCATGTATTGCAATCGGCATTCTTTACTTCCTTTCCATGTCAGAATAGTGTTATGTGTGTGACATTTTCTTTATTCATTCATTTATGGTAGGCACTTAGGCTTGTTACATATTTAAACAATTATAAGTAATGTTTCAATGAATATGGAGACATGGAAGATTCTTGGTATACTGAGTTCAATTCATTTAGATATATATCCTGGGGTGGGACTATGTGATCATTTGGCAATTTGGTGTTTCATTTTTTGAGAAATCTCCACATCATTTTTTATCACAGCTATGCTACTTTACATTCCCAGTGTGCGGGCCGTCTGCTCTGCACACCATCAGCAGATTTTTTTTTTTTTGACATGAGCCGTTTAAGCAGGTGTTAGGAGATATCTAATTGTACTTTTGATTTGCATTTCTATAAACATCAGTGATTTCGAACATTTTTATGTACCTGTTAGAGCTGGAAAAACATCCATTCAGTTCCTTTGACCATATTAAAAACAGATCTTTTGTTTGCACTTGCACCTTACCTGCTTATGTTTCCAATATATTTTGAATATTAACCCCTTATCAGATATATACATAAATCACAGATCTTGTGCCTCCAGAAAAATCACAGGAGAAAGAGTTGAGGCACAAAAAAATTATTAGGAAGCATGAAAATCACCCATTACCATTCATAAGATTATGGCTACAAGAAGTTAAAATATTTTCTAAGTTTATCTATTGGTTGACTTGTTGAGATCTCCAAATATTCATTTATTTTTAATGACTTGAAATAGCAAACTTAAAATATCTCATGCTACCCAAATTTTTACAAACTATTGCTTCCAAGGAGATAAACATAATTTAATCAGTAATGTTCCTCAGAGAGCAGGTTAATCCACCATTTTGCTACATTTGCAGGATTAACGTGACTAGTATTAATCCATCCATTAACCTAACTTCAAGGTTTTATTATAGGATTAACTTCCCTTATCTGATCACATATTCCATTACTCAGTGCTTCTTAAAACACAGATTTTAACATCCAATCTTGAAAAAAAAATTTTCTTCTAAGAATTTTTCACTAATTAACTCTTTATTTTAAGATAAACAACGACTGATGGAACATGCAACCAAACCGTACTCTCTGAATGTGGCCGACGGTGGAGGCTGACAGAGAAGCCAAGGACAATGGCGCTGGGCTCTGATTCTTCTGCATGGACGGGCTCTGTGGGAGCCTTCTCACCTTGGCTGATCACCTTCCTGGACCTGGGGGGAGTTGGGAGGACCTTGGTCTTAACATAGAGTAGGGAACCCCGATGGCTCCTTGGCCTGAAGAGGGAGGGGGGGTGTATGGGTGGAGGAGAGGGGAAGGAAATTTTTAAATATAAAAAAATAAACCATATAAAAAATATCAAAAAAATAAAAAATGATCAGCCTTGAAACATAAAAAAAAAGATAAACAACGAGAAAATGGCCTACAGTGTCCCTAAGATTTACGTTTGTTTACTTGTTAATACCTGGAAACTTTCTTTTCTATTTACCATGTTTACTTCATCTTTTGCATTTATTTCCTATAAAAGTTTCTTGTCACTTATATGTATTTACCTCTAATTGCTTCTCTAGATTCCATTATCATTTATTAGTAGTTTAATAAAATCTCATAAAAAGCAAACATCTCAAGAAATATAACAAGCATTTATATTGATCAATATCACCACTTTTCTATAGATTTATTAATTATATGGGAACCAGGAGGTTCCTTAGATAGAGTCCTTTGGATAAGGTAATTAAATTGATTTCATTTCTCTTTCATTTTAATTCATTTGAAATACAGAGTTTTTAAACTAGGGATTTGCTTATATTACATTAGCTCTGATTATAGAATATTCATTATATTAACAAGAGTGGAAATTAGTTTTAATACTCCAAAAATTCAATATCACAATGAAACTGTTTGGCATGAGGGAAAGGTAAACACGAGATTTTGATTCAGATTTCATGAGTCAGGGTATGTAGTTATTGGCTGAAGAAACTTAGGAGAATCACAGTATCTTAGTGAAGCCCTTGCTTACTGCAGTTTAATTATTAAGCTTCTACACATGCATATAAACTAAATTCATCATATCTATCTCCTTTGTCAATTTCTCATCCTGCTCTCCATGTTTCTATTTTATTTTCATATCTTTTTTATCTGCTAGATTCCAGAAATGAGATAAAACTGTACTTGACATGATGACATAAAATTCTACCCATTTCTCTCAAATATTATTTTATTCATATTTATGACCAAACAAAAATTTTAATGTATATAACAAATGTATATGATGTATACCATATTTTCTTTACCATGTTTATAACCTATGATTATCATCTCTATTATCCATCGTGTATCTAGGTAGATTTCATCACTCATGTGCTATAAAAAGTACAATGAGAAACAGAAGGCCTTAGACAGAAACAACAGCCTTCTTGTATATTTATAACACAGGTAAAGGTTCAACATATCTCTATTCTTGTTTTCATTTGATTTTAGTGAATACATAAAATTTATAGGTGAGTCTAACAAGTAGCAATTTTATTAATTCTAAATTGATCAAATTTTAAACACAAGAAACTGTTCAAAACCTCAGTGTCTTGTTTTTACCAGAAGATATCACCACACATTCTAACATTTAAATTCATAAATCTATTATTAAGTGATCAGATGGAAGAGACAGAGTCCAGTCCAGTAACAGTAGAGAACTCCCAACCTAACTTTCAACAATGGACAGACTATATAAACAGAAAAATTTAAAAAATGAAATGTTGGAGTTGAATTATACTTTAAGACAAATGAACCCATGAGACAAGCAAAACCTGCCAAGAAACAGCATGGAATGAACAATCTTCTCAAGATGATGTACAACATTTTTCAATTAGACAGTATATGACATCACAGAAATACACAAAATTGAAGGTTAAAATAACTAGAAATAAATAGTGCTTATTAACATGGAAATTGAATAATACTCCTCTGCGCAATCATTGATCTATGTTGGAAATTTTAAAGTGTTTTGAGATTAGTGAAAATAAATACATAGTTATAGACTTCAACAAAAATACGTTTAAGGGAAAAGTTGGTAACATAAATGACTACATAAAAAAGAAATGGCTCAAGAAATCAAGCAACATTATACCCAAAGAAACTTGATAAAGAACAAATGAAACCCCAAATAGAAAGATGAAAAAAGAAATGAATAGAAATAAACAAAATCTAATTTTGAAATGGTGGGAGCCATATGGGGCTGCTCCTAGGAGTCTGAGAGACCCAGGGAGGCTTCCCAGGGAGAGACATGGAGGGGGTGAGCCTACAGAGCATGTAGTAGCTACCAAACAATGGAAAAAGGGGGGGACAGGTCTTATGGGAAGAGGCTTTTAAAAAGTGGTTCATGTAATTGGAAATAAAGATGGTTGAACAGAAGGACATATGGGGCAGAGAGAGGAAAGCTGGTCCTCAGGCAGCAGTGATGCTAAGGCCATCATCAGGGATCATGTCTGAAGCATAGAGCCTCAGTGTTGCCGGAGGGCTGCAAGCAGGATGGTCATACCGTGGGTGCTGGGACATCAGCAGGTGCTGAGGGTATGGTAGTGTGCAGCAGCCTGGAGCTCTAGCTGGACCACCCGCCTAGCCGTACAGTCACCATGACTGGGCAATAACAGGATATGATGTCTCAATAACAGATGAGTCTCAGAAATATTCTAGTATGTATGATGCTTCAGAAACCTTGAACCAGATAAATGACTCCCTGCAGTAAGTATTTGTATGTAAAGCTATTTATATGTAAAGTTGTTTTATATATGTGTATATCTGTGTGCCTGTGTTATTTATATATGGTGTAAATATATATGTGTGTGTGTATGCACATATATTTACATATATATTTGCTGTGTGACCCACAGCAAATTGAGACCTCACTTATATAACTGAATGTTTGATAAAGATGGGAAAGATGACTGAACCAAGCAGTGTGTGCAGCAGAGAAAATCAAAACTAGAAATGCAGCAATAGAAACCAGTGCAACTTCAATGGACAAAGGAGCGTGTTGTTGCCAAGTAAGGCTGGTCCTTGATCTTAGGCTACGACCAGTCTATCTTGCACCATCTCCACCCACTGGGCCAGTGCCACTGCTCTGCTCATAGGCCCTGCCCACAGCACGGAGACATAGATGCTGCTGCTTCTACTGCCTGTGCTGCTTGTCATGCTAAGAGGAAAAAGCATGGGGCTCCAGCGCTGCAAACATATGACTATGGTCATACCCAGGGTAACTACATAACTGAGGGCTGGAGTTGTACAGCAGCCTGGACCTTTCTGGGTTCCTACCCACAGACATGTGACCCAACCACAAAATCACCCTGACTCTTAGCAATAACAACATATCCAAGATGAAGAATAGTTCATTTTCTAGATTAAGTTTCTTTGAAAGACTTCTGTGGTGCATGCAGCTGCTGCTGGCCATGCAGATTTCCATGATCCACGCTGCTGCTGGAGGCCTTGTTGATGTCTGTAGTTTGTGCTGCCACTAGAAATCATGTTGATGTTGTTGATCTGTGGAGCCAATGAAAACTGTGTAGATGATCTTGATCCAGGCAGCTCCTGGAAGACAAGTTAATGTCCAGTGATCCATGCTGCTACAAGAGACTTTCTTGATATCCATGATCCAATCTGTCCTGGGAAACCATGTTGATGTTCATGATCCTCTCAGCAACTGGAATTCATACAGAAGTTTATGATATGTGCTGCCACTGACTGCTATGGCGAGAAACTTCTTTTGTAGTGGCATTGATATCTATAGACTCATAATTGAGAATAACAGAAAATGAAGACTTCTTAGACATCCTCCCCCTAAAAAAGTACAGACAGAAAGTTATTGAAGAGAATCCTTTTAAAGTTGTGATAAAGAAGCCGGGCGATGGTGGCACACGCCTTTAATCCCAACACTTGGGAGGCAGAGGCAGGCGGATCTCTGTGAGTTCAAGACCAGCCTGGTCTATAAGAGCTAGCTCCATGACAGGCTCTAAAGCTGCAGAGATACCCTGTCTCGAACAAAAACCAAAAAAAGAAAAGTTGTGATAAAGATGGTATAATGTTGTTCTTTGCAGTCCATGGTGTCTGAAGGGGGATGGGGACTAGAAGGAAAAGGACTCAGTTTTTTGGTTTTGATTTTATTTTTGAGACTGACCACTGAGACTTTGATCATGCTCCAGTTGGTATATGGACAACATGAATTGGATGTGGAGGTTCTTTTTTGTGGGTTGAGCAAGGATAAGAGGATAAACCTGGAAGGAATGGAAAATGGGTGTGATTGGGGTACATTTATTAAATAATTAATAAAAGTATTATGCTAGGGGAAAAAGAAAAATGGGTGACACAGATTTATTGTCTGTTATCTTGCTTGCTTTAAGAAAAATAAAGACACGGAACATGCGACCAAACCAGACTCTCTGAATGTAGCTGACGGTGGAGGCCAACTGAGAAACCAAGGACAATGGCGATGGGCTTGGACTCTTCGCCATGGATGGGCTCTGTGTGAGCCTTGTCAGTTTGGTTGCTCACCATCCTGGACCTGGGGGGAGTTGGGAGGACCTTGGACTTAACATAGTGAAGGGAACCCTGATGGCTCTTTGGCCTGGAGAGGGAGGAAGTGGAGGTATGGGTGGAAGGGAGGGGAGAGAAGGGGGAGGAGGAGGGGAGGAGATGGAAATTTTTAATAAAAAATGAGAAAAAAATAAAATAATAAAATAAAAAAAGAAAAAGAAAGACAATAAACCCTTGTATTAAACTATTAAAATAGACAGAATACTCAAACAAATAAGTTTTTTTTGTCTTTTTTATAACCATTTTATTATATTATATGCTTTTTTTAAAAGACTCTCTAGGTCCTTAAAATAGGGTTTTTTTTTTTGTTTTGTTTTGTTTTATTAAAGATTGCCATCTCCTCCCCTCCTCCTTCACCTTCCCTCCCCTCCCTTCCACCCATACCCCCACTCCACAATCTAAAAGGAAATATATTAATCAATGGCCTAGAAAAACAAAGAATTGTAAGAAACTACTATGAACAAGCCAGAAGTTGAATAGTATAGAAAAATGGAATGACAATTAGGTACATTTAGCCTATCAAAAATAAATCACGAAAAAACCAGAAAATTTAATAAATTAATAATTTTAAAAGCCAGTAATGTGATGTGGGAAGTTTTTCTGTATATATCTTGCTGTTATTGGCTAATGAATGAAGAACCTGCTTTGGCCTGTGGCAGGGCAGAATAGAGCTAGGCAGAGGGAAAAACTAAACTGGATGCTGGTAGAAAGAAGGTGGGGGCCAAGGAGACACCATGTTGCTGCTGCAGGAGACAGACATGCCGGAACCTTGCTGGCAAGCCATTAGCCTCGTGGTAAAATATAAAATAATGGAAATGGGTTAATTTAAGATGTAAGAGCAAGTCAATAAGAAGCTAGAGCTAACAGGCCAAGTAGTGATTTAATTAATACAGTGTCTGTGTGGTTATTTCTAGTCTGGCCAGCCAGGAATAAATGAACATTCTCCACCAACAGTACCAGATGGCTTTACTTCTGAATTTTATCATTTAAAGAGTCAAAGTCATAAAATCATGGAGTAAATTGGTATTTTTGAGGTGCTGGGTTTGGAAGGCAAGAAGTTAATCTTCTGATCAATCTGAACTAATGGGAGCTCATCAAAGCCAGCTGGAATGGGACTGAACGAGCATGAGATCAAACTGGAGCCTCTGAATGTGGCTGACAATTGGGGCAGACTAAGAAGGCAATGATAATGGCACTGGGATTTGTCTCTATGGCATGTACTGGCTTTTTGAGATCCTAACCTATTTGGATGCATACCTTCCTAAGCCAGGATGGAGGAGAGAGGGCCTTGGACTTCCCACAGGGCAGGGTACTTTGCCTTCTTTTAAGACTGAAGGGGGAGTGGGAGAGAAGTGGGAGGAGGCAAGGAAGTGGAAATTTTGATTTCTAGTATTAATAAAATAATAAAAAAAATTAAAAAGACACTATAAAAAAGAAAAAAATTCCAAATACCCGAAGACAAAACTGGAAGTTTAAGGGATGTACTCAAACTGTCTTAGGAGACTCATACTACCCAGACATACCAAAGTTAAGCAAGGACACCATCAAAGAAGAAAATTAAAGATCAGGTATTTGGTGAAGATGAATTTAAAACTCCCAGCAAAACATTAACAAACTAAATTATATGGTACATTAAAAGAATAACTCTCAGGCCAGGCGGTGGTGGCGCACGCCTTTAATCCCAGCACTCGGGAGGCAGAGGCAGGCGGATCTCTGTGAGTTCAAGGCCAGCCTGGTCTACAAGAGCTAGTTCCAGGACAGGCTCTAAAAAAGGCAGAGAAACCCTGTCTCGAAAAACCAAAAAAAAAAAAAAAAAAAAAGAATAACTCTCCATGATCAAAAGAGATTGAAACCTAAAATTTAAGCATTACCCAAATCCATAAATCAGTAGATTACTCAATACGCAAAGTGAAGACAGAGAACATGTAATCTATAGATGCAGAAAAAGAACTTGACAAAATTTAAAACGTTTTACAAGAACAATCAACAAATTAAATTTATAGGAATGTAACTCTACCCAATAATGACTGTGAATTGACAAACTTGTACCTGACAATACTCTGAACAGATGCTCCAATTAGAAATATTACCATGTAAGATGGCAGTTTGGCCTTCTCCTCCCTTACAATTTCCACTAGATAAAGTTGCTGTCATTGCTTAGTCATATTTTAGGGGACAAGTTTGTGAATATAATGAAATAACATTCCTGTCCTTTATTGCAAGAGGTTGTGGTAAGGAAAGTAGCATAAAAGAAAGGCAAATAGAGTATGGCTCCACTTACATACAGTGCCTAAAATGGACAAACCCATAAAATGAGAGGGTGAGTTGGTGGTTTGTAGCAAATAGGTCCTGAAGAAATGGGGTAGTAATCAGTGAGTGGAAAGTTTCACTTGAACAAAATTAATAGTCTACAGATCTGTTGCACAACTTAACCAGCAGTCAGCAATACTATATCGTACACTTAAAATTTGTGCGTCTCATTTTGTGCTCTTATTACTATAAAATGTTTAAGAATAACCACTTTAAAAATATAACTTCCTGGTTTGAAAAATTAATTTATATCTGAGTTGGACTCAGACTTCTAAGTTGTATCTGGTTGTCTCTTATCTTGGAATTGTTCACATTCAGAACTTGGACTTTGTGAGTTGAACTACTGAACTCCTGTGGCTTGCTGAACTCTGTCGGATTGTGTCATGCAAGAAAAACATATCTAATTATATCCTCCAAACAGCCGCTTTAAAACCAAGGGCATTGTTTCCAATGAAACAAGCTTTTTACTTCTCAGAGATATATATTCCCCATGTTATAATTTAAGAGATGAATACTACTTTTTAAGGTTGAATTTCCTTTTTATCTTAATGGTCAATTATTTTCTAAAGCTTGTTCCAAATATAAATCTTTATAAATCAGACAACAGTACTTTTACATGAGTAATTACCAGTGTTTTCTGTTTCTCCTTTTGTTGTTGAAATTTTAATTGTAATTTATGTTTTCTGAGCCAAAAATTTTAATGAACACAAAAGTTCCCACTGTTTGACATCCTACAAAATGAATTTGCCAGAGCTGCATTCATTAAAATGTCTTACAGGGGTCAGTATTGTTATTGTGGTCCCCAGTGCCCCAGTTTTATGTTTTCCTATGGGATGTGTGTGTGTGTGTGTGTGTGTGTGTGTGTGTGTTTATTTCTTTTATGATTGATCTTAGGAAAAACAAGTTACTTAATAATTTGTGTAGGTCTAAAGATTATATGATATTGTATATGATTTTAACATCTGAATGTCACAAGTACTTTTAGTCAAAATGCATTGCTTTTCCAAACCTTCCAAAGTGGAACTCTGCTTTCATGGCTGCTTTTGTAGTCTCATTAAGACTCAAAAGGTCAGAGGAACAAATAGCTTCATTCACAACATGCAGCATAATCAAAATATCAAATCTAGCCACATGCATCATCTGCTGTGTCTTTTAGTGGTTCACTGATGTTGGTAAGTTTTATATTTAATCAAGGTACGGTGTGGTATCTACTGGAAAGATAACTTAGATTCCCAACTTGTTACTTCATAAACCAATTTCATTACTCAAAGTGATATGAGAGTCAGATAGCTTTTCCACAGTGTAAAATTTCTGTCCCATAGATTTTCACTTCTTAAGAAAGTGAGATATTCTTCATAAGGCCTCTGCTATAACACACTTAAAATTTCATGAGCTCAAGAGAGAACACAATGGTTTATGCCCTTGGAACTTTGCCCAATGATGAGTGACACCAGATTTTGACAAAGAATACATTGAGAGTACAAGCTCAGAGAGAGAGAGAGAGGAGAGAGGGAGACGGGGAGAAAGAGGGAGAGAGAGGAGAGAGGGAGAGAGGGGGAGAAAGAAGAAGAGAAAGAGAGGGAGAGAGAGGGAGAGAGAGAGAGAGAGAGAGAGAGAGAGAGAGAGAGAGAGAGAGAGAGAGAAGAAGCTCACTTTAATCTCAGTTTTCCCAGAAGAGTCTAAGATAACTGGAAATCCAAATGCCTTATTCAGTAATTTCTTCTGGCTGGTAATAAAAATATTTTACAGAGAATATGTTCATGTCTTTTAGTGAAAACTGTGGAATTATCCTTTTATATTTTCCTTCCCTAACATTGAGAAGACAACATAATTTTAAATACCATAATACTTGGTTTCTTTTTTCATATTTCCGATTTATCTTTGCTCTCTTCGTTTGTGAAATGTCTTACAGGGGTCAGTTCTCAAAAAAGTTTCTAGGTTCTAAGGATAGCCTTTTTTCTGTAGATGATTACTATTGAATTTAGTGTTCACATATGTATTAAGGCCTGTGATATGTTAGACACCAGTCCCATCTAGACACCCCTTATGTGATAAGAATTTGTGTTAGTATTGTGGAGGACATAGGTACAAAGTATTACTTAAAATAGAACATCACCTAAAGGAAAACATCTGTGGTTGTACTTTGATATGCACACACATACATTTCTACTTTACACACTGGTACACACAAACACTAGTATGTACACAGATTCATTAGCAGCAAACAGATTAAAAGAATCTCTTATACAGAATTTTTATTTTGCTTTAAACATCCATGTCTCTTGGTTCTTTTTATTTCTATCCTTAAGCAACACTTTGAAAAGTTTTCCACCAAGCATTATTATTTTCTGAAGAAATAATAGTGAACTATTTTTAGCCAGAAGAACGAACAAAAGCAATTCCTTTTTCACATTTTTTATTGATTCTTTGGAAATTTCACATCATGCACCCCAGTCCCATTCACTTTCCAGTCCCTCAGTAGCTGCTCTTCACCCTCGTAGATCCACCCCCTCCTAAGAAAAAAATGACAGGAGTTAACAACCACTGGTCATTAATATCACTGAATATCAATGGACTCAATTCACCCATAAAAAGGCACAGGCTAAGAGATTGGATACAAAAACAGGATCCAACATTCTGCTGTTTACAAGAAACACACCTCAACCACAAAGACAGACATCTACTCAGAGTAAAGGGTTGGGAAAAGGTTTATCAAGCAAATGGTCCTAAGAAACAAGCGGGTGTGGCCATACTAATTTCTAACAAAGTTGACTTCAAACTCAGAGCAGGGTCAGCTCTCCATCTTCAGGAAGGCTACTGTCTCCCCTGGCCAGTGAGGGGGTCAGTTCAACATGGCTCTCATACTACTACACTTGGCTCAAACATAGTTTGCCGCTATCTCGGTGAAGACCTCCAATTGCCATGCACTGTGCCCCTGTGTCTGCTTTCGGTGCGCTGGCACCCAGTTCGTGAGATTCGGGCAAGGGGCTGGAGGTTAAAATACACAGACACAGACAGAGAGAAAGACAGCGACACAGGTCATCCTTGAATTCCCCAAGAATGCCCCCTTTATTGTGTTCAGGGGCAGAATATATAGAGATAGCCACGCCCCAGCCAAACCCACCAGAAACCACTCTCCTGCCATCAGGAACTCCTGAAGGTCTTGTGCTCAGAGCAGCTGTAGGCACTCAGACCAGGGGATTACAAGAAATTCAGGATCTGGGGTCTCACTGCTCCCAACATCTCCCCCACTAAATTTTTTATAAAACAGAAGACCCTCCTGACCACACAGCCTTTTGGTCACTTTGATTGAACCTGTACTCAGGAGAGAGTGACAGCATCTCCTCAGGAGAATACTGGCTTTTAGGGAACACAAGAGAGCAACTTAAGCCTGTAAGACAGATTCAAGTATCCCAGAGACTGTTGGTTCCTCATATTATTTCCCACACACCCTCTTCCCCTCAAGTGAACAGAGATGTGTGACCATATCTGACTCGGGACTTTTAGGAGTGGCTTTGCCATGACCCCAGGAGCAGTCAGAAACCACTGATCCTTCAGCAGTCCCCTAAATAACATACCCCAGCTGCCATATCCCCGTGGCAGGGTACAAACTGGCACATGAAGTGGAGCAGAACTCAGGGAAGCAGGCTTGCTGCTCTGCAACCACTGAAGGGGCCCCACTTAAATTATCTTTTAGGGAATTTGGGCGTTGTCAATCTGTCTGGCTACTTCCTGCTGAGCGGGGACACTGCATTCTTAGGGGTATTTACTAATTCACTGCCATTTCCAGTCGCGCTCAGACGCAGGTCCAGGTCGTGCTGCACTTCTGCGCCCTGAGGCCCACGCTGGAAGCAGGCCTAGCATTCTTGCCTCGTTGGTCCTCCAGGCAGGTCCCGGGGTTTGCACTTGTCGCAGCCCCTCAGCGCCTGCCTCCTGGAGCCGCTTGGCCTTGGAGCTGCCACCGCTCACACTCCACTGCAACATTTCAGGAGGTCTTGGGGATTCAAACCACATGAATATCGAATAAATCCTTAGGCTCTCATCATCTGTAGAGACAAAAACAGAACCTCCTTTCCAAAACATCAAATTCTTATGCCCATATTTTAAAGTCAAGATACCTTTCTTAGCAGTTCCTAGAATCAAATGTCTTTCTCCAGTCCAGAACACAAAAGACAACACAATCAACATATCATACATTTGTACACATTTATTTTTTTAAGCTATATACATTCTATCTTTTCCCAATACATTCCCTCCAGCTGGGAACAACCCTGTTCGTTTACCCCTCTTTCTCGGTTGGACTTTGCTTTGCTGCCAAACCGAGCGATGGACATCAGGATTAACCATATACCCCAATCCACCCTCACCTTCTGAGGGCGACCTCTCAGCATTCCCTAGTTCCCAATATCTTGGCTGGCACCTCCAATTGCCGAAATCTCGGTGGAGACCTCCAATTTCTGCGCTCCGCGCCCCCGTGTCTGCGTTCACTGCGCTGGCACCCAGTTCGCAAGATTCAGGCAAGGGGCAGGAGGTTAAAATACACAAACACATACAGACAGAGAGACAACAACACGGGTCATCCTTGAATTCCCCAAGAATGCCCCCTTTATTGTGTTCAGGTGGCAGATTATATAGAGATAGCCATGCCCCAGCCAAACCCACCAGAAACCACTCCTGCCATCAGGAACTCCTGAAGGTCTTGTGCTCAGAGCAGCTGTAGGCACTCAGACCAGGGGATTATAAGAAATTCAGGATCTGGGGTCTCACTGCTCCCAACAATAGTTCAACACATGGTTTGCATGGGGCTTTGTGGTAACACAGTCAGTACAGCTGCGGCAGGACCACGCATTCAGACGTGGCCAGCAGCAGCCGATTGGGCCAGAATGTCACCATGGCCCCCAGTGGCAGCACAGAACCCCCACAGCAACATGGAAAGCAATTCTTACTGGTGAGGAGTAATCCAGTGTTATCAAAGATTCTTCAAAAGAATATCTTATGAATCAGCTTTTTCAGAATCAGCTCTGAGTACATTTTTCTGAGATTTACATTATACTCCTTTATTCTGATAAATATCAGAAATCTGAATTTTTTAATTTACAAATTTAGTGATATTATATATTCTAAAATCTAAGAATTATTTCCTAAATTAGTCAAAGGCCTGAAAAATATTAATCTTTAGTTAGAAAATAATTAAGAGCAATTGGACAAAA
The DNA here is from genome assembly GCF_903992535.2 of Arvicola amphibius. NCBI lineage: Eukaryota > Metazoa > Chordata > Mammalia > Rodentia > Cricetidae > Arvicola > Arvicola amphibius. The sequence continues at coordinate 172,773,228 of NC_052048.2, forward strand.
TAACATTTTAGAAATAACAGAAAGCAATACCTTTCAGTATCTTTTTTTGGACAAAACTGAAGTAAAGATTATAAAAAATTTAAAAGTAAGGATAAAGTTGATCATGAAGTACACATTTTTGAAAACATGATAATCATATGTGTATCATATTCATGTGTGTACATGTGATTTTACACATACATGCAGGTCTGCAATAAAAGATATAGCCAATATGAAGTTTGTGCATTTAAAAAGTTTCCTAACTTGACCTGGGCTTCTGCAGCCCGCAAATAAGAAGGTGAACCCAAAGAAAAACATATAGTTATCCTTATGGATATTGGAAGTAGACTGGATTGCCAGGAAAAAATTGGGATCTTAGGGTGGGGGTGGGGGTGGGGTGGCTGTTAGGGGTGATGGGGAGATGTGGAAAGAAAAGGGAGGAGGGGAGGATGGGGAGACCCTGGGGGAATGGGATGGTTGGGATGGAGGAAGGGTGGATAGGGGTGCAGGGAAGAAGATATCTTAATTAAGGAAGCCATTTTAGGGTTGTCAAGAGACTTCACTCTAGAGGGGTTCCCAGGTATCCATGGAGATGTCTCCAGCTAGTTCCTTGGGCAGCTGAGGAGATGGAGCCTGAAGTGGCCCTTCCTATAGCCATACTGATGAATGCATATAAATATAGAAGCTTCATCTGGCGATGGATGGAGTTAGAGACACAGACCCACACTGGAGTGCAGAACTGAGCTCCCAAGGCCCAAATGAGGAGCTGAAGGAGGGAGAACATGAACAAGGAAGTCAGGACCGCGAGGAGTGCGCCCACCCACTGAGACTGCGGGGCTGGTCTAATGGGAGCTCACCAAGGCCAGCTCGACCAGGACTGAAAAAGCATGGGATCAAACCGGATTCTCTGAACGTGGAGGACAATGAAGGCTGACTGAGAAGCCAAGAACAATGGCACTGGGTTTTGATCCTACCAGATGTACTGACTTTTGGGGAGCCTAGTCTGTTTAGATGCGCACCTTCCTGGACCTAGATGGAGTTGGTTGGACCTTGGACTTCCCGCAGGGCAGGGAACCCTGACTGCTCCTTGGACTGGAAAGGGGGGGAGGGGAGTTAAGGGAGGGGGAAGGAAATGGGAGGTGGGGAGGAGGCAGAAACTTTTAATAATAATAATAATAATAATAATAATAATAATAATAATAATAATAATAATAAAAAAAGTTTCCTAACTTGCAGTATAGACTCATTCTTCCTGCACCCCACTCTCAAGAAAACTGTTTTCATGAAAAACATTGAAGCCCTTGAAGAGAATGGCTTCCCTAAAGAAATTGAGATAGTAAATATTAGAGCCAGGACTGGAAGCTTAGCTCCATAGGCTATGCTCTTACTTATTTTACAAGGAATAAGGTGCATCCCAGAGGCCACATGTGCTGTTCTATGAGAACCTTGTTTGACTAAGAAAGGGAGAAACAAATTTCAACCTGCTAAGTAGTTACGACACCGCAATTTAAGTCGGCGTGAGAATACAAGAGCAGAATGAACGCAGATCTCCGAGGGAAGCATACACGTAACCATTTCAGGGCTACCTTGCTTCTAGTGTTCAATACAAGTGTCCGTTGTCTAAACTGCTCAAATAGTTCCATACTCCAATTGAGTAAATTGCTTTTGCACTCAACATTCCTAACACATATCTATAAAAATATCTGATATTCAAGTTTAATTTTATGAAATGGCCTCTTCTTTCTTGCTGTGATTTTGGTGAGTATCTTTTAAACTGGTTATAAAGGAAAAAGAGTGAAGAATGTAATCTCACAAGCTGATTCCTTGATAGAACATCTTCAAAGTGGACATCAGAGAAACAAAGCTATAGGTAAGATAAGATATCCTTTTAGAGTGCTTAGGTTTGCTTATTAATTTTGATAAATAATATTATAAGGTATGCTTTCTTTGTTTTTATATGGAATGTTCTAAAGTCCAATCTTTCCTTTTTATCACCATTTTTGTAGCCTGTCTTTAACACCAAGTCTACATGCTGTTTAAAGTTCTTCCTTATCATCATGCTTGTGCTAGCCATTCGGTCCTCTCTTTTCCTAAAGTATAAAAGTATTTTCAATATAGTAAATGACATTAAATAGTAAAAGGATATTTTATGAATAACTAGAAATAGAATTTCCCCCCAAAAGAAAAATAATTCTGGTTAAGGTGATTTGATGCTTTTGTTGGGGAAATAATTTAAGGCTATGAGAATTAATGTCAATGAGGGACAGGGTAGGAGACAAAAATGAACTAAAATTGGAGGTGATAGGGTGTGAGTATGGAAGAGAAGAGCAAACAGACATGTAATATGAGTACAGAACTGGACAATGATTGAAATAGCTCAACAAGTGGAGGGTCTATGGTGATATGCAAGAAATTCATCATTATGGCTATAGGAACTGGCCTTTTCAGGCTCCCTCTCCTCAGCTGCCCAAGGAACTAACTGGCGGCATCTCCCTGGAAACCCGGGAACCCCTCTAGAGTCAAGTCTCTTGACAACCCTCAGATGGCTACCTAAATTAAGATATATGCTTCCCTGCTCCCATATCCACCCTTCCTGTATCCCAAGCATCCCATTCCTCCGAGCTCCCCCCATTCTCCCCTTCACGTTTTCTCTCCCCATCTTCCCTTGGCCTGTCTCGCCCCACCCTCAAGTTCCCAATTTTTTTCCCGGCGATCGTGTCTACTTCCAATATCCAGGAGGATTACTATATGTTTTTCTTTGGGTTCACCTTCTTATTATCTTCTCAAGGAACCCAAATTATAGGTTCGATGTCCTTTAATTATGGCTAGAAACCGATTATGAGTGAGCACATCCCATGTTCATCTTTTTGTGTCTGGGTTACCTCACTCAGAATAGTGTTTTCTATTTCCATCCATTTGCATGCAAAATTCAAGATGTCATTGTTTTTTACCGCTGAGTAGTATTCTAGCATGTATATATTCCACAGTTTCTTCATCCATTCTTCCACTGAAGGGCATCTAGGTTGTTTCCAGGATCTGGCTATTACAAATAATGCTGCTATGAACATAGTTGAATAGAACCTCCACCTTGCGATAGATGAAGAAAATGACTGAGCCCCACATTGGAGCACCAGACTGAGCTCCCAAGGTCCTGATGAGGAGCAGAAGGAGAGAGAGCATGAGAAAGAAAGTCAGGACCATGAGGGGTGCATTCACCCATGGAGACGGTGAGACAGAACTACCGGGAGATCACCAACTCCAGTTGGAATGGGATTGATGGAACATGAGACCAAATCGGACTCTCTGAATGTGGCCGAAGGTGGAGGCTGATTGAGAAGTCAAGGACAAAGGCGCTGGGCTTTGATTCTTCTGCATGGATGGGCTTGTGAGAGCCTTCTCAGCTTGGTTGATCACCTGCCTGGACCTGGGGGGAGTTGGGAGGACCTTGGTCTTAACATAGAGTAGGGAACCCCAATGGCTCCTTGGCCTGGAGAGGGCGGAGGGGGGGTATGGGTAGAGGAGAGGGGAGGGAAGGGGGAGAAGAAGGGGAGGAGATGGAAATTTTTAAATATAAAAAAATAAACCATATATAAAAAAGAAATAGCTCAACAAATGTTCAAGACTTAAATTCCAATCATGTTAGCCTGAAATACAAATTCCTTTCTTCTTCCCATTCACTGAGGCCTAAGACAGGGGAAAGAGAACTAGATGAGGAAGGGAAGAGCCCCAGTGCTACTGGACTCCATTAAAATCACATGAAACCAATCAATGTCGATGTTGAGGTTTGAGTGGGTCAGGGAGAATGGAGGAATAAGCAGTGACTGACAGGAGGCTGTAGAGCTAAAAAGGGAGAAATCAGAGTCAAGAACTGAGAGAAAGTACAGAAATTAAGAGGAAGACAAATTTCATATTGAATGAAGAATGGGCACAGAGATCCTGATGGATAAAACTACACAAGGTGATATGCAGATTAATACTCCTCTGCACAGCCTTTTTATGCAGAAGATTACTTTGACTACAACACTTTATGTAATGGTGTCCTGTGTTTCTGACCACCTTTGCAGTTACAGTGTCCAGGGTATTATTCGCTTCTTAATGGTTAGTCACTTTTTGCATACTCTATTTTTTACATGGCAGCTGTCATAAAGGCACAGAATTTTGTGTGGAGGGGTGCTCTCTAGTGTGATGGATTATGTATGAACTGTTCTAATTTCATGAGAATTAAGTTTGTCTCATGGAAATAATTTAAATTCTTTTCTTCCCCAACATAAGAACATTTATTGAGTATTTGGCAATTTTATACAATGCACCCTGATTGCCACTACTTCCTAGTCTTTCTAGGTCCACTCTTCCATTCCTATTCCCTCCCACGCAAAAGAAAAAATACATCTAGTCCAATTTGTGTTGCCAATATATTCATTGGAGGATGATCAGATTCCCAGTAGTCAGCCTATTAAAGACACCTTTTCCAATCCCCGAGTCTGAAGCCATCAACTGTGAAGAACTACAACTCAGCATCTTTATCACAAATTTTAAGGACTCTTCAATGGTTTTCTGTCTGGACTGTTTCTTTGGTGGGAGAGGAGGTTGAGGGTTGTCACAGAAGCCTTGACTATCTCTGTTTTTCAATAATGTGTCTGCAGTTATCTATACAAACAGTGGCAGCACAGATCATGGATTTTAGGAGGGAACACAGACCTCTGGTGGGACCATATGGTCCTCTGGTGGGAGCACATAGAACATGGATGTCAACATGGTTCCTTATGGAAGCATGGACCACAGACTTCAAAATGGTCTCCAGTGGGAGCAAAGTCCATGGACATTCTTAAGTTCTGGGAGTAACGTGTACCAGCAACATGGTCTTAGGCAGCAGCACAGACCAACAATGTCAACATGGTCTCCAGCGGCAGTGCAATGCAGCACGAATTATACAAATTAGCATGGACCTAGGCAGCAATTTTTTTTGAATTTGTTGTTGTTGTTGTTATTGTTGTTATTTATTGTTATTGTTGTTGTTGTTGTTTAAGACAGTGTTTCTCTGAAGCTTTGGAGCCTTCCTGGAACTAGCTTTCGTAGACCAAGCTGACATTGAACTTAATGGCAAAATAATCCCACACTAGTTCAGAATTATGTATAATAAAGAGTTATTTATTTAAGGGAGACTTACAGATCACTGTCCTAGATCACAGTCCCCTACACAAACAGGAAATGGGAACAGAGTCTAGCAGCAAGAAGTGAGAGCTGAAAGCAAGAGAGCAAGTAATGGAGGAAGGTCATCTGTCTATGTGTTACTTTTGTTGGTTAATAAAGAAACTGCCTTGGCCCTTTAATAGGACAGAAAATTAGGTAGTCAGAGTAGACAGAACAGAATTGTGGGAGAAAGAAAGCAGAGTCAGGCAGATGCCTCAGGCAGTCACCATGCCTCTCCTCTCTGAGTCTGACGCAGGTTAAGATCTCTCCTGGTAAGCCGTCACCACATGGTGCTACACAGATTACTAAATATGGGTTAGTCAAGATGTGAGAGTTAGCCAATAAGAGGCTGAAATTAATGGGCCAGGCAGTGTTTAAAAGAATACAGTTTCCATATAATTATTTTGGGTAAAGCTAGCTGGCAGCCACGAGCTGGGTGGCGGGAAGCGGCCCGCCGCCTATCAGTACAAGCAACTGCAGGCTTTGCTGCTAAATTTATTGTATAAGAAACCATGCCCAAGTGGGTTGATATCTTAAAGGCTATTGGCTGAAGGAGCACACAGCACCTCCCCTTTCTGTTTTGATAAGAAAGTTCCAAACCCATTACAAAACTATGAACACTAGGAACATGTATCAAGTATAAGATTAGAATTATAACCAGTATAACCAATAGTAAGCAAGGAACATATGCTAGATGTTTTAATAACATGAATGACTATTGACCTATAATACTTAACACCTATATAACTCAAAGATTAAGACTTCATATTAGAATATTAAACAATTGTTAAACAACTATGCAGTAAAGGAGTACAATGACATCAAAATGTAAACAATGTATAAATATCTTGAACAGAGGTAGAAATATAGTGCAATATGATAAATATATCCTAAAAGTGTATCGATATACAAAATGTCTTAAACAGAGGTAGAAACATGCATGTACACAATATGACAAAATAACTTTGCATAGGTCCATGGTGTGGGAGTTCTTTCTGTCTATGTGTTGCTTTTATTGGTTAATGAATAAAGAACTGTCTAGGCCTATACCAAAGAGTAGGAAGGTGGGGTCAGAGAGCCTCTATGGCTTTACCGGAGACAAATGCACTTTGGAATTTTAGCCAGTAAGCCACAGCCTCATGGCGATACACAGATTAATAGAAATGTGTTAAATTAATAAAAAGAGTTAGCTAATAAGAAGCTAGTGCTAATGTGCCAAGCAGTGATTTAATTAATATAGTTTATGTGGGATTATTTCAGGGCTAACCTAGCTAGGTGGCTGGGACAAACAAGTGGCTCACTCTCTCCAGCAGATATACAAATATTGTAAACAGAAATAATAAATATAATTTTAACTTATATCAATATACAAGAAACTATACCAATGTAAATTTCCATAAATAATACATCACATACGCTGGACCATTATCTGTCTTTATTTGTGCAGGTATACCCATGATTGCCAAAACTTCTGATAAATGTGTGATTACTAAATCAGCCTTTTCTGAGGTTAAAGCAGTTGTCCACTGAAAATGTGAATAAGTGTCAATGGTGTAGTGTACATATTTTAATTTTCCAAATTCTGTAGAGTGGAACACATCTATCTGCCAGATTTCATTCTTTTGAGTACCCTTTGGTTTACTCCCTGCTTGTAATGGTGTTTCTATAGAAAGACAAGTAGGACATCTCTTTATAATCTCCTTAGCTTGTTGCCATATAATAGAAAACTCTTTCTTTAAACCTTTGCTATTGACATAATATTTCTTATGAAATTCTAAGGCCTTCAGCACACTCCAATCAAGAATTAATCAATTTCTTCATTACCTTGTGCTAGAGGACCTGGAAGACCAGTATAGCATTGGATGTGTGTTATGTATTTGGGACAAAGCCTATTCTTGTTTATATCTTGAATCCGAATGGATAATGAAGTCAATTCTGTATCATCTGGTATAAATTCAGCAGTTACAATATGTAAGACAACTCTTTCTGCATATTGTGAATTAGTAACTATATTGAAAGTTTAAAATCCCTTAGTACCATGAGAATAGCATATAAATCTGCCTTTTGGACAGAATTATAAGAGCTTCATTCTACCTTACTTAATTCTTCTGATTTGTAACCTGACTTTCCTGATTTATTTGTATTTGTATAAAATGTACGGGCTCCAGTTATTGTTGCATCATGTATAATTCAGGGAAGGATCAAAGTAGTTCTCTTTATAAGGTTAATTCTATCAGTTTTGGAGTAATTGCTATTAATTTCTCCAAAAAAAATAGCTAAAGCTCTTTGCAATGATTCATTGTCTTCCCATAACTTCTTTATTTCATCAGTAGTAAAAGGCACTATAATCTCTGCTGGGTCTTTTCCTGCTAATTAACAAAGTCTCAATTTACCTTTTATAATTAATTTAGAGACTTTTTCCCATTTTTTTACTTGATGTGTGGTAAAAAGATCCATTTTAAGATAATATCTTTTCTCTACATTAAAATTCCTGTAGGAGAAATTCCAGAAGGTAATATGACTAGAATACAATTAAGTTGTGGATTCATGCTATCTACATATACCTCCTGTAATTTCTCTTCAATGACCACCAATTCTTTTTCCGCTTCAGCTGGCAATTCCCTTGGATGATTTAAGTCTTTGTCACCATCTAATATTTTGTTTAAATGAACTATTAGATCAGGTGTTACCCCAACAGCTAGTCATAGACTGGAAATGATTCCTAACAATCTTTGAAAGTCTTTAAGAATCTGAAATTGGACTCTCCTAATTTGTGCTTTTTGTGTTCTAATTTTCTGGAAATCTATTTCATAACCTAGGTAATCAACACAATCTCCTCTTTGTATTTTTTAGGAGCAGTTTGTAATCCCAGTTTGGCAAATCTTTCTTTGCTTCTTCAAACATTCTTTCTAAAGTATCTGCATTTGAGTCAGATAACAAAATGTTGTCCATGTGATGATAAATTATAGACTTAGGAAATTGCTTGTGTATTACAATGGCTGATTTACAAAATATTGGCACGGGGTGGGACTATTGAGCATTCCTTATGGGAGGAAAATCCACTGGTATCTCATTGTAGGCGAGAATTATTATAAGTAGGTACTGTGATGGCAAATTTTCCTCTGTCCTTTTCTTGTAAATGTATAGTGAAGAAACAATCCTTTAAATCAAAAACTATAAGAAGCTATCTTTTTGGTAATAGAGAAGCCAGTGGGATTCCAGATTGTAGAGGGCCCATAGATTGGATAACCTTGTTGACAGCTATTAGATCTGTTACCATTCTCAATTCTGCAGATTTCTTTTTAACATAAAATACAGGAGAATTCCGAGGACTGGTTTATTCTTCTATATGGTGAGCATCTAGTTTCTCCTGTACCAGCTATTCTAATGCCTGCAATTTGTTTTCCATTAAAGGCCATGTTTAACCAGTATGGGTTTCTCAGTTAACCATTTTAAAGCCAAGGCCATTAGTACCTCTGCAAGCTTGCTAGTTTCTTTGTATTCCCTGTACAACCTGAATTGCTTGTGATCTTTGTTTATAATATCTTATAATATCCTTCCCAGAAACATGAGTTTTGGGGACTGCAGGAATGTTAACCTGGGTATTCACAGAGATCTGCCTGCCTCTGCCTCCCAAGTGTATTATTTTCATTGACAGATTTTGACAGTGTTATGCATGCATATATTACATTTCATTATTCTTCTCCTACATGCTATCTTGTATCTCTCTCACATCCATTTAAATCCCCCAACACTTTCTACCATACACACTCAACCATTTCTTAGATTTATGTCTTTCTTTTGTTTTTTGACCAATTTAGTTTAACTGTCTTTATCGCCATTGGATTAGGCCTATCCACTATAGCATGCTGCAGATATGGGTGCATACTGAAAGCAGTGATTTCCATGTCCTTAAGTCTGTCAGCTGCAAACAGCTCAAAAGTGGAGAGTAAAGCCCAGAGTCCCTCCTCCATCCCTGCTTGACTGTTGATGAGAAAACTCTTATAGTTGCTGTTGAACAACTATAAAAAGTTAAAAAAAGGCTTTGTCAGGCCTTTGACAGTTTTTGAAATATCTTAGTTATTTATTATTTGATATTTCTTTGTGATTAAAGCATTATTCTTTCAAAATCACATCTATAAACCACTTTTCTGTATAATGCAGTTAGTTTACTTTTTCAAAGTTAGGTTATTTTTTACCACAGAGCACTTCATAGCTTATTATGTTTGAATGTTTCTGATTAGATTACCATTATGAGTAAAATCCATGGGTGAGCTCACTGTGTGCCTCATATTGGAAGTACAATTATTTTCCCATGAAGATTTAGAATATTTAGAATGATTATACATAGCATGTAAAACTTAGTTGGAGAATGCATAAAGGTACTTTGGTGCAACATGAGTTCAGGAAGAAAGTGCCTCTTTAGTTAATATTTTCTGAGAATACTTTCAAAAATAACACTTGGAAGTATTCTTCCAGGGGATTCTAAATTCTATCAAATTAACCAGACAAACCACCATAATCATCTATCTTTTGAGCATGAAAGTTATATGCTTGCTCATGAGCCAAATTTCATTATATGAATTTAGACTGCATCCACAAACTTGTTCCTAAAGATATAGCAAAAGTGAAATAATACTAGTTTCAAGGTTGATTTAATAGATTTCCTGTTCTACCTTCTTTCTTTACTAGACAGTTTTAGGAGAAGTTGTTGCCATATTAGCGCTTGCCTACAGAGAATCTCACATGGCAGGGAAGAGGCTAGTACACAAGAGGGACTAAGATATACTGACCCAGAGAACTCCAATTATCTGAATCTGGATTCCTGACTCATAATAAATGCTCATTTTTCAAAGTTGCTGTATAAAGTTACTGTATAGTTTTGATAATTCTTTATGTAGCAGTGAGTATTTAAAAGCAATATTTGAATTTAAAAGCCAGAGGTAACCTTCAATAAAGTAACGAGCAGTTATTTAAATGATTTGAGCCATGTGAACTCGTGGGAAATAGATACTCATGCAAAAACAGAAGGCAAGATCTACTGCCCTGTGGAAAACAATGGCCGAAAAGATGACCAACTTGGATAAAGCAAAATTAACTAAAACATGTAGAAGAGATCAAAGATCTGAGCAAGAGCAGATTGTACACACATTCTCTAGTATGGTAAGGTAAAGGTTTTAACGCAGGTAGCCTTGGGATGTTTAAAATGAGAAATGACATGAGAAGATGAACTTTTTAAAGAACACACTCTTCAGCTAAGTTTTACAAAAAGAACAAAAATCATAATAGAGAACAATTTAAGTATATTTGAGACTGTTGATTTGTATAAGAGGCTTGAACTAGAGAGCAAGGTAGAGATGGAAGTAAGCTTTGGAAACACGGCTTGTATAGTGTGGTTGTCCTTGAGATGTCCCATCTTTCCCATTTTGTTTATTCGTAGTTTTAATCTGTACTGAGAGCACTGAAAGAGCAACCAATTAATTCAGTCTTCAGAAATTTCATAATACACACACACACATACACACACACAAATTAATGTTATTTTTTTCTTTTCAAAATGCTCTATTATAGTAAGGATTAGAATAGTACAGACTTCAGAGGCATTTGAATTTCCAAATGTTCTTAAATTCCCATTTCAGAATAGTGGTACCCTCCTTTACAAACTATAGGATAATAAAAAACTATTAAATTCTCATTAGACCAGGTTATTGATAAATAAATGCATACTCTTTGCGTTCTTCCTCATTGTATAATACAAAGTATTTTTCGTTGCTTGAGCATAGTTAATTTATTATTTTCAAGCTGGCGCCTAAATTTCTGGAAAATAAAATTAATGGGCTCTTGGCAATCTCTCTAAATTACCCCAAGTCAATAGTGGCTCTTCCCATCTGTCATCTAAATTTGCAGTGTGGCTCTCAGATGTATTAAAACAATGATACATAACACACTATGCCCCATTCCCACTGGCATGAGCCAAAAAATGAAGGATACTTATAAACAATTCTTAATATCAAAACTCCCAAACTGGAAGCTAGGATTTAGAATAAACTTGTATCTTACTCATCTCCAATAACCACCTCTTTTATGTTACAAAGGACAGATTTTTTGTAGAAATGTTTAGATAATGATGAGAAAAACTTAATAAACTACATCTGTAAATTTGTAACCATTATAAATTCCATGGAAGATGTTGACAACTGAATGTAAAATGACCAATTTACTTCTGTTTTATGATTAATTAATAAAACTTAGAAGTGATAAAAACATGTTAACTTATAACATTGCTATTAAATTGGTCATGTTTTAAGAGGAGACAAGATTTCGATCCAGAATTATGGCAATCAAAGTCACTGAGATTAAGTTAAGTCATGCCTCCCATGCCCTCTAACTTACTGTGACTAAAGGATAGTGGGAAATCTGAATAAGTAATTTCAGTTTGTGTTTGTTGTATCATGTAATTGGGCAAAGATTAGCCTGAGGAATAACACAAATTGTTGAAAGGAAATTGAATTCTAACTGTCAAATATAGGTACAATGTAGAGCAGATTCAGAGAGTGAAGCCAGGCCATGAATGGGGGAAAAACAACAAAGCTGGAAAGTTTCAGAGAAAGGAAAAGTTACTATGCTGTTCAAATGAATGGTTACATCTATACAGTAAATGATCTGCAGATATTGGTAGCCAGTCCTGAAGGGACAATGTCAGACCAAAATGAAGCCAGTGGATTACAGAGATTGCAAAAGTAATACACAAAACTATGCTGTGCCATTCCTTACCCTTAGTAACTCCAGTCCCTTAAGTATTTATTTTTTTTTTTGAAAGAAGCAAGCTGCAAGCACAGTAAAAATATATTCGGATTTTTTTTTCACTCTGTCTTTGCAATAAGTAACTTTTGGTTGCTTAATACCTCTCCTTCATTTCTCTTTACATCATGGTCCTACTTTGGATTATGAGGTGCATGGTCACCCAAGCAAAGAAAAAAATCTATGAATGAAAACGCATGGGCACTCTGAATTCTTTGACGATTATCTTCTTATATTACTTATAAAATGTATATTGAAATTCCCAAAGAAAAAGATTTATTAGAATAATTCAAAGTCTAAAGGAAAAATGAAGGAAGAAATGTATCTTCTTCAGTGAAGAATAGCAACATTTTATGGGAAGGAATGAGATTAAACCCCTAGAATGTAGTTAACAAAGCTACTTTATTCTTATGTATTCATAATACTAAATACTAACAGATCATGAAGTCACAGATATGATGTGGGATTCCCCTCTGTATGCTGTGAATACCATTGGGTAATAAAGAAACTGCTTTGAGCCTACAGTAGAGCAGGGAAGAACAGAGCTAGGTGGGAAAAACTAAACTGAAGGCTGGGAAAAAGAAGGCAGGGTCAAAAAGAAGCCATGGAGCTGCCACTGGAGACAGACACATTGAAACTTTGCTGGTAGGCCATGACCTCACAGTGATGCACAGATTAATGGAGAGGGATTAAATTAAGATGTAAGAGTTAGCCAATAAGAAGCTAGAGCTAATGGGCCAAACAATGATTTAATTAATACACTTTCTGTGTGATTATTTTGGGACTAAGCAGCTGGGAATCAACAAGTGACCTCACTACTCTCAAACAGATAAAGGGGATACAAATTGGAAAGGAATGATGTATGTATATATATATATATATATATATATATATATATATATATATATATATCTGAAAAATAATCAAATCAAGCCATTAACATACTATCACCTCACCTGTCGTGGTTTATAATGAGACATTTAAAGATCACTCTCTTAGTACTGTGGCAGAGAGAGCACTATCACCAACCAGTCACCCAGATATGCAATGAATCTCAAAACCTAGTCTTCTAATGGTATCACACACTGTACATCTATGAGTTTGTGTTACTTAGATTTCACATACAAATGAGATCATGTGACACTTGTCTTTCTGTTTCTGCATTGCTTAGCACTGTCCTCCATATCATAGAAATAACAGTAATTTTGCTCCAATTTTGAAGGAGAAACAGTGCTGCATTGTTTGTAGCTACCAAGCTGTATTGTTCTATTCATAAAATAATGGGTATATGGGTTGATTACCTCTCTTGGCTGTGGTGGGTAAAGGTGTCATAAACACAAACACGCAGACACCCTCTGACACATACCTTATCTTTAAAATATGTACAAGGATTTTGTCATGTGGAAATTCTATTTAAAAGGTTGAGAGACTACCATGTCATTTTCCACAATAGTACAATTTATGTTCTCACAACAATGCATAAATATCAACTTTAACCCCTTTTAATATCTTTTTAATAAACATTACTCTAATTCTAATGAGTGTGTGATGGTATATCACTATGACCTTAATCCGCATTTTCCTAATGGTTAACGACCCTGACCTCACATGTCCTCATATGTACTCATTCTCTATATCCACTAGATAGTCATGAGCTCTGAGCCTTTTTTCTATTGCTGTCATAAACACCATGATCAAAAGTAACTTGGGGAGGAAAGGGCTTGTTTTGGCTTACAACATATAGCTTACCATGAAGAGAAATGAGGCAGGAGCCTAGAGGGAGGAATTGAAGTAGAGGCCCCAGTGGAATATTCTTTATTGATCCCCATTGCTTGCTCAGTTTTCTTTCTTATACAACTCAGTGCCATCTGCTCAGGAATTGCACCATCTTCAGTGGCTTCCCAAAACAATCATTAACCAAGAAAATACACCATAGACATGCCTTCAGCCATATCTGATGGAGGCATTTTCTCAATTGAGGCCCCTTCTTCCCAGAAGATCCTACCCTGTGTCAAGCTGACAACAATAAAAATGGCAACCAATTAACCAGAACAGGTATTCAACACTAAACCTGACAATCTTTATTACCCAATCTAAATCCTGCCGTCTATAGGTTACATGATTTAATTGTTAGTTGTCAAACCCTAGAAGTTAGTCATAAATAACTTTCCTATTCATCTATAATAAATTCATCAAGTCTTATCTTCTCTATAGCATTTGACTGCCCAATCCACTTTCTTTTATCATCTCCTGTGCTATCACCATTATCAACTCAGTAACTTCAGAAACTCATCAAAGTCTTTTCTTCCATTTTTGCACTCATTCATTTCATTCTCATTAAAATGGCCACACAATTTTTAGAATATAAAAATTATTGGTGGCAGTCCTTCTACTCAAAACCTGCCAGGAGCCTTATGTAGGGCCCGGCGTCTACCCTTGTTCCTGGGATTCATCTTGAGGACAGTTTCTGGTCAGCCAGCTAAAACATACTGTTTGTTCCTGTGCTCCTTCTGCCCCGCCTGGTGATTAGCTGTAGGATATTGTTGACTCCATCTTTGGTGTGGTAATTTCCCACCTGCCTGGACAGAAATCCTTGTGCAGCAGCGAGGTATATAAGGATTTCCCCAAGGTTAAATAAACGGCATTCGGCTGATCTCCTTTCAAATGACCCAGGTCTCTTTGTGTGTTCTTTCAATCTCCAGGCCCTTGCCAGACTCATGTACAGTACAGTGGCGTGCGAACTGTACCCAGTGGTAACACAGAATCGGATGTTAAAGCCTTACATATCAGAATGCAACCAAAGGCTTTCTGCTCTAGCTGTGATCATCTTTTAGGTCTTTCCTCCTAGACTTTCCTGTCTCTCTCTGATGTAAGTCAGAGGATGATATTATTACACAAATTTGCCAGTAGAGTACCCAATTCAATGATATATCTTAACACAGTAGTAAATATGTATTATAATATATATTACTGTTTTATTACATATAATACAATTGTTACATATTAGTTATAAAATAAAATATTATATATAAATAATTGTTAAAGGTTATATCATATTTAACTGAGTTGCTATATATATATATATATATATATATATATATATATATATATATCAAACAACTAATGGAAACTGAAGCGTTACTGATTTCTTCCCCTCAAAATAACTTTCTGTTTCTTTGTTTCACTTTGTCTATCAAGTTTTGTTCCAACTTAGCACTATACACAGAAAAGAACAATGTCGGTACTAATTAAGGATGAATTACTGTGGAAGATCAGAATATTTTCTTCTTCACAAGGGAGACAACTAGTGAGTGAAGTGACTACCTTGATTTAAGGTGCCTCAGAAAATGAGTTAAAAGGAGAATTCTGTTATCTAAGATCAGTTAGCTTCATCCTGAGATGAAGATGATAAAAGCCTGGACTTCCTGTGGGGGCCCAGTTGCTTCTGCTACTGAACGGATTACTTATAGAGACAACTGCATGCATCTGAGCCAACATAATGGCATCGCTCTGCGACAGGATTACTTCTCCATCAGCTCTCACCGTGCTCCTCCATTCTCAGCAGAGTGCATCCTCCTCAAACCAAGTAAGGCTAGACTCACAATACTAGGCTTAGTTTCCTCTAACATCATCTTAATTTCAGTAGCTGCGCTCCCTAACTATTGTGCCCTGCCTTCCTGAATACCTAGTGCTTCACATATTCATTTCACACATATTAACCTGAAGTTGTGCTTGATCCTCAGCATTATGTGTCTCTGGTGATATAAAATGTATGACAGTAACTTGACCTATGCCTATATAGCCACAATCCAGGTAAGTCCTTGAAGAAAATTGCTTGTACACCTAAATATTTTACACCATATTTCAAATGTTTCCTAAGGTTCCATCTAAACTTCTATATCTATTCTCGATTGCTCCATTTTTTAATAAACCACTCTGTTTTCATTGCACACTGTAAGGCCAGAGAAAATGATTGACTGCAGCATCCTTTCATGTCTTTTTGTCTTTATGTTTCAATTTTGTACCTGCCGAGCTACACTCTATATTGAATTTAAAAGTTAATTCAAATTCTGAGTAATTCAGGGAAACTAAGTTGCAACCCAAATACTGATATGGTGGCAGGGAAAATATTCAATATTACCAGCTATGAGTACCGTGTCAACTGCAGTGGAGAGATGTAGAGTGGGTGTGACCAAGCTTCATCCTCATTCATGAAACCATATTGTGTGAGCATACACAAATGCACAGTGGCCTAAAGAAAACCACAAAAATAGAGATTCCATTTACTGAACTACCCAAAGCTTCTTGGAAATGGCTTTTATAACAGGTTATAAATGTGAGGAACATTTCAATAGGCATATTTAATTGAGTTCTCCACACAGAGCAGGTACTATGAGAGAAGAGGAATAAGGAGAAGAAATATAGTATGATTGTCCCTGTGGCAGAAGATGATAAAAGCAAATGGGTTTCTTGAAATCTGCATTGACTGATAGACATGTTACTCCCCAGACTGCATTCTGCATTTGCTTAATGACAATAATAACTACCAACTAGTCTTTGGTGGGTTTTATATTAATTTCTAGAAATGTATCTACAGTATCTCCACCTCAAAACAATTGCTATGGAATATTTTCATAAAACGTTTATATGCTTAGAAGTTTAGTCTCCACTACAATGCTGTTGAGGAGTTAGAACCTTCACAGGATGAGGTCTAGATTGTTAGGTCATCAGGGGCTCTGCCCTCAGAGGGAATTAATGCAGTTCTTGAAGATCGCTGTTATCACTTGTAAAAGTTGTTAGGAAAAAAAGTGATCTTGGCACTTGAACTCCCTGGCTTCATTTCTCAGCATGGAACTGATCCCCTCAGCCTTCTGTTCTGTCATGTTGAAATCCAGTGTGTTATGATGCATGTTGTAGCATCTGAGAAGTTGAAAGGATACATGATCCTAATCTTTCATTCTCAACAGGAAAATGGCTTAAGCAAACTTTTATGCATGTCTTTTTATCTCCATGGTGAGGTTGTTGGAATTGCAGACCAGGGGCCTGGCTCTGACCTTCAAAGACACGTCCTAAATGTTTGGCATCTACTAGTGAAGTCAAGTTCTTCAAAGCTTCACACCTTACAAAATTGTGCCACCATCCAGGAAACAGTGTTCAAAACATAATTAGAAGGGATAGATTTCTGCTCCAATCATATCAAATGATATCCACCATGTTTATATGTTATGAAAATACAAATTAAAATAACAACGAGGTATCATCACACCTCTCAGAGTACTGTCATAAAACTTAGTATGAAGACCAAATGTTGGCGTGGATGCAATGAAACAGGATCATGCACATTAGTGGTTGCACAGCTACTATAGAAAAGTTAGACGATTGATTTTTGTTGTTGCTGCTGCTGCTGCTCTTGTTGCTGTATTAATTCCTTGCATGCAACTTTCATTCTACCTCTGCAGTTGTTTTTCTGGGCATTTATCCCAGAGGCATGAAGATTTACATTCATGTAAAAACATGCACATGGATATTTATAACAGCTTTATTCATAGTGGTTCAAAACAGTAAACATCCAGATGCTCCAGTGAGTGAATGGATAAACTAATGCCTGTCTGCAGAAGGAAGCATCAAACTCCTGATGTAAATAGCAGCCTGGGTGACTTTTAAAATGCATAGACAGAGTGTAGAAAAAGCAATTTCCAAAGAGTATTTATTGTTTTATTCCGTTCGCATGTCATTATAAATAATAGAAAGTAGATTAGTGACTATCAAAGGTTAACAGGGGCAGTAATGTATTAGGGAAGTGAGTTTTGCTCATGAAAGACAGTATTACAAATCCATGCGGTAAGAAAGGACATTCTCTTTTGATTGAAAAGCTGGTAAAGGGTGAACTGTGCCTATTGGTATTGTTTCTGAAACTCACATGCAAGATGACAAAAACTATGGCTAGATATGATTATGATATATGTGATCATCTATGAAAAGATCCTGGAAGAAGAGAATATTGCATCCTAGAAAACACAGAGTACCAGTTTGGTTAAAGTGTTAAATATAAGGACTATGTTATATATCCAGGTCAAGGGGCAGGAAAAGTACAATGTAAGGTCAAAGTGTAAAGTATATACAGAAAATGTGTCTACTCTATAGAACTTGAAAAGTCATCTCTGTGATTTTTATCCAAAATCATAAATAGTCATCACAACATGTTAAACTGAATGGGGATTAATTCCAACTGCATTTTGAAAACACCAGCTACAATGTGGCAAGTTTATAAAAGCTGCCAGCTCCCCAATATGCTGCTCACAGTTCAGTTATGCAGCTCCCCTACACAGACTTGTTCTCTATCCTCTGCTAGTTAAGAGAAGCTGTCTAAAGAATGTTTTGATTGATTATTCACTTGCCTTGAGCTAAATTCACCTCTGATGTGACTATGGGAAATTTCCCATAGAGTTAAAAAACAGAAAGCATCTGAAAATTAGTTTGATGTGTTGATTCTTGTAATTCATCAGCCAATTCGGTATGATCAAAAGCAGCCAGAGCAATCTTTGTGACCTCTAACAAAAAGAAAGAAATCTTGTGTTAGCTTTTAAAATAAGTCCTTTGGGAGATACATTACAAACATTGATGACAGTAGGTTACTCTGCAGTATTTGATAAAGCTAATATAGCTAGATGAAACAAAAGAGTTGGTCATGAAACTAACAGAATGTGAAAAATGATGCTAGCACACAACTTATTTGGCTCTCATATTGTACCATTTTTCTGTGGAAAAAAGCCTCCTATTGTTTGTAAAGCAGGATTTTGGCATCCATCACACTACCTGCTTAATCCATGCCAATAAAGATTGTCTCTAGTAAGAAAATAGTTCTCTGGAAAATTCTCTCTCTAAAATCCACTTTAAACTTTTCATCACTACTTTGAATTAATTTTCTCCTACTTTAGCATCATAAAGGCAATGCTCAAATAGACCATTAGCAATTTCTCATGTCAAGTGATCATTGACTATCATTCATTTTAATATACATTGTATTTAGTCATCACAAGGATGCAATGTGTTGCTAGGATTGGAGATTATAAAAGCTGCCAAGCCAAGAAGTAGAGTCGGGTTAGACCTGCTCCCACGACTTCTTTGAATATCTATCCTTGAGCTATATTTGATCAATAAATTTTTGAAATGTGCTTTCTCAAAGTGCTGGAAGTAGAAATAACATGACTTTTGAAAATTATAAAATTGTTCATCAATACTTCCAATACTGGTTTCATATTGAAACAAAAGATAATTATGATGTACTGGGTTCAAATGCATATACTATTAACATTAACTTGGCCAGTTTCTGTTCCCTTAGCTTTATACTTACATATATCTCACATTACTCTGCCATTGCAAACCAGAATCTTGTCAGCTCTATCTACTTACTGCATTTGCTTGCGGCCCATGATTTCTCTCTTTCCTATGTAAACTTCTTCTTAGACATGGATCACCCTCTTCTCATACCAGCTTAACCACTGTTTCCTACCATACCTTGCCCTTCACTATAGCCGAGATGATGTTTTAAACACTATACTATGAATATGCTACTACTCGTGTTCAACTAAGCAGATAATTCAAATGGCTTTAGTGTGAAGTGTGACGGTCCTCCCATGGTCTGCATGACCTTCTTTCATTTTGTTGTACCTTATGCAGTTTTATTGCTCCCATTCCAAATCTGTCAAGCCTAGTACTGACTCATAAAAATCTTATATTGAAAATTTCAAAATAAAACATTTATATGTTTTTACAACTCAATATTTAAATGTATCATGTCTTTTTTTCTGATGTTGCTAAGTGTCAGAGTCTCTCAGCAAATTCCTTGACTTTTGTTTGCTTGTTTGTTTTATAATAATTCCACTCCTCTTCTACAATGTTCCCTGAGCTTTAGGTATTGGGATTGTTTTGCTACCCATAAAGTCTCACCAACATGACTGCTTAAACATGAGCTGAAGAAGGACAACAACAATAAACATGCTGTAGTGAATGGGGGACAGACCACAAACACTCATCCCTACGCAAATATTTACAGGCAATTAAGAAATGCTGGCAATGAGACAATCGTCTTCCCTGAGGAAGAATAGACAAATTGGTTATCCAATACCCAGTCATCATCCCTGAAGATACTTCCAAGAAAAATTATATAGGCTGAGAAGTCTATATTTAGGAATATATATGTACATGCATGTACACAAATGACAGTAACAACAATTAACAAATAAGAGCCCATGAATTTGAAGGAGAGCAAGAAGTGGTATATGGGAGGGTTTTGAGGAAGGAAAGGAAAAGGAGATTGTATAATTATACTATATTCTCAGAAACAAAAGAATTTTCTTATTCTTTTGGTTTTCATTGAAAATATTTTTATATAATATATTCTGATTACAGTTCTTCCACAACTTCTCCCCTTCTCCCATCTACCCACTCCATACCTTTGTTTCCTTAACAAATTAAAATACAAAGAGATATCTATACTACCACTTCTACTGCTACTACTGTTGTAAAGAGGCTGCTTGTTTGTTCCCGACTGCTCAGACCCAAAATAATCACACAGAAACCATACTATTTGCAATACTGTTTGGCCAATAGCTTAAGCCTATCTCTGGCTAACTCCTATATCCTAAACTAACCCATCTCTATTAATCTGTGTATTGTCACATGGCTGTGGCTTACTGGCAAAGTTTTGTCGTGTCTGTTTCTGGCAGTGGCTCCATGATTTCTCCTCACTCCACCTTCCTTCTCCCAGCATTCAGTTTAGTTTTCTCTGCCTAGTTCTACTCTGCCCTATCAGGACAAACTCGTTTCTTTATTAACCAGCAGTATTCACAGCATACAGAGGGAAATCCCACATACTACTACTATTAATAATAATGATGAAGATGATGATAATGAAGAAGAAGAAGAACAACAACAACAACAACAAGAAAGCCAGAATAGGATATAACAAACAAAAAAAAGAGCAAAAAAAGCCCCACAGAAACACATACAGACATAGACACACACACACATACAGAGAAATCCCATGAAAAGCAGAAACTATAATATATGTATATGTGTGTGTGGTTGTGTGTGCGTGTATACACACAAACTTATACATGTATGTATGTATGTATGTATGTATACAGGACCTGTGATGTTAAATAAAAGACAAAGCACCGAGAAAAAGAACCACCAAAAAGACCATTGAACTCTTTTTGTGTTGACCATCTAGCTGGCAATGGGGCCCAAGTGTGATTTGTGCTCTCAGTGAAATTCACTCAAAAAAAAACTAATTTTTCAATTGAGAATGGTTGACAATTAGAGTTAGATTGTAAGTTAGGGATGACGTCTTGCATCTGCTTCTCCTCTCAGTGGTGGAACCCCATCTGTGGCTATCCCATTTAGACCCCATGCATGTTGCCTCAGTCTCTGTAAGTTTATATGTGCATCAGTCTAGTTGTGTCTGTAAGATAATATTTCCTTAATGTCTTCCATTCCCTCTGGCTCTTATAATCATTCCACCTCTTCTTCAAGATTTCCTGAGCCCTGAGGAAAGAGATATGGTAGATATATACAATTTAGTGCTGAGTGTTCCAAGGTATCTTACTTTCTGCAATTGTCTGGTTGTGGGTCTCTGTATTTGTTCCCATCTAATGAAGAAGGAATATTCTCTAATGATGACTAAATAAGACACTGATCTATGAGTCTAGTAAAATGTTGTTAAGAGTCCTTTTATTGCTATGTTCCTTTAGCACAATAGTAGCATTTATGGCCTAAGGCCTATCTATTCTCAGGTTCATGGCCATCTGAATAGTCTAGGGAATGGGTTCCATATCATGATAATACTTATATCTAATCATATATTGGTTGGTTACTCCCACAAGCATTGGACCAGAAATGTGTTTCGCAAGCAATTCGATGGA
This sequence comes from Arvicola amphibius, assembly GCF_903992535.2. Classification (NCBI taxonomy): domain Eukaryota; kingdom Metazoa; phylum Chordata; class Mammalia; order Rodentia; family Cricetidae; genus Arvicola; species Arvicola amphibius. Next base: position 172,795,124 of record NC_052048.2, read on the forward strand.
TGTTCAGAATATTTCTACATGTTCTCTTGTGGGCTGGCTTCCAAAGGTGATGTAATGAGTGGAATCTCCAAATTGTAATGCAGGGAATTTCAAGGGAACACTTCCAGAGCATTCTTAGCAATGACAACAACAGTAAAATAAATGCACAGTCCTTCAAGGTAATACTTTATAAGGTAAAATTCAATAAATTCCTAGCTTTTAAAATTATCTTTTTTGTCTCTTAAGTTCTCATTCTTTCCTGCCTTTATCATATAGACTTCAGAAATAAGGTTTGTTACAAACATATTTAGTATTGATTTTATATTTTTAGAAAGTTAGTAGCTGTTATTCAAACTCCCAACAAGATCCTGGCAGCCTCGGAGTCCACATGCATACTTTAAGATGATTGTCTTTTCCACTCGAAGCAAGGAAAGAGGAACAATTTCTATGACTATTTAGTTCTGGTGGCAATGCGCCCAACAGTAAATGTGTATAGTCTTGGTTCTTGGAGCTCCTGAAGGAAAAGTTATTCCATGTTTTTCTCTTGGCTTCAGGTTGTTACTAATAACCTTTGGCAGTCTTTGATTTGAACATAGATAACTCCAGCCTCTCTGTTTTGTCCCACGGCATCTCTGGGCATCTCTCAATGCATTTCTCTTTAAAGATTTCAACTTAATGTGTACAGACCACATACTAAATTCAAGTTCTTCACAAAATTTAACTTGTTATCTTGAGCAACAAGATTTTCATTTGGATTCTTTTGTCAGCTTATGCATTAATAAAAATTCTGGTTCCTCCAGGTAGCTTCAGATTTCCTTAGCTTTCTTATTATTTTTCATAAGAAGAAGAAAAGCTGAAAGGTATATATTGCCATGTTAGAAACACAAAGACAAAACTAAAACTTTATGCACCAGAAAACAAGATGGATGTGGTACTCCAAATTAATGTCAACAATATAGCTCTCTCACATTACCTGCATAATTCTATTCCAGTTTGCCTTCAGTTTGGGTGAATATTTAAACTGTGGGGCAAGAAAATATTGGTTTCTGAAGTAGTTTAGTTGGCAAAGTTCTGAAGAGTAAAGCATTTATTTTAACTTTAATTTTATTAAATTACTTCTTGTTTAGTCCTTACTAGAGAGAGAAGAACAGCTGTTAATTATCATCTTCTGAAAATTCTGAGATATTTAGGACTATTTAAGAGACTGATAGAATGTTCTTCTCGGGATTATGACCAGTTGCTTCTGCTATTTTATTTCTGTGAAATTAACAAACATTCAATAAACATCCAATATGTGTAGGAACAAATAAAAACATCTGTTCTAAATATGAAGAAGACAATAATTAAATAACAAGGACAGATACAACAAATTATCCTCACACTTCAAACTACAGCACACATTACATTGGATATTAAAATCATATAGAATTACAGAGATGAAACATCTATGAAAGCTTACTGGTTGATATATTTTGTAAGTTGTTTAAAATGATACAGATTTGGTAAGAAACTGCATTCCAACCTAGCAAGAGGCAAGTTGCCTTAAAAAAGGTTGTGAAAACCAGAAACAGTGATTTACAGACACACCAGGACCAACACACATATGACCTCAGAGATTGTGGCAGCATGCATGTGGCCTGCATAAGCCTTTACCAGATGGGGTTCCAGCACTGAAAGAATAAGTAGGACCAAGCCTCCCATCCCTAACTTGGAAGCTATCTCCAATTGGTAAACACTCACAAAGGAAAAAATTAGTTGTCTCCAATGGATTCTCACAGGGTATACAAACTACTCTTAAGGCCACACACCATGACAGCAGGAGATGGCCAACAAAAATTAACTTAATGGGATTTTTTCAGGATTTTTTCTTTGTCTCATAATGCTTTTCAGGATTTTTTTAACCTTCATATCTTTTGCATATAATTATGGATTCTGGTCTTATGTTTCTGTATCTATGTGTTTCATGTGCTTTCTCTTTGACTCTTTTTATTATTTATTTATTTGTTTGTTTTGTCCTATTCCGGTTTGTTTTTGTTTGATCCTAATCTGACTTTATTTTATTATTATTTTTTAAATATGTATTTTTTAAGGACAGAGAAAAGATGTGGATTTGGATAGGAGACTTGGGGAGTTTAACTGACGTGAGATTTCATAAGGCTTCAAAATCTATTAAGTGTTTTGTGCTGCCTCTATACTTCTTAATGCAAATCATTAATGTCTAGATGGAGTGCACACACACAAACACATGCACACACTAAGTAAGAAGTGATTACTAAATAAAGAACAGTGAAAAAAAATGTATCCTCCATTTCACCTTTGGCCTGCCTGGGATCATCATTATTTTAACATAAAAATCATTAAAGATGAGTTATAATTCTCTGAACTGTATTCTCATTTAGCAAAGGTATTTCAAGGATTCATTTTGTGGTCAGGTTGTTTCTGATAAATATTATTTTAGAAAGTGAAATAAAACTAAACACTTTATGATAAACGATAAACTAACTTAAAGCAGAAAATATGTTTGAGGTCCACCAAAAGTCTTGATCATCCCCTGAAATTCTAATGGTTTTGACTAATAAAATTATCTTGCATAGTGTTTGGAATAAGTTAATAAATTTTGTTAGAAATATTCAACATTACGTTATTCTATTCCCCATTAATGATTCCCTATTCTCCTAAAATACCTCAAGAATTACTGAATTTTTTCTCAGAGGTTTAGCTTAACTTTTTTTTTTCCTTAAATAGAAGATTTAAAAAAAACACAATATGCTAAAAGAAAATTAGCCTTATTCTGGAGTGGATTCACATTAAAAGTATCTCTTAAACATCTCATCAAATGCTTTTTATTCATTCTGAAACTGTGCTCAATTCAGAATTTTGACCCACATGGACCTTTCTCTACCATCTCATTAGGACATAGTTATGACAAATACACTGGGAAAAAGAGTACTTTTTCCAGACTCATCAGCCTTGGTATTTTCTCATAACCCCAGGATCCTATAGTTCTTTGCATTTGCTATTAAGAAGTTAAACAGGAGACTTTAGACATTCAACAAGAGGCATTGAGATAAAATGTGAAATTTCACGGTTTTATAGTTTCTTCAACTGTTACTTCTTAAAAAAAAAAACTTCTCAAAAAACTCTACAGTCTACAGACTCTCTTGTCGTTACAAAACAAGGTTCAAAATAGGTTTTGAAGTAGGTGGTATACTTTATTTATCATGCAATCATATATGCACCTGCTACTGACATCTATAATGCTGTAAGCATAAATTTAATCACAAGGGAAATTAAAGGCTGAATAGAATGTATTGCTCATAATAATAAACAACACTGAGGTGACAGTGTATTAAATTATAAATTATGGTGGTATTGAGATTAAATAAGATTAGTAATGTGCTACCTAGGCATGACTTATAGTCAAGGAAAAGGTTTATAAAAAGTGTCTTCCTTCTTGATCCCAAAGTTATTGTGGGGTCTCTGAGAGCATTATAATCATCTTTTCCAAGCAATAGTGCGATTTTATCCTGAAGCTGGAAACATAAGGTCTGTTTTCAATTTTTACATCAAGAAAACGCATTTTATATTTTTGATATGTGTCCTTTCTGTGTGATTAGTTTTCTCTAGATGTGTTAATTCTTTTCTCTGATGAGATTTCCTCATCATGCATGGAATGTACTGCCAAGTGCACACATATTATGTAAAAGGGAAATCAGGAAAGTGGTTTGTGTTGTGAGTCATTGAGACTGTACTGGTGACCTGACCTGAGTCGTACAAATATTTTTAAGGAAAGTGAAATCTGAAAAGGGCTCGTTTTCCTAACACTAATAAACAATAAACATAAATCATCTAAACATTCAGAGTTCATGCATACCTTAGTCAGAGTGCCTTATCTTGCTTAATTCTTATTTCCATTTCAAGCTTCGTAATGTAGTGCGTGTGTATGGATCGCATGATCTAACCTGGGATTTTGCCACTTACAGATGTTCAGATCTTAAACTGGAATATTTGCAAGGCTTCAACAGAACAATAAACAATGACTGAGCATGGAGGGAGAACAGAAAATCTATTGGTTCTCTCCCAACTATCGGTATTCCACTTCTTTCTCACTCTCAGAATGTCCTAGTTTTGCTTTAACATTGTATCCACCTACAACACTTCATCTGTTATTTTCTATTAGGAAGCCATGAGCAGTAAGATAGGAATATAATTCTACCAGAAGTTTCTAGAGGCATTTATTTTTGTTATCAAAGAGTCTATGATCTTTTTTATTGCTTGAGAAGAATAATTTCATACATGCATATAAAATGCTTTTTATCAAATCCACTCCAATTCCTCCCTATCATCCAAACCCTCTAATTCCATGAGTTATTTTTAAAATCCCACTTGTCCATTTAGTGCTGTCAATTTGTTCTTGGTTTGGACCGTCTAAAGGTGCTCTCTCAGAGTGCATCCCTAAGGAAATTATCTTTCGTCCCTTAATAGGCATCAATTCCAATAGCTCCTCAACCATAGGGAGTGACTTCATCAACTCACTCCTGTCCGTGATGGGATTTTGTCTGGTTTGATCTTATGGAGGTCTTGTGCATTCGATCACAACGGTGAGTTTGTGGTTTTCTGCTTGGTGAAAAAAAAAACAGACTTTTGAAGAATAAAGCAGATCTATTTCAATAATAAGGACAACCAAGGGGATGATTCCGACAAAACAGAGCACTGGGAAGTAACTGAGAAGGAAGCTGCTGGCTCAGCTGTGTTCCAGCTCACTACTTACTATTATGTCAGAAAATTAATCAGTGTGTGGTTCAAAAACAAAGTAAGAGCTTCTTTACAGGCTGTAGCACACCAGTCTTTGATGGCCCATATTTTGCCACAGCCTCTGGGATGCAGTTGCATAGTTGGTTGGACTGTGAATGAGTATTACATTTCCTAAGCTGAAAGCTGTAGGTTGTGTCCTCTAATTTGGGTAGAATCACTAAATTTCGCCCAGCATTCAATCAGTTCTGCAATTTTCACAATATCTTTATTCTCTCGGTTCCCAAAGCAAATATTAAAATTGGCTGCTTTATAAAATCAACACACAAAAATCAGCAGCTCTCTATAACCAAGGGCAAATGTGCTAAAAAAAAAATAGAAAAATATGCCCATATATAATCGTCTCAAAAGTCAAAATAAAATACAAAGAACAACCAAAGGTCACTGAAAATCATTCATGATGAAAACGTTAAAGCACATAAAGAAAAAAATTGGAAAGGATACTAGAAGATGAAAAGGTCTTTTATAGTCACAGAACAGCAGCCTTTATATTGTGAAAATAAAGGTATGTCAAAGATTCAATTTATGCCCCATCAAAATTCCAGGGGTCCTCTTCTCATAAATAAAGAAAAAAATTCATACAATTCATATGGATGTGTGCATATAAACATACACTCATATTTGCATAGCTAAAGCAATGCTATGCAAAAAGTCAATGCTGTATATATCACAATACCTTATTTCAAATTATACTACTGATTCCCAATAACAGAGACAACAGAGCACTGATACAAAATGGGAACAACAACAGTAATAGATTAGGTAGAAAAGACAGAGAACCCGAAAATACATCCACATCACTACAACCATCTGATTTCAACAAGGATGATTAGAAAACTGGATGCCCACATGTGAAATAAAATCAAAAAGTCAGTTCTCGAAACTTTGAAACTGATGGAAGAAAACATTCCAAAATAGAGCCAAGGAACAGTCATAAAAGGATTCCAGCAGCATTGAAAACATCAAGGACTGGTAAAAATGACAGCATGAAATAAAAATGTTATGCACGGTGAATGAAGCAAATAAAAGTAAAAGTACAACCTACAGGTAAGAGAAGACCCTTGCCAGCTATACACACAGCCAGGGATTGATAACTAGGATATATAATGAAATTTTAAAAAATTAACACTGAAAAATAGGCCAATCAGCAAAGGGGTAAATAAAGGAAACAGAAGGTTCCCAGAAGGACCACAGATGGCCAACAAATAAATGAAAAATGTTCAACATCCTTGGCCAAAGGAAATGCAAGTCAAACTACACTGAGATTCTGTCTCATCCCTATCAAAATGGCAATGATCAAGAAAACAGCATGCTGATAAGAATGCAGAAGTAAAAAACTCCTACACACTGTGTCAGAATGTAATTCAGCACAGTCAGTAAAGAAGTAGGTATGGTGATTCCTCAAAACATTCAAAGAAGATAACACTCCACCACTCCACACACCGTATTTGGGCCCCTTTTTATTGCAGCTTGATTCACAGTACCCAGATATGGAATTTGCCTGGATGCGCCCCTCTGATGAATGGATAATGAAAAGGATATATAAATATATATGAAAAGGATATATATATATGTATATGTATATATATAGTGTGTGTGTGTGTTTGTGTGTGTGTTATTCAGTTATATAACAGAATGAAATTATGTAATTTGCAGGGAAATGAATAGACTTGGAAATCACCATATTAAACAAAACAAGACAAACTCCAAAAGACCAACTTGCTTTCTCTCATAAGGAGAATCTCAACTGACGTGTATGACATGAGAGTATAAAAGGATATTTGTGAAGAGGAAATGAGAAAGAGGAACTTAGAAAGAGTAATTAGGGATGATTTTGATCAGGATATAACATACATGTATGGAAATGTCAAAACCAAACTCATTCTATTTACAATGAAAATAAAATAATAAAATATATTTTAAAAAGAGCTGAACAAGACAGCACATCACAGTAACCCCAGAGCTTGCAAGGCAGAGGAAGAAAGATCAGGCCTCATTTACATAATAAATCTGAAGCTAGCCTGGGCTGCATGAAAACCCTACCTCAAAGAAACATAAATTATTAATTGTTGCTTGAGTAATATTTTGAGATTCACTAATGTTGATGTGCCCACATTTCTTCCACAACAGATATAAGTCAAGGATCTACAAAACCCCTCAGCTTTGATCTTCACCAAACCGCAGTAACAACCAATTCTGTGATATGATCTGGTCCTCACTCCAGTTTGTGGGCACATCCCACTTCTGAATAAACATTAACATCACCACAGAGAGAGTATCTCATAGGCTAAACACAAAAATCATAAGTAATTTAACAGCTACATTATAACAGTGTATTTGTTAGCCCTTCAAATGCTAATGTGTTCATGTTAGCAAAGACATCATCTCTCTGGGAAAGGATCTGTGTAGTAAGGAGCAGACGGGCTGCGTCCAGCCACTCGGCTCCTGGTCACCCGGCTAGCTTTACCCTGAAATAATTACACGGAAACTGTATTCTTTTAAACACTGCCTGGCCCATTATTTTCAGCCTCTTATTCACATCTTGACTAACCCATATCTAATAATATACGTAACACCATGAGCGGTGTCTTACCAGGAAGTTTCTAGCGTACGTCCATCTTGGGCTGGAGCTTCATCGCATCTCGCATCTGGCATCTCTCTGAGGAGAGGCACGGCGATCTGCCTAACTTAAGAGAGGAGTGGCATCTGACTGAACATCTACCTCACTTCCTTCTTCCTGTTCTGTCTACTCCACCCACCTAAGGGCCGGTCTATCAGATGGGCCAGGCAGTTTCTTTATTAATTATCCAATGAAATCATCAGATAGATAGAAGACACACCTACATCAGATCTGCTCTCCAGGGGAGATGATGAGATCTCAGTGACAGACAGAAGAAGATTTATAGTGCAGATGTGAAAACCCTAAACTAATACATAACTGATTTTACAATATCTATTTAAATGAGAGTGTTGGATGCCTGTACATTTTGTGTTTCAATTAAAATAACAAATCTTGGCCATTGTTTACTACCCTAGGTGGTGCATGAACCTTGGAAAGAAGGGCCTAAAAATGAAGCAGAATAAAGCCTCATGCAACAGACAACATTATTCACAGTATCAGGCAATTTATACTCTGAGAGTTGAGGAAACTCACATAGGAAATGTGTTCAATCATAAGGACAAGCCACATGTGGCAAAAACATGTTTTTCTGTAGATACATATGAATAACAACAGCTGAAGTAAGCTCACTCTTATCTGCTATACTTGGAAGGAGAACACAAACACATTCCAAGGACATTTCTGTATTTTGAAGAAACGGATGTCACAAGACTCTTGTTTTCTTAGAATTTTCTCACAAGAATTCAGAATTCTTACACATTCTTGGACCATATTTCAACATTTCCCCTATTCTTATTTTTTTATTAGTAGAATATCTAAAGTGGTTTTTATTTGAAATTTTTTAGATAAATCTAATTGTCATTTGATGCACGGGTGTCCTATAAGCATGTTAATTATAATATTAGAATGAAACCATTGCGTGTAATACTCTTTTACCAAGAATAGAGATTTAAACTATGTCCATTATTATTAGTTATATTATCATATTGACCACAAAAATCTAGAAAATAACTGGAAAAGAGACCCAAATGATCAGTAGTTCTAGTTTCTTGTAGAACATAAACCCATATTTACCTTTAACAGGAATACATAGGAATAGAAGTGCTATGATGTCTTACGTGAATAGGAAGTGATTCAAATCCCAAGAAAAAATTAAATGCAGTCCCCTTTTAGATGTTATTTTGATCCCAAGGTCCATTAATAAACACAGAGTCATTAGTAAAGATAACAGGAGCTGGATCCATCACTTTATGAGCTGAGGTACAGGAGGACGAGGAACATAAGACCAGCGCACATGCTCAGAGGCACTCACTGCAGATACACAGGACAAAATATCTAACATTATAAGAAGATTTTTGGGTGGCATAGGGCTCTGTGTTTCATGGAATAACTTCTTCCATGCTGCACAGCATCCCAACTTGGCCCCAGGAGGGCAGACTTGATGTGTGGTGATATAGTTGATACCTCCTTTTGCCCTTAGACATAAGTTTACTATCTCTCTGGTGACTTCATGGTCTCCTCACCCTCTGCCTTGTCCTTGATGACCTGGAACAAGAGAAGTTAAAGCGGAATCCATGTTTCAGTGGATCCATCTGCAACGAAAGATGTATACCTCGTCCTACTTTTCTTCTGGAAAAATAGGGTATGTTCATATATCAGCTTGCTTATTTTCTTCTGCAATAAAACTAGGAAGTTAGAGTGTACATGAATATGAGTCTATTGGAAATAATCTTATATCACAAGCAGAATATGAAACAATATTCAAGAGTTTATGAACTGACTATAACAGATGAATAAAAACAATCAATTTTACCTGTTGGGCTGAAGAAAAAGAAGTGTTAATAGATGAATGAATATCTGGATCATGAATCCCTCTTATACACTTGGATGCACCATCAATAAAATAAGTATCTGCCTGTGGCATCAGAGAAGGTCGGACAATTTTTTGTAATCACAAATTCAGGTTGTATGAAAAGATCACAAAGTTGAACAGCTGGATAGTGATTTCCTATCCTTCCATAGTACTCTGTCAATAAACTTGAAAATCCATAGTTTTCAATGCTCTTAAAAACTGTTTGCATGTCCGCCTCTTCTTCCTCCCATCTGTTCCATCAACGGTCCAGGAGGACCCCCAGGACCACCTCGTCTTCCTCCACCAAAGCCACCTCGGTCCATGCCACGGCCACCTCGGAAGCCACCTCTGTCTCCACCTCTGCCACCTCTGAACATTCCTCTAGGACCACAAAGGTCCATAAGTCCACCTCTTCCTACCCGCATACCACCAAGGCCGCCTAGGCCGTGATCACCACCCGGAGGTGGGAAGGGTGGCGGGAGGAAGCCCTCAGGCTTGTGTAAACAAATCCATTCAAAGTGTTGTCCTCTTGTGCCATAATACCTGTAGGAGACAACTGAGTGGGGAAAATAACTAAGTTTAAAGGCAAGGAAGGATCCATATGATATGAAATTGACTCTTTTCGTCCAGATTCAAACAGCTGTAATTCTTTTCTTGCTTCTCTAGATAATGTGTGAAGACTGCCCAAAGCCAACTCTCTTCCTAGAATTCTAAACAGATTGGTTAATGCATAGATAGCAATATGTAAACAAATTCCTTTTCTCTGATGTACCCAAATTACGTAGGCTGTAAACTTCATAGTTTCATAGGTTCTCCTATCAAAAAAAGTGGGAAGAATTGAGTATTTTTTCATCAAATTCCTCACGCCATGCTTCAGGATGATTTTTAGGCAATGGGGGATCCATATCTAAAGGAGACTCCTGTGAGGGAGCCTAGGGAACTAGCTGGAACCGGCATAGTTGTCAGTGGGGCTACTTTTACTTTCAGTATTGCCGGAATGGGGATAATACATTTTTTGCCTCTTTTTTTCAATTTTAATCAATTTTACCAAATTGATCAACCAGTTTGTATTCATTCAAGGAATTAGCCGTGTCTTTGTCATAATCAACATCCTCCTTATCTTTCTTTTTTCTTTTTCTTTTTTTGCTTTTCTTTTTTTCTTTTTTTGCTTTTCTTTTTTTTATTTTTATTAAAAATTTCTGCCTCCTCCCTGCATCCCATTTACCCCCTCCCCCCTCCACTCTCCCTCCTTCTCCTGGCCAGAGAGCAGTAAGGGTTTCCTGCCCTGTGGGAAGTCCAAGTTCATCCCACCTCCATCCAGGTCCAGGAAGGTGAGCATCCAAACAGGCCAGGTCCCCCCAAAGCCAGTATACATAGTAAGAACCAAATCCAGTGTCATTGTCCTTGGCTTCTTAGCAGTCCGCATTGTCTGCCATTTTCAGGGAGTCCAGTTTTATCCCATGCTTTTTCAGTCCCAGTCTACCTGGGCTTGGAAAGCTCCGAATAGATCAGCCACACCATCTCAGTGGATGGGAGCATTCCTCACAGTACAGACTTCCTTGCTCATGTTTTCCCTCCTTGTGCTCCTCATTTGGACCTTGGGAGCTCAGTCCTGTGCACCAATGTGGGGCTCTGTCTCTATCTCCATCCATAGCCAGATGAAGGATCTATGGTGATATGCAAGATAATCATCAGTATGGCTATAGGATCTGGCCATTTCCGACTCCCTCTCCTCAGCTGCCCACGGAACTAGCTGGGGGCATCTCCCTGGACACCTGGGAACCCCTCTAGATTCAAGTCTCTTAATAATCCTAAAATGGCTCCCTTAATTAGGATATATGCTTCCCTGCTCCAATATCCACCCTTCCTATATCCCAAGCATCCCATTCCCTCAAGCTCAACCTATCCTCCCCTTCACGTTTTTCTCTCCCCATCTCCCTTTGTCCCCAACCCACTCCACCCCCAAGTTACCATTTTTTGCCCGGCAAACTTGTCTACTTCCAATATCCAGGAGGATAACTATATGTTTTTCTTTGGGTTCACCTTCTTATTGTCTTCTCAAGGATTCTGAATTATAGGCTCGATGTCCTTTATTTATGGCTAAAAACCGATTATGAGTGAGTACATCCCATGTTCATCTTTTTGGGTCTGGGTTACCTCACTCAGAATAGTGTTTTCTATTTCTATCCATTTGCATGCAAAATTCAAGATGTCATTGTTTTTTACCGCTGAGTAGTATTCTAACATGTATATATTCCACAGTTTCTTCATCCATTCTTCCACTGAAGGGCATCTAGGTTGTTTCCAGATTATGGCTATTACAAAAAATGCTGCTATGAACATAGTTGAACAAATGCTTTTGTAGTATGATTAGGCATCTCTTGGGGAAATTCCCAAGAGTGGGATTGCTGGGTCCTGGGGTAGGTTGATCCCGAATTTCCTGAGAAACCGCCACATTGCTTTCCAAAGTGGTTGCACAAGTGTGCATTCTCACCAGCAATAGATGAGTGTACCCCTTACCCCAACCTCTCCAGCAAAGGTTATCATTAGTATTTTTTATTTTAACCAAACTGACAGGTATAAGATGGTATCTCAAAGTTGTTTTGATTTGCATTTCCCTGATAGCTAAAGAGGTTGAACATGACCTTAAGTGTCTTTTGGCCATTTGGACTTCTTCTGTTGAGAATTCTCTGTTCAGTTCAGAACCCCATTTTTTAAATGGGGTAATTAGCATTTTGAAGTCTAGTCTCTTGAGTTCCTTATATATTTTAGAGATCAGACCTTTGTCAGTTGCAGGGTTGGTGAAGATCTTTTCCCAGTCAGTAGGCTGCCTTTGTGTCTTAGTGACAATGTCCTTTGCTTTACAGAAGCTGCTCAACTTCAGGAGGTCCCATTTATTCAATGTTGCCCTTAAAGTCTGTGCAGCTAGGGTTATGCGTAGGAAACGGTTCCCTGTGCCCATTTGTTGTAGAGTACTTCCCACTTTCTCCTCTATCAAGCTCAATGAGTTCAGATTAATATTGAGGTCTTTAATCCATTTGGACTTGAGTTTTGTGCATGGTGATAGATATGGATCTACTTTCATTCTTCTACAGGTTGACATCCAGTTATGCCAGCACCATTTGTTGAAGATGCCCTCTTTCTTCCATTGTGTACTTTTGGCTCCTTTATCAAAAATCAGGTGTTCATAGGTTTGTGGTTTAAGATCCGGGTCTTCTATACGATTCCATTGGACAACTTCTCTGTTTTTATGCCAATACCAAGCTGTTTTCAATACTGTAGCTTTGTAATAGAGTTTGAAGTCAGGGATGGTAACGCCCCCAGAAGAACCTTTATTGTATAAGATTTTTTTGGCTATCCTGGGTTTCTTGTTTTTCCATATAAAGTTGATTATTGTCCTCTCAATCTCTGTGAAGAATTTTAATGGGACCTTGATTGGGATTGCATTGAATCTATAGATTGCTTTTGGTAGAATTGCCATTTTTACTATGTTGATCCTCCCAATCCACGAGCAGGGGAGATCCTTCCATTTTCTGGTATCCTCTTCAATTTCTTTCTTCAAAGACTTAAAGTTCTTGTCAAATAAATCCTTCACTTCCTTGGTTAGAGATACTCCCAGATATCTTATGCTATTTGTGGCTATTGTGAAAGGTGATACTTCTCTGATTTTCCTCTCTGCTTCCTTATCCTTTGTGTATAAAAGGGCAACTGATTTTTTGGAGTTGATCTTGTAACCTGCCACGTTACTGAAGGAGTTTATCAGCTGTAGGAGTTCTTTGGTGGAGTTTTTGGGGTCGCTTATGTATACTATCATATCATCTGCAAATAATGAAAGTTTAACTTCTTCCTTTCCAAATTGAATCCCCTTGATTCCCTTATGTTGTCTTATTGCTATTGCTAGAACTTCAAGCACTATATTGAAGAGATAAGGAGAGAGTGGACAGCCTTGTCGTGTTCCTGAATTTAGTGGGATAGCCTTGAGTTTCTCTCCGTTTAATTTGATGTTAGCTGTCGGCTTGCTGTAAATAGCTTTTATTATATTTAGGAATGACCCTTGTATCCCTAATCTCTCCAAGACCTTTATCATAAAAGGGTGCTGAATTTTGTCAAATGCTTTTTCAGCATCTAATGAGATGACCATATGGTTTTTTTCCTTCAGTTTATTTATATGATGGATTACATTGATAGATTTTCGTATGTTGAACCAGCCCTGCATCTCTGGGATGAAGCCTACTTGATCATAATGGATAATTTTTCTAATGTGTTCTTGGATTCGGTTTGCCAGTATTTTATTGAGAATTTTTGCGTCAATGTTCATGAGTGAGATTGGCCTGTAATTCTCTTTCTTGGTTGAGTCTTTGTGTGGTTTAGGTATCAGGGTAACTGTAGCTTCATAGAAGGAATTTGGCAGTGACTCTTGTGTTTCTATATTATGAAATACCTTAAGGAGTATAGGTATTAGGTCTTCTTGGAAGTTCTGGTAGAATTCTGCATTGAAACCATCTGGTCCTGGGCTGTTTTTTTGGTAGGGAGGTTTTTGATAACAGTTTCTAATTCTTGGCGACTAACAGGACTATTTAGAGCATTTACCTGGTCCTGGTTTAACTTTGGTATGTGGTACTTATCTAAAAAAATGTCCATTTCTTTTACATTTTCCAATTTTGTGGCATACAGGCTTTTGTAGTAAGATCTAATGATTCTCTGAATTTCCTCTGTGTCTGTGGTTATGTCCCCCTTTTCATTTCTGATCTTATTAATTTGCTTGTTCTCTCTCTGCCATTTGATTAGTTTGCTTAGGGGTTTGTCAATCTTGTTGATTTTCTCCAAGAACCAGCTTTTTGTTTCATTGATTCTTTGGATTGTTTTCTGTGTTTCTATTTTGTTGATTTCTGCCCTCAGTTTGATTATTTCCAGTCTTCTACTTCTCCTAGGTGAATCTGCTTCTTTTATTTCTTGAGCTTTCAGGTGTGCTTTTAAGTCTCCAATGAGTGCTTTCTCCATTTTCTTTAAGTGGGCACTTAGTGCTATGAACTTTCCTCTTAGCACTGCTTTCATTGTGTCCCATAGGTTTGAGTATGTTGTGTCGTTGTTTTCATTAAATTCAAGAAAGAATTTAATTTCTTTCTTTATTTCTTCCTTGACCCAGGTGTGGATCAGTAGTTGACTGTTCAGTTTCCATGAGTTTGTGGGTTTTCTGGGGGTAGCATTGTTGTTGAATTCTAATTTTAATCCATGGTGATCCGATAAGACACAGGTGGTTACTAATATTTTTTTGTAACTGTGGAAGTTTGCTTTGTTACCAAGTATATGGTCAATTTTCGAAAAGGTTCCATGAGCCGCAGAGAAGAAGGTATATTCTTTCCTATTTGGGTGGAATGTTCTATAGATGTCTGTTAAGTCCATTTGGCTCATTACTTCCAATAAATCTTTTAATTCTCTGTGAGGGTTCTATCTGATTGACCTGTCCATTGGGTGAGATAGGAGTGTTGAAGTCTCCAACTATTAGTGTGTGTGATTTGATGGCTGCCTTGAGTTCTAGTAATTTTTCTTTTATATAAGTGGGTGCCTTTAATTAGGGGCATAGATATTCAGGATTGAGACTTCATTCTGATGGATTTTTCCTGTTATGAGTATAAAGTGTCCCTTTCCATCTCTTCTGATTGATTTTAGTTTGAAGTCAACTTTGTTAGAAATTAGTATGGCCACACCCGTTTGTTTCTTAGGACCATTTGCTTGATAAACCTTTTCCCAACCCTTTACTCTGAGTAGATGACTGTCTTTGTGGTTGAGGTATGTTTCTTGTAAACAGCAGAATGTTGGATCCCATTTTCATATCAATCTCTTAGCCTGTGCCTTTTTATAGGTGAATTGAATCCATTGATATTCAGTGATATTAATGACTAGTGGTTGTTAACTCCTGTCATTTTTTTTCTGGTAGTAGAATTTGTGTGTTACCCTTCTTTGAGTTGTCCTGGTGAAGGGTCACTAGATGTCTGAGTTATTGTGGGCATTGTTGAACTCCTTGGTTTGCGATTTTCCTTCTATTGCTTTCTGCAAGGCTGGATTTGTGGCTACGTATTGTTTAAATCTGTTTTTGTCCTGGAATACCTTGTTTTCTCCATCGATGGTGAATGCAAGCTTTGCTGGGTATAGTAGTCTAGGCTTGCATCCATGTTCCCTTAGTCTCCATAGCACATCTATCCAAGACCTTCTGTCTTTCATGGTTTCTATTGAGAAGACAGGTGTAATTCTGTTAGGTTTCCCTTTATATGTTACTTGACCTTTTTACCTTGCAGCTCTTAATATCTGTTCTTTATTCTGTATGTTTTGTGTTTTGATTATTATATGGCATGGGGATGCTTTCTTTTGATCCAGTCTATTCGGTGTTCTGTAGGCTTCTTGTACCTTTATAGGAATATCCTTCTTTAGTTTGGGGAAGTTTTCTTCTATAATTTTGTTGAGTATATTTTCTGGGCCTTTGAGTTGTAATTCTTCTTCTTCTTCTACACCAATTATTCTTAGGTTTGGTCATTTCATGGTGTCCCAGATTTCCTGGATGTTTTGTGTTAAGAATTTGTTAGATTTGTTTTGTTCTTTAATCTGTGAGTTTATTTCCTCTATAGTATCTTCAGAGTCTGAGATTCTTTCTTCCATCTCTTGTATTCGGTTGGAAATACTTGTCTCTGTAGTTTCTGTTCATTTACTCAGAATCTCCTTTTCCAGTCTTCCCTTGGATTGTGTTTTCTTCATTACCTCCATTTCATTTTTCAGGTCTTGTACTGTTTCCCTTACCTGTTTGATTGCTTTTTCTTGTTTTTCTTGGGTATCTTTGAGAGATTTATTTATTTCGTCTACCTTGTTGTTTGTAATCTCCATTTCTTTATGGCAGTTTTTTACCTCCTGTTTAAGGTCCTCCATTATTTTCATAAAGTACTGTTTAAGGTTGATTTCTTCTATTTCTTCTGGAGTAGGGTGTTTAATTCTTGTTGTTTCGGGATGTCTGAATTCTGGTGATGTCATGTTGCCTTTCATGTTTTTGGAGGAGTTCTTGCATTGGCGTCTGCCCATCTCTTCCTTCAAATGGAGCCAGGAGGGACTTGGTGTCTTAGACCAATCTTTGCTGTGACTGAATCTGGTTGGATCTCCTCAGTGCCAGAGCAGGAGTTATTCCTTGCAGCACAATCTGAAGGAGCCTGCACTCCGTTGCAGGATTCCTCAGACCTGCCTGGAGGGCAGCCTCTCACCCCTTTGGGTGGATGGCCTTAGTACAGGAGCAGGACACTTGAATACACTAGGGAAGGCTTGGAAGAGGCAGGGATGTTAGTACCAAAGACACCCCTGCACCAGGAACTGGGGGAGAGGGGCTGTGCTCTCTTCCAGGGCAGGTTGCCCCAGGGTCGCACACACTCACCCATCCAGATGGAACTCCACTGCACTGGATCAGGGATTCCTCCCTCCTTATCTTTCTAACATGATCAATGCCCACGTGACCCAAAGTTGAATAGAGATCTTTTCCTATTGTTCATATACCATTCATTATTCTTTCCGACTCTGTCCCATACTTCTTCATCTAAAGTTATTTCTTTCGGAAACCAGGGCTTATAGTCAGAAACAACTTGCTAGTAATATCAGAGTTGTGGTTGTAATACGTGTGCTCCTTCTTCCTGAAAGGATGGGCTGCCCTCCCAGGGCTGTCCTTGGTACAGTTCATTACAAAGACACCAAATTCTGAACACAAAAGGAATTTATTACCCTGCAGAGGCAAGTGGTGGAGGTGAGCTGCAAAGGGAGCAATATGGGCAAGAACATGAGAAGCAAGGGAAGGAAGAGAGTAGAGAGCAAGAGGGGGTGTCTCTGCAGAAGAGGATTTCTTAGCAGAAAAGGGGAATCAGTGCTAGTGTGAATTGGGAAATCCTGTTGGAACAAGTTAGGAAAATAATGAATTTTATTGTTGGACATTGGTGCTTTATGAAAATAGACCCCGTGGCTAGCTTTAACAACATAATGACTTTTTGCAAAGGAGAAGACAAGGGGTGCAAGGTCAAATCCTAACTGCAATATTTGCCCTGCTTGGGCCTGTGTTATCATGATCAGGCCTATTAAAGTCCTTTCACTTTCTTTAAGAAATGATTCCTAAGCTCAACATAAGGCAAAGCCGTCCCCAGTTTCTGCCCTGTCATGCTCACTCACCTCCTTCTAGGAGGGCACCCATGTTCTCATCTCATGACTGACTTCAGGCGCCACTTGTTTACCACTAAGGCTGGCAGTGTGAACCTGGGAGAGTGCCACCTAGACATAAGGCAGACTAAAGCCTCGTGCAGCAGACAACTTCATTCATAGCATTAGGCAACTGATATTCTGAAAGTTAAAAAAGACTTACAGGAGAAAGGTGTTCAATCACAAGGATGAGCCACACATGTCAAAAATATATTTTTCCATAGAGACATATGAATAGCAACAGCTGAAGTAATCTCACTCCTATTTGTTACACCTGGAAGGAGCACAGAAACAAATTCCAGGAATATTTCAGTGTTTTTGAAGAAACTGAAGCCACTCTTGTTTTCTTCGAGTTTTCTAACAAGGACTCAGAGTTCTTACATGACCCCACTCTATCTCAAAAGAACATCTTTTAGGAAACAGAAGACAAGAATTATGACTTTATAACAGTGGTAAATATATCCTTAAGGATACATTGGCCTTGTTGACCAGGTTCACTCAAAAACTATCCATTGGATGACTGCTGTACCCGAAATGAGGATGAGCTCTCAAAAGGGGTCGTCTCAGATGCTACTCTGCTTGATGATACAGATACCAGCATTTTTCTTTAACCTGATGTTTACAAAGATTTGCCACCATTACCACAAATAACAAGATGTAACTGCAATGTGATTGAGTTTCTTTATTCCTTACCATGACCAGAAATGTCACAGACTGAAGTATTTTCCTACCAGACATCTCATTATCTTCTTGGTTAGTACTAATTATTATCTAAGTCAATCATTTGGGAAGCTATACAAAGACACAATTTCTCATTTCACTAGTCTGAAAAATATTTTAAATAAATGTTGAAGTCAAACCTAAGATTATCAGATTTTTTCTTGGATGAAATCATATCAATTAATGAGACATGGAGAAAGCTAAACACAATAAATAAAATGAAGCTTATGCTAATTCTCTACTTTAAAAAACAGCTTAAGTCACCATCAATAATAATGCTAATTTGTATTTCTTTTTGTTTAGTGAAGCATGTTAATGGGTAGAGTATTGAGATTTTATACACTATGGATAGCAAGCTTAAAAATCTTCAGAAGAATGCACAGTTCAGACTAACAGCTTTCCTACTATCCTCATAAATAGAATCAAACACTTCTATATTGAGACTCGTCATAATCAGAGTAAGTAAAAAGTTGCTAATTTTGCTGAAATTTTCACATGCCAACTATGGTTGATAATAAGAGATTTTATTTCTTTCATGCAAATAAGATTATTTTTAAAGTTAGAAATCACTAATCACTTTAAAGAAACTTTTGTAGGTGACAATTGGAAAATAAATTGCCAAAAAAAGATACTCTGACTTATTTAACAGAATGCCAAGGTTGAGTGTTAGAATTGAGGACTGTCATGCAACCCAGTTTGGTAGTGCATGCCTCTGAGGGTTTGAGGCCAGCCTGGTTTACAC
Organism: Arvicola amphibius; assembly: GCF_903992535.2. NCBI lineage: Eukaryota > Metazoa > Chordata > Mammalia > Rodentia > Cricetidae > Arvicola > Arvicola amphibius. Next base: position 172,814,066 of record NC_052048.2, read on the forward strand.
AGTCCAGTCTAGCATAGACTACACAATGAGACCCCCATCTCAAACAAGAAAAAAGAAGTACTATATTTATGGAATACATTATTAAATTTGAGTTTGTGTGATTTTAGGTCCTTTTGTGAAGAAAAACAAATTTGACACAGAACTTCGGTGAGTAAAAGAAAAATATGTTAACTGTTCTAGGAAGCAGAGACCTGGGCCTTCCTTAAAGACTCCTGCATAGTCTCCCGTCCATCCTCAACAGGCATCTTTGGGTCATCATGTGAAAATCATGTAAATATGAAATATTTCCTCAGTACCTTCTCATGATTGATGGTGGTAATCTCTTATCAATGTACTGACCATAACTTCACAGAAAAATGCAAGGCCACATTCTATCCTGTGAGCTCTGGTCACATTTTCATCAGCCTATCAAATATGACTTGTGGGTATCTCTGTAAATACAACTTAGAACACACTTCTAACAAATAGCTACAGATATTTGTAGCATTCCTTTATTGTAAATTATCTGAACCACCACCTGCAATGCTTGGGAAAGAAGGCCCTGTGCCTTGCATGAGAAGCACAACAAAGCCAACACCATTGGTGGAGGTAGGGATGAGCCAGTCCTAAAGCTGTGAGCCTGTGAGAGCTGTCCCCAATACTCAACTGTAATGTGGCAAGATTGGCAGTGAAGAGATGCTCCCCACTCCCCACCCATCAACACCTAAGGCAGGTGGGAGAACTCACCCTGTCCCTCAGCAGCTGCAGCACTTGGAAGAGTGGCCCCAACACCATGCCTGGGCAACACAGTAGAGCTATACCTGAAGGTGTAGGTGTGGGAGATCCAACCCTGAGGACATGAAAGGAAATAAAACTGGCCCTAATCCTTGCTCATCACTGCAAAGGGTGAACTAACCAGGGCACTACAGGAAAGCTTACCCTGGTGGTGAAGATGGGAGAGCTAGAAGGGTGACCAATCCTGCAACTACCCAGTCCCAGGACCAGGGTTATATGTTGGCCTACCCCAACATCCACCCTATCTGTGATCTGTTGGGGCAAGTGAAGGGACCGGTCTTGCAGTTACAAATCTACAGAATCTCTATGACAAAAGTCAACAACATGATAACCAAGAGAAGTTCCTGTGAGGGCCCAACATCGGTAATGTAGCAGAAACCAGAGGTCTTGAAATAGACCAATGACTCTTTCCAATGAACACTTCAAGTAAAATATATGGATAAGAGGGTTTACCATGTGACCCACAGTATCACATTACAGCTTCCACAGGAGACTGATTTTTCCTTATCTATTTTTTCTTCCTCTTTTATATATTTTATTTGGGGAAGGAGATTGTAAGAGCAGAGGATAGATATGAAGAGACAAGGAAGTGAATGGAATGGAGATGCACGGTGTGAAAGACAGAATAAGTAATGAAAAAAGAAAGTTAAAAAATTATCTGAGAAGGGTTGAACATTGACTTCGGTGGATAATGTGACTATATATCTGTTTGGATTTAACTTCGACAGGATATTGTTCACTATGCTTTCTTTTTATTAGACACTGTGCCATGAATTAGCAGATTTAATTATTTCTCAATCTTCTTCCTAGATTCATCACACATTTACTGTTTTCAGAGTGACCTCACACATGCATATCCAATGATAGTTCCCCTTTTCCTAGATGTAGAGTATTGTTGATTTCTATACATGTAGTTCATGGCTAACTACATATTAATTCATGTGCAATTTTCTCTGTAAGGCATATAACATCTTTACTAATACTTGAGAATACTATACTATTCTTTGAATATGATTGAAGGCCACTGAATACATCCAGTCAACAACAAATAACAACAATGTAAGCCAGTGGGACTACATTGGACTGCAAATAATACAAGAAGACAAGCATTGTTCTTTGACCTTATCCAAGAGCATATGCTTTAGGTGACTCAGAGTTCCCACCCCATTGTGTGTGCTTGTGAATGACTGCAAAGGTACCATACAGATCAATTTTTGAGATATCGAGAATTTTTAGAAGATAGAAAGACTTGAAAATATAGAATACACAATGAATGAGGATCAAATTTTTTTTCATAGGAAACAAGATTAGAAATGTTTAGTGGCTAATCCAAGATCACATGTCGTGGAAAATACAATGGCTAGAGTCTAAACATTTTCACCCATTGCATCATAAGTGTCTCTTAGTACTTCTCATGAAAGTAAGAACTATTAAAAAAAATCAGTGAAAATATAGGCAGCCAGTGTCAGAATTTAGAATGAAGCTAAATTCATACTTAAAATTTCTTTGTTTACATGGGCCCCCATGAAAGTTGGAAACCGTGGTATTTTTTGGCAGAAAGAAAAATCCAGATTAAAATAGGATGTACTTATCTTAGAGATCTGGATAAAAGATGCTGGAAATAAAGATTCTGAATTGACAAGCTCTCAGTAGTTTGTAATGACTTTCTTCTGAATTTAAACAAATAATTAACCCTTATTTTAAAATTTTGTATTCTTTTTATGTGAGAATCTTAATATTGGATAAGGCCAATCATCTTCAAATCCTGGTTTCACTCCTAGGAACCAGTACATTTCATTTGAGAGAACGAAAAATAACTTATTTTTCCTAAAAGAAACACAATGTTTGTTTTTCAGCTCTTTTGATGATGTAATCAATGTAACAAGATCAGCAACAGTGGGAGATGAGAGGCAGTCCAGCATGAGACAGTAGATGAATTCCAGAAAGAAACTGAGAATCTTTAGAAGCAATCCTGTGCTTAAAAAAGGGAACAACTAAGGAAAGCCCATGCACCTAGTACTTGCCAGCTTTCTGGATATTATTCTTCCATCACAAATTGACAGAGTTTTAAGACTTATACAAAACTGTCTCTCATGTTCCAGGACAAGTCACCCTGGCATATCTGCAAGGAGTGAGATATATGTGGTTGGTTAGCAATAAGTTTTCTTAAAGGCCAAACACTTAGCACTAATGGTGGGCTAGTCACAAGCAAGCCAGGACATTAGTTACTCAGAGAAGTTTGATGGTAGAGGAATTAAATTGTAACCATAATTTTCCCAGAGTCTCTGTTTATTTATCATTGATGTACATCAATTTTATTCTTTTATCAATGCATTCTTGAGAAATTACTTCAATGTGCCACGTAACAGTTACAGTAGGAACAAGACAGAATGCCACCCTACAACTAAATTTAGAATCTACTTGAGATACAGGCAAGTAACAAGGAAATGGCTACCATAAGGAAAGTAAATTGATACCTTGGATAGATTTCCCAAGACCCATTGTGAAAAGCAAGCAAAACACCCCTCCCCCATTTCTTCTCATTGCATGAACCACCTTTAAACTCATACTCCGGAATCACCCAAACAGCTCCTCTAGGCTTTTCCTTTCTCTTCCCAGTTGGGCTGAGATTCCTATGTTTCTCATTAATTATAGTAGAAAGTGGAGACAGAACACAAAAACAGTACTCTCTAAAAGAACCTAAAATGACTTGAGTAATTGGCTAGAAAGGCTTGAACTAAGAAATGGGTAGTATTTTCAAAATGGAAAACAAAACAAACACAACAAGCATGAGTATTCTAAACGAGTTCCCAGCTCAACCATAAAAAGCACTGTATCAGAGTTCTCACTGATAACAAGAAGATGTGGAAAGAGCCCTGTTCATCAGTTAGTGGTGAACATGGTGCACGCTTTTAATCCCAGCACTTGGGAGGCAGAGACAGGCAAATTTCTAAACTGAGAAGACAGCATGCTCTACAGAGAGATTTCCAGGACAGCCCAACCAGGGCTACACAGACTAACCCTATCTCAAACAAACAAACAAACAAACAAGGCTAAAGAGGACCAGGTTCCATTGTTGCTACCCACAAGGTAGCTCACAGCTGTCTGTAATTCCAGTCCCAGGGGACCTGACATCCTTACATAGACATGCATGCAATGCACACGAAACAAAAATAAATTAATTAAAAAAGAATTGCCAATATTCCTTAATTGAAAATTCCAAACAATGAAAAGACTAGCAAAATTATACGTAGTTTATACTACCAGAGTTGTTGAACTTAACCTTGACATTTAGTTATTTATACTAGAAAAATACAAAACTACTTTAAAGACCAACACCCTTTTAAAGTAAAGTTTTAACTGCTTGGGGAATTTTTTGAATAATTTAAGAACGTTATCTTTTGTTCAGAGAGAAAACAGAAGCTCTTGAGTACATGCTAGAATCAATTATATCTAAGTTACCATTAGGAGTTAGTAAAAATAATAACCATAGTTGTCGTGCGCTTTTATACAGCACAAGAGTGAAGCAATGAAGTGACCTTCAAGAACTTGGAAAGAGAAAAATACCAGATTGCCCTTTGAAAGTTAAACTAACAATATTTAAATTATAGATGTGACTAAAAGTCTGGGGAAACTAACTGAAGAATTGTTTTAAATCTTAAAAAAGCCGTAAGAGCTTGGAAACAATTAAATGTTCAGATTGGTTTGATCTGGATATAATTACAGAGAGATGGGTCTGAAATGTGTTCTAAATTGTCAGCACAAAAGCAAGAAATGTCATTTCTTCCTGTCTGAAGGGAGATTGAATTCAAAAAATGGATGAATAGTCAGAGCATAAAAAAGAGAAGCCGACAGAAGCCAGCAACACTTACACAAAGCTTTTCAGAGAAAGTCATGAACATTGGCTTGCATTTGCAGTAAAGAGAACTTGTTGATCTTGATATGGCTTACAGAAATTGTCTCCTACAACAACTGTGTTGAAACACATTTGCTGCACAATGAAGAAACTCATTTACCCCTTAAAAAGTTGTTTATTTTGTTTAGTAAGTCATTGCTTCCAGGTCCGGCACAGCCTTACTGTGCAGGTTAATGCCCTTCAATCTTTTTTGTATTATTTTCTCCATGGGTTATTAGATTGTAAGTTCTCACATGCTATTTCATTCCCTTAATTTATATTAATACTCCCCCATATACCTTTTTCCCCTGATATCCCCAACTCACTTCTTGTTTAAACTTTTCTCTCCACAGTATAAGCACACCATCTTCTTATTTTTTATTTACGAGATTCTTTCACAAGAGTTGATCAAGGAGGCCTCTGAGGCCCAACAAAGAGTGTAAGCATTTGTCAGTTCTCTTAGACATTCAGAAGAATTGGAGAAAATGTCACTGCTGTGGAAGCACCTCCTGCTCCTTCAGGCAATAGCATTTAAGATACCAGCCCACTTGAGCATGGCCTCTTTTACTATAAATGCAGGTGTAAAGCATATGCTGTCTCTCTTGCTTCCAGCTCTCACTTCCAGCTGCTAGACTCTGTTCCTGTTCCCCATTCATGTAAAGGACTGTTATCCAGGACTATGATCTGTAAGTCTCCCCCCTAAATAAATAACCCTTTATTATTCAAAATTATGAACTAGTGTAGGATTATTTTGTGACATCTGCCATCATGTCATTACTGTTGAAATACCATATACCTTAGTTATAAGATATCAAGGAAGAGAGCTGGAACTAAACTGGAAATTTTCTCCCTGCTGACCAGCTTGCATAGGGCTGGAAGGTTCTATGCAGGCTACATGGGGAAAAGAGGTATCATTGGTTTTTTTTATATGTGTGATCTCTACTAACCAAAAAAAGCAAAGACATATGTATCCATCTGTGCAATAATACTGGCTTAACTGTGCCTCTTAAAATTGAGTTTAAGGTCTGTTCCACAAGATAAATCCCATGTCTGATTCAGTAAGCCCAGTTAATAACTCATATCTGTCATTTTGTAGACCCAAGTAGGATAATTAAATTGATAAATCACTAAATTCCTTTGGAATGAATATGGTTATACCCATAGACAAAATCTACTCTCAATCTTAATCAGAGAAACCTCTTTACACAGTCAGCAGAAATGAATAGAGACTCCTGGATGTTCAAAATGCTGAGAATAAGTTATAGTCAAAGATTCATTTCTAAATAAGACATTTATATCTCCATTCTTTAGATTCAGGAAACATTATGGAAGGGGAGGATAGATATGTTTGTGATGTGGGATGTCCTTCTGCAAATATGTGTTGCTTTTAGTGGTTGATAAATAAAGCTATTTTGGCTAATGAATAGGCAAAATATATTTAGGCAGGAATTCCAAACAAAGAAAGAGGGTTGGAGACGGCAGAGTCAGAGAGACCCTTTGTAACTGCCACGGAAGCAGGATGTGAGGTAACAAGCCATGAGCCTCATGGTAAAATATAAACTAATAGAAATGGGTTCATTTATAGTTAGAGCTAGCCAGTAAGAAGTCTAAAACATTGGCCAAGCAATTATAACTGATATTAAGTCTCAGAGAGGTTATTCTGGAAAAGGCGAGATGGAGGAAAGGCTCCATTAACATGTATGAGCCACAGCATTGGGTGATGGGCCATGAAACACAACCATCTGCAGGTGATGCTTCCATTGTCAGCATAAACTTAAATTAACTGCATTGGACCTGCACAAAACAGTCCCTATAATCAGTCATGGGAGAGGGAAGGGAGTACAGAGTTGAATTACTGACCATTGGTATCAGACACTGATAGTTTCTGAGAGCTGGGAAATCATTGTCTCTAGTTATACATCAACTGCCAGGCCCAGTAGGATCCAAGACATAGGTCCAAACCCATAGTCACTCATATCTCCCTAGTTCAGTGATTCTTAATCTTCAAATGATATAATCCTTTAATACAGTTCCTCACTTTGTGGTGACCCCACCAACCATAAAATAATTTTGTTACTACTTTATAACTGTAAGAGTGCTACTATTTTTATGATGAAAACATCTACCATGTATGATATCTGACATGTGACCCTGGTGTGGGAAGTCCTTCTGTCTAATTGTTGCTTTTATTGGTTAATGAGTAAATCTGTTTTGGCCAGTGGCTTAGCAGAAATAGAACTAGGTGGAAAAAACTAAATTGAATGCTAGGAGAAAAAAGGCAAAGTAGGTGAGAAGCCATGTAGCCCTACTAGAGACAGACACTAGAACTTTACCTGGTAAGCTATAGCCTTGTGGCAATACACAGATTAGTAGAGATGGGTTAATTTAAGATATGAGTTATCCAGAAATATTATTAAGCTGTTTACCAAACAGTATTTCAAATAATATGATTTCTGTGTGATTATTTTGGGGCTAAGCAGCCAGAAACAACCAAGCAGCTTCCTACTACAAATTGGTATTCCAATGTGATTGAGTGTATCTATGTTAAACCTAAGAAAGCTTGGAAAGGAATTCTAGATAAAAAGAACAGAGTTAAGCACTGCTTAATGCCTTGTCTCCCTTAAGAGAGGTTTTCCTGATTCAGCGGTAGAAAAAAAAAAAAACCTGTGGGGCTTCCTAGTCCATGCTGCCAGCATGAACTCTGGCTCTTTCAGGAGACAGATTATATAAATGGGGTTTGTGAGCAATATGTTACAAACTGCTTAATGGTGTGACATAGACCCTCTGCAAACTTGGAACTGGGGTACTGTGCAAGGCTTACCTAGGCAGTAAATATGACTTTGACATGTTAGACTGGTGGAGTCAAAAGGCGAAGCAACCTTGGCCTTAGTCATGTCATAGCTTAGCATTTAAGAAGTGTTCCTGGGTAGAGAATAACTTTAGACACACAATAAAGACAGATTCAGACCAAAAAAAGAGACCTCTAAATGGTCACAGTGTTAGATAAATGTACGTAGACTTGAGAGAGAGAAGAAAAGGAATATAGAGAGTTATAAAAAGAAGTAAATCATTTAAAAAATAAAACAAAGTCCTTAAAGAGACAGAGTACAGATAGTCATAGATTAAGGAAATAGAGAAAAATAAGCTACATAAAGATGGAATATACACAGAAAATCTGGATTATATATACTATTGTGTTTTCTTTAAATTATTTGACTGTGAATGAGCTATGTACAGAGAGACATTTCATTGTACAGACTGTTAAGCTAAACCAGCATATACATTTATTTTAAAGATATCATGACATCAGAATTTGGGTCTAAGGATATGTTGTTTTGGAAAAGAGGTTCCTCTTTTGTTTCTACAGAGGGTGAGAACCTCTGGATTCCTTCTAGACTAATGTGGTTTTATAGACCAAGAGCCCCTAAAAGGTCACAGTGAATATCCAAAAATAAAAAATAAAACTTGCCCTCAAAAAGCAGGAAGCCATTTGAAGAGAACTATGCCCAAATTCCCTAAATAATTGTTTATAAATGTTTGTTTACATTTAAAAGGGTATATGCTATAGAGATTTGCATTGGTTTGGATCTTGCTCTATTTATGGTCAATTTTGTCATATATATATATATATATATATATATGCTCTTCATTAAGATATGTTTCTTCAGCTCATTTAAAAATGTAATGTATAATTAAGAAATATAGGTTGATAGAGAGTCATCTATAATAATCAAGTTTATAGACATGTTAGTTATGTTTTTCTAGATGTACAGAGATATATTTCAGATAAATAGGTATTCTTCAATCATTTCAAAGAGCTATAGAATATGGCATTTAAAATGTTTTAATAACTTAGCATTTTTCATGACAATAAGACACATCTGTCTCTGGCAGCACCAATAACTTCAAGAGGAAGATGGGCATCGAAAAGATTCCTTATAGAGTTTGCTAGCCATTAGAGCAAAAAACTGCTCTTGCCTGGACTGCTTGATGCTTTGCTTATGAACTGAACATGCAAGATCCACAGAAAAATGACTGCTGAATTTGCCTAAAGGTGAGATGTTCCTTTGAGGTTCCTGCTTCATAAACCAGTCTGACAGACATTCTGCAGGACAAAGAAGAAATTAACTGACAAGCTGCCACTATGAGCCAAACTGTCTTTGAAATTTCTTGTTTCATGGAAATATTTGCCATATACTATGACCCTGTAGACTGAAGATGGGTGCCTGCAACATTACAGAAGAACTTTGGGTGACTGTCCAAGGAGCACGATGTCTCTGTCAATTCTAGAGTTTTGGAAGTTTCTTACAATACACTTCCTGTTTACTTAGGTAATAATATATTCTTCTGGAGTCTTTGATGAAGTTGAAGAATAGAGTTATAGTTTTCCTTAGTTATGATAAAAATAGATTAAATATTGTAACTGTAATTCTTGTTTGATACCTGTTTTGTTATATATAATTTCACTATGTTAAAGTTAAAACTTTCCTTTTTTAAACAGAAAAGGGGAAATGGTATGGGAAGTCCTTCTGTTTATGTGTTGCTTTTATTGGTTAATGAATAAATCTTTCTCCACCAGTGGCTTAGCAGAAATAGAGTTAGGCAGAAAACTAAATAGAATGCTGGGGAAAAGATTGCAGAGTCAGTGAGAAGTCATGTAGCCCTGCTGGAGACAGATGCCAGAACTTTACTCAGTATGCCACAGCCTCGTGGCAATACACAGATTAATGGAGATGGGCTCACTTAAGATATGAGATAGCCAGAAATATGCTTAAGGTATTGGTCAAACAGTTTTGCAAATAATATGATTTCTGTGTGATTATTTCAGACAGAGCTGAGCAGCTGGGAACAAACAAGTGGCCTCCTACTACATGACTTGATAGGAATCATGATCCACAGGGTGAGAGTCACTGTCCTTCTTTAATCAGTAGAAGTCTGTGGACTAGCCAGCCTGGGGGATTCATTGAAAGAAAACAATAACAACAATGACAACAAAGAGAACATCTTTCAATAAAAAGTGAAAGATGAAGATTAACACCAAGTGATCTGAATGAGAGGTTGTTTGACCTGTCATGGCATGCAAACACCTGTAATTCACACACATACACAGGGCAGATATTTACAGAGGACCCTTCTGCTTTATAGGAATCCTGGGCTCAGTTCCCAGTCCCACATGGAAGTTCAAAACCATTCATTATTGTAGTTCCATGAACCCAGCATGTCTTCTAGACTCCACAGGTACGAGGCATACATGAAGTGTACTTAGCATATACAAGTAAAACATTCATTAATAAATAAATATTTAAAAATAAGTATCTTTTTTTAAAAAAAAATGGGTATTTATTGATGAGTTGTGACCAGCAAGTGAAAATTTAGTTATCATCAGCCGTTTCATTGAAATCAGTCAATCTAGGATTCCTCATGCAAATCAAGCAAGTCCTAGGCCTTGGTGAATTTACCCGCTACTCCATGAAATCTCAAAAAAATAATAGCCAAGTGGACATGCCTTGAGACATCCATCCCAACTTACTGTCATGCCCTTTACCAAAGCCTGTAGCCTCGTCATGAATTATAAAACAGTCTATCACTCAAAGAGTATTGGCATTCAGATCATCTCCAACACAAACAGAGTCCTTTTCTAAAGGACCGGTCTAGTTCACCATTTATAGATCTATAATCTGGGTCCCGAATACAGCTTTGACTATTGTGTTTTATCACAGCAACAGAAAAGTGGCTAATACAGAGGCTAAGGTGACTAACACAGAGTCATTAAATTTATGATGCAAGTCTTCCAGATCAACATTTGTTTACATTATATGATTTTTCATAATAATCTATAATTTGTGAAGATGTATCAGAAGAGTCAAAATATTACTAAAAAGCCTACATATTGCATAATGCATATAGCTGAAAAGCAGAACAATATATTGAAACTGGCTCTTTGAGATCACATGCTAAAAATTGCCTTAATTCTGAATTAATTAAAAATGTGTATAGGGATGTTACTAAAACACCAACTTTGTGCAAGTTTTGTTTCACTGGCTAATTTTTTATCTTTTTTATTTCTGGAACTCACACTGCAAGGGAGGCAGCTTGGATCAGATCCAGCAGCTTGGGTGCACTCCTTATTCTATCTCTAACCAACAGGGTCATTTATAGGACAACAATTGATTCTTTAAAACTCAGTCTACAAGACACAAATACTAAAGAAAAAACTTGATAATTCATTATGTTTCTTTATGCTTTCCAGTTCACATCATTCTCCTGTTAAACGTGTATCATATACTCTTTTCACTCTGATCCAGACCTTTTTGATAATATGCAATTTTTAAGAGAAATTCCATAGTAGTGGATGGTGCCAATTCCCTGAATATTGCAAATGCTAATTATAAAAAAATCAATATGATAAAGACAATTATGGAAATAGAAATAAAAACACAATTTAGCCTGCATTTTAAAAATAAATGTACATAAAAGTGGACTTTTAAATAATGGTTAAAAGGCTAAGTAAGGTCTTTTATAAAAGTGCTTTTGGTTCATTGCTATTTATTGATAATAATAAATCATTTAAAAAGACTGAAAGAAAAAAGATTCCAGACAATTGTCTCCACACAAAACTTATTTTATACTCGGTTCAAATTAGGTGGCCTCTGGAGATGCTTCTAATGGAAATTTGACAGCTTTCTCAACTGTTCAAACTAACACATAAATTATTCTTACAGAAAACTTTGAGGGAATGTATGAATACCTCTAAAAGAAAAACACTGTTAAAGAGTCTGAAATATTTTTATAATTCTACAGTATCAGAATATCAGCTCATGGAACACCCATTTGGGTGTATTATCTGCAGCCAATTTTTTTTTTCTTTTTTCTTTTTTTGGTTTTTCGAGACAGGGTTTCTCTGCAGCTTTTTTTTAGAGCCTGTCCTGGAACTAGCTCTTGAGGACCAGGCTGGCCTTGAACTCACAGAGATCCGCCTGCCTCTGCCTCCCGAGTGCTGGGATTAAAGGCGTGCGCCACCACCGCCCGGCTGCAGCCAATTTTTTTATAAGAACACCTTTTTATTTCCCTTTTTCTCTTTGCAATGAAAGAATATTAAACCTGTTCCTTAAGTCAGGACAGAAAGTGTCTTCCTGCTTTAAAGTCACAACTGTTTCCAAAGCACCTGCAGACATTTTGTTAGATTTAAATTGTTTCCTGGTTAAATTCCTTTGCGTTGCTTTTGTTAGGATAAATAAGAATGACAGCATCACAGGTGACAATGAAGAAGAGGCTGCTGGGCAGTGTGGTGAGCCTCATTGTCTTCTTTAGTCTTCATTTTAAACTAGGTAAGCATTTGTTTTCTCACATCAGTGTTTACTCCTGAAAATGACTCTAAGATCTGAGTGTAATTTTTATCCTAATTTATAACTGGTCTTTAAAAACATATTACAGTTCTGGGGAGGTAAAAAGGAAGATGTGGAGAAGTGTGGGGAAGGAGTACAAGGAGATGGGTGACCATGGAGTGTGTCACAGAGGCTTAATAAGGGTTTGATAGTTTAAGGGTTCCTTTCTGATTATTTTAATTACACACTGAAGTAAAAGTAAGTGTCACCTGCTTAGAATGAAAGCAGGGGAGTGGGAAGTGCAGGAGCCTTGGGAGTAAGGAGTTAGATAACTTAATTGAAGGGAGAGAGAGGTTCTGTGGGACTGGAGGCAGAGCTGAAGGAATATTCCTATTTAGTGATCCTGCTGGGTGACATTATAAAACAGGACCTGTTTGCCTGAGGACAAAGTGGAGATGATTGAATATTACGTTGTCAAAGCCTGTGCCATAGATCTTGAGCAAGTTACTTACCCTCCATGCATTTTTATTTTTTCATCTGTGAAATGGTGTGGGAGGTCCTTCTGTCTATGTGTTGTTTTTATTGGTTAATGAATAAAGGAACTGCTTTGGGCCTATAGCAGAGCTATAAGGAAACAGAGCTAGGCAGGGAAAACTAAATGGAATGCTGGGAAGAAGGCAAAGTTAGAGAGATGCCATGTAGCCCCGCCAGAGACAGATGCAGGAACTTTAATGGGTAAGCCACAGCTACGTGGCCATACACAGATTAATAGAAATGGGTTAAATTAACATGTAGGTCTTAGCAAATAAGAAACTAGAGCTAATGGGCCAAGCAGTGATTTAATTAATACAATTTCTGTGTGATTATTTTGGGGCTGAGAAGCTGGGGACCAACAAACAGCTCTCTTCTCTAACAAATCTGGCACCCCACGTGGATTCAGACTCCACACATACCTAAGGGTCTAACCAGTCCACAGCCCAGAAAGTCTCCCAATGCTGCCTGCTTGACTTGCTTTTACCTAAGCAGTTTTTTGTACAACTCCTGACACAGTGGTGCTAACTGCATGCAGCAACTTGGAAATTTAGGGTGAGGTAAATCCTTCATTTAAATGTTGGAAGAAGGGTCACTTGTTCCTCCCAGCTGCCCAGCTAGCTTAGATCAGAAATTACACAGAAACTGTGTTAATTAAATCACTGCTTAGCCCATTAGCTCTAGTTTCTTATTGGCTAACTCTTATATTAATTTAACCCATGTCTATTAATCTGTGTATTGCAACGTGATAGTGACTTACTATCTAAAGTTCCCAGCTTATGTCTCCAGTGGCTCCATGGCTTCTCTCTGACTCTGCCTTCCTTTTTCCCAGCACTCAGCCTATCTTTCCCTGCCTACATAAGTTCTGCCTTTCTATAGGTCCAAAGAAGTTTCTTTATGCATTAATGGTAATCACAGCACACAGAGGGAACTCCCACATCACTTAAAATACTATTTGGAAAACAAAGTGAGGGCATACTAAGGAAATAAAACAAGATCTCTTATTTGAACTGGGGAAGAAAAAACTTAAGGTGTCTAGTTTGAACATGACTCCATAATAATAGTGTTATTATTCTTATCACTGGTATTTAAGAGTTGAAGTTAAGCAATATCTGATGCCCAGTAATCCAGTAGGCATCTGCAAACACTGGCTCATGGAGAAAAGCCACACTTCATTATGAAAGTATTTCTGGAGAATGATCATAAGAGCTACACCTATGAGTGCTGACCCTGGAGTTTTATATATAAAAAAAGCCAATTCCTATCTGTGTCAATCATAAAGAAACCAGGCAAATACATTCACTCAATTCCCAACACAAACAGGCCTATATTATTTTTCCCCTCTTTGATTGCCAAAATAACTACTGGAATGAGTTTGTGGAGTATTTGAACACATGTACCTTCAAAGAGGTAGCTTCAAAGAAAAAAGTCTGACAACTATTTTATGTTGCTGCATTTGATTTCATATATTTATGATTAATTAATGTTATCATGTCTTTTTTGTTATTGAACACTGAAGATGGCTTTGACATGTGCAAACATGAAAGCTGTGGCCCTGGGGTATTTCTGAGTTCCTTCCACCACACACTTCCTTACATTGTGTCCCTTTGTTTCTTTGTTTGAACAACATATCCAGTGGCACTTCTTACTGAGCTAAATGCCTCATTTTCTCTTTACAAGACAAAGTGTTGAATTTCAATGCTTTAGCTTTTATCATTCCATTAATGGTTTCATTGTCTTAACTATATATTACTGCATAAAATATGTCAGAGTTGTTCAGTTAATAGCCATCTGGAGACTGATACAACAAACTAGTAAATTCATACATTATCCTCAGTTTAAATTTCACATAAATATATTAAGTGTTACTAAGTAGCAAATTATGCCTTAAAGATAAGTAATACCACAAAACTGTGTTTTATCTTCCCAGCATGCTTTTATTTTGTGGTCTTGCAGGCCCTTACTTCAGAACTATGCTCAGTCAAGGTGAAAATATTTGTGCGCATATTATAAAATATGATACTTGAAAATAAGCTTATTCTGATCAAACTGAATTTACTTTTATACACTCGTCTTGCTTTTGATCACTGTGACATCCATGTGTTGCAGAAATGTACATCAATGTTTTTTTTTACTTAGGAGGCCTTCCCTCTTCCCTTCAAGCTGTGACACTGATTTTACCAGAGGGGATTAAAATATCCCCTCAGCTCCAAATCATAATTAAAATATAATTTGTGGTTGCAATATGGACTGCGACTTACTCAGAGTTCTAGTAAAGAATCTTAAAAATGCAGCCAATAATTGCAACACAAGGAAACATCCCACTCAGTGGCAGGGGTCCCAGCACAGATTAAAAATTTGCGAGCAGTGTCCCTGTGTCTCCTGCTTCTTTTCTATATTTTCCTCTTCTCCAGCTTCCCTTAGATGGGTTTACTATGCCTTCCCCCACACAGCTCAAACTCATCTTGTTAGTTGAAGTAAGTCATCGTGGCTGAAACAAGAGAAATCCCTTCAATTTGTCTTGTTCACACACGTGCACACACACAAGCACCTGTCCATGCACACAGATTATAATTAAGTATAACTGAGGAAATGTATCCAGGACATCATGGATATGATTATAATTAATCCCATGAATTTTATGGTGGGCAGCCTTACAGAACACACCTCAAATCCCACTTGTTATTTCAAAATGTGATCACCGGAGGTAGACATCAGCACCAACTTCAGCCTGGAGTTGGAGTTTTTTCTGCCTCTTTCTTCGTGACAATCTCTAATTAGCTGCACCTATCTTTATGTGGGTCTTGAAGACAGTGGGTATTCTTCACTTTACTTGTCTGTGTGCTTGTAAATACAGTCTATTTGTGGAGCCCAGAAAGGCCTCAAACTAGTAATCCTCCTGCAAATGCCCCTGAGTGACAGGATTACAAAGACATACTGTTACCTACTGATATTTGAGCTATTATTCAGCTATTATTTTTGAGATTAGAAGCAAGACCTGAAAATATCTGGAAGATTGGCCCCAGGCTGTATTCTATAACCAGTCTCTGCAGAGTCTTCAGCCCCACCGGCCTTGGGATTCATGTCTCACTCCTGATATCACACATTACCTTTTCACAGCTGCTTTTTAAACCTTTTATTAATCCACATCACAAGTGCTAGCTCTACTCTAAAGGTTCCATGGAAGCTGGAAGAAAAGTCTCATTCCTTCTCTGGTAAAGATGTCCTGAAATACTCTTTTGCCACAAGGCAAACAATAAATGAATATTCATACTTGCATATATTTATACACACAAGTATATAAAATTGTGACAAAAATATTTCATTAACCTATATTACAATATTTAACATTTGGAGGTTGTTCTAAGAACCCATAACTAAAACGACTAAATGGACAAAGCTTAGATATAGTTGCTATCGACTTCACTGTCAACACTGTGTTCTATGATATAAAACTAATTTACAAAGGGGTAATTCTCCCATACTGCACAAGATAAATGAGGCCTGAAATTAAATGGGTACACCCAGTTACGAAAATTGAAATTGGAGCCTGAATTTCTAAGACTTTTGAGTAAATACTGTGCTTTCCACAACCATACTAAAATGTAAATTATAGCCTTACCAATATGAAAGACATTTAATGTAATTTCTACTTTTTTTGTCCTCTTCAACTAGAAGGTAATCAAATTTAGAAGCTCCTAGAGAGGACTAAGATTGCAAACTCTTTGCTTTTAGAATACTGACAAATAGGTGATTTTATAAATTTCTTTATAATTTTCATACCAAGGAAAGATTTCTTTTACTGTTTTGAATTATATGTAGGTGCTTGTGCAGTGTGTGGGTGTGTGCATGTGAGTGTAGGTGCCTGCGAAGGGCAGAGGTATCAGATCTTCTGGTGTTGGGGTTGTAAACAGTTGTGAGCTGCCTGATCCGGGTGCTGGGAAGAAAACTTGGGTTCTCTGGAAAGGGCAGCAAGTGCTCTTACCCACAGAGTCATCTCTCAGGCCCCCAAAGCTTGTACAGAATCACCATTTCCACATACATTCAGATTTCTTCCTCGCTGACGCTTCATTAATTTTTGCCCTATCACAAGCCTTCTGTACAAGTCCCTACCAGTCTGTAGGCAGGAAGGATTAATTATCCACTCTGACACCTTGCTGGATCAATTTATATCCAATAAGGAATCTGCCAACAGGATGCCAGAAATATTTTCAGGAAAAACCTGAGGTATCTGACAGCAGGCAGATGAAGATAATGTGGATTAATACTGTCTTGCTAGAGTCTAGCGTCATGTGGATGCATACATTTATGAAACGATGTGAAAGCTGAAGTTCTTTTCCTATCGCCAGGCCCTTTTAGAAGGATTTTTCCCCTGGTATAAAATGCATTGTTCGTCCCACTTTCGGACTTTGTGGACAGATAGAAAGACCTCAAGAATCATTTAGTTTGCAGTTAAATCAGAACCTGAAGATCCTAACCTTATAGAGGACATTTTTAAAATACACGATTCTAACCATGACTTCTTTTGTAAACCCATGGCAAAGTAACAACAAATGGAGTCCAGCCATTTTATGCACTGTTCTGGTTGGTTTTTGTTAACTATTTGGAAATCTTGAGATAATGCCCACAGAGTTGCCTGTAGGCAACTCTGTAGAGACATTTCTTGATTAATGATTGATGTGGAAGGGGCTCAGCCCATTGTAGGCGGTACCAATCCCAAACCAATGGTCAGGAGTGGTATAAGAAAGCAGGTATATGGGAAACAAACCAGCAAGCAGCAATCCTTTATGTCTGTTGCTTCAGGTTCTTCTACCAAGTTCCTGCCTTGAGTTCCTGTCCTGACTTGCTTCTTTGATGGAGTATATGACCTGACAGTTGTAAGATGAAATTAAATCTTTCCTTCCCACATTGATTTTGGTCATGGCATTTTACCACAACAACAGGAATTCAACCCAAGACCTATACTTAAGATAATGGTTATAACCATTTATGATTACCTAAAGAAATCAGTATTTAGCAAATAAAATCAATAAGATTCTGTGGTCTGAAAACCTGTGTCTCCCAAAGTCCTTACACTGATTTCCTAAAAGCTAGAAAGGTGGTTTCAGGAGGTGGAGCCTGTAGGGAAGTGATGTCAGAAATGTAATTGGTGATCTTATAAAGGAGATCCTAACATGTTGCCTCACCTTTTCCTCCACCATAAGAACACACAGTGAGAAGATGGCATTTCTCTAAAATAAGAAAAGAGGCCTTACCATATCCTACGTCTGCTAGCACCTTGAACTTGAGGAAAACATTTATTTATCAGATCCCTGGTGCATGTTATTTTATTAGAAAGCTCAAACCGCCTAAGGCCTGAGAAAATGTGTGGTGCTTAGTATAGCACCTAGCACAAGTAGACACTGCATAATGCTAACCAGCTCCTCCAACTCTAAATCATTTTAAAGTAATGGTGAATCCACCTCCATGTAGTTTCCTTTCATAAACTTCAAACTATGAGCATCGAATGGAATGGCACGGACTCACCCACTTTAAAGGGGGTTAAAATCAGAATAGCATGTGCTATCATTAACAGTCAATGAATGGATCCAAAAGAATCCAAACCTTTACTGTTCTTTTGTTTTGTGTAACATGAGGGCCTACTTGTTGGGGTTTCTGTCCTGCCCGGTTCCCACAGTCGTTAGGTCCCAAAGAATCACACAGAAGGTCTACATAAGTTATAAAACTTATTGGCCCATTAGCTCAGGCTTCTTATTAACTCTTATATTATCCCATTATTTTTATCTATGTTAGCACATGGCTCAGTACCTTTTTCAGCAGGGCAGGTCAAATCTTTCTTTGGTGTCTGTACAGGACTGTGGAAGAATGGGCTTCCTCCTTCTCAGAATACTCCTGTTCTCATTGCTCTGCCCCTACTTCCTGTCTGGTTGTCCTGCCTGTACCTCCAGCCTGACTACTGGCCAATCAGCGTTTATTTAAAACATAATTGAAAGAATAAAGAATTGTCCCAACACCAGGTTTGATTTTTGAGAAAAGTTTTTTAAATAGCCCTGGCTGGCCTGATACTTGCAGTGCAGCACATCTTGGCTTGAATTCCCCATGGTCCCTTTTCTGCCTCCTGAGAACATGAAAAAAAAGCAGCAGACACTGTAACAGACTAGACTTCAGACATTTGAGAAGAGAATGTCTGACCAAAATAGAAAAAGTAATAGATATGTTAATATAAACAAATGTTTTTACCCGTACTTGGTAAGATCATAGTCAATAAGAAAAACATTTTGTCATGATTTAGTAAATATAAATTGCTACCAGAAAAAAAAATATTCTTTGAATATCTTATGGGCAGCAGATGAATGCCTCTGTGGAAATACACAATATTTCACAAGTCGCTTTTCAGGCATACTTTAGCTGTACTAGGAGGAGGCAGAAGAGTGTCCTTATTGCTCACATATGAAGGGCTAAATAGAAGACAATACAGTCAGATGTGCTCCTGAATCCATAATGTCTTTGCTGTTTTATCTCCTCATAGTAAACACAGGAGAGTATGGAATTGTTATGGAAAGTATTGATGTTTTTCCCTCATTATTTTTAACGAAAGCTTTTCCCAACAGATTGAATACCAGGAGTCAGATTCAGTTCAGTTAGTCCTGTCCTTTTGATGATAAAAGGTGGTGGATTTCTACCTACAAAGTAAATGCTTCCAAGAGTTTTGTTCATGAGGTCCATTATTTAGATTGTAGAAATCCATGTAAGTGTGTGTGTGTGTGTGTGTGTGTGTATACATGTGTGTAAACACAAGTACAAACTTTTCAAAGGTCACAGTTAAATTATATGTGTATTTTTTCACCTGCCACACTGACAGTCAAAATTACAAGAGCTGGTTTGAACAAAGCTACCTAATTGCTCAGCACAGGACTATGACAAGTGATTATGTTTGACCTTCATTCTTACAAAAATGTTGCCTGAATAGTCAAAAGACAGCCCTGTAGTTGGCTTATAAATTATCTTGCTGTGAGGTAAGCAGCGTTATCCACAGGAAAAGATAAACTCCATGTTATTATCCCAAAGAACGCTGCTGCCTCCAGGGTAACAATGTAACGTCTAGGGTTCACTGAAACCTTGCAGTGTTCCTGGCACTGTTCTGACTATTTAGATATATTCATTACTTCATTTTCTATTACCAAGTTTTAAGATTCATTTAGAACAAAGAACAGAGAAATAAAGTCTTTAAGAGTCAAATGCTAAAAATTTAGTGTTGCTTTTGAATTCATAGAACATACTTTATATCCTTTCATCCATCACTCATTCATCTATCAGTAGATTCTTTGATGCATAGGTCGTTATACTACAGGATAGTTTATAAATGGTGACAGACACACATAGCGAGTATACCATTCAATGAGTACTGAAACTGTGTGCAACTGTCCTCTTACCCATGCAATGGGCATTTCCACCACCCTAGCAAGTGCCTTTATGCAAATTTCTAATGAATTCCTCTTCACTCTCCCACCACCAGAGGCAATCATGTTTTCTGATTTCTAATATCATAATTTACATTCACATGTTTGTAATTTCTGTATAAATGGAATATCATAGCATATGCTATTTTTATTTCTTAATTTTATTACTAAACATAAAGCCTATAAAATTTCATACACGTTGTAGCCTTTTTTGATGTTCTTGCTGAGTAAAATTTCAGTATATCTCAATTGACTTACCCATTATCTTGCTGGTTGACACTCAGGTTGTCCTTCAGTTCTACTTTGTTGCAAACAATGCTGTTAAAAACACATGTACACAATTCCTTTGGTGGACAGGTTTCCCTGAATGTTGACTAAAATCTTCATAATATTTGATGGAGACGAGATTGCATTCTTAGAAATTGTTTCTTATGAAAGTATGAGATGAAATTAAACAAAAGCATATAAAACTATATTCATAAATAATTAGTTGGTCGAAATGCCTATGACCAATTAAGGCTTTACTAAATACTGTGGTGACATACCTTTGTTTACCATTAGCCAAGTAAGTTCTTAGCCTTGTTTACTTTGAGTTGCCCTTGATAAAGATCAGAGAGGGGAAATTTGGGAACAAGCTATGGAGAGAAACTTGAAGTTGTACAAAGAGAGTATTTTTACCTCTATATTGCTTGCAAAATAATAAAACAAAGTTCAAAGCAATGCGGTTTAGAAAACTTTGTCCAATGAGTTACAGAGTTGAAAACCAACCAAACTAGTATGAAGATGTAAACAGTAAAACTAGGCACCTATAAACTGTTACCTCGGAGGACACTCTGTGGGATCTGATTTCCCTCTGTTACCATTTTAAATAACAATAAATTTGACATAAAATAAAAGTGTGTAGATACTCAAATTGCTAAGAGACTTTTTGCCCTAAATAATAAAAATTATTGCATTCAACTAATGTTTCCTTTCAATAATCCTTAAGAAATTTGAATAAAACATATATTTATGCAATTATTTCATAAAAGAAATGTCTAATAAAAGAAGCATTGCTCTAAGCTCAGCAAACTCTACCATGTAAGAATAAGACAAACACTGGTATAAATGTATTTTAATTATGACAAAAAGCTTTGGAGAAGCTTTCTTTGCAAATCTTCAAAGAACATAATTGCGTCTGGCAGCTACAATGCTGAAAGGAATTTGCAAAAGCCAATGAGCTATCAGTCAATAATCAGTGACAGGCGCTTAGAATCTCAGCATCACAAAAATAACTTTTTTCTTTAATTTGCCATATTTTAATCTTTGTAGAAGCTAAAAACATTCTTTAGCATGTTTACGTAATGTTTTTATGTTCATACACAGACAGGATCTGCCAAAATAATGTGTGTGTGTGTGTGTGTGTGTGTGTGTGTGTGTGTGTGCAAGTACACACACACACAAACTTCCTGTGGTCTGTTACAACTTAGGAGCCTGTTCCCCATGCTGAATTGCCTTGTCTAGCCTGATACAAGGGAGGAACTCTGTACTACCTCAATTTGATATGCTATGCTTAGCTGACGCCCATGGGAGGCCTGTCCCTTTCTGAGTAGAGACAGAGCAGTGGAAGGAGATGCTGCTATAGGGGAAGTAGGAGTCGGGGGAACTGGGAGGAAAAGAGTGAGGGGAAACTGCAGTTGATAGGTAAAATAAATGAAAATGTAATTTAAATAATGGTAAAACAGGGAATAGGAATAACTTTTCCTATAACTTCTGATTTTCTACAGGATATCCAACTTATGGAAATGTTTTTAACTTTTTATCAGTGAAAACAACCAGCTGAGTTTTGTTAACGGCATATTATTTCTGACTAAGCAAATAAATACTTCTCTTGAAATACCTAAGTCACTTTTGCATTGGAAACACTCGGGGCATTTGCTGGTGTCATGCTGTGGATATTGCTAGGGAGCTCCCAATGGCCACAGGATTGAAGCAGCCATTGCTTACTCAGATGGAACTCCCATTTGTCACCCTATTCATTCTTTTTTTATGTACTCATTTTCTGCTGCACTGTTATTGACATCCATGGTTTCTATGCAGTCTGTGTTTAGCACGTAGCATGAAATATACATATAGAAAGCTTTTCTTATGAATAATCTCCATTTCACGTGTGTGTCTCTCTCTCTGTTTGTATGTGTGTACAGTTATAAGATACAATCCTCACACACTAACCTGCCATTACATGCTGTCTCAGCCATCCTCATGGAACGGAGCTGCTATAGGATTGTGTTGTATTTGCATTTATTAATTAGTTCTTAAAGATACTCCACTTGGAGAAATACAGAACATTTAAAGTGTTTATTTCTACATAAATTTCACTTGTGTTTCTCAGACTAAAATTCTACTCTCCTTTAAAAATATATTGGCACAGAATTTGATGGTCTGCTTGCTTGCTTGTTTTTACTAGGGACATGGAAGAATGGCTTGCAGGGAATTCTTGGTAATCTTTGACTATAGATCAAAGGAACAGCAGTGTCATAATATAACCAATTATTCATAATCTGTGCCCACATATAACCAATAGTTCATGGTTGAAACTTGTTACTTGGAGGTCTTGCGTAAACACAAATGGTTGCCCGCTATCATAGAGGTCTTGCTCCTGAAGGACAGACATGAAAAGCAGGCGTTTGCGTTCAAACACACCCCAAATTCCTACCTGATTCGCACCTCAGCCATTAGAGACCTGTTTGAGCATATCTATTTTTTTTTTCATGGTGTTGGCCTCTTTAACAAGCTAAAGTAACCACGTGAATTAACCTGTCAGGGATATAACAGGCAGGCTTGACAGAGCATTATAATATAATTCTGAATTCTTCTTGTCCTCTAGTTCTGATTTCCTTTCTTTGAGCCATCTCTAAAATTCACCACATCTCTTTTGTCCTTAGAAAATATACTGCTCTTGATATTTCAGATGAGATGTTTAATTAATATTCACCAAAGAAATATAAAAATAGCTTGACCACTCATCCTGTTATTCCCAATCTGTGACCATTTCAGCAACAAAATCCCATAATTATCACAGAGGTGTAAAAATAGTAAAGATAAACACTTTTTATAACCTTAACTTTGCTACTCAGAGTGCAAATATGTCTTCTTTAAAGAAGCAATGGCTGAAATGTGTTAAGATATAATGGAAAAGACAGTTGGCCTTGATTATTAGAAGAAACAAATAGAAAATGTTTAGTAAGAAAGAAAGAAGAGGTAAATAGAACTTCCTACAATCAGAAACAAGAGGGAGGAAAAGATAATGAACAAGGAAAGACCAAAGTGAGAAACATTGAAACGTAAAATGGGGAAGTGGAGTTCAGTTGTGTGCATAGGGGACACCGCAACATAATAATTTACTCCAATTTATCAATGTGGAATAAATGAAGAACCAAGACAACCAAGAGTTCTGCAATGACCATGAGAGTTACGGGGCAGAAAATAAAGCCTACGAGGCCTCAACCCTATCCAAGGAAGTACAGGCAACTGAGGATAGCTGAGGATAGTGGGAGAGGTGGTCTTCTCCAGAAATCAGGACACCAACTCCTTGTCCAATGTAAAAAAATTCATAAAAGTAACATTATGTAAACAGGTTATATTTAGGGATATATATGTTGTCCACATATGTATATTATGCAATGACTATTAGTGAAAAAAAGAGGTGTGAAATTGTTTTTTTAAAAAAATATTTATTTATTTATTTATTTATTTATTTATTTATTTATTTATTATGTATACAATATTCTGTCTGTGTGTATGGCTGAAGGCCAGAAGAGGACACCAGACCTCATTACAGATGGTTGTGAGCCACCATGTGGTTGCTGGGAATTGAACTCAGGACCTCTGGAAGAGCAGTTAGTGCTCTTAACCACTGAGCCATCTCTCCAGCCCAAGGTTGTGAATTTGAAAGAGAGTGGCAAGAAGTACATGGGAGGCTTTGGAGGAAGATAAAGGGGAAATATTATGATATTATGATTATAAACACCACAGCCTCTCCATATATCAAATTTGATTTGGAAATAAAACAAATGTCAGAGAAGAGATTGCAAAGAAAATCAATAAACATGGGGTTTCACCTAAAAAGTCACAGGGCTTCACTGGTTGGGCAGAGGGTTCATAAGGCCTGAGAACCCTAAATGGGATGACTTTGTATTGTTTATTATGAGTTATATCCATCATAGATCAGTGCATCAGAACACAATGAATGTCTGGAAAGCCATAAATCTGACAATGCATGTATCCTTTGTGCATGAGGATCATTCAGGATCACCCACTCCTGTTTTCGGCATTTGTAATTTTTTTATTGTTATTAGAATTATTATTTTTACAAAATAAAATATTTTGTTATGTCATATCATATGCACTTATATATTTTACTTTGGCAATATTTAATCCCCTTTTATTCTATCCTGCCCCTAACCATTTTTCTTCCTCTACTTCCAATTCTCCCTCTACCTTCATGCATTATCTCTATTGTTTTCTTCAATTATTGTTGTTAGATGTAAACATTCATATAAATATATAAATATAGCCAGATGAGTCAATTTAGTGCTTCTTGTGTGTATTTTGGGGATGACCACTTGGTATTGGATAACCAGATAAATGGCTCTTCCCTGGGGAAGACCAATTTTTCTGTCTCTCAACAGTCATTAATTGCCTTTGCCTCTTCATCTGGAGTTAGAGCCTTGGAAGATTTCACCCATCCATGATGTTGGGGACCAGCCTCTAGAAAAATACCTCTTGCCAGGGTAAGGGTGTGGGAATTTAGAAATATAGTAAAAAAATATGAAGATGCGAATGAAAATAAATCAGAGAAACATATGGGATAGTATCGGGAGGAAATTCCAGTGAGTACTGAAAACTCTCCCGCATTTAATTTCCAACTGCTTAAAATACCCCTGACCCCAAAAGGTAGGAGTGAGACAAAAGACTGGTTTAACATGATACAAGGAAATGAACCAATTGAAAGTCACTGGCTATATTAATAGTTAAACATTCTGTTGCTAGATCAAAACAAGTCATGCCCCCACCCTAGACCAAAACATTCTGTAGGCAAACCACTCCCTGGGGGGAATCCCAAGTTATCTCCCTAAAGGAATGGAACTTAGTTGGATCCTTAGACTTTTGTTTGATGTAGGAACAATCTACTTCTTTATTTCTGAAGCACAAGGTCTGACAATTAGCTGCATTTGTTGACAGTAACTTTGAGAGAGCAGAGCTCTCTGAGCAACACATAGGTGGGACCTTTGTTTTGATGTAGAAGCACAATAATCAACAAGGAACTAGAAGAAAGTTTCAAACTCTGTGATCTTTGGTCAACCTGGAAACAGGCTCACATTTCCAGGCCTCCACAAGTGGTGGTATGACAGCTAGCGTTATTGTTTGGGTTTTGTTTAGGCTACCATATTGTTGAGGTTTTAGAGGTGCTACTTCCCTGTCCTATATAGAGCACACAGTCTCTTAAACAATATTCTGATCCTCTGGCTCTTGAATCTTCTCTGTCTCCTTTTTGGTCATAGGTGGAGGATTGTTCTGTAGATGTAATGTTGGAGCTAGGGACCCAACAGTCAGTAGATCTTGCAGTTTGATTCATTGTGACTTTCTATAGTAGACTCCACCTGCTGCAACAGGAAGCTCCTTTGGTGATAGGTGAGAGCTACATATATCTGGGTCCATGACATATGGCCCCATTTGTTGTTTGATGAATTAGTTCCCCAATGTTAAGGAACTGATCCAGGATATTGAAAGTAGAGTCAGTTCTAAAGCCCAGTTCTCTAGACTCTGGGTTCATGCTTGTCATCCTTGGTGTAGGAGGCAGAGACAGAAAAATTAAGATTAGAAAACCACACTCTCAGCACACACTGAGGCACTGTGTGTTAAATATGTATGGTTTGATACAATTTGACCTAACATTGTTGTTATTCTGTATGCAGGAATGCTGTCTAAAGAAATAGAAACAGTTATTAAGATAAACTGTTAGCCGTCACCTTCTGTTTCACTGGGTGTTTGTCACAGTAAATATTAGATTTGAACTTATACACAGCTTTGAAATTACTGAGTAAAAATTTGTGCCATAAACAAAGATACTTCAAAACAATACAATAAATATCTTCGTACTAAATATGTGTGTCCCATTATACAGAATATTTTTACCTTAAGAACACATTTGTGTGTGTGTGTGTGTGTGTGTGTGTGTGTGTGTGTGTGTTTATTTGGAACCTTATTTATGCATTCTTTTGGAAATGGGCTATTAGTTTGTAGCCCACACTAGCTTAAAACTCATTCTATAGACAAGACTGGTCTCAAATCCATCCTGACATGGCCAACTGAGAGCCAAGACTTCAGGGTTCAGGCACTATTCCCAGCTAGAACACATTTTATTCAACATACATAATATAAACATTCTAGTCAACAATATGAAACACATAATGTTGCTCTGATGTGCTGTAAGAAGCATATAAATTCAAATGCTTAACTTTACACTGTAGGTTTAATTTTCTAGTCATCTGATGAGATAATTGAATCAGCTTAGGCAATTGCTGTTCTTTAATAAGGTCAGGGCTTCCTGGTCAAAATGAAGTTAGGGTAGACCTTTTATTTTGTGGACTAATCTAATGTACTTTCTACTTCACACACATCTTTTTCTGCTAAGTGGACATTATATTAAACCAACTCCTAATGACTTACCCTTAAACACATCAGAGAAGCTCCTTTTTAAACAGATAACAATGAACACAGAGACTCAAGACTTGTCAAAGTTCTGAGAAAAAGAGATATGGATATCTGTATTACACCCTCTATTCCCAAGGCATGGAATTATTGTGGAAAAGGGGAAGGAAAGACTTTAAGAGCTACATCTGGTGGATTACTATAAATAAATAGTGTCTTCTGGATACAACAGGGGAGTTTACATATGATTTCATTGTAGGTGTGAAAACATGCCCAAGACCTGTACGAACACAGGAAGACAAAATACTATGTTGACCGTAGGCATAAAGTCCCACCCTAGCTGTGGAGCGATTTGCATTTAATACTGTGTGGAGGGGAAAAGTCAGTTTTCTTTTATGGCATGGCCTCAATAGGTCACTTCCTGAAGTAACTGAACAATACCAATTTTACTTAATCTGGATTTGGTTGTTTGATTATTGAGGACAAAAGTTGGGTGGGTAGGAGGGATAGGAAGATGCATCTAGGAGGAGGTGGGAGGGGACCAATATGATCAAAACGTATTGCATGAAATTCTTTATAAATAATAAAAAATATTTTGAATGGTCAGGGACACTGAAACTGTTCAGCAACATTTAGCCTCAGTTTTCAAGGACTACAGTATTAAAGATGCTATCATGTGTCTTTCCTCAATAAATGTATTTGTGAAAACTGGTATCTTCAGGACATCTAGTTTATTCACTAAAATGTGGTATGCAAAAATGTCAAACTTTCTCTCCCTTGGCTACAGGCAGCCATTTACCATTTGTGTTTTTCACCTGAAATAACTACCTTTTTGGAAAGATAAAAGGAAGAAACCAGTTGAAAGAATATTTATTAAAACAGGGAAGGATAAACGAAAGACATGTCACAATGACTACTACTGAAAGAAAAACTAATAAATGTTGATGGAGGCCTAGACAAATCAGAAACTCTGTACATGTACTAATGGTGAAATGGAAAACTGTGAATACCCTGGAAAACAGTACCAAGTTTCCTCACATAATTGACAGTATAGTCACTGTAATTCCTACAAAAACCCATGTCTGGGTATATAGCTAAGAGAACTGAAATCAGAATATTCAGGAAATAGTTGCATTCTTATTATATATATTATATGAGGGGAACAGGATTGAAAGCATTGGAAATGGCTGCTTCATAGTAGTGGGGAGGTTTTTATTGTGAATCAGAGAGAGAAAACCTCCAAGGAAATCTGGAAGAATCCAAATCAAAAGAAGCAGACCAGATATGGCCAGGGCTATCTGCAGAGAAAAAAGAGCGCAATGGTGGTGGCTACGGTAGGGTGTGAAAAAAAAAATCCTGCAAGTTATAAGAAAGAACAGTAACTACAGAGGAACGTCTGTGACCTGGAGCAGGCCTGGGTGTTCAGAGGAGGGAGGAGGAGAGAAGGCCAGGATGCTATTGTGGGGGTGTTGAAATATATATCAGGTTCTTGGGAACAGGCACTGTAGGAGCCTGAAGGTCAGCAGGGACTGAACTTTGATATGCTGATATGTCTACAGATACAGGCCAAGGAATAGCTATAAGTCCCTTCTGCCAGAAGTAAGAAAAAAAGGACTCCTTTTGGGAGATGGGAACCCATTTCATGAGCTTCTGAGGAAGGCTGGATTTTATCCAACTACAAGAAATAATTCTACAGTCCAGCATGAGCTAAGCCAAGACTTGTTTCCGAACACATGCTCTGTCCTTCGGACTTTAGAGAATTGGAGCTTCCTATGGGCCTGACAGGAATGTTTATTATGGCACTAGAAAAGCTAAAATATGCAAATACCTTGAGTGTTCTGTGCACAGATTAATAAAATAACATATAGGGAAGGATCAAGAGGGGATACAGTGAACATGGAAGCTCAAAGGAAGAATTGGGGTTGGTTTTTTTTTTTTTTAGATACTGATTTCGTGTGAAAGATCATTTGATTTTAAAAAGGAAAAGCAACGTTGTGAATTACAGTAGCCTGTGTTGCCCTGGAGGACACTGGCTCACTGAAAGAAGCTGAGCACACAGGGACTGACAGTATATGATCCCACTAAATGAGTCATTTGTGATAATAAAATTCTTAAGTGAAAAGGAAAGAATGATGCCCTCCAAGAGCCAGTGAGGAACCAGGAATGAGAATATTCCCAATGGGTATGAAGTTTTTATAAATGCTGAATGCGTAAGTTATGGAGATTTACTATACAATATGATAACAATACGATGCTGTGCAGTTTCTCGATTTATTAAGGTATTAAATCTCAATGGATCAAAAAGGGACACAAGAAAATATCAGGAAGTGTTGAATGTGTCTAGCACCTTATTTTAATGATGATGCTAAGAATGTTTGCATATGATTAAAGTCATTAA
Organism: Arvicola amphibius; assembly: GCF_903992535.2. Taxonomy (NCBI): domain Eukaryota; kingdom Metazoa; phylum Chordata; class Mammalia; order Rodentia; family Cricetidae; genus Arvicola; species Arvicola amphibius. Next base: position 172,843,142 of record NC_052048.2, read on the forward strand.
ACTGTGAGAATTAAAAATGTGAATTTCTTTGTACATCAACATAAAATACTAGTATAAAAGAGAGAACCAAATGTACTGAGCTTCATAAGCATATGCATAAGCATAACAACAGATCATTATCAAGTAAATTAAGCAAACTCTGATGCAAGGTTCAAAATGAGTAGTATTAGTAGCCCAGAAATAATTACTTGTAAAAATCTGATGGCTATCAATAACAAGAGAGACTCAGGGTTAACTAAACAGACATCTATGTTTATGTCTTCTGGTGTCACTGTGCAATGATAGCATTTCATACTTAGAAATTTGTCTTTCTGTCTCCCTGGGAATGCAGTTAATTTCTTGGAATTACGTCATAAAGTTTTTATATGCCTCAGCTCACTTCTGACCAGACCCAGGGGAATCTCTAAGTTCCCCCCAGGAAGTGAAAAGCTTTAGACCCTTGGAATCTTTGTGACAGTCTTCTCTTAGAATAGAGTACTCTCTTCCACATTTATCCTAGATAAACCCCACCTATGATCATATTTATTAAAATACCTTGTCTTCAAGGAGCCCCTCAGTGAAAAAAGGAAACTTTACTCTAGTTATACTTGTATTTAATCATTTTGTAATTTCCTCATTTTGCAATGTACCATAAACATATATACTGTACCCTCTCTTACATTCTGATTGGTCATAAGCTGAAAGACCTCCGGAGAGGGGAGTCTCGGGATAACACAACCCCCCAGGAACTCACAAGAGACAGTCCTTGCTAAAATCACACGAGGTTTATTGACAGGACAGGAACCAGTGACTGGGGCTGAAACTCATTTCCCATGCAGGGGTAGAGAGTTCGACCAGGAGTAGCTGGGAGAAACCACAACCCAGTAATCCAAAGGGGGTAGGGAGGGCATCATTGGAAAATTCCGAAAATATCAGTGATCATTGAAAATTCCGAAAATACCAGTGATAATCACAAGGGGGTAACTCCACGTTTCTCAAGATTATTCTCAAGATTATAATCTAACTTTATCTTCAGATAGTTCCTGAAACAGAGTCACTGAACTGGTTAACTTAGATTTTTGGCTTTTCTCTTCCTGCTAGATTTTTGGCTTTATTTTTCCTGCTAGAGAGGTCTGGACTTATCTGGGTCTTTCAAAGCAAAATGAAGAAATTCTTTTTAAAAAAATCCTTACATACCACTAGCAAAAGAAGAAGAAATAAAACACGAGGTCATAACAAGTATTTGAAAATATTTAGAGAAATTGAAATTCTCATGTCCTCATGGGAGGACTGTAAAATCATGCAACCACTTTGGAAAAGATTCTATCAATTTTCAAAATATTAAAAAGTCACAAGGTTACCCTGCAATTCTACCAATAAAAATATACATAGTAGCAATCAGAAAATACACCTAAAAGTCTGCATCGCAAATGTCATTCATGACAACTTGTAAAGAATAACCCAAAAGTCCATCAGCTGATGAATGAGCAACACAGGTTTCTATAAATGTAATGTTTTCATCCATTCAGGGATGACATATTGATTTTAGCTTATAGTATCCATGGATCATGAAATCACATTTAATGAGAAAAACCGATCTTATATAAGGCAGTATATAGAATATTTACAATTGTATAAAATCTAGAATAGTAGAATACAGAGATCTCAAAGCTTATTAGTACTTGTGGGAGTAAATCTAGAGGAATAATTGCTCAGAAACATTATATTTTCTTTAGGAGACAGAAAAAATAAGCCATAAGAGTCTTTAACTGTAGAAAAGTACTGAATTGTATAGTTTTAAAATGTAATTTTTGTAATATTGGAATTATATCACAGTTACTTATAAAAATTTCAAAAGCACCATAGCTTATTTCATGATGCAATGTCCACAGTTTATTTTTTTAAAGATTTATTTGTTTACTTTTATTATGTATACAACATTCTGCCTCCATGAATGCCCCTGTGCCAGAAGAGGGTGCCAGATCTCATTACAGATGGTTGTGAGCAATCATGTGGTTGCTGGGAATTGAACTCAGGACCTCTGGAAGAGCAGCCTGTGCTCTTAACCACTGAGCCATTACTCCAGCCCAATGACCATAGTTTATAATCACTGTAAAGTCTAAAGGGCCAGGATCATGCCTGAATTTTTTCATTATTGTATTATATTGCCTAGGATATCACTCCTAACATTCCAAGCATATGTAGAAGTTCACTGATTCATAAATAAATTTAAAGGATTATGAATGTTATGTATAGATTATTTTAAATAGTAAGTAACAAGATTACTTGGTTTTTGGTAAATGCATTGCTGCACCGGACACTGTTGGGGCAACATAATGAGTATTGAATTGTAAGAACATGATAATGATTCTGCTCTGTTATTATCCAGGTGACACTGACCAGGGTGACAAGAGTAGAGGTGACACATAATAACCAACTTTAATATAATCTTAAGGTAGATCCTTCATGAATAGAGGTCAATAGATGCTCTTCTTAAGAGGACTTTTAGTACCATGAAAGCAGCAAAGGCCTGTTCAAATGGAGTTTAAAATACTGGAGAAAATGGAATTAGATGCAGAATGTAGGTAGTAGGGTCTCACAAGTTTTGTTTCAAGGGGATAGAAGTAGAACTATATGTTGAAGCCACTTCAGTCTGAAATGGTGATCCTGCCTCCAAGAATCTCAGAATGAGACTGAGCCTAAGAGCTGTCTCCTCCAATCCTATAATCCTCTCTAGGGCTGGAATTAAAGGTGTGTACCACTGGGATTAAAGGCATGCACCACCCAGTTTCTATGGCAACTAGCATGGCTACTGAGATTAAAGGTGTCAGCACTGCCTGGTCTGTAAAGCTGAGCAGTAGGACTGTTCTACTCTCTGATCTTCAGGAAAGCTTTATTCATCAAAATACAAATGAAATGCCACCACACTAGGGTAAGTTAAGGGAATTATTGATGGAGAAGAAGTTAAAGAAATGAGAAGGCAGAATATTATATATTTGTGAGTTGAAATCAATAAACAAAAATTATAAGAACACTATTGCAGAGTCTGGAGAGAAGGCTCGGTTATTAGTAGAGCTACCCTTCCAATGGTCAAAGGCCTACTTCCAGTATGTACACCAAGCAGCTCATAGCCTCTTGTAACACTTGCTCCAGGAAATCAGACATCATGCTCTGGACTCCACGAGTACTGCATTAATATGAAAAAATCCACATGAAGACACATGCACAAAGTTTAAAAAGTAAATCTTTAAAAACAAATGAATAATAAGAATGAGTCATATTGGAGAATGTGGTAATTAGAGAAAATGACTAAAATCCTCAAGTTCTACACAACCATTTAGGTTGAGTTTGATATTTTGTTTTTAATCTTATTGAACATTTTATCAGAAATACAAAAATGTTTTGTCTTCTTTAACCTTCCTTTAAACAATTAAAAATCAGCATATGATTATCTTTGGATAATCTATTCTATGATAAGTGTTTAAATTATAAAGCATGTCTTATAATCACACCAAATGTGAACTACTTACTTAACGATTTATACATGGAAAATGATTTACTTTGATAGAAAGAAAATATTTGTTTCATTATAATCTCATTTCTAGGGAAAAATGTTTTGAAAATTATGCATAGTAAATCATGAACTGAAAGGTAAGCATGTATTGAATTTAATGACTTTAGCCAGTAAGTCTCAGGCCAGGGAAGAATGTTAAACAGAACAGTCAAGAAATGGTCATAAGTGAAATCCATCACAGCCCATCACTTCACATGTGTCATAAATCATCAGCAAGATGCCAACTGTGAGTCACGTGAATATCTGGGTGTAAGAGGACATCATCAATAACACCCAGTGCTAATAGAAACCATCTGATTTGTGCTCAGTTGCCCACTCCCAACAGTCATTGATCTGCTCACATGGAAGGATAAAGACTTATGATTGTACAGCAGGTCTTCACAATGCCCCTTTAAGCACCTAAAAGATATTAATCAAACTTCAGATATTTTTAGTTTGAGATTGTTCAATCATTTCCACATAGTATTCTGAGAAAGATTAATGCAGGATCCAAGTTGATACTGAATTGTTGAAAACCCATCCATGCAGCAAGAATCAAGTTCATATGGTCCTTACCTCAGGCTGCAAATCAATTTCTAAAATGAGAAACAGAAATCTGGGATACTAATCCTTATGAATATCTGAGGACCTTAATGGAAAACAGAACTCAAATGTCTTATCTGTGGTCGTTTCAGTTTAGGGCATAGGGACCTGCACATACGGTGAAAAATCTCAGAGTTGATCTTTAGTTTACACAAGGCAATGACCCTTGTAAGCATATTCATTTGCTATTTCATTTAAAAAGAAGGTAATCTGCTTTGTGAAAATGCCTGAGAGCTGTTTTAGAATATGTATAGGCTAAAGGGTCAAAAATTGTTCATTAAGTTAGGTTAAAAAAAAGGAGGGGAGGATTTGGGGAAAAGAATGACTGGTAAAAAGTAGAAGGGTATGAATGGGCTCTGACATGTTTGGATTTACAGCGCAAAGTACACACGAGACTTTGTCTCCATGCATGCCATAGGAAAAACTCCCCAAATAAACAAATCTGGGTCTCTAAAACTTTTAATGAAATTGATTCACTCAAAGTACTTTGACATCCCAAAGTACACGTCTCTCCACCTGTACATAAAAGACTGAATTTCTCTGGTTATTTTCAGCCATGTTCATGATGAAGTAGCCATCGATTCCTCAGAGGAACCGGTACAAAGATACACTGGAATTAAAAAAAAAATAGAGTTTAAACTGTGAATTAGAACAAAGCTTCTAGAGGAGTAAAAGTAGTATCTATGCTAACTGAAGAGAAGTAGAAGGAATGAAGTCGACCAAGAAGACACTGTTTAAAGGAATGGCTTCTCCAGTCGAACCTTTGGACTGAAAAAGCAGCAAAGATCTGATTCAGAATGTACATCATGTGCAGGCCAGAGCAAAAAGCTTGTCAGAGAAAACAGCACCCTTGTGAACGCATTGTGACAATCAGTGCTCAGTCAGCAAAGGGCTCTGGTTTCTACCGAACACTGAAAGTTAACTGAAATAGGTTAATGAGAGAATAAAGAAAATAGATAATGACCATAACTTCAGCTACCTAGCTGATATTTGCAAAAATAAACAAACAAAACAAAAAGCAAAAAAAAAAAAACCCTGTCCATTTCTCAGTTTTCCTGCCTGTGTGTATTTTAAATGTCAGTCGTTTTCTTTATTCCCTCTCACTAGTAAGATTAAATGCATAATCTTCTAAAGACACTCCTGGGCGGTTGAAGTAAGAGGAAGAAAAAGGGTATGAAAAACAACAGTCTAGCTGGCCTTTTGACCTTTTGCTCTTTGCTGCTGTTTAAATTCCTTTACACTCTTTATTCCAGAATACAGATATATGAAGTGGTTGCAATCCCTGTTCTCCTTAAGGTTTAGAATGACCATTTGACTTCCTTGAGAAAATATAAGATAAGTAGAGGTGATTTTGTCACCTCTGAATATAAACAAGTGTTGAACTCTGTTCTTGAGATATTTCAGAATTGTCTTCCCTCACTGGTATTTTGAGGAGATGTACTCATATGGATACATCGGGCTACATCACTGCCAGGGTCATCGACACAATGCAGTTTGCCTGAAGAAGACCTAAATGGTTGTGTTTAGTCCTTTGGTATTTGAGGTTATTACTGTCCTACAGTATATAGTGTTCAAGTTCTATGATGCCCAGTGCCTACCATTGGGGAATTCTTTTTTGCTCATTTTTTTATTAAAAATTTCCATCTCCTCCCCTCCTCCCCCTTCCCTCCCATCCCCTCCACCCATACCCCCACTCCCTCCCTCTCCAGGCCAAAGAGCCATCAGGGCTCCCTACACTATGGTAAGTTCAAGGTCCTCCCAACTCCCTCCAGGTCCAGGAAGGTGAGCATCCAAACTGACAAGGCTCACACAGAGCCCGTCCATGCAGAAGAATCAAAGCCCAGCGCCATTGTCCTTGGCTTCTCAGTCAGCCCCCACGGGAGTCACATTCAGAGAGTCCGGTTTGGTCCCCTGTTCCATCAGTCCCATCCCAACTAGAGTTGGTGATCTCCCATTAGTTCTGTCCCACCGTCTCAATGGGTGAACGCACCCCTCACGGTCCTGACTTCCTTGCTCATGTTCCCCCTCCTTCTGCTCCTCATCAGGACCTTGGGAGCTCAGTCCAGTGCTCCAATGTGGGGCTCAGTCATTTTCTTCATCTATCGCCAGGTGGAGGTTCTATGGTGATATGCAAGATATTCATCAGTATGGCCATAGGATCTGGCCTTTTCGGGCTCCCTCTCCTCAGCTGCCCAAGGAAGTAGCAGGGGGCATCTCCCTGGATACCTGGGAACCCCTCTAGAGACAAGTCTCTTGACAACCCTCAGATGGCTTCCTTAATTAAGATATATGCTTCCCTGCTCCCCTATCCACCATTGGGGAATTCTTGATCACACTGTGAACTCTGAGTTTGCAATTACACTAATTAAATAAAATTATCCTTTGGTCAGGAGGCTGTCTTAGCAACTAGTTGACAGAAAGTAATCATAGAGCATCAGAGGGCATCTGGGGGAGACATAAAGACACAGGAAGTAGTAGGGTGGGGTTTGGAGTGGCACAGGTTTTCTGAAAAGAAGCAGGGGTCTTTTCAGAGATGCCAGCTGAAAGAGAGGGTTAGCTGCTTGCTATGGGTTTCTCTGAGCTCTCAAGTTTTCACCTCGGCTACCTTAAGTGGCAGCCATGGGGCTGGTGCCTGTGCGAACAGAAGTCCCTCCAGGCTTTGGCCTGAATGTCTAGGCCTCTGCCAGAGAAGCAGGCCAGTAACAGTGGTGTTGCAATTGCTGGCTGAAATAGCAGTAGATTCAGGTACAGCCACTGTGAAGAAGTTAAAACAGCAGTCTACAAAGACTAAGAATAAACAAAAATGCTTTAACTCTTTAGTAGTAAATCTGGTCAGAGATTTTTTTTTTATGTTAAGGCTTTATCTACAGTATTATCATCAACCTTTTGATCAGACCACGTTTTATTATTTTAATCAACAGATGTCATCCAATACATCTATTTTAGTAAAATTTGACACTAAATAAAGCAGATTTCAGTTAAAACAAAACCAACACAAAACACAATGGAAGTGACTTCATAGCTTTTTGTGTCCACTCCACCCCTCCCTGCCAGACTTCCTTTAAATCAAAAGTCCTGAAAGAAGTATTAATTTAGCAATATTTTAAAAATATTTACCCACTCTTCCGTTTTGGTGTCAGGAAGGATTATAAGGTTAATCTTTCTCCTTATATTCATTTCATAGGATGTCTTTCTCAATACACTTTTTAGTCATAGGCTAGGAGGACATGCCAGTCAGTATTTTCAGCTTTTTGGGTAGTATTCAATTTGTCAGCCGTCACTGTAATCTCAAAGTTTTATGGACTCATGGAAGCAAAGGAGCATGCTCGCTTACAAGCAGAGGCTATGGTGTGCCCTCAGGCCAAAATGTGCCAAACCTAAATTCAGATGCTTATACCAATTTACCTCTCTCTTACAAGTTATCTATAGCAGATTTTGGAAATACAGTAACGAGATCACAGTTCCATGTATTTGACAACATATGTTCTTCACAAGAATAAAACAAAACAGACAATCTATTTGGGTAACCCTATCATATCGTTTTTAAAAAAGTAATTTCTTACAATACTAGTTCCAAAGAAGAGGGTTTCTTTTTTAAGAAAATACTAAAACAGATTCTATAGCATTGTAGGATATGCTAAAGCTCATTTTTCTTGGCATTATATTTTATGAAAGCATATTTTGTTTTTTGTTCTATACACAAAACAAGAGATAAAATCTTCATGAGATAAAAGAAATAAAGAAAGGACAGTACCCAAAGTGAAGCAGAGATGACTCTTTCAAATTATTGTCAGAGGCTGAAAGGATGATTGGCATGACCTACTGTCTTTCCATCAGGAAAACATTATCCCAGCTCAGATTGCTTCTGGGTTTATTAGTTCACAATAAAATGGCTCTGAAACAGCTGTATACACAGGATGCTGTTGGAAATAACAGTGAAGGAGAAACAAAAAGAAGGAAGGCAAATATACCTGAATTACCTAGATTGGAAAGACAATTTTATTCTTTTCAACTTAAGTTTCACATGAATTAATCTTGGTGCGCTATATTTTAAATTAATGAGGCAAAGAAACAAACAAAGAATCTTGCTATGACAAATGAGCTTAAGCACACAGCTATTTGAAGATTTCAAGCTATTTTTGTTTCTTCCTTCAAATAGCATCTGTGTACAGAGAAAGAGACAGGTATAATCCAATAGTTTAGCGTGTGCGCAAGCCCGGCTAGGATACAAATTAGCGCCAGCATTCCTGATAGACAGTATAATTAAACCTGGTCCTTGAAGGTATCACATTAGTATTTATTCATTTGTTTTTAGTCTTTTATGGTGGTTGATCTTTCTTTTTTGGCTTGTGAAGACCAATTAGTGATGGCAAGTTAAAAATCTATCATTAGGTATAAATTGACCTATAGAATTTTTACCTGTTTGTATTCAGCAATTTTGGTATGGTGGTGTGAAAAAGAACAGCTTTGAAAATTTGGTGAGTCACTATGGGTGAACTTTGAGGTCTCAAGAGCCCACACCATTCCCAGTGCTTGTAAGTAGATAAAGATGTCAGCTCTCAGCTACTGCTCCAGTGTCATGCCTGCCTGATTGCTGCCATGCTCCCTACCATGATAGTCATCATCTGAACTGTAAGCCCCAAATGAGTTTTTCTTCAAATAAGTTGCCTTGTGATGGTGTTTCATCAGAGCAAAAGAGAAGCAACTGAGGCAATTTGTTTCATTGACACTAGAGTATTTCATACCAGTCATAACATCATATTGAACTTGTTCTCTAAAACATGTTCTAATATTGTCTTAGCACATATGTTCCATACCTGTCTTATTCCACATTAGCTTATGTGTGTAAAGTTATTGGATATTGGTCTGAACTTCACAATAGGGATTTTACTTGAGAGCTTTGTCCCCCTAAACATACACCCAGGGATAGTCAAAAGTTCCGTTATCAATCAGCACAATGGTCTAACACATACATACCTCAGGGAGAACACAATAGTCTACTCCTGAACACTCCAAAGATGTTTGTTCAAAGGGAACTGTCAGTAGATGTGGGAGTACATGTCTTTGTCAAGAAAGTCTGTTGTACAAGAAAATCTGATGATTTGAGTCAATTATCTTTTTGTTGTTTAAAGATTGCATAAGGTCAAAATGTATATCAAGTGTTGCTATGCAGGGAGACTGAAAACAAGGCAGGAGAAGATGGTCACTGTGTTTCCAAGGTTATTAAGAATATTCTAAGTATAGTATATGAAAATACAAAACAAAACATAACTCAGAATTAATAATATGTGATGATTTCCTGATGTAGTTAATTCTGATAAATCTCATAAGGCATTTGTTCTCTATGAAATGTGGAATATGCTCTCTGATTCCAATGAGATTCTACTAAAGTTTCTCAAAACGTTTTTCAAATTAATAAAACTTAAAACACTTCAGAGAAACAGTCAAAAATCAGAATCTTCTGTGCCCTTCCTCTTTTTTATAGACGTTGACTTCTGTGGGAGAGGTCAACAACCTCAGCAGATTCACTCCTAAGGGCAAACAAGAGGGTACTGAATATGTACTGTTTTCCCCTCTCATCTATTCCACAGGTTGCAAATGTTCCTCCTAGATGAAATCAATAATGTAGCCTGAACTTTGGTAATCTCTGGTTTCCAATCCTTTGGAAAGTACATTGAGACCATGTTTGAGCAAGTTTTAACAAAGGCAAGCAGTGATTGCAGTGACTGCCCCTGCCATGGTTACTTCTTGTCTGTTCGCGATTGTCTCTTACCCTAGAGAAACCAGGATCCTTTCCATGTCAACTGTATAGTGGATTTCTTAGGTGTGTTTTAATTTTACAGATTATTTCATAGTTCTACTGGTTATAATGCAGGCTTTTCTTGGTGATCACTACCATTATGCTCTAAGGAAAGTCCTAAATTGTGACCAGTGATATAAATTTTAAGTACTTTGATAAGCAAATTAAAAATTTTAAACATATGTAAATTTTCAAGAGCATTCTATTAATGTGATCCTGTACTTATGCCTTCTAGACAGGCATTTCTGCCATAAATCACTCAAGACACATCCTCCCTACATAACACTAGACTGGGTATAAGAATATTGCAAACTGAGGTAAAAATCTTGGACCCCATGTGTTTGTATAAATGATTCCTAGCTATATGAGGAATGTTGCTTAGGCTCCCAAACTGCCCCTTGAAAAAGTAAAACACAAGCCTTTGTCATTGGATTCTGTGTGAAAATATAGCAAAGCCTTCATTAGAAAGTGGAAATTTCTGAGAATGCTTTTACATAGGGAAGGTCAAAACATGTAAGGCACAGAAGGACAGGCAGAGAAAAAGAGAGAGGGGAATGAGGAAATAAGGTGGGGCAAGGGAAGGAAAGAAGGGATAAAAAGAAGAAAGGAGAGAGGAAGTGAGAGAGGAAGGTTGATTGGTTAGCAGAAGAAAAATCAGAATGTCATTGTGAATCTCTTCCTTTTCCACAAATTATATTGTGGGACGAACCTTTGAAAAGATTTTTAGTGACCATCCTGCTTTCTTCCTTTCAAAACCCATGTGCATCCATATTATACAACTTTAAAATTACAGTTCATGAGATCAGAGAAGGTAGACAAGCAGGTAGTATAGTTGACCATTTTTAGCAAGTACCCAACCTAAAGCAAAGATCAATTTTTCATTTCATGTGGTACTGTAATGGCTAGTTTTGTGTGTCAGCTTGACACAAATGCTAGGGTCATCAGGAACCTTAGCAGAGGACATGCCTTCTTGAGATCAAGCTAAAGGCATTTTCTCATTTAATGATCAATCAGGAACAGTACATGGTGGGTGATGCTCGTCTGAGTTCTATGAGAAAGCAGACTGAGGAAGCGAGGGTGAGTAAGTCAGTAAGCAGCACCTCTCCATGGCCTCTGCATCAGCTCCTGCCTCTGGGATCCTGTGCTGTCGGAGTCCCTGTTTTGACTTCCCTCAGTGATAAAGAGAAATGCTGAAGTGCAAGCCAAGAAAACCATTCCCTCCTCAACCTTTTTTTTAATCTTGGTGGTTTTTGCAGCAATAGAAATCCTAACTAAGAAGGTACTTTGACAGTCTTTGATCAGAAGAATAAGTTTAGTAATTTCATCAGAATGTCTGGAGAAAACTCTTTCCTAGTTCTTGTACTGTATTCCACAATCCTCTCACCTATAGCTGAACTCATCCCAAAGTGAAGAGCAATGAATGGCAGTGTGCATTGTGGAAAACTTTAAGCAATATCAACCCATGGAATGTATTTATTTCCCATCAGAGAGTTGAGGGGATAATGGTTTCATAACAGAAATGGGGAACAGACCAGCCATAAGACAAATTTTATTCAAAAAGCAAGATTTGTTTGGATTATTACAGTTTTCTTAAAATAAAAACTTTTAAAATTCCTTCCTAAAAACTTAAAAACCACACCTTTGAAAATCCAAAGATCTGGTACCAGGTTTCCATCCCCCTCCCATTACCCTGACTGGGATGTGGTAGGTAGCACCTTCTTATATCACCTAGGCACTCTTAGTATGGCTGTAAATACATCACTGTTTGATAATTTCCTGATACTCGTTTGAGCAAAAGTATTGAGGTGACTCCTGTGTGCTTTTGGGCCTTCTCCAGTGGACCAACTACTATTCTGCCCAAGTGTCTCCCAAGAACAACTCATTCGAAACTGGTACTTTCTGCCTACATTGGGCAGCTTCCCAAATAGAATTGTCTAGACACCGGTTCAGGAAAGAATAAGAGAGACATTGAGGGTTCTATCTGTGATTCAAATGCTTATGGGTTTGCTTCCTGCGTGACAAACCAATTTAGAGAATCATATTCATTAACCTTTCTTGGGGTAAGACACAAAATATTGGTATTGTGATTTTTCAAGCTCCATGTTTGATGTGTCAGGGTTTGACTCTGGCTTTCCTTAAGAGAAGGAAATAGCAATACCAAAAATTCTATCTCTTTGGTACAGTGTTCTAGCCACCTCACATCAAACCAGCTTCCAAACTATCTTAACAGGTAGCATGTGGTGTTGTCTTTAGCTGCCTACCTCCTGGCTGCCTTCTCTTGGGAATGATTTTCTTGCTTATTTTAAGAGAACCAAGGATGACCTCTCAAGTCCTATCATGAAAATCTCTGGGGGAATGTCAATCACAGTTTTTTTAACATGCCAATAGGAAAGGCATATAACTCAACAAGGCCAAGCAAATTCTAAGAATTTGAGTTTGGGGGCAGCATGGAGCTAGCATGAAAGATTGGTTGGGTTCCTATCCACAGTGCTGAACAAGAAACCTTATGGTTGTTCCTAATCTGGATCACAGAATGATCATCATTTCTTTTTTATATGTAAACTAAATCTCTCCTGTCCATACATTTATTTTGCTTTATAAACTAGCTAGGAGACATATCTACTACTGTAATCTACTGTGCTATTATGGATTTATTCAACTATAGAAATCAAGTTTAATCTTTGATAGGGCAAATGCATAAGAAAAACTTGCAATATACTAATCAGACCCATGGCAGAAGAATCATCAGATTTATTTAGTTTGACACTGAATCAAGTTATTTCATTTCTCTAAAGCTGTTTTGTTAGTAATAAAATAAAAATAATGACTCAGTAAAGCAAACCTTTCAGGTTATGTGACAAATTATTCATAAAATTCCACAGTATTAAAAATTGGTATAGTATTAAATATGCTGCTTTCATTTTCTTATTTTCATTATTTTATTACTCAAAATTTCATTCAAATAGGACAACCTCTATAAAACTTTTTAAAAGGATTTCAACAACCAACTTGCTATTTGAGACAAGCTATCACACATGTTGGGCTAATTTTGCCATACAGTTAAAAATGTTTCTTGGAACTAATTATTAATCATTGTTTATCTTTGTCCCTTGAATGACAGAAAAACATTTCTCTTAGATTTTTTATTCTATATTTACAGTCATGGATAGAAGGTGAAATTTATCAGAGAAGAAAGATACAATACGCATTTAGTTGTATGAGTAGAGGGATACAGACATGAATAGGGCAGGTAGTTAGCTCAGGAGATACATGCACAACAGTTTGTGTCTGAGCCTAAAGACTTGACTAGTATTTTAAACCATGTTAGGGACATGCAAAAAAGTAGTTATACATCTGATGATTAATGAATTAATATCAAAAACTCCTCTAAAACTTTACTAAATGTCATCATGCTTGTGTTCTCTGTAAGTTGATCTCTCCACTTGTTGTAAATATCAAGCCATTGCAGTCAAGAACTTAAGAAAGTTAAACTACATTCTACTGCTCAGTTAGGATCTAAATATATCTCACTCATGATGGAAGGGAGGGATGGGTCAAAGTTACAAAATTGTGTATGAGTAAATATCGAGTATTTGGAACTTAAACAAAGAAATAAAAATAGAAAGACAAAAGAAGTTAAAGGAGGAAGGTTGAAAGAGGGTATAAGACTAAAGAAAAATAACTTAAAATTTAATCTTTTAAACTTGAGTATTAAGAGTAAGGAAGGAATTGTCCGTTATCTATGTAGCCAATTTAAGATTACAGTGTGAATCCTTTTCTCAGCTCAGTTCTTCCTTTGTGAATGTTTTGTCATTTTTCATTTCTTAATAAACTTCTTTCATTTCTTTTAATACATACAAAACTATAATAGTTTAGTATTAGAAATTAAAGTTATAGATACTTCAGATTACATCATGTAAAGTATAATACCTGAACAGCAAGGCATACAGTTTTACTTTTTACTAAAGTTTTAATTGAATTTTTTTGTGTATTATTTAGCAGGAAGCTGCTTGTTCATTCCAGCCACCCAGAACTGAAATAACCACACCAAAACTGTATAAATTAAAGCACTGTTTGGCCCATTAGTTCTAGCTTCTTATTGGCTAGCTCTAACATATTAATTTAACCTATTTCTAGTAATCTGTGTATGACTACGTGGCTGTGGCTTACCAGGTAAAGTTCCAGCATCTGTCTCTGGTGGGACTACTTGGCTTCTCTAAACTCTGCCTTCCTTCTCCCAGCATTCAGGTTAGTTTTTCCCACCTAGCTCTGTTCTACCCTATCAGGCCAAGCCAGTTTCTTTATTAACCAATGGTATTCACAGCATCCAGAGGGGAATCCCACATCATATTATGTTTATCATTTAATCATTTTAAGGACTGTCGATGTAAAATGCACAGTTATCATCTTAGAAAAAATAAGAGATATTTATTCTGGATCCATTTTGAATGACCAAGAATACAGATTTAGGTTATCCCAAGTACCATGTGAAAACATGGAATCAGTTTCACAGGGTTTTTACAGTTTTACAGTACATAGTCATAAATCAAGACAAGTTTAGAATACATTGGTGGAAACACTGGAGAGGCAGATACATCAAGATGGGGGAAGCACTATTTAGTAGACCCAAGATGTTATCTGATAATAATCTTGGCTCTTGGATTGGTAGAAGCTAGTGTCCTGCTAAGTTAATAGCTTCTTAGAGGGTTTTATTTATTATCACAAGTTATTAGCTCAAATACAGATTGAGGTAACAAAAGGCTGTTCCAGAAGGTTAAAACGAGCCCGAGATAAAGTAATTTGCTTCTGTACCAACACAATTCCAATCTTTACAGAACACTGAAATTCTAATTGTTTCCTTTGTCTCTGAACATAAAAAAAACATCTTTGTAGGAGGTTTTGGCTCAAAGCCATACACACCTTCTGCTCAGGAATTTTCACCTACAGGACATCGGTGAATAAGAACATATCCATAAGGAGTTTTAAAGGAAATAGAAGTATCTAAATAATGAGAAGAGAATTTCAAAGTGACAGAATTTGGGTAAAGAGCCTCCACTTAATATACAGTTCATACTATTCTACTTTGTATAGACAATAGAACTCGAAGAATGATTGATTTAGGGGTTGAGCATACCTTACTATAAGGAATGAAAGGTGGTGTTCTCCAAAATGACCGACAAAAATATTTTGGATTCATTATGCTCTTTAAAGCCTTGCCACTAATCATCAAGAGATGAAATCTACAATTTCCCCTGATTTTTAAAGTCAAGCAGGCTTGCGACCTGTTATAAGCTTGGTGAGAAAAGTCTGCTGTAGGCTTATGTATTGGAAAACTCAGTGCCTGGGTAGACCTCGTTTGGAACCTTATAGAATGTTTAACATATGAATTCCATTAGAAGAAGTGGGCTACTGAGGGTGGGACTTGATTTATTGCTCTGCTTCACTTCCTGTTCTCCTGCTTCCTGAGTGTAGATACAATGTGAGCAGCCAGCCTTCTGGTCCTGTCACCATGCTTCTCCTGCCTGCTCGCCATGTCTTCCCTGCCATGATGCACTCTATCCATCAGGAATTGTAAGCCAAAATAAATCCTTTCTCTTTAAGTGGCTTTCATGAGGGTATTTTAGCATAGTGACATCACAGTAACTAAACCAGGACTGTGTCAGCCAACAGGGTGAGAGCTGCACCATTTGATTTCAGAGAACAAGTTATAAAGATGATATAGCATTGTAGCATCTGGATTTCTTATATTCTCAGAGAGATACTCTCAGCTGCCACAATATAAGATGCTCAGATTACATGAAATCATTCATGGAAGTCTAACTATGGCTTTGCTTATACCTGTTATCAACCAAAAGATGTGTGAGTAAATGATTTCATCCCCCTTGCATATTTGACATTATCTGATGGAAGTTCCAGAATCCTGTAGCACTGATAAGTCATCTAAGAATAGATACAGAGAAATGAATCTAACCACTAATCCTGACACTAACTCTTCCAAAGTATCACAGGCATTGATTCTGATTCATCATTTTATCTCTTTTGATACCAATGTGAAGCAAAACTTCTCCTGACTGGCTGTATTGTAGCAGCCTATACAAAGAGTAGGATGCTGAAAGGGGAAGAATTAAAAGCAAGCTTTTTGCTTGTCGAAGCTCTGCATGGAATTCTGAAGGAATAGAGGTTTTTTCTTACAGTTGTTACTTAAATAACCTAGCAAAACCTTAGGATGCCCATGAAAATGACTGGGAAAGAATGGTACCCTTTCAAGCAGTTTTAGTTTGAAACTAGGCTTTTAAAATAAAGCAAACATGACAAAGTTTTATGTAGAGGTTACCCTTATGTAGCTGTAACTCTTTGAAGAAATACATTAAATCAGAATGAAAATTTACTTTTACTTCTTGTGATCATTAATACTGATTATCAACTTAAAAAGTCTGCTTTTGCCTAAGAAGTAAGCCTCTGGCCATGCTTGGGAGGGACTATCTTGAATAGGGCACATGAGGTGGAAACACCTGCTCTAAAAGTGGGTGGCACCATTCCCTGAGCTTAGGTGATGGAGTGAATAGGAAAGAGAAAGGGAGCTGAGCACCAGCCCTCATATTTCTGCTTCCTCAGTGTGGATGCAATCTCACAAGCTGCCTCAAGCTACTGCCAGCTGGGCTTCTCTGCCATGACAGACTATGCCTGTGAACTCTGAGCAAAATAAACCATTTATCCTTTAAATCACATTTGTGAGAATATTTTATCACAGAAACAGGAAGGATGACTATAACATTCCTTTCCTGATCATTGACTCTTCTCTACAAAATTAATACTGGATATATAGCAAGGCTTATTTTCATAGCGACAACTTACTTTTCTCTAGTGTTTAATTAAGCATGGCATATATTCTTGTATAGGAATACTACAGCTGTATCTTTGTGGACAAGCGACTCAAGCATTTAATGTTTACCATTGCAATACTCACTTTCATGTATTCATTTTTAGTTACCATGTGTTTATGCTGCTTAATTTTTAAAAGGAAAATATATAACAAATCTCTGAAGAGTTTATTTGAATGAAATGGTAATATTTCTTTCATCAGAACTTTAGAAAAATGTTCTAACCTTTAACTTGCACACAAAAGATAATATTGTTTTATAATCAATAAAATGGTTTCAATGTGAAGCTTAGAATTATAAGCAATAAAAAACCAGCAGAAGTTTTTAGTAAAGAAACATTAGGCATAATAACATAAAACATTACAAAAATCTAAGTAGATAGAAGGTAAATATCTTACTAGTGTGATTATGACATATGTTGGGACTAATTTTACACTTTTATTATTAGTAACATTAAAAATCCTCACCTCTGTTCTTAAATATATGAGTATAATTCTGTTCACAAAGGGATGGTGAGAAATGGTTGATTATCAATGGCCTATGGCATCAATAATCACACTTCTTACTCCTAAGTAGTACTTTACTCTCATTATATCCTTATATGAACTTGTGAATTATCAGCAGTTTATAGTATATAAGATTTGCCTTTGGAAAAAAAAGATGAGAAAAATTTCAGCTTGAAAATGTACTCTGTCATTTCTCTCTTTTTTTTACAACACTGACCTAATTTTATGAAATTAACTCTGCAAAGAGAAACAAAACCCAATCTTTTGGTTGCCTAAATGACACAAGGGAGTATATTGGCTGGCACCCACTCTATCCATAAAATGATGTTCATTTGTTTCATCTGTATGTTCAATCTGTATATCTTACTTGAATTTATTAATAAAAACAATCATTGTAATCCTCAGCAAGAGGTTCTAGGCATTTTAATATTTATTTGTTGTTTGCTTGTTTTTCCTTTGAATGTGGTGATGTTCTCTCTGAACTGTCTACTGTTGTTTTTTTTTTTTTTTTTTTGCAGGAAATGAAGTTCCTGGACTAGCAAGGAGACCATGCAAATAATACGGACATTTTCATCAGCTTTCTATAAACTTGGTTATAAACTTTTAATATGAATATCTGGGAATTCAATTTTTTTATACTTTTACTTTTCTTCCTGTCCTAAGAAAATTCATTTGTAAGACATGCAATATTAATTTACACATATTAATCTCCTACGAATATTTCTGATAAAGATTGGAAAACAATAATATTGTAAAGTAAGCATAATAAAGTAAAATGTGGTCAAGATTGTAGTTGTATTTAAATTTTTTGTCAAAATTCTTCCTAAGCAATGATCATTAGTCGTAACTCATTATCACATTAAATTTGTTTTCGTCAACCAACCATGAAATAAAAACTAACTCCTTGAAATATAGAAGTGCAAAAGAATGAATAGGGAATAATAATAACAACAGTAAACCAAAAATGCACATGAAAAAGATACGGGGTATATAACAGTTACACTTCTGAGCTTCACCATTGAGAACATGCAGAGATCACACAGAGGGATGTCAGTAGATTTTTCGCCTCCACCAGTAATATTCTGTGTCTTATTAGGTCCTGGCACTTAGAGAACTTTTGAGACTAGAATGAACAACACTGTGTATAATGATATGAGTTGAGAGGACCTGCCTTCAGATAAGTTATCAGCAAGTATAAAACTCAAAACAAAGATTTGGTTGATTCCAGATTTCCCCAATTAAGTCTTGGCATGTCCATCCTGGATAAGTTTCTTTTAAGATGATGGACTTTCATAGCCCATTACTATACAGTTGAATATTTTTTTCTTCTCCTTGTTTCCAAAATCATTGCACACCAAGTTTATTGCAACAGTATTCAAATTAGAAGGAAACAGAAGTGTCTATCAACTAATAAATGGGAATAAAGAAAGCATGGTACATACTCACAATGAAATATTTTGCCACGTCCCCCTGAAATAAGAGAACATAATTCTGTGGTCCATGGTGTGCCAGATACGTTTCTAGTTGCTGCAGTTAAATACCGACAAAAATAACACAAGAGCTTAAGAAAGAAAATTTTTATTTTGGCACACAAGCAAGGGAACACAAGCCATTGTGGTAGAAATAAAGATCACAGCCACAGGAACTGAAGTGACTGCTCACATCAAGTCCTCAGTCAGGAAACAGAAAGGAAACCAATGATGTCCAGGCTGCTCTCTCTTTTTCCTTCAGTATGAGCCTCCAGGCCATGGGCTTTAGAAGTCCATCATCTTTTCCCTTCAGTATATGCTCCTAGGCCATGCGATGGTGCTACCTGCATTTGAGGTGGGTTTTCTCTACTCATGTAAACCCTATGAGAAATAACCCCATAAATAAATATAGAAATGTGTTTCCATGGTGATTCGAAATTTTGTCAAAATGAAAATGAAGATTTAACCATTATTGTGGACTTACTGGTATTCTGGCTCTTACATTCGTTTAGCTCCCTGTTCCAAGATGGTCTCTGAGCCACAAATGCAGGAGCTGGATATAGTTATATCTTTTGGAGGTGGGCTCCATTGCTCACTACATTGTGTCAAGTTTCAGTACACAGAGACAATGAAATTGGACTCATCAGGTTGCATTTTGCACATACATAATTTTACACACACACACACACGCACACATCATAAAATAACAAAAGGCTATGAGCTTCAACATAAAGAAGAAAGCAGGAAGAATTGGGAGGAGGGTCCCAGGGAGAGACTGGAGGTAGGAAAGGAAGTGGAGAAAGTAATACAAATCTATTTCAACTAAAAAAACATATTTTATAAGATTAACCATCATATATGACCACATGAATAAATCTAGAGGACATTATTTTAGGTGAAGTAAGCCAGGTCCATAAAGATATATTTTAACTCATATTTGGAATTTTTAACTTGATTTTATAGAAGTACAAAAGAGAATGGCTACTAGAGATGCATAGTGGTAGAGGGGTGGAGATGGGGCAGGATAATACCAGGTAATAGAAAAGAAAAATTGAGTAAAGGAATGTGTCCTTCTAACATTATATGGCACAGTGGGGGCACTGCAACTGAAAATTTCTTACATATTTCATAGTAGATATTAGGGAGGACTTTGAAAGTTCTCAACTCATAAAATGATAAGTATTTGAAATGATAGATATGCAATTATTCTAATCCTATCACTTACATACACACAGTGAAATAGTACTCTTTAAATATCTGCAATTATTATGTACCAATTAAAAAACAACATTAACCCTTTGCTTTAACTTCTGCTAACTAAACCACAAAGTCAAGATGCCTCAGTGACTAAAAGCTCCTACCATGCAAACCTGAGTTTATTCCCCAAAACTTATGGGGCAAGTAGAAAACTGACTTCCAAAGGTATTTTTGTGAACATACACATTCATACCTTATTGCACACACACACATACACACACAGAGAGGGGGGGGAGGAGAAAGAGAGGGGGGAAGGGAGGGAGAGAGAGAATATGATAAGTTTTAAGTTAATATGTTTTAAATACCTTTTATTTTTTTTTTTACCTTAAAACTCGTTTTTTTTTCTCTCTCTCATGGTTTATTTTTTTTATATTTAAAAATTTCCATCCCCTCCTCCTCCCCCTTCCCTCCCCTCCCCTCCACCCATACCTCCCCTCCCTCCCTCTCAAGGCCAAGGAGCCATCAGGGTTCCCCACTCTATGCTAAGACCAAGGTCCTCCCAACTCCCCCCAGGTCCAGGAAGGTGATCGGACAAGCTGAGAAGGCTCCCACAGAGCCCGTCCATGCAGAAGAATCAGAGCCCAGCGCCATTGTCCTTTGCTTCTCAGTCAGCCCCCGCTGTTGGCCACATTCAGAGAGACGGGTTTGGTCGCATGATCCATCAGTCCCATTCCAACTGGAGTTGGTGATCTCCCTTTAGTTCTGTCCCACCGTCTCCATGAGTGAACGCACCCCTCACGTTCCTGACTTTCTCCCTCATGTTCTCGCTCCTTCTGCTCCTCATCAGGACCTTGGGAGCTCAGTCCAGTGCTCCAATGTGGGGCTCAGTCACCTTCCCCATCCGTCGCCAGCTGGAGGTTCCCTCACGGTCCTGACTTTCTTTCTCATGTTCTCTCTCCTTCTGCTCCTCATCAGGACCTTGGGAGCTCAGGCCGGTGCTCCAATGTGGGGCTCTGTCATTTTCTTCATCTATCGTCAGGTGGAGGTTCTATGGTGATATGCAAGAAATTCATCAGTATGGCTATAGGAACTGGCCTTTTCAGGCTCCCTCTCCTCAGCTGCCCAAGGAACTAACTGGGGGCGTCTCCCTGGAAACCTGGGAACCCCTCTAGGGTCAAGTCTCTTGACAACCCTCAGGTAGCTCCTTAAATTAAGATATATGCTTCCCTGCTCCCATATCCACCCTTCCTATATCCCAAGCACCCCATTCCTCCGAGCTTCCCCCATTCTCCGCTTCACACTTTTCTCTCCCCATCTTCCCTTGGCCCAGTCTCGCCCAGCCCTCAAGTTCCCAATTTTGCCTGGTGATCGTGTCTACTTCCAATATCCAGGAGGATTACTATATCTTTTTTTGGGAGTTCACCTTCTTATTATCTTCTCAAGGATCCCAAACTTATAGGCTCGATGTCCTTTAATTATGGCTAGAAACCGATTATGAGTGAGTACATCCCATGTTCATCTTTTTGGGTCTGGGTTACCTCACTCAGAATAGTGTTTTCTATTTCCATCCATTTGCCTGCAAAATTCAAGATGTCATTGTTTTTTACCACTGAGTAGTATTCTAGCATGTATATATTCCACAGTTTCTTCATCCATTCTTCCACTGAAGGGCATCTAGGTTGTTTCCAGGATCTGGCTATTACAAATAATGCTGCTATAAACATAGATGAGCATATGCTTTTGTTGTATGATTGGGCATCTCTTGGGTAGATTCCCAATAGTGGAATTGCTGGGTCCTGGGGTAGGTTGATCCCGAATTTCCTGAGAAACCGCCACACTGCTTTCCAAAGTGGTTGCACAAGTGTGCATTCCCACCAGCAATGGATGAGTGTACCCCTAACCCCACAACCTCTCCAGCAAAGGTTATTATTGGTGTTTTGGATTTTAGCCAATCTGACAGGTGTAAGATCCTAGCATGAACTCAAGACTTTAGAGTCCATTCAGCTCAACGTTTTCCCAGAAGAGTGGTCTCCTCTTCCATTTGGAGAATATAGGCTGTGCTCTGTCATAGGACCTGTCTGAAAGACTGTGGATAATGTTTCGTGCTTGGATTCTACTTTCTCAGTGACTAGCATAGGAAAAGAAATGAGTCAGTAGTAGGAAAGTGAAGTGAAGACATAAAAATGATCAAATGTTTATGACTGTTCAATGCTTATATTACCTAGAGAAAATAATTTAGAATCACAAACTTATGAAGAATATCACATCAACCTGTTCCAATGTGCTTCAACCCACTGTGATTTTTCAAAGGTCTCTACATAGGTGCATGTCTCAAAGACACATTTTATAACTTCTATACTTGTTCGTCTTTTGACATGCAATAAATGTCATGAAATACTTGTTTGCTTAATGCTGTTTAACCAGTACTATGTAGTGGGTACAAGCAGAATATAAGGTCACTGAGTTTCTTCCAGAATAAACTGAGAAAGGATGAGTATTATTTTTATCTAAGTTAATATCAACCCAATTCAAAGTCAACAACTCACTCCTAAACATGTGGAGGGAAAAATGTATGTATAAATAGCATTTAATTTAATCAGCAAATTAAGGTGGATATGTAGTAGTAAATTTTTGCACTTTATCCATTCCTATCCAAATGACAGAATTAAAAAATTAAAGGGATACAGTATTTCAGATATGAAGAAGGTACTAGCCAGGGTACACTCCTTTCCCAGACAATTGTGTCTTCCAGTTCCCACTAGTCACAGAGCCATGTATTTTTTAATGCAAATCCCCAGAGTTTTATGAGATCAGGGCCCAACACCTTAGAGGATAAGCAGAAAAGCTTATATATACACAATATATGCTAAGTGAAATACCTATACATCTTAGTCATTGAAGTTGCCAACTCAAATTGCACATCTTTTATAGAGGTATATTATTTGTATTTTGATAAATAAATCTTGCCTGAAGACCAGAGGCAAAGCTAAAGTCACTAGGGGTCAGAAAATGGTGATACACACCTTTAATCCCAGGATTTGGGAGAAAGAGTTACGATATCTGTGAGTTCAAGGGCATCCTGTGGTACACAAGATCAATGCAGAAATAAATCTAGGTGGTGCCTCACACCTTTAATCCCAGTACTAGGGAGTCAGAAGCCTTTAACTTCAGCACTAGGGGGAATATAATATGAGAGGAGAGAGAGGCTGGCTGCCCAGTCTATAGTCACCCAGCCTTGGTAGTAGAAAGACTTCTTTAGTAGTTTGGCTGCTTTGCTTTTCTGGTTTTCTTTAGTTTTCTGGGTTTTTTGTTTTCCCAGTTTTTGTCTCTGGATTTTATTATTCATGCTACAAACTTTTAGTTATATTGAAAAAGTCCAAGGTTAAGAAACAAAGTTGAAGTTTTGCAAAGTTAGTTGTCTAGAATCTCTTTAGGTGATGACACTTCTTTTTTAATTTATTTATTATTATTATTATTATTATTATTTATTATTATTACAGATTTTCACTTCCTCCCCTACTCCCATTTCCCTCTCTCTCCCCCATTCCCCTTTCTGCCCCCATTCCCCCTTCCCCTCCCTCTCCAGTCCAAAGAGCAGTCAGGGTTCTCTGCCCAGTGGGAGGCCAAGGTCCTCCCCCCTCCATCCAGGTCTGGGAAGGTGAGCATCTAAACAGACTAGGTTCCCACAAAGCCAGTACATGCAGTAGAATCAAAACCCAGGGCCATTGTCCTTGGCTTCTCAGTCAGCCCTCCTTGTCAGCCACATTCAGAGAGTCATGTTTGATCACATGCTCCATCAGCCTCAGTCCAGCTGGCCTTGGTGAGTTCCCATTAGATCAGCCCCACCATCACAGTGGGTGGGCTCACCCCTTGTGGCCCTGACTTCCTTGCTCATGTTCTTTCTCCTTCTGCTCCTCATTTGGACCTTAAGAGCTCAGTCCAATGCTCCAGTGTGGGTCTGTCTCTATCTCCATCCATCACCAGATGAAGGTTCTATGGTGATATGCAAGATATTCATCAGTGTGGCTATAGTATAGGGCCAGTTCAGGCACCCTCTCCTCAGCTGCTCAAGGAACAAGCTGGGGACATCTCCTTGGACACCTGGGAACCCCTCTAGAGTCCAGTCTCTTGCTAATCCTCAAATGGCTCCCTTAATTAATATATATACTTCCCTGCTCCCATATCCACTCTTCCTTCAGCTCAACTGTCCCATTCCCCCAAGTTCTCACCATCCTCTCCTTCTCACTTCTCTCTCCCCATCTTCCCTTACCCCCATCCCACTCCCACCCCCAAGCTCTCAATTTTTTCCTGACAATCTTGTCTACTTAAACAAATGGTGCTGGCAGAACTGGATGTCAACCTGTAGAAGAATGAAAATAGATCCTTATCTACCACCATGCACAAAACTCAAGTCCAAATGGATTATAGATCTCAATATCAATATGAACACACTGAACATGATAGAAGAGAAAGTGGGAAACAGTCTACAACATATGGGCACAGGGGACCACTCCCTATGTATAACCCCAGTAGTACAGACAATAAGGGAAACAGTGAATAAATGGGACCTCCTAAAACTGAGAATCTTCTGTAAAGCAAAGGACACTGTCATTAAGACAAAAAGAAAACCTACTGATTGGGAGATCTTCACCAATACCGCAACAGACAAAGGTCTGATCTCCAAAATATATAAAGAACTCAAGAAACTAGACTTTAAAATGTTAATTAACTCAATTAAAAAATGGGGTACTGATCTGAACAGAGAATTCTCACCTGAAGAAGTTCAAATGGCCAAAAGACACTTAAGGTCATGCCCAACCTCCTTAGCAATCAGGGAAATGCAAATCAAAACAACTTTGGGATAGCATCTTACACCTGTCAGAATGGCTAGAATCAAAAACACCTGATGGAGGACGGTCATCTGTCTATGTGTTACTTTCATTGGTTAATAAAGAAACTGCCTTGGCCCTTTAATAGATCAGAAAATTAGGTAGGCGGAATAGACAGAACAGAATTGTGGGAGAAAGAAAGCAGAGTCAGGCAGACACCATGCCTCTCCTCTCCAAGACAGATGCAGATTAAGATCTCTCCTGGTAAACCACCCCTCATGGTGCTACACAGATTACTAAATATGGGTTAAAACAGGATATGAGGATTAGCCAATAAGAGGCTGAAACTAATGGGCCAGGCAGTGTTTAAAAGAATACAGTTTCCGTGTAATTATTTTGGGTGTAAAGCTAGCCAGGTGGAGGGATGCAGCCCACTGTTCCTTTTACAAACACCAATGATCGCCTTTGTTGGAGAGAATGTGGAGTAAGGGGAACACTCATCCATTGCTGGTGGGAATGCAAACTTATGCAACCACTTTGGAAATCAGTGTGGCGGTTTCTCAGGAAATTCTGGATCAGCCTACCCCAGGATCTAGCAATACCACTCCTGGGAATATACCTAAGAGATACACTATCATACTTCAAAAGCATTTGTTCAACTATGTTCATAGCAGCATAATTTGTAATAGCCAGAACCTGGAAACAACCTAGAATCCCCTCAATGGAAGAATGGATAAAGTAAGTATGAGATATATACGCATTAGAGTACTACTCAGAGGTAAAAAAACAATGACATCTTGAGTTTTACATGCAAATGGATGGAAATAGAAAATATTATCCTGTGTGAGGTAACCCAGACCCCAAAAGATGAATATGGTATGTACTCACTCATTAGTTGATTCTAGCCATAAATAAAGGAAATTGAGCCTATAATTCATGATCCTAGAGAAGCTAAATAGGAAGGTGAACCCAAAGAGAAACATGTAGTTATCCTCCTGGATATTGGAAGTAGACAAGATTGCAGGGCAAAAACTGATGACACTTCTACACATTATGTTTTTTTTTTCCTTTTCAATAGAAAAAAAGGGAAAAGAATCTACAGTTGCTTAAATGAATCTCACAAATTTCAGAGTTTCTATGGAATTTTTTGTATGAAGTTATAATTACAAAAAAAAGGTTGAGCAGCCTGAACATTCTGAAATTCAGAAGTTGTCCACAGGTTTCAAGCAATTGAAGACTGATTATTTATTTCATATTTCAGTTTCTGAAACATAAGACAAACTATAAATACTGCTTAGAAAAATGGGGTTCTGTGTGTTGCCACAAGATAGAGGTTTGTCACTAGAGTCTAAGTTCTGGGGATTTGGAAACATTAAACATGTTACAACAGTAAGAAAGGCACACAGAAAGTAACAAAGGACGCTCTGGCACTAATTGTCAATCATATACGTCTGATAGACATTGTTTCCAGTCCTTTATGAAATGAGGATAAATTGCAGCTTCCTGGGCTGATAATATTTGCTTGCTTTAAAAAAAAAGATCAGATATACTTATTTAAATCTTTTAGTCCTCTTTTCTTTTTATTATTTAAAACAATTTTTAAATTTAAATATTTTGATCACATTCTTCCCTTCCCCCCAAGTCCTTTCCAGAGCCTGTTCCCTTTAGCCCACCCAACTTTAAGTTTTCTCAAAAAAAAAGAATCATCTAATACAATAACAACCCACCCAAATCAAGAAAACAAAATAAAACACCACACAAAAAAGGAAAAAATAATCCCACCAAACTATAAACAAATAAAAGCACACACACACACATGCACGCACGCACGCACGCACGCGCACACACACAAAAACCTGCTTTGTCCATTAAGTGTTGATCAACTACTGTATGTGAGGTCTTTCCTGGAGTAGTTGTTATATACCCAGCATCAGTCCATTGAAATAAATTCATTTTTCCTTCTCCCAGCATATATAAATGTTAGTTCAGTTTTTAGCTTTTACTCTAATGACTAGTATTTTTTATTCAGTTTTTAAATATAGCAAAATAAAATATAATAAGACAAAGTAATTATCACATTGAAGTTAGACAAGACAAACCAACAGAAGAAAAAGAGCCCAAGACAAGCAAGGCACACAAAATAGAGACACACTCATTTGCACACGTAGGAATCCCAGAAAAGCACTAAACTGGAAGCCATTATATACATTAAGAGGACCTGGTGTAGACTCATTCAGTCTATGTGAGTCTGTGAGCTTTGCTCATGATGATTTACAGAACCTTGTTTCTTTGTGTCCTCCATCTCCTCTGGCTCTTTGCACTTTAAATATCTCTCCATTTTCTGAACCAGATAACCAAGCTCAACATCATAACACAAATTATGATGGAAATAGGTTGGGATATGAACAGGAGATGATCAAACATCAGAGCAGGGCTGACCGTTTACACAAAGGCTCTCAATTCTTGGGACAGATGCAGCTGGAGCTCCTAGGCCTCCCTTAGACAAAGACTCTTCAGCTGAAATCCTGAGGGAGGTTTAAACAATTACACCATCAACTGGCATTACAGCATCTACCCTTGGAAAGCTGAGTAACCAATGATCAGGCCCAGTGCAACAGTTGCAAATGTTCTGTAAATGCCCTGTTTGTCCTACCCCCAAAGCTTTTCAGGAGATAAAAGTTAATTCAGAAACAAAGTTTTTGAAGAGTCAATGAAG
Organism: Arvicola amphibius; assembly: GCF_903992535.2. Classification (NCBI taxonomy): domain Eukaryota; kingdom Metazoa; phylum Chordata; class Mammalia; order Rodentia; family Cricetidae; genus Arvicola; species Arvicola amphibius. The sequence continues at coordinate 172,870,675 of NC_052048.2, forward strand.
CCTTTTGAAGAACTTTGCTGAGATGTTTTTATCTCTTGCCAATGTAAAAGGAGAAAAAGTAAAACTTCTGTCCAACAATCTCAAAATCAGTAAGACAAAGAAAAATAATCCAACCCCCGAGTCAACAAAAGGGCCATTGACTATGTGTCACCCCGGGTGGACTTGGAAGCCACACTTCTCTAACAATCAGCACATTATTCCCACAGAATAATGCCAGCCTATCAATGTAGGGCTTGTTCAATCAATTTGGAATTCAAATCTGAATATGTCGAGAGAGAACATGCTTCAAGCCCACTTACTAGGGTCAAGTCAAATGTGGTAAGCAAAACACAAACAAAAGCAAAACGCCCTCTCTCCAAGACAGTGATTCAAGAATAAAGCTTACTATGCCAGCTTCTGTCCTTATCAGACTACCTTCAAGAGACAAGGGCGAACAGCATAACACAGAAACTTAAAGGTGATTCACAATGCTATTCCTATGTATGGGCTGGTAATTCACCAAAATAAAAAATAAAGTCTTCCCTCTTCACACACTGTTTTTTAAGACTCTTTAGACTTTAAAATTGAAATGTCAGTGTCATCAAAACAAGCTATAAAAAGCTTCAAACCAACAAACAACAACAGCAAAATAACATAGATGAGTTTTCAGAATGACTAAACCAAACAATTGTATATTCCATGGTAACTTCCTGTTATTAATGCATTTTAAGATTCCAATCACCATACACCACCTTCAAAGCAGTTGTGATCACAGTTATTCTTCTTGGTAACCAAGACTGGTAAACAATAACTTACTCAGAAATAAAAGTCATCAGTGGAGGAAGGGTTGAAAGCATGACGGAATTTTTTCATAAGTACTTGCAATTTTCCTTCATGTGCAACAATATCTTTACTCACTCTGGTCACCGTAACTGTGCCTTTTTGTGCTTTGTGTATGTGTCAAGAATGTGTGTGTGTGTGTGTGTGTGTGTGTGTGTGTATGTATGTGTGTACTGTGTATATGTATGGGTATGGGTGTGCCTGTGCCTGCATGTAGGTGTGTACATGTTTATTTATGGATGTGTGCATATGTGAATGTAGATACGCATTTCAGTGTGACTTTGAATTGTTTTTCTCTGGAAAAAGAATGTTCTTTAAATTTCAATATTCAGTTCAAGTCTATGTGGCCCCATAGTCTCATAGAGAGCAACACTATTAAGAGATGTGGTTTTGCTGGAGTGGGTATGACCTTGTTGGAGACAGTGTGTCACTGTGGGGGCAGGCTTTGAGGTTTCATATGCTCAGGATACTGCCTAGCATGCCAGTCAACTTCCCTTTGCCTGCAAGATGTAGAACTCTCAGCTCCAGCGCCATATCTTCCTGAATGCTGCCATGCTCCTCACCATGATAATAATGGACTGGAACTCTGAACTGTAACTAAGCCACTCTAATTAAATGTTTTCCTTATAAGAGTTGCTGTGGCCATGGTGTCTCTTCACAGCAATACAAACCCTAAGACCATGTAATTTTCAATATTTATTCAAGTTCAAATACTCACTACTTTAAAATATTTGATTAGATGGAAAGGAATCACATCAAACTAAAGCTCTAAATCCCCTTCTGTACAAATATAAATGATATGAACACAGCTCAAAACTCACAACCATGGGACCAAAAGGAAATGGAAATGTCATTTGAAAGCCATGTGACTGATTTAAATATCACTAGGTCAAGAGAATCATCACTGGGAGATTAATTAAACTGCACTTAAAAAATAATCAGTCTTAGAATTATTTTGCATTTGAATCACAGAAACTTCTCAATCTCTTTCTACAAATGTATAGAATGCAATGGAAAATCAAGTTAGCCCCAGGACTCAAAGAACCAGAGACTATAATACTAAATAATAATTACTTTCTCCTTAAACCAGCACAGTCTCTTCCATGAACTTTTATTCTAAAGATTAGAATGATTAGGTAAACTGTAGAAATTTTAGTTTATTGATAAGTGAGGACTGGGTGTTGTGAGGCTCAGATGTGTGTTTTCTAAGAATGATGCATTGTCTCCTGTGAATCATAGAGACCAACATAACAGCAATAACCAGATGTTACATTACCTGAGTATAACAGAATCCCATGACAAATGAAGAGTGATTGGTTGTATGGAAACTCTGGTCTCTTGCTACAGCTCCTTCCCTGCCTGTCCATTGCATGACAAGGCTGTGCTGAGCCTCCTTCCTGGTCTTTATTGTAATACACCCCTGTTCTTGTGGTTTTTCCCTTTCCATCTTCCAGGGTTTTTTAGCCCTTCCTCCAGGAAACTTCTCGGACACGACAATTAGATCACGGTCCTCAGTTTCATTCTCCTGGAGCACTGTTAACACCACATTAATCAAGTTCTCACTAAATAGTTGACAGAGTAAGGAGTTAATACTCTGTAGGTTAGGCTGTAAGCTGCAATAGGAACACTTTCTGTCTGATGTATTCATAATCTTCTCCCTAAGACTTACAATAAAGTAGGTATTTGACTGAGTAGGGTGAATGGAAGAAGGAATCAAAAGGCAAGGTCTTAAATTACATTTATAATCCCGTAATTGAAGGACTAGCCATGATCAATGAGAGCGGCCAGATGTCAGTCTGTCTAAAACATGTGACATGTGTAAGTCATAGACGTGTGCATCCTTTAACAGGAATCAGCCAATCTTATCATCTGACCAATGTTACAAGACAATCTCAGTTCACAGTGTTGATCTGCCGGCTGTATTTAGACTACACTGTGTTTTCTGCATGTTCTTCCACTTTACAGACTTATTTTCTTTTATTTAATAAATATTTATTGAGTCAAGGTTTTTTCTAAATAGTTTTCTGTTTACATGGAAAGAGATTAAATTAACAAAATGTATTCTGTTTTTATCATACATACGTTAAGACATTATTCATCTAAGGTCAAATTGTGTGGCTTATAATGAATCAGTTAATGTCTTAGATAATCAATTATGGATATTTAAATAAAAGTGTTAATAATAGTCTTTAAATCAATGCTGTGTAATTCCAGACTATTCTATGGGTGCTAAGTGAGTGATTTTAAATTTTAAAAAATTGGCCAACATGACTGCCTAAACATGGATTGAACAAGAACAATAACAACAGGCATGATAAAGTGGATAGAGGAAGCCCAAGAGGCCTCAACCCTATGCAAAGAAACACAGGTAACTAAGAAATGATGAGAGAGGGAGAAATAATCTTCCTCCAGGAAGATCACACCAATTGATGGTTATCCAATACCAAATGGTCAGCCCTGAAGACATATAAACAAGCAGTATTATACAAACTGAGCATGTTATATTTAGGAATACATACATACATACATACATACAGACAGACAGACAGACAGACATGTGTGTTCCATATATGGGAATATATATATTCCCATAGCAATAACTAATGAGAAAAAGTCATGTATTTGGAAGAGAGCAGGGAGGCATAGATGTGAGGGTTTGGCAGGAGGAAAGGAAAGTTAGAAGTGATTTAAATATGTTATAATGTAAAAAAAAATCAGAAATGTCCATTGGTTTCTGGAAATAAAGATTATAAATGTTTTTAATGGAAGCAAGTTCCCCTCCAAGTGTTTCTGACAGCCAGTTAGACAAGCTGAGAATAGGGAGAAGGGGGTTACTATTCACACTTCCAACTTACACAAGATATTATATAGTGAAAGGCAGCAGGGTCTCTCATGAGAAGATTATTGGGAATTTCAGAAATATAAAGCTAAATAACTGCCTGTTCACTAGTATTAGAACATGGATTAGTCTACATGAACTTGGAACTCTGTTTTTAATATACTAAAGAAATCCTCTGTAAGATCAAACTCATTCTTAATCCAGGTTGCTTCAAACAGAAAGAAGTATTTTCATTGGTAACAGTTGGGATGACACTAAGCAACTTGAGGTGGAAAAAATACTAAATAAGGTTTTTTAGAGTTCATGTCACCCTTAGGAAACAATAAGAGCAATATTAAATGTGAAACATAATAATAACTAGTATTCAATAAGGATTTATTTTATAAAATGTTTTATTCTTTATATATATTAATGCACTGAAATTTAATACAAGTTGATTTCTAATACTATGAAACCAGAGAGTACATCTATGTGAGTATAAAATGGTTGCGTGAATATGAAAATTCTATGAAATTAAAAATACTAGAGAGAATTAATAAATGTTTTAGAAGTTATCTAGGGGGAAATAGCTTCCCAAAATACCTATCTGTATATCTAGCTATATGTATATCACAGAGCTAAACAAAATCTGATCCAGTAGTTCAGAGTCAACTCTGTGAAGCAAGAGAGCTTTGTGTTTTCAGTAACAGATGGTAAACTTACTTCACAGGGAGCATGTCCCCAGATATTGAGCTCTAGCTAAACACTATCACAAAACAAGTGCAGAGGAAAAACAGGAAATTGGAAACCTTATGAATACTGAACATGCACAAGCTGCAAAAAGGAACTTCTTACAAAGAAACTCTAAAATTTGACAAAGGAGAGGATTAAAATATAGACATCTCAACATGGTGGTATGGACATCATGATTAATAATATCATTAATATTATGAAAACGGTTCTAATCTCATTAAAGAAATTGGATAAAGCACAAAGTGACAGTAACATATTAGGATAAATTATCTATTTGATGAGACTCAGAAACTAATAACATAGTCTATTATTTATAGGAATAAAAACATAGATATAAGAATGTCATTAATAAAAGAAATGTCTTATAAACTGGAATGTAAAAATAATAAAGTAATGCTATTAAAAAGTCTCATATATCAAAGCATGTTTACATTATAAACATTATTTTGTATTTACACAAATTGTGTGACATACTGTTGTATCTATATGTATATTAAGTATTTAAAATCCAAACTATGAATGTCTGACCTTATTCACAGAATCATTAAGTGTGTATACATGTATATGTGTACACATGTAGATAGATGTAGATATAGATATGTAAGTGGGGGTTATTGTGGGAATTGGCTAATACAATACAGAACTGAAAATTTCACAGTACTCAATCTCTGAGTTGGAGAAACAGGGGTGTTGGTGGAACCTGCTCATTCCTAGCTGCCAGACCCAAAATAATAATACAGAAACTATATTAATTACAACACTGCTTGGACAATGATGTGGAATTCCCCTCTGTATGTTGCAAATACCAATGGTGAATAAAGATCCTGCCTTGGTAGAATTGCCATTTTTACTATGTTGATCCTCCCAATCCACGAGCAGGGGAGATCCTTCCATTTTCTGGTATCCTCTTCAATTTCTTTCTTCAAAGACTTAAAGTTCTTGTCATATAAATCCTTCACTTCCTTGGTTAGCGATACTCCCAGATATCTTATGCTATTTGTGGCTATTGTGAAAGGTGATACTTCTCTGATTTCCCTCTCTGCTTCCTTATCCTTTGTGTATAGGAGGGCGACTGATTTTTTGGAGTTGATCTTGTATCCTGCCACGTTACTGAAGGAGTTTATCAGCTGTAGGAGTTCTTTGGTGGAGTTTTTGGGGTCGCTTATGTATACTATCATATCATCTGCAAATAATGAAAGTTTAACTTCTTCCTTTCCAAATTGGATCCCCTTGATTCCCTTATGTTGTCTTATTGCTATTGCTAGAACTTCAAGCACTATATTGAAGAGATAAGGAGAGAGTGGACAGCCTTGTCGTGTTCCTGAATTTAGTGGGATAGCCTTGAGTTTCTCTCCGTTTAATTTGATGTTAGCTGTCGGTTTGCTGTAAATAGCTTTTATTATATTTAGGAATGACCCTTGTATCCCTAATCTCTCCAAGACCTTTATCATAAAAGGGTGCTGAATTTTGTCAAATGCTTTTTCAGCATCTAATGAGATGACCATATGGTTTTTTTTCCTTCAGTTTGTTTATATGATGGATTACATTAATAGATTTTCGTATGTTGAACCAGCCCTGCATCTCTGGGATGAAGCCTACTTGATCGTAATGGATAATTTTTCTAATGTGTTCTTGGATTCGGTTTGCCAGTATTTTATTGAGAATTTTTGCGTCCATGTTCATGAGTGAGATTGGCCTGTAATTCTCTTTCTTGGTTGAGTCTTTGTGTGGTTTAGGTATCAGGGTAACTGTAGCTTCATAGAAGGAATTTGGCAGTGACTCTTGTGTTTCTATATTATGAAATACCTTAAGGAGTATAGGTATTAGGTCTTCTTGGAAGTTCTGGTAGAATTCCGCATTGAAACCATCTGGTCCTGGGCTCTTTTTGGTAGGGAGGTTTCTGATAACAGTTTCTAATTCTTCGCGACTAACAGGACGATTTAGAGCATTTACCTGGTCCTGGTTTAACTTTGGTATATGGTATTTATCTAAAAAACTGTCCATTTCTTTTACATTTTCCAATTTTGTGGCATACAGGCTTTTGTAGTAAGATCTAATGATTTTCTGAATTTCCTCTGTGTCTGTGGTTATGTCCCCCTTTTCATTTCTGATCTTGTTAATTTGCGTGTTCTCCCTCTGCCGTTTGATTAGATTGGCTAAGGGTTTGTCAATCTTGTTGATTTTCTCCAAGAACCAGCTTCTTGTTTCATTGATTCTTTGGATTGTTTTCTGTGTTTCTATTTTGTTGATTTCTGCCCTCAGTTTGATTATTTCCAGTCTTCTACTTCTCCTAGGTGAGTCTGCTTCTTTTTTTTCCAGAGCTTTCAGGTGTGCTGTTAAGTCACCAATGAGTGCTTTCTCCGTTTTCTTTAAGTGGGCACTTAGTGCTATGAACTTTCCTCTTAGCACTGCTTTCATTGTGTCCCATAGGTTTGAGTATGTTGTGTCTTTGTTTTCATTAAATTCAAGAAAGACTTTAATTTCTGGAGGATCAACATAGTAAAAATGGCAATTCTACCAAAAGCAATCTATAGATTCAATGCAATCCCAATCAAGGTCCCATTAAAATTCTTCACAGAGATTGAGAAGACAATAATCAACTTTATATGGAAAAACAAGAAACCCAGGATAGCCAAAAAAATCTTATACAATAAAGGTACTTCTGGAGGCATTACCATCCCTGACTTCAAACTCTATTACAGAGCTACAGTATTGAAAACGGCTTGGTATTGGCATAAGAACAGAGAAGTTGACCAATGGAATCGTATAGAAGACCCGGATCTTAAACCACAAACCTATGAACACCTGATTTTTGATAAAGGAGCCAAAAGTACACAATGGAAAAAAGAGGGCATCTTCAACAAATGGTGCTGGCATAACTGGATGTCAACCTGTAGAAGAATGAAAGTAGATCCATATCTATCACCATGCACAAAACTCAAGTCCAAATGGATTAAAGACCTCAATATTAATTTGAACACATTGAGATTGATAGAGGAGAAAGTGGGAAGTACTCTACAACAAATGGGCACAGGGAACCGTTTCCTATGCATAACCCCAGCTGCACAGACTTTAAGGGCAACATTGAATAAATGGGACCTCCTGAAGTTGAGCAGCTTCTGTAAAGCAAAGGACATTGTCACTAAGACACAAAGGCAGCCTACTGACTGGGAAAAGATCTTCACCAACCCTGCAACTGACAAAGGTCTGATCTCTAAAATATATAAGGAACTCAAGAGACTAGACGGTAAAATGCCAATTAACCCAATTAAAAAATGGGGCGATGAACTGAACAGAGAATTCTCAACAGAAGAAGTTCGAATGGCCAAAGACACTTAAGGTCATGCTCAACCTCCCTAGCTATCAGGGAAATGCAAATCAAAACAACTTTGAGATATCATCTCACACCTGTCAGATTGGCTAAAATCCAAAACACCAATAATAACCTTTGCTGGAGAGGTTGTGGGGTAAGGGGCACACTCATCCATTGCTGGTGGGAATGCAAACTTGTGCAACCACTTTGGAAAGCAGTGTGGCGGTTTCTCAGGAAATTCGGGATCAACCTACCCCAGGACCCAGCAATTCCACTATTGGGAATCTACCCAAGAGATGCCCAATCATACAACAAAAGCATATGCTCATCTATGTTCATAGCAGCATTATTTGTAATAGCCAGATCCTGGAGACAGCCTAGATGCCCTTCAGTGGAAGAATGGATGAAGAAACTGTGGAATATATACATGCTAGAATACTACTCAGCGGTAAAAAACAATGACATCTTGAATTTGCAGGCAAATGGATGGAAATAGAAAACACTATTCTGAGTGAGGTAACCCAGACCCATAAAGATGAACATGGGATGTACTCACTCATATTCGGTTTCTAGCCATGATTATAGGACATCGAGCCTATAAGTTTGGGATCCTTGAGAAGATAATAAGAAGGTGAACTCCCAAAAAAGATATAGTAATCCTCCTGGATATTGGAAGTAGACACGATCGCCAGGCAAAATTGGGAACTTGAGGGTTGGGCAAGACTGGGCCAAGGGAAGATGGGGAGAGAAAAGTGTGAAGGGGAGAGCAGGGGAGCTCGGAGGAATGGGGTGCTTGGGATATAGGAAGGGTGGATATGAGAGCAGTGAAGCATATATCTGAATTTAAGGAGCTACCTGAGGGTTGTCAAGAGACTTGACCCTAGAGGGGTTCCCAGGTTTCCAGGGAGATGCCCCCAGTTAGTTCCTTGGGCAGCTGAGGAGAGGGAGCCTGAAAAGGCCAGTTCCTATAGCCATACTGATGAATTTCTTGCATATCACCATAGAACCTCCACCTGACGATAGATGAAGAAAATGACAGAGCCCCACCTTGGAGCACCGGACTGAGCTCCCAAGGTCCTGATGAGGAGCAGAAGGAGAGAGAACATGAGAAAGAAAGTCAGGACCGTGAGGGAACCTCCAGCTGGCGACAGATGGGGAAGGTGACTGAGCCCCACATTGGAGCACTGGACTGAGCTCCCAAGGTCCCGATGAGGAGCAGAAGGAGCGAGAACATGAGGGAGAAAGTCAGGAACGAGAGGGGTGCGTTCACTCATGGAGACGGTGGGACAGAACTAATGGGAGATCACCAACTCCAGTTGGAATGGGACTGATGGATCATGCGACCAAACCCGTCTCTCTGAGTGTGGCCAACAGCGGGGGCTGACTGAGAAGCAAAGGACAATGGCTCTGGGCTCTGATTCTTCTGCATGGACGGGCTCTGTGGGAGCCTTCTCAGCTTGGTCGATCACCTTCCTGGACCTGGGGGGAGTTGGGAGGACCTTGGTCTTAGCATAGAGTGGGGAACCCTGATGGCTCCTTGGCCTTGAGAGGGAGGGAGGGGAGGTATGGGTGGAGGGGAGGGGAGGGAAGGGGGAGAAGGAGGGGAGAGAAAGGGGAGAAGGAGGGGAGGGAGGGGGGAGGAGGAGGGAAGGAGATGGAAATTTTTAAATATAAAAAAAAATAAACCATGAGAAAAAAAAAAAAAAAAAAAAAAAAAAAAAAAAAAAAGATCCTGCCTTGGCATGTTAGTAGGGAAGAACTTAGTAGGCAGGGAAAACTAAACTGAATGCTAGGAGAAAGAAGACAGAGTCATAGAGAAGCAATGGAGCCACCGCAAGAGACAGACATGCTGAAACTTTGCTGGTAGGCCAAGACCTAGTGGTGATTTGCAGATTAATGGAAATGGGTTAAATTAAAATGTAAAAGTTAGCCAACGAGAATCTAGAGCTAATGGAACAAGCAATGACTTAAATAATATAGTTTCTATTTGATTATTTCAGGAGTCTGGGTAGCTGGGAAACAAGCAGCCCCTTACAACAAATTGGTGCCCACATGGCCAACTAAAATTCACTTACAACCTGAGAGAGTTTGTAAAGGAATTATAGGCACAAAAATACAGAGTTTAACACAGCTTCTTGATGTTTGCTGGTGGCATGCAGCAGGTTCTTTAAGAGAGGTTTTCCTGACTCAGCAGTAGCAAAAAAAAAAAAAAAAGTCACAATGTTTTGAAATGCCGACTTTCTAGGCCATGCTGCTAGGGCAACCTCTGGCTCTTTCAGGAGGCTGAGCATTTAAATGGAGTTTGTAAGTGGTGTGTTACAAACTGCTTAATGGTTTGACATAGACTGGCTGCATGCTTGGAACTGGAGCAATGTGCACAATTGGCAGAGGCAGTGAAGGGATTTCCACCATGTTGGACTGTGCAGACAAGCACTAATAATGCTGCAGGTTAGATTCTTAAGAGGTGCTTAGCATTTTAAGAAGTGCTTCTGGTCAGAAAATAAATACAGATACATAATAAAGACAGATTCAGATTTTTTTTAAAACACTCTCTAAATGGGTCACAGTGTTGGATAAATGTATGTAAGCTTGGGAGAGAAAAGGAAAAGAGAATAGAAAGTTATAAAAATAAATAAGTTGAGTACAGACAGTGATATATTAAAAGGAGCAAAGAAAAATAAACCATGTAAAAATGAAAATTCACAGAGAGTCTGGATTATGTATATTATTGTGTTTTCTTTGAATTTTTGACTGTGAAAGAACTAAGTACAGAGAGACATTTCATTATATGGGCTGCTAAGCTAAACCAGCATATATGTTTTAAATGTATCTTGAATTCAAAGTATGGGTTTCAGGATATGTTGCCTTAAAAAAAGAGGTTCCGCTTTTGTTTCCACAAAGGATGAGAACCTGTGGATTGCTTCCAGACTAATGTGGTTTGGTGGATCAAGAGCCCCATAAAGGTCACTGTAAGTACTCCCCCAAAAATTACTTCACCCAACTGCTGACTGAGGTAAACCTAGCATACATGATGCACCATGAAAGGTCTAATTAATAGCACCTCCAAACCGTGGGAAACAGTGTAGAAAAGGACTATGCCAATATTTTCACATATTCTTTATAAATGTTTCTTTACATTTAAAGTGGGATATGCTGTACATATTTGCATTGGTATGGATCTTGGTTTATTGATACAAATTTATGTTTAATTTTATTAATAAATAATCATCTATAATAGTCAAGTTGTAGTCATAGTAGTTATGTTTCCTAGATGTACAAAGATATATTTCAGATGGATGAAAATTCTTCAAATCTTTCAAAGACCTTCAGAATATGGCATTTAAAATGTTTTAAGAACTTAGAACTTTTTAAGGCATGAGACACATCTGCTCCTGGCAGTACCAATACATCAAGAGGTAGATGAGCATAAAGAGACTCCTCATAGAGTTTGTTAGTCATTTGGGCAAGAAACTGTTCTTGCCTGGACTGCTTGATGAACTGGGCATGCAGAACCTGCAGAGACATGAATGTTGAACTTGCCTAAATGTGAGACAGTCCTTTGGGATTCCTGTTTCATGAAAATTTCTGTTAGACATTCTGCAGAACAAAGAAGATGACTGAAAAACTGGCACTATAGTTGGAATTGTCTTTGAAATTTCTTGCTTCATGGAAAAGTCTGCCAGATACTATGGGCCTGTAGGCTGATGATGGGTACCCCAATGCTACAGAAGAACTTTAGGTGACTAGCCAGGTAGCAAGATGTCTCTGTCAATTCTAGAGTTTTAGAAGTTGCTTAAAATGCACTTACTGTTTACTTAGGTAATGTTTTATCCTTCTGGAGTCTTTGGTGGAGCTGAAAAATTTATAGTTATAGTTACAATTTTCCTTAGTTATGATAAATGGTAAAGTAGATATAAATATTATAACTATAATTCTTGTTTGATACCTGATTTGTTATATGTAAATTTACTATGTTAAAGTTAAAACCATCCTTTTCATTTAAACAGAAAAGGGGAGGTGATGTGGGATTCCCCTCTGTATGCTGTGAATATCATTGCCAAATAAAGAAACTGCCTTGGACTGTTGATAGGGCAGAATTTAGGTAGGCAAGGAAAACTAAAATGAATGCTGGGAGAAAGGAGGCAGAGTCAGAGAGAAGCCATGGAGGCACTGCTGGAAACAGGCATCCTGAAACTTTGCTGATAGGCCACAATCTCATGGTGATGCACAAATTAATAGAAATGGGTTAAATTAAGATGCAAAAGTTAGCTGATAAGAATCTATAGCTAATGGGCCAAACAGTGGTTTAAATAATATAGTTTCTGTGTGATTATTTCAGGAGTCTTGGTGGCCAAGAAACAAATAAACAGCCCCTTAGTACAGAACAATGTCTCTAGTGCATTCCTAGCAAGCTCTTACATCTTAAATTATCCCATTCTTATCATTTTATATTTTATTATGAGGCTTGTGGACTACTGGTAGTTCTGGGATACATCTGTCTCCTGCAGCAGCTACATGGCATCTTCCTGACTCTGCCTACTCTCTCTCTCTCTCTCTCTCTCTCTCTCTCTATATATATATATATATATATATATATATATATATATATATATATTACATTTTTAAATGAGCTGTACAAACACAATACCTTAATCAAGAGCAGAAATTTACTTATAACAAAATTGACCTTAAATTTGTATCAATAAACCAAGATTCATATAAATCCAAACTACTCATATCTATAACATATCCTCATTAAACGTAAATAAACATTTATAAACAATATTTGAGAATTTGGTTGTAGTTCTCTCCAAACTACTTTCTGCTTTTTGTTGAGCAAAGTAATTTTGGGGGTATTCTTTTGGGGGATCTTGGTCCATCAAACCACATTAGTCTGGAAGGAATCCACAGGTTCTCATCCTCTGTGGAAACAAAAGAAGAACCCCTTTTCCAAAGCAACAAATCTTTAGACCCAAATTTTGAAGTCAAGATACATTTAAACTATATATGTTGGTTTAACTTAGCAGTTCATACAATGAAATGTCTCTCTGTACTTAGTTCTTTCACAGTCAAAAATTCAAACAAAGCACAATAATATACATAATCCAGACTCTCTATGTATATTTCATCTTTATATAGCTTATTTTTCTTTATTCCTTTTATCTATATGACTGTCTGTACTCTGCCTCTTTAAAGACTTTGTTTGATTTTTTAAAAAAATGATTTACTTTCTTTTATAACTCTCTATACTCTTTCTCTCTTTTTTCCTAAGGCTATGTACATTTTTTAAACCACCTGGGACTCATTTTGGGGTCTTTTTCATTTGAATTTGTCTTTATTGTGTATCTGTAATCTTTTCTGACCAGGACTGCTTCTTAAAATGCTAAGTGTCAGGGCAAGGACTAAGGCTGCTTTGTCTTTTGGCTCCACCCATTTCAACATGGCAGAGGTCCATTTACTGCCTCTGAGACTTCCAGGTGGGAGCCATTTTCACAACCTCAACTCTGGTAACCAGTTGGTCCATGCTGCCACCAAGTAACTTACAGCATGCTGCTCACAAACCCCATTCAAGTTCTCAGCCTCCTGAAAAAGCCAGAGTTCATGCTAGCAGCAAAGACCAGGAATCCACCATTTTGAAGCCACACTGTTTTTTTGCTACCACTAAATCAGGAAGACCTCTCTTAAAGGAGCTGTGGCATGCTACCATCAAACATAATCCATCCAGGAAAAAAAAGTAGTTAAACATTGGGGTTTTTTCATGTCTAGAATTCCTTTCCAAGCTCTCTCGGGTTTTATATGTATTTAGTCAGTACACATTGGCATGCCAATGTGTTGTTGGAGCCAATTTGTTTCCAGAGGCTACTTGTTTGTTCCTGGCTGCCCTGACTTGAAATAACTACACAGAAACTATATTATTTGTAATACCATTTGGCCCATAGCTTAAGCATATTGCTAGCTAGTTCTTATATCCTAAACTAACCCATCTCCATTAATCTGTGCATCACCGTCATGGCCTACCATCAAAATTTCAGTGGGCTCCCACAGAGGTGTCTGTCTCCAGCAGCAGCTATATGGCTTCTCATTGACTCTGCCTACTCTCTCTATAGATTTTTTTCCAGGCTTGCTTTATTTTGTTAAGCAATTGGCTGAAAGCAGCTTCTTTATTAACCAATGCAGTAAAACATGTTCACAGCATACATCACCTCCCACACCAGAAGGGAAAAGAAAAATCAGCAGTTCAATTCAATCTGAGTCGGAAACTCCAAGTTTCTAGAGATGTGGTCATTTCACTCCCAGTGCATTATCACTCAGTCTTCTATTTTGAAAACTCAATTCCCCCTCTCAAAAAGGTGTACTGTCACTGAGAACGCCAGAGCATAAGGATGTGATTTTGATTAAAACAAGGGTTACAGATACAACCAGTTAAATAAAATCATGCTGGATTGATATGTGCTTGATCCAACTTGCCCGGGCTTCTTCACAAGAAGAAAACATATACAGTTAAGAGAGTGACCTTGGAAAGTTGAGGGCAGTGACTGCAGTTTAGGTGTTATAGCCCAAGGTTTGGGGCTCTACCAGAAACTGGAACAGATGAAGGAAGGCCTTCTAAAGCATTGTTACCAGGCACAGCCCTGCCAGCACCTGTCCTTTGGACTTCTACTTTCAAGAACTGTCAGACAACAGGGGTTTTTTTCTGTTTGAAACCAACCAGTTCCTTGTTATACCATCTATGATTATTAAATTTCCATGATATCTTGAGTGGACTAAAAGATACAGATAGTAGGCTGAATGCTGATGGGTGTGTGTCTAGAATGTTTAGCATGTAAATTAATAGATCGAGTAGTAGAAAAGATCTTAGTGGAAGCATTTAAATAAAAAGTAAAACCCAGCCAGACTATTTTCTTGGAACTTGCTTTTGAGGGAAAACCTCAGTTAAAAGTGTAGTGACCTCAAATTACAAATGAAGACATAGAATATTGAGATGAGGGGAGAGCTCTTCTACCTAGGATGCTCACACAAAGAACTTTACTGTATATTTGCATATTAATAGGTAATGGTAGTAGATATTATATTAGTATATCACTGTTCCAGTGTATTGTAGATAATGCTGCTCTAATGGCAAATTTCTTCATTCTGATAATGATCTCAAATCAGAAAGAAATCTTGTCCCTAGTGGACAAGATTTACCTGTAAGTAAGGAATTGATAGTGTCTGCTGTGATTTTTTTTCCAATTGAGAAAAAAGTAAAACATGCTTTAAAACTGGGTAAATGGAAGTGTGGTTTTAGCTAAACAACACTAAACATACATTTATTGGTTTAGTCCTTCAACTTTCATGTTACTAAATTTTTTTCAAAAGTAGAATTGACTAAAAAAGCTGCAAACACCAAGATTAGAGACCATACACATACTAGACTAGCAAAACTACATGCACATACATACATACAACTACATAATACACATACTAGACTAGCAAAACTTAGTCATCCTGCTGAACGCTATAGACTACGTGGACAAAGCAGAGCTCTCACACAGTGCTCATGGGATCTTCAGATAATGGTGCCTTGGACCATTAGCTGCCACCTTTTTATGAAGTTAAAATACATACATACTATATCATTCCAAATGCTTAGTTCTAGTTATTTACTGAAGATGTAAAACTCGTTTTCACATAAAAAAAATTTACCCGTGGATATTTGATTATTTTATAATCAAAATTTGAAATGACAAAAAGGCTTCTTCTCATGGTTTGGATGTAGAAAGTTCCCTATGGATATATAACAGTCTGTGCTGTTTGTTGGTCAGAGGAACAGGGTCAACCATGAACTAAAACCTCCAAGACAGGGAGCTGAAATAAACATTTCCTCTTTTTAAATTGATTGTGTTCAGTGTTTTCTGCAGTAGTAGAAAACTGGTTAATACATAACGAAAGTATAAATAAAATATAGAAACACATTGTGGTATATCTATAAAATGTAGTAATTCTCAAAAACAGAAAGCTATACCACTGACATCAACAATATGAATCAGTATGCAACATATTGTACAAGGTAAAAATTGGACTGAAGCCACATATTGCCTAATACTATCTATATGGCATTTATGAAAGAGAAAAAATTTAAAAATAGAAAATAATTGACAGGTAGAATTAGATTCACTATAAGAGAAACAGGGAGTTTCAGGAATGCTTGTATATTGGTGATAGTGGTTATGTAACCATACATGCTTAGAGATACATGCTAAATGACATGAATTTATGCTACAAAAACTACATCTTAACATTAAATTTAAATAAAACACAGTATTTGTGGAAAAATTAGGTCATTATGTACAAATATCTCTCATTTGGAATGAAAAGGAAAGTCCTTAAAATAGCTCAGGATGTCTCTTCGGCGCTGTCAATTTCTTCCCGCACCTTGATTGTCTCGAATGACTCTGGACACTTTGCATCCTTAAAATCTATTCAGTAGGATCCTGCCTCAGAATTGTTGTAGCGCAGTTCCTTCTGCTTCAGGATGTAACTGCAGTGTCACCTTTGCAAACAACATATTCATATTCAACTCTGATCTAGTCTCCCTTCCTCTATGGTACTTTTCAGCCAAATACACATTTTGCCAATTTATTAATTTGTGTTCAAGCTAACATGCTGCATAATGTACAACAGTACTCTTTGATACCTGTTTAATGGACTGAGTGTGATGACAAAGAGGTTACTAGGTGATCTTCCCTTAATACCATTCATATCCTTTTATGATAGGCTAAAGCTAATTCCACCATAATTTGTAGAGAACTGGAAATTTTATCTTAGCTCTTCTTTTATGAAAATCGGCAAGTAATGGCAAAAATAATTACTTGGGATATATTTAACAAGCAGCATCACAATTTTGTTAGGATAACACAAATCAAATCAATTTTAGCAAATAACTTGTTTTGAAGAAATGGAAAAATGGATGTCTTTTTGCCATCTGGCTTCTGACCCTCAGAAAGAAGAACATCACTTTCATCTTCCTTGGTCATTCCATCATTTTCTATACAATCTACACTGTACTTATCACATGCAATTTTTTAATGCAAAAATGTAAAGATTAAAGGCAATCAGATGATTTCCATTACCTAACCTTGTATGAAGTACAGAGTTATATAAATGGCCAAAGTATTCGGGATTAAAGTCATGAATTTTAAGACTTTAGAATTGTAAATCATAACAGTCTTACATTATTTTATTGTGATATCTAGCTGTAAATATAGATATATTTGATAGTATTTATTTTAACTATTCTCATACCACAAAAATTCCCTGCTTAAATAACCCAACACCATTCCTAGAGTTCTGATGATTATCTTAGACTAAATTTTGAGTGAGCTTTCTTCTTCTCTTAATAAGTAGAGTAAACCACTGGATGGAATTTAGATTAGAGAAAATATAACAAAAACAGTTAATAACAAAATGTATGTTTCAGAAATTTCTTTCAGTTGAACCATGTCTATGAGAAAACATACAAATCAAATTCTATTTAGGACAGCTTAGTTTGAATACTAAAGTGGCAAGGGTAGGATATAATAAAAGGTCTGTATATCAACTACTGATCATCAAAAGGCAAGCATAGAAAAAGTAAATTTTAGTTTCACTGCCTACATTATAGTTCAATAACATGTTGTAACTATCTAGTCATCTATTTCATATTCAAACCATCACTGCTTCTATACCTAACTTGTTTACAAATATCTTCTAGTTATTGAGTTCTGACATTTATCCATAACATAGCATTCTTATTAGATGACTTCAGTGAATATTCATCATGATAACTCACAAATATTCTATACAGCTTTGTCATTGTTTGAATAAAATGCTAGAGGATGAATACTTATACAGAGGTTTGTTCATATTGCAGTTTTGGAAGGTAAAAGTCCAATATTAGGCTCCTATGTCCATCTATCTGGTCTCTAATGAGGCTCTCATGCTGCCTCATAACATGACATAGTAGAAAGAAAAAGAGGGAGAGAAATCTCTGAGCAGATGAAACCAAACATGTCGTGTGGGTTTTCTTTGTAGAATACACTCATACTTTGCATTGCTAATCTGGGTTTGTGGGAATCAGAAATTCTATAAATGTCATTAGTCATGATAGTATCACCTTTATAGCCTATTCACTTACCACTGGGCCTTATCTCCTGATTGCTGTACCCTCTTCTGCGGCCACATGAGGACCAGCTTCTAGTCCATTTAGCTTTGAGAGACACCTTTAAACCAAATCTTTATCAAAGCCAGTTAAACTAAAAGATTCAATTGCACCTAGTGATTTCTTGTTCTAGTATTTCTAAAATAACTTCTCTCTTCTTGGATTTTCTACTCATCAAATCTTCCAACACCACCTCCTTATGTGGGCTGGCCATCAGCTATCACATAAAAGCTTCATTGTTTTATATAAGTCTGACTTCCCTCTTCCCTGAGAATGGTTATCAAATTTTACGCATTCTGTCCACCACCCATCAGCTCTAAGTTTTTACTGTATTCATTCATGCTTTCTCTTGGTTCTTTCTACACATCCATCCCTCCTTGATTCTTTGACCAGTCTGAGAATGAGTTCTACTCACAGGTACTGCAAGTAGTAGCATGGAAGCTTCCATAAAATGAGTTTCTCCATTCTGAAGTCACCTGTGGTGTTGAGACAGGCATTGTAGAATCAGAGTTGTCAACCTGCTCTTCAACCCAAACCCGGATGTCCTCAGATGTCTCCTTCAGGAATTCCCCAAAGACCCTGCACAATTGTCAGAAAACAATTATGCTGTGTTTTTACCCTGCCCTAAATCCCTGGCCAGTGTGGGGATTAATCACATCTCCAGAATTGAACTGGGGAAAGAAGTTAAGAGAAAGATGTTCCTGTTGACCTAGACTTTATCAGGGACATAAATGATTTGGGCCAAATCTCTTCAGTTTTCTACCACTAAATTTCTGTGGCTGTAATAACATCAAGCTAGTTTCTGGTAGATGGGCACTGATTCAGTTCATGCTGAAAAGCTCAGAGACTGATGAAAAGAACACTTTCCAGACAGATAATTGGGCTCCTAATCCTGTTGTTTTGCTGAAGGCACTGGCATTCAATCATGTACTTTTACTTGGAGCTTTAAAAAAAAGGACTTTGTTTCCCAGACAGAATCTGCCATTACAACTGGACATTGACCCATGTGCCAAACACCATTTGACTCAATAAACTAAATGGGTGGGGTTAGGTTTGGGGGTGGGGGCATTTATTGAACATCCATTTAAAGGTAGTGTTTGAATATTTGCATGCTCTAGTCAAGACTATATATATATATATATATATATACATATATATACATATATGTGTGTGTGTGTGTTTCATTCCACAGAAAAACTCAAGTCAGAGATTTAATTAGGTTGATTTTTTTTAAAAGTATGAATCTGAGGGAGTCAAATGGGAAGAGTTGGAAGAGGAAGGAATGGGTGGAAATGGTTTAAACAGAGTGCTCCTATGAAATTCTCAAAAATTTAAAAAGTAAAATAGAAGCCAAGATGAACTATTAGAATTCAGAGCACTTCACATACGAGCCATGAAATTTCAGAGGCTATTGTTCAGTGGAAATCAGATGCTAGGCACATTGTTTCCCAGTCTTGAACTGCCCATAATCCCCTATGGGAAAACCTGTTCTTCCATGTGCCAGTTCAAAGGTGGATTTAAAATATATCTATAGGAAGTAAAAGAACTCTAAACCTACTCCTCTGTCTTTCATATTTTTAAAAATATTCAGAAGTAATTTTACAGTGTGAATATTAAAAATACAGATTAATTTTAATCTACAATATAATTTTATGAGTTATGTATATAAACAGTATTATTTTGAAAACTTCTTTACAACAGTGATTACCTGCCTTAAAGGAAGATATTATTTTAAAAAAGGCCAGTTTCAAGTTGTGCATAAGACCAGTAATTGTATGTTTAAGGCAATTAAAAGATTTATTGAGTCTTGTTAAAAGTAGATTGACAGTCATGTTATAGAAGGATGGGTTGTTTATTTGGGGCTACTTTGCATGGCTGGAAGTACAAATCATTTTAGATACAATGTACTTTCAATCACAACTTAAACACAAAATAACTAGCAAAATTACAGGTCCGCCATCAGTATACAATGATTATGTTCTTAAAAGAAATAAAGAAATCCAACAATTAATATTGTTAAGGTGCAGTAACTTTTAAATAAAATATTAGCACCATAGCAGGAAAAATGATCTGAGACTGTTGGCCATCTTCTTCTTACATAACTAAATAGAAACATTTTTTCCCAGAGCACAAATATTAATTTGCAAAATCAGTTCTAGAGTAGTTAATATGTCTTCCTCTACTTGCTTTTCAAAATGTTTGCCTCGTTCCCCTGCAAGGAAAAATATGAAGTAAAAATTTTCACAGGATATGAAAATCGGAGAAATCTGAGCTAAGCAAGCCGGGTACTTCAGCAGTGGGTCCCCACAGAGGCAAAAGTGGACATCTCCCTGCGGATCGTGCTGAAGGGCGACAGCTCCAGCTCCGTGGTGTACTCGTTGTCGTTGTCATCGCTGGTCACAGTGGAAGCCTTCTGGATGCACTCCTCACAGCAACAACAACAGCACTCCATGAAGGCCCGGCTGAAGGGTCTGCAGAGGCAGAAGAGGAGCACCGGGGTGACACAGGACTTGAAGAACAAGAGGAACTGGCTGATGATGTTGAGGAGGTCCATCGTCTGCTGTGAGACGCCCGTGGCCATGTAGGCAGTGACGATGTTGCAGATATTCTCAGGGATGATGCAAAATCCATATAAAATGGTAAGGGCCACCACCGTGCAGTTCATCTGGCTTTCCAGATGGATCTGCCGCTTGTTTCCACGGGTGCTGGCCTTCTCTGCTTTGCGGATCTTTCGGGCAGTCACTAGCGAGCAGGTGATGGTGAAAAGTGTAGGCAGACAAAAGTAGCAACCAAAATACCACCAGAGCCGTGCACCGTCATAAGTTAGGGCCAAAACATAGATGGTGTCCGGTAAATCGGGAGAGATCTTTATGACACACCGTTCTGCAGGCGCCTGGCCACTAAAGCCCAAATCCTCCTTGCTCAGCTGGCGGAGGACAATTTCCGGAAGTGCCAAGAGCAAAGCGCCAACCCAGATAACTGCAAGTTTGGCAGTGGTGGAAGAACAATTTTCGATCATTTCATAGTACATCTGGACGTTGGTGGCAGCCCGGAAGCGATCTATGCACAGTGCACATAAGGTGAAAGTAGTGACGCCCAGAGAAGCCACCTGTGGGGGACACAATGCATGAGATCATGGCACTGGAAAATAAAAGCAGGAAAGAGGGGACAGCAAGGGAGATAAAGGGAAGGCAACATAGAAGAGGGTATAGAAGAGGGGGAGAGGGGAGGATGAAAAGGAAGGACAAAGGAAGAAAGGGTAGGAACATGGCAAGGGAGAACAAAGAACTGGAGGTGGTGAGCTGAAAGCAGGGAAGCACAAGAAGACTGGGGAGAAGAGGGGAAACTAGACCAGCCATTATTTAAATCATTTGAGCCTGATAAAAAGAAAATTGTAGCATTTCTTAGGTGATGCATGTGTGTATATCACACACACACACACACACACACACACACACAGACACACACACACACACACCATAAGGAGAGCAGGGAGCTTCTATGAAGGTCAGCAACTTCTGGGTGATTTTTCTGTCACAGATAAGAACATCTGGAGGCTGAAAGAATTTCAGTCACTGTGAAAATGCCAGCCATCGGGACATCGAGATAACCAGCAGAGACTGGCTTGTGTCTCGTTTTTATTACTTCAAAGGTTAGTCGTGATTTCCCCGGTGGGACTCAGGACTGTCTCACACAGCCAGTGCCTCTGAGCTGACTGTTCCTTACAAGTTCCTTGATTGGAGATATTCCACCAAAGTTTCCTGAACAGAAATAATTGACCCTTTCTGTTTTTTTTCAAAGCCATAAACTTTTGCAGAGAGAGAGAGAGAGAGAGAGAGAGAGAGAGAGAGAGAGAGAGAGAGAGAGAGAGAGAGAGAGAGAGAGAGAGAGAGATTCTCCAGGGACCAAAATCATTGAGAAAATGAAGTTCAAGTCAGTTAGTAACGCCCCCTTTTCTACATGTGACTTCCAGAGATTTTCATGCTGGCACTAGATGTCCAGATGCACACAGATAGAAGATCAACTTAGGACCAATGAAAGTAAAGTCTCTGGGAAGTTGGCATAGTAGGTGCTGCCACCAAGCCTGATGACCTCAGGTCCCACTTTCTGCAAGAAGAGACCTGACATTTGAAAGTGGTCCTCTCACTTCTGCTTGTATGCACACTGCCGCACACATGTGTACGCATACTATGTAGATAAGCAAATAAATAAATGCAATTGAATTTTTTAAGTGGGTAAAAATTGGAGCAAAGACTCCCTTATGAGTTTGGGATTCCTCCAGTACTGACACCTTTAAGGGTATAAGGGGGGAAATAGAGAAACTTAATACCATAATATTATGGGAATCAGGGTAAATTTGGGGTGGTGGTTTGGTGGTGTCAAATTGAAACTAAGAGTTTAACATACATGGCATGAAGGGAAGAAGTTGCACCAACTATGTGGGATGGAAAAGTTAAAAATGGAATTTAAAATCATTAATGATAGAGATAAATATAAATCTTTTGAAGGGGTCAGAGAAGTCATATGGATAAAGAAAATATGAGTTAACAAAATCAAAATCACAATATATAAGACACAACTACCTCTAAGTGCTCATGTATACATAATAAAACATAAAAAAAGATTTTTTCATAAAAGTATACTCAAATACAAACTTCCATTAAATGTAAAGAAATATGAGATGTTTAAATAAGGTCAATGTACACATAAAATAACCATGAAAAATACATAAAGGATCCCAAAGGTACCCCATTCTAACTACAGGAAATCCTCATATTGAAAAAGTATTTTACAGATAGAATATTATATCAAAAACTCACTGCTCTTGTGTGCTTATGGCCAGATATCTAAGTAAGCCAATAGCTCCAGCTTAATCAGAAAGACATTCCTATCATTCATATACCAAGGCTTTTTCGAGGCTGCATACTCCTAATCAAAATATACTGTGATAGTTCATTTTGAGTGTCAATATGGATGGATAAGAAAAACCTACTGAACCAAGGAAGTATACATATGGTTGTGTCTATTTTCAGATAGTTGGATCCTGAAGACTCTAACCTAGTTATGCGTTGAACCCTAGATGGGCTCATAATGTGATGAATTTATGTGAAAGGTGAGAGGAGGGGCCAGGTTAGGGGAGAGTAAGTCATTGGCGGGGAAGTTCTTAGAGCTTTATCTTATCTAGAAGCTTCCCTCAACCTTTCTTTCTTTGCTTCAGTCTGTCAAGAGGTGAAATCAGGATGCTCTGCCCAAGCCTCCACCATAGGCTTTCAGAACCATGATGCTCTACTAATGCCTCCACAATGGAACTATGAGTCCTTCCCAAGGTTGTTTCTATCAAAAGTTTTGGTCACCGTGATGCAAAAAGAGCCACGACACAGACTGTCATTTGTCTGCAAAATATTCCTTAAACATCACACTTATTCTAGTGAAACACAGAGATACACAGCTGATGTATGTACAAATTTGTTGATATCAACACTAAGTCAAGCACGGTGTTTGATGCTGAAGGTTTTGATGGGGAAAAGCATCCGTCTCTCCACCTAACACTCACCCAAGAATGGCTGAGTAGTCATAAAGTCACAAGCTCAACATTGCCATGACCTGAAACGATATTTAAGTAGATATTTGGTGGGATGTGTAAGCAATTTAGAGTTTAATGAATATGACCACTGTTTACAGGTTTAAATAAGGACAATAAATTTAAAAAGGAGTTAATGATGCTTTGGAAGGAAAAGTCTTCCGGGAGATGAATTTCTTTGGGCTTTAACCCAGAAACTGAGTTAACTGAAGTTGTTTCCACTCTTGTTGATGAGAATGTTTTAAACCATAGTTATTATATATCATGGCTTGGCAAAAATAAAAGCAAGGAAATTAGAAATATAATGCTAGTGTCAGTTTTTTAGATCCCAATGGGATCATGATAGCACAACCACTATAATTCTCTGACATTTGTTATTTATCTGGTACATTCAAGCTGCTGCTGTATCCAGAGCTATGCCAACATGCTTCAAAGGTTCTGTCCAATATGCTTTCTTCTTCCCACACATGACACATCACACAGCATCCCTAAGCTCTAATATGAAATATTGTCATTGCCTATGTCATGACTACTCTTATTATTATTGGCAAAAAGAATCTTAAAATGGAATATAATGTTTTAAATGTATGAAAATCAAAAGGCAGGAAAATTTTACAACAGAGCTCTAAACGAGTCAGATAAAAAGCTTATGACTGAGCTTATGGCCCTAATTCTTGAAGTTCTTTTCAAAATCCTCCCAAATACTTGTATAAGAAATATCAATTGTTGTAGAGTTGGGAAAATGAAAAGCCACTTGTAAAAATCAACTTTCAAGTATGGAGAGAATTGGAGGGAGGCAGGGAGTCAAGAGTGATATAGATGCTCATTGATAAGTTTTGCAAACTATTTAGAAATAAATAATAAAGATTAAAACTAACTTTTACAATGATGATCCACTCTTCGTAATGGATATTTGCTTCTTATATCAGCTCCAAATGCTAAACAATTCTCCAAGTGAGGTCCACATGTTATTATTGTTTTCTAGTGAGGCATTTTTTTAAATATTGGTAACCACACTTGGACAGATTTTAAGCAGGATTGTTACCTAAAGATCTCCATCAAACAATATCGTGTGTCTTTGAGAGATTTATTTATTTCGTCTACCTTTTTGTTTGTCATCTCCATTTCTTTATGGCAGTTTTTTACCTCCTGTTTAAGGTCCTCTGTTATTTTCATAAAGTACTGTTTAAGGTCTGTTTCTTCTATATCTTCTGGGGTAGGGTGTTCAATTCTTGTTGTTTCGGGATGTCTGGATTCTGGTGATGTCAAAAAGAGTCTTTCATGTTTAATTTATAGTAGCCTGGTTTAGGTAGTCACAGTTTGAATAATTCACAGCCTTGCTGTTAATATTTGTACTTGTTGAATTCCTTTAATAAAACATTTAGGGATTTCTTTTCCCCCATCAAAGAAAAAAAAAACAATATCGTGTGGAAATTACAGTACTTTACAGATTTTTTCAAATTTTCTATTTGTATTTAAGGTTTTTAAGTGTGTTGATTTATTTCTTTTAAAAATGTAAACTAAAGAAACCCTCAGATGCGCGGGTATCAGCAAATCCTCCCAAGAGTCTCTGTGTAGTCACCCTAAGGAAAATGTTTGTGCAGGGTTTCCTTTCATCACTGCCACTAATGTTCAGAGTCCGCACACAAATATGAAGCCCCTGGGTTTCCTTTTGAAAATGATGAATAGTGCTTGTGATAAGCGGAATCT
This sequence comes from Arvicola amphibius, assembly GCF_903992535.2. Taxonomy (NCBI): domain Eukaryota; kingdom Metazoa; phylum Chordata; class Mammalia; order Rodentia; family Cricetidae; genus Arvicola; species Arvicola amphibius. Next base: position 172,895,849 of record NC_052048.2, read on the forward strand.
CAGTAATATAGAAACAAAAGATTGAGAAGATACAGTCTCTTAGAGGCTCAATGCACCTACTGGCTGATAGTTTTCTTTCATCACTTACAAAAAAACACACTATTTAATATGGATGCCATATTCCTTTCCTAATTCTAATTACTAGTTTAGAGAATCCTAAACTCTGAACCACGTATTACAAGTGTTAGTGTCTGAGTCAGTCACAGAGCATTTCAGAAGACGTGAGAGCCAATGCATGTGGAAAGACAGGTATTAAATGGGAGTGGTAGATTGCTGCAGTGACTGTGGAAGCTGCCTCTTAGGGAGAATATGCTCCGTTGTCTAGAGAAAAAGCAGAACAGTTCCCAGGTTCCATACGGTTCCTCTCACAACAAATGTCAGGGCAAATTCAAGCCAGATGTACATGTGTTCCAACTTTGTTCATTCGTTCTCTTACTGCCTTTGATTGGAAGATAGACAGACACATTACCAAAGCTTCAGTACCAGGTTAGAATCCAAAACGCATCTGCTTTCCTCGGTAGCTGTCTTGAGAGATCATTCTAGGTTTCATGTACAAAAGTCACATCGTTCCCGTAACAAGCTTTTTGTTTACAAATTATTCTTCTCTCTGATAGCATGCTTTGAAGTTTAGAGCCAGCAGTAACACCGTGAACCCAGAGAGGTCCCATGAGCGTCGGAAAGAGCTATTGAAGGGGACGGTAGGGAAAGCTTTGCTAGCCCAGATGCTGATAGCCCTTGAAATGTAGTTGCCAACAGCAACCGCAACCCAAATGTCAGTCTTAGACCTCGCTGCTCTCCTGCTGTCACCACCTGCAGACCTATTACTTCAGATATTTTCTCAAAATTCACTCATGCACTAAATTTTATGATGTGGAAGAAAAAGGAACGTGTAAAAATGCTCTACTAAGTAACTCCCCGGACTATTTATAGAAGGCTTAAGTACATGTAAAGATTTGGCTGTTTATCTCAGAGATAAATTGATAAAAGTCATCAGAATAAGGAGCATTGGCCCAGATTCTGCATACACACATATAAAATTTACCTATGTAATTAAAAGTGCCTAAACGTTAAGATAACATGAAAAGATCACTATCACAATTTTAAATATACCTGTCTACTTACAGCTTATTAAAAGTTCTATGAGGATGAATAGTGCAATTATATGCAATTATACAACTGTATCATGAACTGTGGATCTTCTGCAAGTAATGACCATATCTGATGGCTAAAAGTCACTGCAAAGCATGTTCTATGGAGGAAAGCTGTTAGGCATTGGCTTAGATAGATAATTCTGTGGTGCAAACACTCTGAGATGGAATGAGTGAGATGCCATTTCTTATTAATTAAATGGCAATGGGGAGACTAGTAAACAACATCAAAAGCAGGAATGATAAACATTTTTGATAGACAAGGCTAGTTTTCAAGGGTAGAGAGAAGCTAGAAGCGGAGAGTTTGAAATACTGGAGAAACTAGTCATTATGGGATAGATATCAAAATTCAGAAAAGGCAACAGAAACAAAATAAAAATCTCAAAGATCTTTCTTTCAAACAACAATGTCCCACTGTTCTCTGTATCCCGGAGGAACAACAATGAAGCTCCTTCAGCTCTCTCCTGTCATCATCCAGTGCAGGAATGCTTCAGAGAGCTGTAGCCATCTCCAGCATGGCTCCACGGGACAAGAGGGATGCAGCAATAGCCCCAGTCTGAAAACTGGCACAGGGAAGCTGTAGATACAGCACCAAAGAATGGGCTTAGGGGGTCACTCTCCTTAATCAAACTTACAAAGTGACTGTCACAATTTCAGCATCATTGTGGATTTATTGAATCCTATCTTTAGCAGCAAATGGAGTGTTAAATCAGTTCAATGCTTTAAAAATAAATTTTTGTCCATACATACATACATACATACACATGCATACACACACACATATATATATACATAAATATACATATATATATACATATATACAGGTTATATCATGCTTACTGGCCAAAAAAACCCATAACTAATAAGACATACATTATGTTCTCAAGTGGCATCAGACCAAAAGTATAATTTCTCCATTACCCCCTACTTACTGCTATCTATCTAGCAAATAGCCTTGTATATGAAATGGCTCTGCTGAAGAAACGGACTTGACTTTACACAATTTATAGCATGTTTTCTGTGACTCCCATTACTCTGGGACAGATGCATGTATTTTAGAATCTACTGAAGGTATCAACTCAAGGAGATGGGAAGAGAAATATAAGTTCCAAATTGGCTACAGATGTCTAACTGGCTTCCTAAGATGACCAAATAATAAAACTTTGCATATTACACACTTACCAAGGATATGGTCTACATCTTGGCAAATAACACCAATGTATTACTTAAGCCATTAAATTGAGATACATTTGGGCTTGGCCATTTCTATTGCATGCTAACAATTGAGGTAGTCATGAATTATACCTTAAAGCTTTCATTCAGCTCTGTAGGTTCAAAGGATAAAGAACACAGGCAAGAGAAACTGAAGACCACACAGATTTGACTCTCAATATGCTTTTTGTTGGTCCTGACACATACAGTGACCCTCATAAAGTGGAAAAGATTTTTCTCTTCTTCAGGAGAATAATAGCCCAGAATGGAGGTCATCGCTTCATCTGCCACTTTCTTCATTAACAGGACCATTTAATATCTGAGTGGCAACTCAATGTTTCTTGTATATGCTGGTGTATTTTAAAGATGGAGCTGGTGCTTTGGTAACATTTGCCGGTATGAAGATTTATTTGGTGCTTGAGAAGGAGTGCAGACCGAAGCCACTCATTATACAAGTTACATGGCATTTTATAGTTACATGTTTTAATAACCCAAACTAGACTCCACTTTTAATTCATATAAAAACATATTCCTTATTGTAGTTAGGGTTGAATTCACACAAGTCAGTGACTGAAACATTTCAATTCACATCCAGTACCATGAGAGACAAGCTATCATCTTCCCCTTGACCCTCTTTGATAAGAAGAAGGGTACTGTAGACTCCTCCCTTTACTGTGGAATCTGGGAAGTCACTTCAGTGAAAAGAAATAAAAGAAGTATAAGCAATATAGGGAATTTTAAAACTATAATAAAAGTGGCTTTATTTGTAGATGGTTTCCAAAGCTTGCATCTAAATGTTGTTATAGACGCTAACCAGGCAATACAGATGCTTCTTACTGAAACAACCCAAATATAGTTCCCTTCCTAGAAACTGCAGTGTTCTTTGGGAAACCCATTCATCCCTGGTAAGGATTAACTAGAGAAACTCAACTGAGTGATTATGGAACTCAAAGACAGTCAAAGACAGGCTCTGACTACCAAATGTCATGTTCTTCTGGGAAGTTCATGTTTGTGATAACATGGACCCCAAATTTCTGCTCGGCTTTGCTGATGACCAATTTAAGATTGCTATGTTACAAAACTGAGGAGTAACTACATCAGTAAGATATGGATGACGATGTCTTTAGGGAAGGATTCAATGTGAAACTCTCTTCTTGCATAAGAATAAAACGGATTTCTCTTTCAATCATGGGTGATTCTAAATGGTTTCCTAGGCGCTTTTAAGAAATATAACAGAACAAGGCAAAATAGCAATCACAGTGCTAACAGTAGGAGGCATACTTTATAATTCAAGATATAACAGGATGCATTGTACTCATTGCTCAAGGATTTCCATGCTTAAATAACTTCTGTAAAGTAGGGAAATTTCTAACTGAGGACATTAAAACTGTATTCTAACTTTGCTTTTATAACTGAAATGTTCAATACATCTATTTATGTAGTATCTTTTGTTTACATGGTACCCTAGAGAACAAGGGCATTATTGTTAGCAAACCCATTCATCTGGGCCATGAATGGCAATCTATTATAAGTCAGTGGTTATAGGGATAACACCCAGTCAGGAAGGGGCAGGATGGACACAGGGAACTTTCCTTTCAAGTCTAAATGGCTGGAACTTCTATGCTTTTGGTTTTTTTTTTTTCTTGCATTTTCCATAATCTTCATCCTTGCAATACCTCAGGGCAACTTCACCAGGAAAAGGATACTATATACCAAGGGAGAGCACATTCAATAGAACTGTTGTTGATCAGAACGCTGTAATAAGATGAACTTTATCAAAAAGGTCTTCATTTTAGAGTTAGTACAGATGATAACTATGGCAGGAACAAGCTTTGATTAATGTTTCTAAAACCAAAGGGTGCAAATAGATAAATAAGCCTCCTCTTCAGCTCTAAAATCAAAGGGTTCGTCACAACCATAACTTCACAAAGAGAAGGTTTCTTGCACTTTGAACATGAAAAATACTGAATATAAGACTTCCATACCTTGTAAAAGCCAAAGTTAGTCTGTCACACCTAGCCTATTTTATTTATATGTAATTTCTAATGTCACTGAGAAAACTATGCAAAAAAAGATACAAGACATCAACTGATGACTGCCATTTTAACCTCCTCTTACATATTTTGCTGTTGTTTCAGCTTAAAAGTAAGTTCATTCTACCAAAGAACCAAATAAGACTATTTTAAAATCCACATATTGGTTCAAAAAATTGTTTTGAACCCATATTTTGTCTTTCAAGTTCCAGCTTTAATTAAGGTTTTCTTCAACTAAAAATTTTATACCACAGTATATGCCTTCTATACTTAAAATGTAAGGTATTTGACTAAATATCTGCCAATTTTTCATTAATTTTAAAAAGAAAATTAGGCAATATTGGCACCATTTGTTTTAAAATACATGCTACCATTTTAAATGAACTAATTAAAGGATAATTTTTCTATCTCATATTAATTGCCAGTAATTTGAAATTTGTTCCAAATGTCCTTTTCCCACGCTCACAGTTCCGTTTACAATTCTTGGTACCATTATGATATTTCCTTCCCAACTTAATGGGACCTGGAATGGAAACTGGGCAAATATCCAAGGATAAGCAACAGATTTTCAACTTATTTATCTTATCATTACTTAAATCTATTTGCATAATAGTGAATATACACTAAAAACAGACTTAGTTATAGTTGAATATTTCTGCCATTTTTAGTGATACTGAAAAAAGCATTTAACATGAAATTTCTTAGTTTTTAACTAAAAATCTACTACTGTAATCTGATAAGGAACTAGCCTTCCTTTTTCAGTCCTCTCTAAAATGGAAAAATATTTACAATTCTGATATCTTAAAGTGAATTAACTTATCAGATTGTCTGTCCTGTAAGAAAGATACTCAGACTAAGGACAAGACAGACCGAATAGGTAAGAGGATAGGAAGGCGGAGCTTGCTAAGACAAGCCTATTTTACAACAAAGTCGCAGTTGTTAAATGAGTCTTAGACCTAATGAAACTAAGGCATTCTAGACAAAGATTAAATCAGTGGTATGAACCTCATTAATGTTAGGAACCATCAGAGTATGCAGAAAAATAACACCGAAAACAATCATAAACTCACAAGCAGAAAGTATCTGTTCTTTATGGTAAGTTTGTTACTAAGATTATAGCCTGTCCTTTATGGAAATGATCTAAAAAATCAATACCCACACTGCAACGAGAAAGACCCCAAAGTTTGAAGCTATAATAATTTCATTCTCTACCCTGAAATTTTATATGACATCATCTTTTCTGGCACAAAGGATAATATTTTAATGAGGATACTTAAGAGTAAGTCTTGGCAACAAGGTTGAGTTAATTATGGGACCTTGGCAGGTAAGTTCTTGGGAGATAAAATGAGGAAGTACCCTTAAGGAATGGGAACATGATGACAATATCAGAGACAAACCTTGGTGAGTAGAAGCCTGTCCATCTCTCACCTCCCACAACCTACATCTCAGATGCAGGTTTATGCACTCCCAAAGTGATACAATTAAATATAGTTATAACATATTAAGAGGAGGTAAAACGCCATCAAGGGCCATGCATTAGCATGAAGACCAAGGTACATCCTCACTGGCTCCACCCTTGGTTATACTCATAAGATCAAAGAAGTTTTTCTTTCTTTGTTTTTATTTTTGTTTTGTAGCTGTAGTTGGTTCCTTTTCTTTGTTAAAAGACACTTTACTGACATATTCAGGATACCATGGAACCTCTCAGGAACTCAGAGTCCTCAGAGTGTGCACTCCAGAAATTAACCCAGTTCTTGCAGAACTCCATTTTCTATGCTTCTTTGCCCAGTTTTGTAATGATGTATAAAGTCTCTCATTTGCCAGTCTTTCTTCTTAGTTTCTCTAAGCTCATAGTAAATGCAATTGCATGGCTTTGGAGATTATCAAAAATTACCCAATTTAATATATTGTTACATTGCTAAATAAAATTCTAACTAGTTAATGCTTGTATAGATGAACAAGACTAAAGTTATTAAGTAAAGATAGTTTATTTGGAATTTATGTAAATTTTGTATTTTAAAAGAATTTTCTAGTCCCTTTCTCTCTGCTGCCTTATTTTGTTAATTTTTTTCCTTTTCTTTGTCAACAAAGTTAATGATATTATGAAAACAAGAATTATAACATTTTCATAGTTATGATTTTTCAACATGGATCCAAGCAGTGGAAGAATTTAAATTAGTGGTGAGAATGTAAGTGAAAAGAACATTATAGGGAGCAGAGTTATCAGTTGAATTTCTCCATCTTTCATCATAATTCCTTATGATTATGAAATGGTCTGGTGTGGGACAATGGTCTATATTCTGTCAATTATATTTTAAATAAACGCTGATTGGCCAGTAGCCAGGCAGGAAGTATAGGTGGGACAACCAGATAGGAAGTAGAGGTGGGTCAATGAAAACAGGAGAATTCTGGGAAGGAGAAAGCCCATTACTCCCCAGTCCTGTCCAGACACTGAAGAAGCAGGATGTGACATGCCCCGCTGAAAAATGTACCAAGCCATGAAGCTAACATAGATAAGAATAATGGGTTAATATAAGTTATAAGAGTTAATAGGAAGCCTGAGCTAAGGGGCCAATCAGTTTATAACTTACGTAGATCTCTGTGTGATTTTCTTTGGGATTTACCAGCTGTGGGAACTGGGAAGGACAGAAACCCCAACAAGCAGGCCCTCATGTTATAATGGTACATCTAAGACCATTCCAGAGCTTTTCCAAAACATCCTTAAAATCTCTATTATGTTATTTGTTATACTGTAAGACATTATATTACACTTTCAAAACTTTAGTTTACCTGTGATATTCATCTTTGGAAGGTTGTACATATTTTTCTGCTCCTGTGTCTCCTAACACATTGCCTTTGACCAAAGAAAAGCATAATAAATGTGTAATGAATGAATAGGCAGTGGATCAATGGATGCCTAATGTCATATATGAAAAAAACTCATAGACACTGGTGATTTATTCAGACTGTTCTTAGTCATTTATCAGGTGCTATTTATTGTTTTATATATAACCCTTAAGAGCTTAATGTCATCTAGTATTCTAGGAGAGAAACGAAGAAAAATACATGCTCACGATCCATTGATGTGCTTAAAAAAAGGTCTCATTTTCACAATAATCATGTTAGCTATTTGAAGCTGAAATTTGATTATTGTATTCTTTATTTATTCAGCCCCAAATTCAGTTAATTTCATCATATACTTTTCCAGAATATAGTTGTAAATGAAAGAACAGTCTGGGAAACTGATTTTTTTTCCCACCAGAATACTGATTTTTTTTCCCACCAGAATCTCCAGCTAAATATTTTCTCATGTTTGGAAATGCAGCAAAGGATTACAACGGGATCAATGAGAAGTCATAAAATATTTGTTAAGTACCATTCTCACAGATTGAGTCCATTTTCCCAGAGAATATTATTAGTAACTTTCAAATTGCTCATAAAACTGCATGTTTCCACTTAAAAGTCCATCATACTACCTAATAGCTAATCTGCCATTAAAGCAAATTTAGCATCTGCTGTGATAAATGTGCTATTACTTGAAAGAGGGAGGGGGTAGGAAATTCTTTGTAGAAGTGCACACTTACTGGCCATGCCATCTTTAGCATCCAATTACCCTTCCTTTCTTCATTTGTCATTGTTGAGTACAAGCTAAGGCAAGGAAAGAATCACTTGTTTTACACAGCTACAAACCAGTATTTCCAGAGCCATTGGAAGCGTCATCTCTCTTCATGAGGAAAATATTCTAAGTTTATCACATATTATCTATGAGCAGAATTCCTGGTGAGATATGTTCCCTTGAGTCATCTTTTACCTCTCTATAGGAATCTGGTACTCCAGCAATATAAATAGCTAAATTTGTGATGACCTGAGACCAACTGGAAGCCTCTAGCTCTTGCATGAAGGTGTGGTCCTTTAATCAACAGAGGAAATTATATCATTTGGAGCCCATATTTAAGATGTAAACAAATAATTGTTTGGCAATGGTCTGGGATCATCTGATACATTTATTCCGACTGACTTCCCTCCATCAACTTATGAGCAAAGGGCTATTCCGCATGCCATATTCAGTGTCTGAATCATCTGGCTTCAAACACATGCTCCATCTTTGAGTAGCTAGGAAGTTAGGTAATTCTTACACAATTCTCCTTCTACCACCCATACCCAAGATTCCACAGCACAAAGACACTATGTCTATTTCTCTGAGTATTATTTTTCCTGGTGTCTATGTGATAGGCCAACTTAAACAGATGTATCTACAAGGGAAACTCCCAAAGCTATCCAAGTTCTCTTCCTCACCTTCTCTCTCACCTCCATTTTCCTACCATTCTATTGCCCTTCATCTTTATTAGTACTAAGCCCAGCCATGCTTATTATAATATTTTTAAAAATGTGTCACGTACAAATCATGGAATTTATTGCAGAAACAGGATGAAAACTTATGACTAGCAAGAGTTTTGAGGTTAACATACTGAATGGTGCTGACTGACCTTTTGATGCTTTCTTATCTAATAGATGCAGGGATAAATTTCAAAGGATGAAAAGAAGTAGGAAAAAAAATCAAACCACTCTTTGGATACAACTCTACTTTACAACAAGCAAACAGAAACCTAGACTGATGCGTTTGTGGGTCTGAGTACCTCTTCCTAGGTACATTTGCTAAATCTCTTCCTTTGTCATTAAAATGCGGCTGGAACCTACAGTGGCTTATCTGAAGTAATTTGGAAAGGTGAGTACAGTGGATTCTGTGGCTCTCCATCTGGTTGTTCCAACTCTTCCTTCAGGGACGAAGCATTGTTTCCTTTGGATAACAGAGTGTGGGTGTCTGACAGTTGTGGATTGTAATCCTCTCAACAAGTTGCTCCTCACCAAAGAGTTTCATTAGACTCAAGGTTATGCCCAATTCTGAAAGTTGTTTCTATCTACTGACAATTCTGTCTTTCTCTTCATGGCTGCCCTAACACTAGAAGAGCCCTCTGGTGTCAACGGACGTCTTTTTGACATCTTCATACACAGTTCAAATTCCAAACAAGTGTTGAACCTGATTATGGCCCAACAAGCTTCATCCCCTCCCCCACCCAAGACCATATACAGAAAGGCTCCATCTCAGGGTTTGTGTATGCAGTAATCTCACTTGGGACTGTGAGCAAATCCTTTTCCCTTCTTTGAAAATAGCAGAAATATAGTATTTGAGTTTTGGGCTATAGCTTTTATTCTTAGAAATGGATTGTTGGACTGTATTCTTTTTGGAGGGATAGTTTGCTCATCCTAAATATAGTGTGGGGAGGGCCTTGGTTCTGCCTCAAATGATGTCAGACTTTTTTGACTCCCCATGGAATGCCTTACCCTCTTTGAAGGATGGAGGGGGTGGGGAGGAGAGAAAGTTGGGGGAGTGGGAGGAGGGGAGAGAGTTGGAACTGGTATAGGTATGTAAATGAGAAAAGAACATTTTTTTAAAAAAATAATAATTAATTAAAGAAATTGGAAATGGGAAACATACCATGGCTCAATAATTATTTTATAAAACATGCTGAAGTATTGTAAATCTCTTTTAGTGGAATGAAATATAGAGTAAAGGTTGATTTTATGTATATTATAACAGCAAAAAGTATATAATACAAAAATGTGTAAGAAGCATAAAAAAACAAAAAAAACGAAAGAAAAAATGTGTAATATAAACCATGTTTTTAAGTAAATATTTTCAAGCAAGCCTTTGTTTCTCTAGAAAAAATAAAATCTCAATAACGGAAGAGAGGTAAAAAAAATAGTGAAAACTAAGCCAAACTGCAGAGAGTACAAAAAGAGTTTTACTAACAAGAGGCTTTCAGAAGTCTTAGTAAGAAAAGTAAGTGGAAAAGACAGAATAAAGTGTCACTGTGTGTTTGTAAACTCTCGGGTTGGATATGGTGAAGCTCAACTGCAATCCCCATACTCCAGATGTGGAAGCAGGAGGATCAGGAGTTCAAGAACATCCTTAACTACACAGTAAGTATAAGGCCAGCTTCCATGATATGGCACCCAGTTTCAAAAAACTGAAAGCAAAATACAACTTCAGACATAGTGAGAAAGGAATTTAAATGCAAAATAAACACCATTATTTAGAAAAGATAGATCTCTTTAAACTAACCAAAGTTTTTTATATTCTTTCTTCTGTTTGATACAACTCTTTTCACTTGTGGTTTTCCTTCAGTAACTTTGGTTGTTCTTTTTTCTTTTCCTTGTCCTTTTTTTCTGCCTTCTTTATTATTTTTATGCCCAGTGTATAAAACCAACCCCTGCCCCAACCCTTTAGTCCCCACTGAAACAAGTTAACACAGTTCTTGCTTGCAGGCTGCCTCTTCCATTGAACTTTTTATTTTATTTTCTAAAGGTGCTTCTTGCCTAAATCTTTTAGCATTGTTAAAAACAAGAACCAGAGAATGCTTAAACTAAAGTTGTCTTTGAAAAGACAATTGTAAATTGAAGCATATTCTTTTATGTTCCTCACCTATGTCCTCTCAAATTAAAGAGTGAACTGTCTCCCCAGTAAATAACAGTGTCTCCAAGTCACTCCATGCTCGGCAACAAGGGAGGCCCTGGATCCTGGTAAGTAGCAACAGCTGATTTAGCAGTCATGGATGGTCCTACATCTGAGCCCTGACAGAGTAACAGAGGGTCTTATTGACTGTCTCTGGCTTTGAACCTTGTTAGTAGACACTGTTTTCAGTTGACTTACCCTGGAGTTTTAAGCCAGAGACAATGCTGAACATAGTGTCAACTGGTCCTGGTGCCAGACAGATCAGAGGCCCTGCAATATTTACAGTTCCCCATCTTGGGTTTCCATAAATGAAATGGCCAGACTGAATGGAGAAAATCAAGGCCCAGCTGGCTAAAACCACAACTGGCAGCCAAATACTTGGGCAGGTTCCAAGAGCTGGTGTTTAAAGAGGCCAATTTACAGAGAAAATTCCAACCAACAGAGCGACAGCTGCCACAGTAGCTTCAACATGAAGCTGTAAAACCTTCCTTGGCTCAAACGATTTTCATTTCCAAAGTTTGTAAGCTTACTGATTTCTTCAGAAACATTCTAATCTTAAGAGTAAATCCCTTAAAAATAGCCCGTTCTTCACAGACATAATAGTAGTAAACTTGTTTTATATACTTGGTTATGTTGGATACTAGGGATGGGGGCTATCCTCTTATTTTTGTTTAAGTCCATTTAGAAGAATAAGCTGTTTTGAAAAGTTTCTCAATTTTTAAAGGATCCACAGAGAAACAAGAAAGACCTAAGAACTTAGGTAAAGTAGTAGGATAGAGAGTTTTGCCAACTTAAACTAATTTTGGAGGTTCCTAATACATCTTGAGGCCAACTGTAAAAAAAAAAAAAAAAAAAAAAGATTGATTTCCTCTTATACATAAAATATAACTCCAGCTTTGGTAGTTTAGGAAATACTCATTAGTCTTCCTGGGGGATGGGAAGATGGAAGAGTCACGATGAAACATTAGAACTTTAGTAAATATGCTAATGGCTTTCTTCCCCCCTTTTACTAGGCTTCAATAAGGGCAACCACCAGGAACAGGCCATTACTTAACCCTGGGCTCTCTGAAGGGTGCCAAGTCAGAAATACAACCATATCCTGGTGATGGTTGTACATGTTATATGACCATCTTTTTTTCACAGGCCAGGAGCAAAGGGGTTTGAAAGCGATTTAGCAAAGCTTCTTTCTTTCATATACACACATGCACACATAAGTGACTGAGGGAAAGAGAGGACAGTCAGAGAAAGAAGCAAGGGGTCCCACCAGGTAGTACCCCCAACCACTGTTCTTTGACTATAATTCCGGAAACAGATAAAGGCAGTAGCTAGAAGACATTACCTCGATATAGGGCACGATCTTGCAGGAGAAATCCTCCAAAAGCCACTTCTTGGTCAGCTCATGGAAGATGACCAGGGGTAGGCAGAAGAAGATGATGAGAAAGTCCCAGAAGGCCAAGTTTGCTAAGAGAGAATTGGAGATGCTCCTCATGTAGTAATTGTGGCACACGATGCACATCACCGCCAAGTTACCAATGATACCAGTCCCAAAGATCACCACAGATAAGCACATGACTGCATAGGCGCCATAGGACTCCTGGGTCAGGGGGTAGAAAGGGTTCTTCAGTCTCACACGCCTGCTTGTGCTGTTTCCACGTCGCGGACCCCCTTGGTCAGGGATCCAGTCATCTACAGACCCGTTTTGTGGCAGTGCCCTGCCTGGGGGAGCAATGGTCCTCCCTTCGTGCCCCGCTGGAGGCTTTTGGTGGGAACCCTGGAGTTGTCCAGTTCTCCGTGGCCAGTAAAAAAGATCTCTGGGTTCAGGTTCTATTTTCACACTCTTCTCCTGGCTGCTCCCGGGAATTCCAGCGCCCCTGGGACTCATCTCTTCCCCCTCCGAAGTCTGAAGGAAGAGTTGGAGGTCCGTGGGGTCCCTTCTCCCCAAATTTCCCAATGGCTCTTTACCCTGTGCACCTTTCCACCTCCAGGCAGCAGGTGGCTTGGTTGGAGGACCCAAGGGACCAGCGGCTGCGGCACCTGCCGCCTCTTCACTCACACCTGTCTTGCCGTCTCGGGCCGGTGGGAGGTCCCAGGAGGTCGCCCCTCTCACCTCTGCTTCCAGTTTCTCCCTGGGCATACGAACTCGCAGAATGTCTCTCGCAGAATTTCCTGTTTCCCGGGCATCCCTGCTGTGGCGTTGGAGCAGTAGGGGACAACTGCCCCCGAGACAAGTTCCATTCCTGGCCTCAGAAACAAAGCTCAGGGCAGCAGAGACAGAAATCTTCATCAGCAGGAGGAGCAGCAGCCGCGATGTACGCGAGAAAGGCGCGCCCCGGGCCGGCATGGCTCAGCGAGGGCGCACCTAGTAGCCCCGCTCTTACTTAGCACCGACACCTGCTGCCAAACTTGGTGCAGAGAGTTAGACACATGTCACATACTCACCGCTGGGTAGTGGAGAGGAGGTGAAGACTACTGGGAAAGCAGGGAACAGAACGGGGGGGGGGGGGGGGGTCAAGAGCTCAACACACCCCCTACAATCCTTCCACGTTTGGCGTCCTGTGCATTTCGCAGTCAAATCTAACCCAAGCTCTGATCACCGGAAGGTTCCCAGGGAAAATAGCAGATCCAACCAGACTGACCTTGAAAAGTTGCAAACACCACCCGATTGTTTCCTAATGTTGCGACTGGGCACAGCCTGGAGGAAGCCCCGCGTTCCTCCCTGCCTTTGGGTGGTGGCTGCCTTCTTGGTAACAGTTGCTTTGCTATTTACATCCTTTTGGTACAGCTTTTTCCAGTCGCTAGTCGAGGTCTCTTGAGAGAAAGAAAAACAAGTCCCCTCCACCAGGGCACTGGCTGTCACAATCCCACTCCCGGCTGGCAGGGAACCCTTTACAAACAGAGCCAATGCTGGTGCTCAGAGGAAACTCTTGTCTGGTTTAACTCAGGCCACTTTCGAGGCTTCTGTTGCCAAGGAGAAGCCAGATTCGAAACCCGCGGCTGCTGTCAAAGTTGCTGCTCCTTCAGCTCAAAGTTGACAAGGGGCTATCGCCGGCGGTTGTGCATAGTGCCCAGGCGGAGTAGGCGTGGGGTGGAGGGAGAGGGAGGAGAGGGCGCTGCTGGTTTGTGCACAGTGCTGTGGGGTGTAGGAGCTTGTCACTGCCACCACCATCACAGCCCCGGCGGAGAGCGTGGTGCCTGGAACCGCCGCAGGCGGGTGGAGCGGTGCGTGGTCGCCAGGGGAGGTGGCCCGGCCTCTCCCAGCCGCTCAGCCACTGCTCGCGCTTCGCTCCAGGCCTCCTCCCTCTCGTCCTCCTTCTAACAGAGCTTCTGGTTTGTGGAGAGAAGGGATCCCCTGGTGGTTTTACCACACACTAAACCCACACATGTTTCATTCAAGCGGTTCACAGCGGCTTTCACTCGGAAGTGCGACCAGGGAGCAAGGGCGGCGGCGCCGCGGAGCCTGCGTGGCTAGAGGCAAGGGCATGAACTCCAACGGCTATTTCCCTAGATATTCCAACCAACCCAACCTAACCGTCCACCACCCAGGAGAGGGGAGGATCTCAGGACCCGGGGTGCTGGCGGGAATCCCTGGAGAACGTAGAAAGGGCGAGACTCTGCGATCTGCAACAATTGGTATCAGCTGGTGCGCATGCTCAGGCCTCAGACTACCCCCAGGGAATAGCGACACATTCACAGTCTTAGATTCCCTGGAGCAGCGGCAGAAGAGAAACAGAGTTCACAGGCTTCATTCAGTCCGTGAGAGAGAGGGGTGTAACGTGAGCAGTCTCCAGGCGCCCCATTGCCTTTAATATTGACTTTGAAAGCATCCTGCCCGGAGGTGGGAGTGAGGGCAGATCACCAGAGCAGAAGGAAAGCAGCATCCTTGATGTGCTGAGAACTGAGATCTGACAGCAGAGGGAGACCGAACCCCAGCAAGTTACCTTTCACCCCTGTATAGCCATCATGGTATAGCTAATAAAACAGACAAATACCCGCCCAATTAAGGGGTAAAAAAGAAGGAAGAAATAACATATTGTAAAATGGAGACAAACACAACAGAATTATCTAAGAATACAAGAGAAAATATGATAATTGTGATAAAGAGCCACAAACTGTATCCTAAGCACTTCGATTTGTGAATATGTGTTTACATGGCAAAGGGGACTCTGTGATGAGCTTCAACTAAATATCTGGAGATGGGAAGAGCGTCATAGTTTATAAAGTGGTGCATTACAACACAAGGACCCAAGAAGAGAAAGGTCACGTGGGTGGGGAGAGCTGAGAAGATGAAACCAGGACATAAGGCTTCAAGATGAGAACTGGGATAAGGAACACAAATGTGCCGCCTCCCCACCCTAATTCCTGCCTCCAGCTTCCAGAATCCATTTTTCCATTGACCCTGATAAACTTAAATGCATTTTTCAGAGCAATGATACCACAGTAATGAACAAATCAATTTGAAAATGTAACAACAGGATTAATTTTACAGAAAAAAAAATACAAAGTCCTCAAAATAGCTCAAGGAAAAAAATTGCAGAAACAGTAAAGCCATCACATTAAAGAGACCAAATCAGTTATCAATGTGTACTCATAAGAAAGTGCTGGGCCATAATCTAGTCTTAGGACTAAATGTACATTTGTGCAAAATATTTGAAATGTACCATGTTCTCTTTAAAAGCCATGGTGACATTATAATTAGTCAACATCCGTCAGTGAAAAATAAATTCCAAATTAGAACCTATAAGATCCATATTCATTTGTACATTCTTCAATCCATTTATATATGTTAATTGTCCCAAATTAGTTAAATAGCAAAATATTCTGGGTAGGTTCATTAGAGCAGATCAGTGAACAAATTAAACTTATTTTCTCACTGAAGTTGTACTCTTTTGGTAGAGACATAGTAAACAGATAAATACTATGCATTGTGTTTATGTTAGATGGTGTGGTATAGAGAAAGGAAGACTACGGAAATGGAGTTGTAGCTAGAGATGAACCCTACTCAGTGGATGCATAGGATCCGGGTGTCCCTTCCTAGATGGCAAGACTGTTAAAAGTAGCATGAATAATCACAAGATGTTCAGTTACCCAGGTTAACAATCAATAGAGAAACTTGCACAAACTTATACAGGAATTTGATGGGTACTAGCATAACAGATGATGGGAATCTTTGAAGAAGTCAACAAAAGGTGTCAGGAAAAGTTGACAGACTTATTTTCTTTCCTTGTGCTACCTATGAAGCCCACATCAGATTAAAGACTTAGATACAAAAATTAAGTATTTACGGCTTAGAGAAGGATAGTTAAGGCACTGTCATCACCACATCAGAGTAAAAACAGCTTTACTAAACATGATAGAATAGAAGAAAATAATGACAAATATGACTACCGTAGGGTTTTCCCATTTCTGAGTTAGTAAGGCCGTGATCTCTACAGCCAAAGGTTGAAACTGCAATGTGTTTGGGAGTATTAGGGGTCCTCATAGTGTGCACCAGGTAAAGAAAAACCTAACTTTAGCTTTAGTTTAGTAGTTTAGTTCTTATGAGTCAGAAGCACTTCTATGTTACAAAATCACAGCTGCCATGAGAAATCTGATATAAATTCTATGTGAGGACATTTCCAGAAAGGTTTAAGTGAGGTGGAAAGATGAACCCTGACTATAGGCAGTACCATTTCATGGGTTGCAGTTTCGGGCTGGATAAAAAGAACCCAGCTGAGCACCAGCATTCCTTTTTCTCTGTGTTCTGACCACAGACACGATGTGTCTGGGAATTCACTCTCTGCCACAATAATCTGCCTCCCCTTTAAACTGTGAGCCAAGATAGGCTCCAGCTCTGTTCGATACCCCTAAAGAGACTGCCAAAAGAGGTCCTTACACATCCTGTAGCCAACAGAAGGGTGTAATATGTAATTTTTGAAGTTTGCCCTGGGACTAAGAGGAGAAATTATTATAGCATGGCCCAGGAATGCTGTGACATTGTTGTCTACCTTTCTGTATTTTCCTTAATACATCCTACGACATCCTATGAAGCGCTTCATAATCTTATTCTTGTGTTGATGCTCAGACAGGAAGACTGAGCCAGCAGCCTCAAAAAAGCAAAAGTGGTAAGGGGAAAAAAACTGAAAAACAGATGGTCAAGAAGTAAAATGTGGAATTTCACGAAAAGTAAGTCCCAAATAACAAGCAAAGTGGAGAAAGTGCTCAACATGAGCTTGTTCGATAACTGCAAATAGAAATACAAATAAAAATGTACTTCTTGTAAACTGTAACTAAATAAATAAGGAAGACAATTTCATTTGAGAGCCTGGAAAGAAAATGAGAACTCACGGGCTGCTGTTGAAGGAGAAAGTAATTTGTCAATACCTTAAAATATTGCAGGTTTACATCCTATGAATTCAAAACACAAGGTCAAGAATAAAACCTTGTGGAGCTCTTGTGTGTCTTATAACGATTCCTCCCACTTATTTCTATGAGAAACAACAGCAGCCAGAATTCCAAAGGAATAATGTAAATGACAACCAAGATAGGAATGGACATTTTCATTAGAGTGTACGCAATGAAACAGCAAACTAGACGTGCATGTCATATCAACCAGACTGATCCAAACACCATGAATATAAGAGAAAAGGATCAGGATTCGATGGGTTTGCTAATCTGTGCCACCATTTGGGTTATGCATATTATAAGACGTAGATAGAAAGGACACATCTTTTTTTTGATCATTAGTCCCTTCAGAAATAGGCAAAAGGTGATGGGATGCAAAGAACCTTCTATTGTAATTAAAGTATTTTTTAAGAATCCCAAAACAATAGCTAGGTTAATTGTAGACTAGGAAAAAAGTGTCAGAATAAAGTCTGTGGTACTATTTTCCCTCTCAATTTACCTTAAAGTTGGCGTTAAATATGTAAACAATTTTTTTTCTCTTCTTCTTCCTCTGGATGAGCTTAAATGCTCCACTACCTTCCATATTACTCATAAAGGAATAGAGGCTGAACTTATAGGGAGAAAACCCCTTTATGTCCTTCCTAGACGCTCCAGCTGGCATCATTAAAGTGGCAGAACACAGTTCCAAGTAGACAGTTATGCATCTGTGGCTTATGCAAACACCAGAGGGATGCTTGTGTGAATCTGCACGCCTCCTCCTTTTCCCCAAGCATCCCCTCCTCCACCAGAACAATGATGCCTTCCTGTCTGGATGGATGCCATGTCCTAGCTCCTTCAGTTTCACAGTGAGCATGAAGAAAGCCATGGGGAGCTCTACTGAAGCCAGCACAATATCAATTTTTTTTTAGAAAAATGTAATTTTTCTTCTAAAACACAAGGATACAAACAGCTGCTTTCAGATTTGCTCACACAATATATTATATTGATTAAGTGGATATGAAAAGACAATATAAAATATAAAATTTCAATGGCATTGATAATCCAGCTATTTGTAATTCTTATCAGAATTTAAACACCATTAAGAATATATAAGCCTTACTGGGCAATGTGTATGATAAATAAAAGTTTGAATTAATGGGTTTATTTTCTAAGGAAGTTTAGAATACATTCAAGAAAGAAGTAAAACAAACACCTTTCAAATGAATTCCCAAGGTTTCTCACGGTTGTTATAATTTTAAAAATAGGAAGAGTCATAGCTCATCTACTTCTGAAGTTTCTACTTCAGAAGTCAAATCAGAAAAGAAGTTAGCTACTCAGTGTCTGAATTAGAGCAGAGGTCATTTATCTCTACATAAAGGACTGGTTTTGGTTATGGGTATTTTCCCTGTCGGCATTCTATAAGCTTTGTATTACATAGTATTAAGCTTTATAAAAATGAATACATGTAAATTATTACATGTCTCAGTATTTCTATGAAATCTATTATGCTCCATTTAGTGTCTGATTTGCCAAAATAAAACATATTAAAGTAAATTACTACTTCAAATTTTAAGATACATCATTGAACAGAAGATAATTTATGCAGTGGCCAAATACTTTTTCCCTTTATGCTTCAAATAATTAATAAAACACTTTATTCACAAGAGGACTTTTAACATGCTGCCAATAGATCTTCATCTGAGATTCAACTGTCCTATTTTGATTTTGACGTTTATTATGGAAAATTCTCTTTGTCCTTAGTTATCAATTATTACTTCGCAAAGCTTCATTCACGTACCTATTATTCTATTAATTATTATTTTTCACATATGAAAACTTATTTAGAATTAATAGGAAAATATTTTTGTCAGAGCTATAACATCAAAATAATTATACCTATATTTTAAAAATCAAGATTAAAGTATTTATATTTGGAGGCATCCTGAGGTACACACGATCCTATCTCAAAAGGAAAACAAAATAAAATATTTTTAAATGAAAATTATACTTTATGGTAGAAAAACAAGTAGTTCTTGGACTACATAAAATGTGTTTTCCCCATAATACTACACTGTGTAAAAAGCCAAAATACAAAAAGAAACAAAATTGAAGATGAAGTAACATGTACATGACCAAATATTTCCAACTTTTTTATGGATGCAAATGCTCAAGAGATATGGCCTCTTTTCTCTTTGAAAATCCAAAGAGAAACAGATGATTTGATACTTACTCAGCCCTGAACCAATCATCATTTAAACAGGAGCCCAGAGCATCTCAGGCTTCAGTTTGTCAGGGTTGCACAAGTGACGGATTGTCTCTAGCAATCACATTGCTTTAGTTTTGGTCCTTATATACAGAACTCATAATGCATGGGTACTTCCTTAGAAGATATAATTTGAGAAATTAGCTGCAGACTAGAACAAGGAATGCTGAGAAGACAATAAAATCATCTTGCAAAGATTGGAGACCAGCACATAGAGATGCCCATGAAAGAGAGAATTTTAAGCTGAGGGTTCTAAGAATTCTAAGGATGGGAAGAAGGAAAAAGAGAGCACAATTGCATACACAGACGACAGGATAAAGCTAACGAAGTAGCAAGAGTACGGTGAGGCTCGGAATAGAGGCAGAGGTGGCAGAGTGTCTTTTAGGAGTGAATTCACAAGGTGTTAATATTTAACCAAGAGCAGGGCCTCACAGGCTGTCCTATGGAGTTCCCTGCAGCAATAGAGCCCAGCAGGGTGTAAGGAAATATTTGGGCTCCAAACCAGCCTTTCTCTCTACTTTCTGATACAGCTTTGTTCTTTCTTCCTGCATTCTGGTTTCCTTTGTACATCAGGCATGTGATAACATATACCTGCCAACACTTCTTATTTAAGCTTTGAGAAAGCCAGTCATAAAAAAAAGAATGGCCTAATTATTTAGTTAGGGGCTCAACATTGACATGTGACCATCCCTGGACTTTTCATGTATAGCCAGAGATGTGCAAGGCTAAACTGCACACGGCTTGCATGGGCCCCATCACAGTTGTGCTATGCAGAGAAGCATATTCAAAGACAGAGCAATTGTGAGGCTTTTCCCTGGAGGAGGAGATCTGAGCCTGCACTTCATAAGGGGGACATTTGGGGTCCAGCCCCAAGATCCTCTTCAGTCTTCAAACTGGACACTAGAGCAAGCAAAAGGAACTTAGGATATTCTGCGGAAAAGTAAGTTCTCTCACATCATGCTGTTCCTAACAAATCCATTTATTCTTCTGCCTCTATTCTAATTTTCCTGTCTTAATTATAATTCTTCCAAGCCTCTATTCCTCTAGCCTGCAGACTCTCTTTTCCCATGTGGGGCTTGAAGAAATGATAATAATTACAAGAGGTACTTCTCACTGGTCAAAAGCATATTCCTAGGATAAGCAATAAGGAGCTTAGCCATTTACCATAGCAACACAAGGTTTCAAGTTTACAGGAATAAGACTGACCAGACTGGGAGGGAGGGGGCACAGTGCACAGTGACAAACTTTGAGACATAGGTCTATTGTCAGCAGGCTTGGCAAGTGAAGACGTGGCATGCTTTTCATAGGGTGCTTTGTGTAGTAACCTAGGTTAGACACCTGCAACTTTGACCTTGTGTATAGCTGTAAAGTTTTAAACATATGATATATTTTTGAAAAGCCTTTAGTCTAGTTTGCACTTGCTCTAAGGTAAAAGTGAACCAAGCTAATTTTGTGCAGTTAGTCTGGCCAGAAGGGAACAAAGCAGGCTTTTAAGTGTCTACAGTTCTCATGGGACAATAGATCTAGTTACAAAGCATGTCCTCGTATATTTTCTATGTATCAAAATTATACACACAAATGAAAAGACATCTTCCTGGCCACACACAGATATAGGTGCACTGAAGCTTGAGATGCAGTCATGAGATTACATATAGACAACACAGTAGGTTACACACTACAAGGCAGGTATTGGGGAGAAACCAAGCTGCTTTAGCAAATGTGAGTAACAGTTTCCAGAGTCGATGGTCCTGCAGGCTTTACCTGGACAGGATTACATCCTTCAGAGAATTATTCCTCTGGTGGGTTGACATCTGAACACTAGTTGCCACCTGCTGCAACTCTCACGGCCTCTGGCAACTTCTTATAGTCTAAATGATATTCTGATAACAGAAAAGATAACACATGTAAAATGTACACAGTGATGTATACAGCAGTTGTTGCCTTAAATAAAAATGGAGTTTATACAAATTTAGTACCCTTTTTTGATCCTAGATATTTAAATCTGGATAACAGTTGAGTTTTTGTTGTTGTTGTTTTGTTTTGTTTTGTTTTGATTTGATTTTTTTTTTTTTTTGGTTTTTCAAGACAGGGTTTGTCTGTATAACAGCTCTTGCTTTCCTGAACTTTGCTTTTGTAGATCAGGCTGGTTTCGAATTCACAGAGATCTGTCTAATTCTGCCTCCTGAATGCTGGGATTAAAGGCATGCACCATGACCACCCAGATGGATAAAAAAATTCTTGCTTTTTCATCACCAAGCAATAATGTGTTGTGTTCACTTCCCACACAGGGTTTTTTTTTTTTGTTTTTGTTTTTGTCTTTTTGTACATTAACAGATTGCCTCAGTAGACTACAGAAAGAAAACATTTTGACCCCTTCTCATCTGGACTATGTGAATCTTCAAAGCCCAGTTAGAGGTGCAGTCCTCTGTGTAGCTTTCATAGGAGGGGAAGTTATATTTGGCCCGTTTCCCAGGAGGTACCTGTGACCTGTGCTTTGTTTATCTGACTCTAGGATAGATGATAGGAGGCAGGTACAAAGCAAGTCTCCTCAATGAGCTTGAGTTGAAGTGGAATGAAACAAGTATAGTATTTAGGAAAGACTTGGAGATCACAAATAAAAAAGAAAAAGCAAGCAATAACCAGAGACTGTGAACCAGAATATCCCTTTTGTATGAGATCCTCTGCCAAGCCGAGGCTGTTCATTGAAGCTTTTATCTACTGATTTGTTTTGACAGGGTCTCAAACTATAACCCAGATTGGTCTAGAATTTGCTATGTGGCACAGGGTAGCCTTGAATGCTGGAGCCTCCTGTTTCAACCTCCCAAATACTAGGAATAAAACAAGCATCACTATCCCCACCTAAAACCTATTCAGACTTACAGGCTTTCATATATTTCAATGCATATATACAATGTACAAAACTAAAGTTTAGGTAAATAATTATCTTTTCTAATCTTGCTGTTCAAATCCTCTGTTCTAGGTAATATTTCCCTTAATTTTCTGTGCATTATCATCTATATTGCCTTATTATGACCAGACACACTGGAACTTCTTAACTCCTTTTAATGATGAATTAGAACTCACTGACTGGTTGCTGGGAAGATGGTTCAGGGGTAAAGAATCTAGTACTACTTTTGCCATTGCCTTGTATTTCAGCAGCCATCTGTCAGTGGATCATAGTAGCCAATACCAGCTCCAAGGGACCAGATGCCCTCTGCTGGCTCCTGAGATCACTGCGCTCACTACCTTCTTAAACATGAATAACTTTTCAACAACAATAACAAGACCTTTAAAGAACTCTCTGACCAGCCCTTCCCCATCTGTCACCACCACCATCCTACCCTAGCGTCCTTGAGATTTCCACGTTTAGGTGACACAGATGAGTGACATCATATGCAGCTTGTCTTTCTTTATAAAGGCAGTTCTTCATTTTCAAAATTAAACACAGAATTTTGGAGACAAAATAGACAAAAAGTAGTATTTTTATTTCTAGCAAGTTCTATAACTCTTAAGGTGCATTTTAAAAAGGCAAAACAGAGGTGTTTTTTTTTATTCCAAGGCAGGTCCTTGATATTTTGTAATTGTTTGTAAAAAAAAAAAATGGCCACAATCTGAAAATATTGTCAGAAAATATAATGTCATATTATATATATAACACTAAATATATGAAGTTTAGTGTTTTCATTCTGAAAAAAACTTCAGAAGGAAGCTATATCCTCCAAATGCTGCTTTGATCTAACTCACTGTTCTCTAATAAGGTACCCTAAGTACTGTAGAAACAGGGCAGATTTTGGTAACAGTTGTGAGTTTTCTATCTTGGGTTATATTGTGAGTATAGGGCTAAAATTCAGAGCCTCTCTAATCTTCCCACATTGATATATCCTCATTTGGAAACTGCTGAAAGAACACTAAACCATGTGATGGTAAATAATTATTTAAATATTCATGATTTACGTATGAATGTTTTCCATATATTGTTTAAGATTCATCTTTTGTACATTTATTTAAATGAACAACATCTAGATATTCTTCTCTCTATAGATTAATTTTTTATTTGTTAAATTTATTATTTATTCATTTTACATCCTGATCTCAGTTTCCCATTCCCCCTCTTCGCCTGTTACCTCCTCTCCCCTTTTCTCTGCCCACCCCTATTAACTTCTTCTCCTTTTCTGCTCAGAAAAAGGCAGGCCTCCCATGGCTATCAACAAAACATGGCCTACAAACTGCAGGAAGACGAAGCAACTCCCATTGTATTAAAGCCTGTGCAAGGTAACCCAGTAAGAGGAGTGGGGTCCCAAAAGCCAGTAAAAGAATGAAAGGCAACCCCCGTCCCCACATTTAGGAGTCCGACAAGTAGACCAGGCTATACCAATGTCACATATACGTAGAGGATCTAGGTTAGTCTCATGCAGGCTTCCTGGTTGTCATTTCAGACTCTGTGCACTCCTATGAGCCCAGGTTAGTTAATTCTGTAGGGTTTCCTGTATGTCTTTGACTTCTCTGGCTCCTCCCTCCCTCTCTTCAGCAGGATCCTCTGAGCTCAGGCTAATGTTTGGCTGTGGATCTCTGCATCTGTTCCCATCTGTTACTCGATGAAGCCTCTCTGGTGACAACTGGGCTAGTCACCAATCTTTGCCATAGCAGAATATTATTAGGCATTGTTATGCTGACATTTAGTTCTATCCTAGAGATTCCATTTTGTACCCGTCAGAATGTCTAAGACCAAAAACAACTGACAGCGTATGCTGAGGCAGATTTGGAACCATGAGGACACTCCTCCATTGCTGCTGGGAGTGCAAACTTGTACAGCCACTTTGAAAATCAATATGACGAAATTGGAAATTGATCTACCTCAAGACCCCATTATACCACTCTTGAGCATATATCCAAAGTTTGCTCAATCATACCACAAGGACACTTGTTCAACTATGTTCATAACACCTTTATTCATAATAGTCATAACATGGAAGCAACAGCCTATATGTCCCTCAACTGAAGAATGTATAAAGAAAACATGTTACATTTACTCAATGGAGTATTACTCAGCTGTTTAAAACAGTGGCATCATTAAATTTGAAGGCAAATACATGGAATGAAAAAAATTAACCTTAGTGAGGAAACCCAGTCTCAGAAAGAAACATGGTATGTACTCATTTATAAGTGGATAATAGTTATAAAGTAAGAGATAACCATGCTACAATTCACAGACCCAGAGAGGCTCAAAGGAGTGGGGCGAATGCTCTGATCTCCCTGGAAAAGGGAAATAGAAGACATCTCATGGGAGGATTTGGGCTGGGTAGGGATAGGAACATGAGGGATTAGGTTGGGGGCTGATGGAGGGGTAGAGAACTGAATAAAATGATAAGAAGTGGAGCATTTTGAGGTCAGGTATAATCCTCTTGCAAGGTAAACTCCCAGGAATCTACAAAAATGACCCCAGCAATCCTAGCAATAGTATTCCTCAAGTGGCCAGCTCCTGTGACCAGGCCTAACTTCCAGAGGAGGGATAATGAAACCAACCCAGCCGCATAACCTTCCATCTGTCCTGCCTATGAGATGTGTTGGGTTAAGTGTGGCACAGAGATGGTGGAAGTAGCCTCCAAACCATGGCACGGAAGTATGTCCACCCCTGACAATGCCTGGAGTGCCAGGACAAAGAGACTGGAAAGCCCAGAAATCTATCTATAGACTTTATATTGATACAAATATTTGAGTTATAAAAAATAATGTCTCCTTATAAATGTATTCTGTCCTATTTTATATGATGTATACATTATTAGATACTAACATGAACTGTGCTTAAATGGTTGTGTTGGACTGATCCATTCATAAAAGCTTATGAAAACTTAACTATTATTTCTTATGACTTTATTTTTTTGATTATGTAAGTATGAGTGGAGTGTTGTGAGAGAGACAGAGAGGAGAGAGAGAGAGAGAGAGAGAGCGAGAGAGAGAGAGAGAGAGAGAGAGAGAGAGAGGGAGGGCGAGAGAGAGCGAGCGAGAGAGAGAGAGAGAGAGAGGGAGGGAGAGAGAGAGAGAGCACATGAGTGTAGGTCTCTGTAGAGTTCAGAAGAGGGTGCTGGATTACTCAGTACTGAACTTACAAATGGTTGTAAGTTATCAGGTTTTGATGCTGGGAACCAAACAGGTCCTCTGCAAGAGTAGAAAGAGTTCTTAAATACTGAGCCATTTCTCTAGCCTTTTCAAAGATTTTGGACTTAGAAATAATGTACAAATGCTTAATTTTTGTAGTAATTTTGTAAATGGTACAGTGCGTGTATGTTTTTACATCTCTATATATGTCCATATATTTGTATCCATATGAAAATATACTATCCCTGAAACCAAAAATAAATAAATGTTTTAAAGAAAATTGCATAGTCAGAATTAAACAATTGGTGGACTCTCCATTACTCTTCATTCCACCCATGCAATATGGTCCACCAAATCACTGGTGGGCTGCTCAACAATAGACTGGGACATTTTTGTTGACACTGTCTGCTGGAACTTTGTTGCTTCATTGGGTCAACAATATTACTCCCATCCCAGTCTTTTTCCATTCATTCTCATTAGGATATAGTGATCTCAATAATAATGGGTGGTACTGTGGTATTTTCATAAGTGTATATGTATCTGTACTTGAAGTACCTCAGTTCTATTCACCCTCCACTACTCCCTCACCTTCCCTTTCCAATCTTGTTCATCCTTTCCCTCTTTTTAAATAATCTACTTTCGTGCCTTCCTGTTGTTGTTAAGTCTAGACTCCACATATGAAAGAAAGCATGCTGCATTTGTCCCTCTAACACTGGCTCATTTTCCCTGAAAATCTGCTTCCTTATCTGTGAAATCCAGTTGTACTTGTCACTGTAGTTCTATAAGTAAGCATTATATAAAGAACTGCGTTGTGGCTGAGAAAGCAGAGCTGTTTGCTTTGAGACAGTTTTCAATGTTTTAAATGATATGTGAGATGATGACAAAATATTGGAAGAAGTTCAAATATTTATGTTTCCATATTCCTTTATCAGTGTTATGTTCTCACTGTAGTGAGATTCAAGCTGGAAATGTAAATAATGTGCTATGGTTATTGCTTGTACAAGAAAGAGAATGGAGGGGACTGAGGAGATGGCTCAATCAATAAACTATTTCCTGTATAAGCATGAGGACCTGAGTTTGGATCCCCAGTACCATGGGGAAAAGTGGTCCTAGTGGGCTCCTGTGATCTTGTAGTGCTGAGGAGGTAGAAACAGGAGGAAACCTGGAGCTGGCTAACTAGCTCATAAAGTCTAATCAGTTTGCTACAGGTTCAGTGAGAGATCTTGCCTCAAAAAAATCAATGAGGTGTCGATCCATAAAGAAAGACAACTGACTTTGACTTCTGGCCTACACACACACACAGAGAGAGACACACACACAGACACACACACACACGTACATACACACATACATACTCACACATGTACACTAATACACATACATACATCATGTACATACAAAGAAGAAGAAAGAATGAAGTGCTTGATTCAGCAGTGGAACCCATGTTCTTGGCTACCTTTTAAAAGATTAATGAATTAGCATTTATAGGTTTTAGTTTCAAATATGCTCAAGGTATTTATCAAACACTTTAAAAATAATTGCCTTCCACTTTAATAACTGTTGCAAGTTCTAAGTGAAGGAGAGGAGTTGCTATGACAGCTATTTAGACTGATGACAGCATGTCAATCACCTTAAGGTGCCTATCTTACTGATTCCTGTATTTGATCTTCAAAAATTCCTTTCTTTCTCAGTCCTTCTTTAATTACCAATAAGGCATAGGTACCCATAAGTTACACCAACCTCAATACAGTTTCCCATTCACTGTATACTGGTGTGCCATTCACACACATTCAGTAATCTTTACTATGAGAATTTACCATGTGGTCAATTACATAGTCTCTCAGTTTTTGGATTCTCCACCAGAAAATAGAATTATTTCCACAGTTTGTTGTTTTATGCATTTTAAAACACAAATAATGCTGTTTCTCGTATGGTTTGTGATGAACATGCTATATACAGTATTGGATTCATTCATTAAAAATGTAGAATATTTTTCTTTAGTAGTACTTCCATATATATATATATATGTGTGTGTGTGTGTGTGTGTGTGTGTGTGTGTGTGTGTGTGTGTGTGTGTGTGGTTGCATAAGGAAGCTTGATGTACTTATTGTCCCAGTTAGAGGAAAAGTTTATTTTGATTATTTTAAACCAAGAGGTATGAAACAGGCTGTGTAAAAAGAGACACAAAACCCCATAACATAGCTGTAAAAATCTTTGTCAAGTGAATGCATCCTTGAAAATACAAGAGAAAACTCAGTTGTTCTTCAATAGAGAGCCAAGAACAAATAACAAAATTGCAATGACAAGAGCAGCCTCAGGATGTAGGGGAAAGGTTGTTTTGTTGAGAGCAGATATTCTAAACAGTCTTCTTGGGTTTCTGCTAAAATCCCTGAGTTGAAACAAAGCCTGAGATCTTCTTCCACTGTGTGTTTTCACCAATGCATGGCTGCTGATCACAGCCTTTGCTCATGAACCTTCTCTGCAGGAGAGGCAAAGCCTTTGGGGAGAGGGATTTTCTATCAGAGTAGACATGCCATGGTAGATCTGTCACAGAGAGAGTCAGGCTGGCCGTTCTTCTCCCCGGGGGTGGTAAGAAAGGACACAACACAAAGAAAATGCTAACATTTTATTGAAGGCACTTGGTGAATTAGTAAGTGCCCTAAGAAATCAAAAGCATGAGAAGGAACAGACACTGGAATCTTTTGATTTAAAAATTCCAAAAAGATAAATTTAAAAAAGCATCTATATGTCTTCTGATGATCCAGTAGTACAAATACGTAGCTGACAGTACATGATTTTATACACGGCTCATATTCATTCATCCATTTTACAAATATTTATCAGATTTCTACTGCTCCAATGCACAGTGATGGGCTCTAGGGGGTTGCTGTGTCTGGGAAACATATATAAAGTCCTTTACAAATAAAACGTGGAAAGCACAAATATGACATCAAATATAAGGAAGCACTAAAGACATACATGAATAAATACACATCTAAAAGTTGTGTGTCTTTTCACATGTGTCACAATGTTGCTTAATGTATGAATAACATGTAGGATCTGTGTTCAGAAATGGTATAATTTGATATTCTTAACATAAAAAGAACAAAGAGAAATCTTGTTTTAAAGCCAATAGAATATGCAAACTATCAACTGTAAGGCTATTAGTTTCTGAGTGTATAGTGAGTAAAATATTCTGTAATTGTCAACATCAGTTATACACAAAAGTGAATAGTGCTCCTTTTAAAATGTTCAACATGGTGAATATGCAAAAGACTGGGAATATGAAAACTCTAAGCACACACTGTGCAGAGGACATTGAATAATATTAATGATATACAGAGCAATGGTCATGTACTGTTTTAGCAATGAGAATCTATTTCATAAAGTATTCCAATAAAGGCAATCCAGTAATAAATCTATAGAAATATAAACAATGTCAGTTATGATCAAGGCATCCATGCTGGATTTTGCGAACATTGCTGGCAGGAGGCATGCTCACTGAGTTTGAAGGCGATGCCTGCTGCAGCTTGATCCTGCATGACAGAACTTCACTTCATCCCACTCCACATAAAAACTCAAGAAGGAGATTATTTAATTTTGTGCTACCTACTTGCATATAGTAAGGAGTCAGGCATGAAGCCAGAATGTCCAGACCAGCCAGGCTAGTGGTGTGTGTGTGTGTGTGTGTGTGTGTGTGTGTGTGTGCGCGCGCGCGCGCATGTGTGTGTATAGGTGCATGTGTGTGTGTGTGTGCGTGTGTGTGTGTGTGTGTGTGTGTGTATGTATGTCTGTGTGTACAGGTACATGTGTGTGTGTGTGTTCTTTGATGATGGTAGAGGAAGCTACCCCCACCTGATTACATCCTTCCTTTCTTCAGGATGTGCCATTCCGCAGGGATGTGGGAGGCATGCAAAGCCATAGCTGCCCCCTAAACTCACTGCATCACCTCTGGCTTTGTGTAGCGGTTCTCTTATTCCATCTCTGAATTCTGTCACCACTTGCCCGTGCAGTTTCATTTCAACCTGTCAATCACATCAGTGTCCCATTTTGACAGCGTGGAAGGCTATTACACTAACTTCAGAAAGAAAAAAGAAAAAGAAACCAAGGCTATGGGCATTGCAATTATTCATTCAAATTTGAAGAGATTCTGCTAAACTCCTCTGTGTTCTGACAACGTCCAACCCTTATAAGAGAGAATGGATACTGATTAAAAAATATTGCATCCACAAATGTGCAATTGTAGCACTGAGTGTCGAGGCTGGGGGAGATTCATGTTATACATTAAAGTATCAATGTTGTTTCATGCATGTATGTGCATAAGCTCAGTGATTCTGGCAGTCTGTTTACCTTACTCACCTCACTAAGACCAATGGCAAACAAAGAGGTATGCATTTAACTTCCACTGAACATTTAAACCTTTATATTTCAGAATACCTTCTGATGTGAGTTATTTCACTAAGGTGAAACTGTGGAGTCTAGTTTGATGGGGAGATGCTATAAGAAGTAAGCTGTGATGGTACTTCTAAATAAAACTTACATTTAAACTGGTGAATTTGATTTAATCTATGTGCCCTCCTTGATGCAAGTGAGCCACTTCAATGAGTTAAAGGCCTGACTAATGCCGGAAGTTACAAAGTAATCCCACACTAGTTCAGAATTATATATAATAAAGGATTATTTACTTAGGGGTAGACTCAGATATCACAGTCCTAGATCACAGTCCTCTGCACAAACTGGGAACAGGAATCAAATCTAGCAGCTGGAAGTAAGAACCAGAAGCAAGAGCAAGAGAGTGAGCACATGCTTTACAGCTGCATGTATAGTATAAGAGACCACGCCCATATGGGCTGGTATCCTAAAGGCTATTGACTGAAGGAGCTCCCACAGCACCTTCTCCTTTTGTTTAAATAAGAGAGTTCCAAACCCAATACAAAACTATGTACACTAGGAACAGATATCAAGGGTAAAGTTAGAATTAGAGCCAGCATAAACAATATTAAGCAAGGAATATAGTCTAATGTTTTAATAAACTTTCTATCCTAAGGAGTCTAAGTCTTGTGTTGGAAATGGCTTTGCTAGATCATAAGAGGATGGTAACTATGACTATCTAATCTTCAATTCCATCGAAGGCCTGAGCAGGGAGATAATACTACTTGAGTAGGCAGGAAGTGCAATCAAACAGCTTCCAAAATGTGTAGTAGATGACAGAGAATTGCTTCCATCTGTCATGGTGGCAATGTTCTTTCTAAGGGATCTGGTAAAAGTAAAATGATGGTTAAATTTCAAGATTGCTGTTTTGTATAATTACAAATGATCTCTGAGTAATCAATAGGTCAATAGGTTTTTAGTTTTGTTTTGTTTTGTTTTTTTGAAATTCTTATTTGGAGTTCTGGCCAGAACATTGTAAGAAGGTGCACCATTTCCACAGCTGATACCCAAAAACCAGTCTCACAGTAGTGCTATCAGCATCATGATGTTGTATCTACCAAGTGGAGTCATTGCTGTGGGGCCCCATCTTCTTCCTGGAAACTTCAAAGATTACTGCAGGAAAATCTAATGTCCATTGTTGAAAACTTAAATATTATTTATATAGATATATATTCAATGGAAGATATGATATAGACAAAATGGACCTGGAGAAAAGTAAAATATTTCCTTAAAATCTATCTTCTTTCTATCCCATACCAGATGGCTCCTGATATGAGACAAAAATTCTGAAATTTTCTTTTAACATCATGCTTGGATTTAGAGAAGTATAGTCATTGTCTGACTCTAAAACCAGCTCTTATTTTTAAGTAGAGATGTATACATCTTCAGATAATCAAATTTCACCATGCAGATGATACAACATCATAAGTCAGATTTCTCTTTGCTTGTTGATTCTTTCTGGATAGCTATCTTTTTATCTTTAGGTATCTAGATGTCCAAGGTCTCTTAAACTCTTTGACGATGACTATTTTCCTGCAAAGATAAGAACTGAACCCTGCCCCAAACCTTATAAGGTTTTCTTACCACCTGCATAATTTTCACCTCTGTGGATAAGCTGTCATTTCTCTTTCTCAAGGGGTTTCTCCTTTTTCAAAGTGAATCTTTATTAATTTTGATGGTATCAATAGTTTTCTTTTCCTGTGGAAACAAGAGCAAAATCCTTTCCCCAGCATAGCACATCTCCTGGTTTCCATTGTGAGGTCAACACATCCTTGAAATATACTGGCTGATTTATTTTTTTCATCACAAATAAGGCTTTATTTGTCACTATTAAACATCTGCATTTCACACAGACTCTTGGACTGGTGGTTCGTACCCATCAGCTCGCTCAACCTTAGCACCCGTCTCATCACCAGTAGTTTTTCCAGAACTACCGCCTTCACCATGGAGCTCCATGAGTTTTCCCAATTCAAACTTGGGTTTCTTCAGCATTTTTACTTTTCTAACAAAAACATCATGAAGAGGATAAATGGACTGGCAAGCCTTTTCTATGTCTTTCCCGATGCTGTCTGGAATCAATTTATTAACCACTTCCTTCAAGTCGTTGGTCTGCACCTCTCGGGTCATGATCTCCATCATCTTCTTCCGGATCTGGCGGACCTGCTGGTGCTGTGCATACGAGGTCTTGCGGATCTGATTGTTGCGTTTTTTAGTGAAACCAACACAGAAGAGGCGGAGCAAATAACCATCGGTTGTCTTGACGTCCACGTGAGCTTCAATCATGGTCTGCCACTTTTTGACCATGGAACACATTTTGTCCCGGGTAAGATCCATGCCGTGGAAGTTAGTCAGACAGTTTTTGCCCTGAACATCCTCAGTGATTAGCTTGAATTTTCTAAATGCAACTTCATCGTTTTGGAGATCAGCAAGGCTTACTTCAAACACACGACCCTTGAGGCCATCGGATGCAATTTTGGTTCCTTGAGTCCTCGTTACTAGTGTCTTTCCAATGTTTCTAATATTGAACATGGCTGGGGCTTTCACATCATACCAGTCTTTCTTCGAAAATGGATCAACCACTTTCTTCTTGGCTCCCTTCTTGCGGCCTTTCGTCAGCCGCTTGTTCTTGCCGACCGCCATGGTGCTGCTCCGGGAGCCAAAAGGGATACTGGCTGATTTAATTCAGAAGTTTTTTCTATTATCCAATCTCTCTGTGCTGCTGTCGTTCCTTTCTCATTAGTGTTAAGAAAATTCAAGGCTAATAAAGCATTATGCAATCTATTTCTGGAGGTATTTTTCATCCCTTTCTGTGCGTTTAGCATATTCTTTATAGTTCGATTTGATCTTCTTTTTTTCTTGATATTTATTGAGCTCTACATTTTTCTCTGCTCCTCTCCCAGCCTCTCCCCTCCCCTCTTCAACCCTCCCCCAAGGTCCCCATGCTCCCAATTTACTCAGGAGATCTTGTCTTTTTCTACTTCCCATGTAGATTAGATCTATGGAAGTCTCTTTTATTGTTCTCATTGTTGTCTAAGTTCTCTGGGATTATGGTTTGTAGACTGGTTTTCTTTGCTTTATGTTTAAAAACTACCTATGAGTGAGTACATGTGATAATTGTCTTTCTGTGTCTGGGTTACTTCACCCAAAATAGTATTTTCTAGCTCCATCCATTTTCCTGCAAAATTCAAGATGTCATTATTTTTTTCTGCCATGTAGAACTCCATTGTGTTAATGTTCCACATTTTGCTAATCTATTCTTTTATAACTGCTTGACCTGTAAGATTTTTGGTATACCTGTAATATGCTTTATATTATAATAAGCAAAAAACTGTTTCATTTTCTTAGGTACATATGCTGGGCCATTATCTGTCTTTATTTTTGCAGGTATACCATGATGGCCATAACTTCTGATAAATGTGTGATTACTGAATCAGCCTTTTCTGAGCTTAAAGCAGTTGTCCACTGAAAACCTGAATATGTATCAATTGTATAGTGTACATATTTTAATTTTCCAAATTCTGCAGAGTGGAAAACATCCATCTGCCAGATCTCATTCCTTTGAGTACCCTTTTGGGTACTTCCTACTGGTAATGGTGTTGCTATAGAAAGAGCAAGTAGGACATCTCTTTATAATCTTCTTAGTTTGTTGCCATTTAATAGAAAACTCTTTCTTTAAACCTTTGAGATTGACATGATGTTTCTTATGAAATTCTGAAGCCTTCAGCACACTTCCAATCAATAATCAATCAATTTCTACATTACCTTCAGCTAGAGGACCTGGAAGATCCATATAGTATTGGAAGTGTGTTGTGTATATGGGACAAAGCCTATTCTTCATTATGTCTTGAACCTGAATGAATAATGAAGTCAATTCTGTATCATCTGGTATAAATTCAGCAGTTTCAATATGCAAGACAATTCTTTCTGCATATTGCAAATCAGTAACTATATTGAGAGGTTCTTTAAAATACCTTAGTACCATGAGAAAAGCATGTAACTTTGCCTTTTGGACAGATTTATAAGGGCTTTGTTACACCTTACTTAGTTTTCTGATTTGTAACCTGCCTCTCCTTATTTATTTGCTTCAGTATAAAATGTACAGGCTCCAGTTATTGGTGTGTCATGTACAATTTGGGGAAAGATCCAAGTAGTTCTCTTTATAAAGTTAATTATATCACTTTTGGGATAATTGTTATTAATTTTTTCCAAAAATTAACATAAGCTCTTTGCCATGGTTCATTGTATTTCCATATTTTTTAAATTTCATCAGTAGTAAAAGGCATAATCTCTGCTGGGTCTATACCTGCTAGTTGACAAAGTCTCAATTTTCCTTTTATAATTAATTCAGAGACTTTTTCCACATAAGTTTTTAATTATTTACTTGGTTTATATGGGGAAAAGATCCATCCTAAGATAATATCTTCAGTATGCATTAAAATTCCTGTAAAAAAATTCTGGAAGGCAATATGAATAGAATACAATTAAAATTTGAATTCTCTTTATTTATATGTTCCTCCTCAATGATCATCAACTATTTTTCCACTTCAGCTGGGATTATTTAAATCTTTGTCAACATCTAAGATTTTGTTTAAATGAATTACTAGATCAGGTGTTATCCCAACAGCCAATTTGTTGTACGGAGGCTGCTAGTTAGTTCCCAGCTGCTCAGCCCCAAAATAAGCACACACAAACCATATTATTTGGAATACTGTTTGGCCAATAGCTTAAGCATATTTCTGGCTAACTCTTGTATTCCAAACTAGCCCATCTTCATTTATCTGTGAATTGCCACGTGGCTGTGGTTTACTGGGTAAAATTCTGTCCGAAGTGTCTGTCTCTGTAGGGGCTACATGGCATCTCCTTGACTCTGCCTACTTTCTCTGAGCGAGGGAGGGAGGGAGGGAGAGAGAGAGAGAGAGAGAGAGAGAGAGAGAGAGAGAGAGAGAGAGAGAGAGAGAGAGACCTTACAGCCTGGCTATATTCTGTTAAGCCATTGGCAGAAAGCAGTTTCTTTATTCATTAACCAATAAAAGCAACACATATACAGAAAGACTTTCCTACACCTGACTGATGGAAAAATCTGACTCTAGCACAAGTCTAAGTCTTCTCATTCTTGCATGCTGGCTTTCTGCTTATCCTTGATCTCCATAGTCTGATAGTCTTCCCTGCAGACTGTGAAGATGGCAGTCTAATTATATTTTGAGCTACTCCATTAAAATAAGTATCTTTCTCTGTTTACATAACATTTTAATCCTGATTTTTGGGTTGGGGGGTGGTTCAGGGAATCATAAGACTTTATTAACATTACCTTTTTGACTGTGTTTCAGTATATATAATCTTCAGTAGAGAGTAGTCCATCCAAATGGAGTAGGAAAAGCATGGGGTATGAAAGTCAGAGGTAGGAAAGTCATGCATTGTATTTTTTTATTTGACTTTATTCTCAGTTTGATTCAGGCACTCATTTATCTAATACATGCTGGCATCTGTGGTAGCTGCAGGCGCTGTTCTACGAGCTGATACATGGCGGAACCGAGTGGCAACATCCTGGTTCTTGGCTTCTTCTCATTTATGGAGAGCAGATAAATGATGCATCACTAAAAAGCAAGACACAAAAATGAGCAAAGTACTTTCAGAAATCCCTAGAGGCAGAGAACTTCTGTACCAGTGATTCCTGTGAAATTTAATAGGGATTAATTCTATGGATTTATCTATGGATTGGTCACAGGCTTCTTGTCTTTAAAATAAAGGTGATTTGATATCTTAAAGGATTGCTGTCAAGGATAGAAACAGTGTGTGGTGGTTTGAATGAAAATGCCTCCCAAAAAAGAGTGGCACTCTTGGGAGTGTGGCCTCATTGGAGTGGGTATGATCTTGTTGGTGGAAGTCTGTCATATGGAAGAGGTCTTTGGGATCTCATATATGCTCAAGAAACCACCCAGTGTCCCACATTACTACCTGCTGCCTGAAGTCAAGATGTAAGACACATGGCTATTTCTCTAGTACCTTGTCTGACTGTGTGCCACCACATCACGCCGTGATGATAATGAAATAAACCTCTGTAAATGTGAGTCACTCTAATTAAATGTTTTTCCTTTATACTAGTTGCCCTGGTCATGGTGTCTCTTCACAGCAATAAAAACCCTAATTACCACACAGTCCTTATGAAGTCACATGTGGCAACCTAGACAATAAAAAGTTGTGGTTAGTAGGGAGGTACAAGAGATGGAAGAATTAGATTAGAATAGGTAAGAATAGACAAACCATTTACAAGAGCATATGTGCTTAAAAGATGAGCCAGGAAAACCAGGCAGAGTTCCTAGTTGAGACACATGCATGAGAAGAGAGACAACATATATGGGACATGTAGAGAATGGCAAAATAAACAACACCTAGAAATTAATAATAACATAACTTGTTTGCCTTTCTTCTATTAGTCAAAGAAGTTCAACACACTTCTCCTTTTAACTTGGACACCTGGAAACTTAGAATCAATGGTTCCTAATTTCTTCAAGAAATCTTTGTCATTAATTTTTTCTGATAATTTATCTATATTCTCTTTGACATAAACATTTTAATATTATGAATATTTGATTTTGAATGAGGTCTTTGAAGTAGCCAATAAAGTTGATGTCTCTCTATCCAAAACACTGATGTTTTTATTATTCTTCTGCACTATGTTTCCCCTCCCTCCCCTTTTCCCAGTCTCTTTCCCCACTTTCCCTCTCCCCCAGATTCACTCTTCCTTCATTTCCCTTCAGAAAGGGGCAGGTATCCCAAGGATACCAATCAAACATGGTATATTGTGTTGTAATAAGAGTAGGCACCTCCACTTATATTAATAATGGAACAGACTAACCAGTAGAAGGAAAGGGGTCTCCAAAGTAGGCAAAAGAGTCAGAGACAACCCTTGTTCTCACCATTAGAAGTTTCATAAGAACACCAAGTTACACAACTGTAACATATATGCAGAGGACTTAGGTCAGACCCAAACAGGCACCCTGATTGTTCGTTCAGTCTCTGTGAGCCTCTATGAGTTGATTCTGTGAGTTGTAGGAGCCAGAGGGGTCAAGGACAAAACAGTGATCTTTAAGCCTGTTCACACAAGAGGAATACAAGGAGACCTGACACCTGGCAAGTGTGACACTGTATGCCCACACATGCTGAAGGTGTGCTATGGTGTGTGCCCTGGCATCAACAAAATGCTTAAGAATCCAATCAATAGAAAATTACTCTATAAGCTATGTATGTTTTTTCATTTTATTTAAAATATATTTTTAAATTTGTGGTTGTGAGCCTAGCTTTTAAAGGCTGAGCCATCTCTCCAGTTCATTGAAATTTGCAGACAAATGGATGGAGCTAGAAAAATCCATCTTGACCGTGGTAATCAAGACACAGAGAGACTAACACAGTATGTACTTACTCATAAGTAGATATTAGACATAGATCAAAGGATAACAAGCCTACAGTCCACAACCCCAGAGAAGAGAGAAAACAAGGAGAACACTAAGAGGGACATATGTGGATCTTCTGGGATGGGGATGTAGACAAGAGTTCATTAGTAACTTGGCAGCTTGGGGAGACCAGGGGGCGGTGATAGGGGATAAGGGGAGCAGGGAGGAGGACATGAGGGATCTGGAAAGTCAAGTTGGATGAAGGTCAGAGAAGAGAACAAAAAAAGAGATACCTTGAAAGCAAGAGCTATTATAGGGTTATTGACAAACCAGGCACTAAGGAAATTCCAAGAAATCTACAAGCATCACTCCAGCTAAGAATATACGCTATTGTAGAGAGGGTACCTTACCATCCCTTCCCCTGTAATCAGATTGATGACTACCTTAATTGTTATCATAGACCCTTCATCCAATAACTGATGGAAGCAGTTGCAGAGATCCACAGCTAAGCACTGGACCGAACTCCCGGAGTCCAGTCATAGAGAGGGAAGAGCAATATTATGAGCAAAGAAGACAATTCGTGACGGGAAAACCCATAGAAACAACTGAACAGAGCAAGTGGGAGCTCACTGACTCTGGTCTGATAGCTGGGGAACCTGCATAAAACCAAACGAGGACATTTGAATGTGGGTGACAGTAGTGTGGCTTGGGCAGTTTGTGGGGCCATTAGTAGTGGAACCAGTGTTTATCCCTAGTGCATGAACTGGCTCCTTGGAGCCCATTGGAGCTCTATGGAGGGACACCTTGCTCAACCTAAGTACAGGGGGGAGAGCCTTGGTCTTTCCTCAAGTGATACAATAGGCCTTGGACAGGCTTTGTTGACTCCCCATGGGAAGTCTTACTCTCCCTAAGGAGTGGATAGGAGATGGAATGAGGAGAAGGGGTGTGTTTGTAGGGGGAACAGGAGGATTGGAGGGAGTGGGAACTGGGATTGGTATGTAAAATAAGATTGTTTAAAAAATAAAAAGAATTCCAAAAAAGAAATTTTCTTCTGACATAAAATATTCTGATTATGTTTTGCCCTCCCCCTCCACTACCAGTTTCTCCCTACCTCCTCTTCCATCTGAATCCACACCCTTTCTGTCTCTCCTTAGTAAGCAAATAGGCATCTGAAGTATAATAATGAAGTAAATTAGAGCAACATCAAAAATCAGGATAAGGAAAAAGAGTCAGAGGAAAAAGCACAAGAAACACGTACAGATGCAGAGACATACTTTTGCATACAGAGGAATATCAACACCAGAAGCCATGAAATATATGTAAAGGATTCGTAAGGTTAAAAAAACCAAACAAACAAATAAGCAAATAAATAAATAAAAAGAGTAGAATGTCCTGACACAACATTATGAGACAGGAACATCCAAAGAGATTCCTTTGAGTTTGTTTTGTGCTGGTCATCTACTGGTGGGTATGAGGTCTACCCTTCAGAGTGGTTTGTTTTCCCAGTGAGACTCCCCTGGAGAAAACTAATTTTTAATTTGCTAGTGGTTATCAATTGACTATGGTGTCTGGTATGTGATGTGGTATTGGATACACTTCTCTCAACCCTGGGATCTCCTGTGGAGCACACCTATGGAAGCCCTGCCCATGCTGCCACAGTCTGTGTGGTCATACAGGCATCAGTCCCGCTGTGCTTCGAAATCCTTGCTTCCTTGGTATCCTCCATGTCCTCTGGCTCTTTGATGCTTTCTGCTCTAAGCACAAAAAAAAAAAAAAAAAGCTAAATTTCTTGAATGATTTGAACTTGAAGTGAATTATACTCAACAGGTTATAAAGGAAGCAAAACTTTTTTATTCTACCCAGAAAACCTTTGGAATTATAATTTCTTGTCTCTTCTAAAAATGTTCCTTATACTCAGGGAAGAGACAAAAGCACCAAGGTCAGATACAGTTTCACCTTATGTATCTTTTCCAACCATCATTTTAATTATTAAGCAGTTTCAAAATTATGAATTCCTTGCTAAAGATACAATACATAAGATTGAAAAATGTATGTGTGTAAATATTCATACACAAAACAGCATATTTTAATTGTTTAAAAATATGTATAACATCAATTATTGTTTTATACCCTATTCATGTAGAAGTTTAAACCAAATGGTTAGGTACATTCCCATTATTTTACAATCTACCGAAAAACTTTGTCTTCTTGCACAGTTCCATATACATATTAAAAACGACCCTCATCATCCCTTTATTTCTAGAAACTATCATTCTACTTATTTTCTCTATGAATTAGACTATCACAAATGTTCCGGCTTAGTGAGTCATACAGTATTTGTGTTTGTGCAGCTGTCTTTATTCACTTAGCATGTCC
This sequence comes from Arvicola amphibius, assembly GCF_903992535.2. Taxonomy (NCBI): domain Eukaryota; kingdom Metazoa; phylum Chordata; class Mammalia; order Rodentia; family Cricetidae; genus Arvicola; species Arvicola amphibius. The sequence goes on from NC_052048.2 coordinate 172,935,673, forward strand.
TCAAGGGTCAGCTATATTTTAACATGTACTATGTATTTTTCCTTTCAGGTACGATTAATACTCTCTTGTGTTTGTATGCCACATTATATTTTAGCTTTTCTCCCATCCGTAGACATGCAGGCTATTTCTATCTCTTGGCTATTAATAATGGCCCTATGAATATTGATGTGTAAATATTGCTTTGTTGTGTTGCTTTCCGCATTTTAGGATGTGTAACAAGAAGTAGGATGACAGGACCATATGGTAATTTTGTTTCTTTCCCACTGTGACAGTCACTGTTCTTTCTCACCAACAATTTGTTGGGGATCTAGTTCTATCACATCTTTCCACTCAGCAACTATCTGATGGCTATGAGGTAACCTATATTGGTTGTATCTAAGATCAGTTAAGTATCTTGATGTGTATAAATCATTCAACATTCATTAAGTTTTTTTAAAAAGATTTATTTATTATGTATACAGTGTTCTGCCTGCATGTACACCTGCAGGTCAGAAGAGGGCACCAGATCTCATTACGGGTGGTTGTGAAACACCCTGTGGTTGCTAGGCATTGAACTCAGAAACTCTGGGAGAGGAGCCTGTGCTCTTAACCACTGAGCCATCTCTCCACTCCCCCTTCATTCATTAAGTTTTAAGAAACTTTTTGTGGGCTAATTTTCTTTGAAGATTACTGAAATATGAAATCCTTGCAAAGAAATGGTGACAAAAATAGGCACCTCCAATAGAGAGGCCCACACCTCAATTTAAGCACACTTTTGGAGTTGTATGCTTGGAAAAAGTTGTTAGAGAACTGGCTGATCCTCTATCCAGGTGGAATGTATTAATAGCTAATTACTATGTTCTTATCTGAAAATATCTGCACCTGCTACTCCCATGTGTTCTTCAACAAAACGTCTGTTATAAAGTAGATTAAGAGGAAAAGGCAATAATGCACAATGCTCCAGGTAATTTTTATATTAAGCTTGAACTGGATTAGATCAAATATATCATTTTTAAAAATGAACATATCATTCAAATTGCTCACCCACCAAGGTAGACTGTTATACTCTAAATTTTAATCTCCTTGAGATCAAAAGCTATGATAGTTTATGACCTATCTACATGTGTTCTATTCTGGTTTCATTCCTGCCACTTAGCAGGCTTATTGAAGAGCTGTTTGTCAAATGAATGAAGAGTGAACTTAATACTGCTGTATATACCAAGATTCTAATACAAAATATGTACTCAGACTATGACATGAGCTGAGCAGTAGCTCAGCCTGTTAAGCGCGGCGCTTGCGAGTCCGAGGACCCGGGTTCGAATCCCGGGTCTGGTCCCGAGTTCGATTCTGTCACAGAGCGGCGTGGGCCGTCTGTGTCCCGTGTGTGAGATTTCCCACGCCCTCTCGTGGCGTGGAAAAAAAACTATGACAATTGGAGGAAAGTTAGTTTATCACAGACAAAAGTAGAAAGTAAGTTGTCTGGGAAATTCAAGCGACCATATGGGAACCCAAGACACAATGAAGGAAGTAGAGGTTATCAGGATTCAGGAAGACCCTTTTTCACTATACTTTTCCTTGGCTCCTGCTAAAGCCTAAACCTAAAGACACAAGATCTCTATTCTGCTGTTTGTTTTCTCAACAGCATGATGAAGGTTTATCTGATACACAAAACCTCACATATTTAAATGACACTCTTTGTTGGGAACAGTTCAATGGATTCAAATACACGTACATGATGCTGAGGTCTCAGCACAATGATGGTAATTAGCATGTCCATCACCTGGCCATTGATCGGGTACCTACGGAAGAGTGGAAAGTGGATCTGGAAGGGCAAACAGGAGACAGCTGGCTGTCTTAGATGACAGCACTGATCTAGCCAGCTATCAGGTGCGACATGTAGTCACACACACTAGCACATCCACATCACTCTTATACCCACTTTGGGGTAATAGTTTTTTAAAGTCATAGTTGCAATTAAAATATCCACAGTTAGAGTGAGACTAAAGTACACGCACACACACACACACACACACACGCACGCACGCACGCACGCATGCACACACACACACTCCTCCCAGTGGATGACGAGGAAGAAAGGAGATAAATAAAGAGAAATCGGGATAGAAAATATAAAATATGGAAGGCTGAAAGATATATGATATAAACAATAAATGGATCAAGAAATATCCAGGCATTAAAAAATAAGGTGGCCTGCAGAAAAATGGAAGAAGATTGGGAAAGGAAGGCAGACGAAGAGGCAGAGAAAAGAAAGCAGCAAAGGTAGCCCTGGAATCAGGCTAAAAGTGCACTAGTTATTGGGAGCTGTTCAGGGTGTAGGCAAACCTGCATTGTGCAATTTTTTAAAAAAAATATTGGGGGAAAATCTTAATATCTGACTCTCTGAGTTGTTACAAATGTTCTTTATTTAATTTATGAATGAACAAAAGTTTCCATAGAAGAGAAATATATGTGTGTGTATGTAGCATTTAATTTTAATGCAACCAACTCAGAATCAATTTTACCATCAAGAAAGTGAAAAGAGAATTACTACTATCCATCACTCATAAACTGCTTTTATCTTCCTTATCATTCATTCCATTTTCCTACATTGCCTTATGTGACCCTATATACGTATGTAGTCATTACCAATCAATAGATTTTTTTCTGTATGTATAGACACAACTATTAATATAGACAATTTTACCTTTTTTCTATTGAAAATTATGTAAGTTTGAATACTACTGAGTTCTCCAGTGATCTTTGTACACGTCTGCTATGCCTGATCCTTTGCCTTTGACAATTCTAGCCTGGGAGTCACATAGGAAATGAACAGCACATTGCTATAGCCAATGAATGATGGACTTAGGGTTGAGGTCTCCTCAGGTTCCTGCTCTTTTCTCTAACATGAAAACTGCCTTCCTAACTGAAGATTTTAGTTGAAGAACAGAAAAACACCAATGTGTCAGTAAAATGTCATTTGGATACCACTTTTCTTTAAAAACAAAAAACTCTTTCCTGGTTATGTCACAAATACTAGAAACCTATAGGGTGATGTCATCATTTCAATGTAATAATGTGTTTACAAATGATGTTCTTACTTATGTCTGATGCCAAATTCAATATGAACTGTGCTATTTGTTCTACCAAAAGTTACTATTGACTTTTTAATTTAATTTTCAGCTCATTGTAGAAACTAAGAAATGGGTTTACTAAAGAGAATAACATAATGCTTCAAGTTGGGGATTAGTAACAGTGACTTCAACGATGCACACCTCAATGGCTCTACAGTATGGCACACATCAGAATACAGTTAAGGAAGACAATTCTCTAATCTATCATTTTGTAGCTAGATAACTCTGGTGAGTGGGCAGTGTTGACTCTCATTGTTAACCAAAATAAATAAATAAAATAAATAAGTATATCTACTATATCAAATAATGTTTTTGATAAAGAGGAGAGACCAGGGGCATTTGGTACAAATTAAAACTGAATAAATGAAGGTGGGAAAATTCTGTGTGTCCCTATTAATACACAGAGAAAATTACTCTTTAATGGAATATTTCAAAGTTTCCAACTTTGAATGACTCTGAACTTCATAAGGTATTTATTTACTTTGTGTGTTGGGGGAGGAGAAATGCTTGTGCCATCTGTGAATGTGGACATCAGAGGACAACTTGCTGGGGTTGATTCTGTTCCTCTATCATGTGTACCCTGAGTACCAAACTCAGGTCATCAGCCTTACCCAAAGTGCTGTTAATTTTCTTGCAAGCTGTATTATAAACTGTTATTTTTTAAAAACATGTGAATGAAATATGAGGCCAGACTTCAAAGTTAAACTCTCTTGTGTATTAGGAGAAGCACTTGGAGAATTAAGGCTGCAAATCCAGCAGCTTTACCTGCCCTGAAATTCTAGTGAGAGGGTGCTTAATTACCGATTTGGTATGGGTATCCCTAAGCACACTTGAACATGTGGATTAAGAATTTTTTTGGATGGTTTTCAGAGCTGAAAGCTACTCTGCATAGTCCTGAGAGGACACGAGAACTTTAGCATTCCCCCAGAACTATTAGGAGCCTCTGAAACTTGGCAGGGAATTGGAATGGGCTTGGACACCAGCAGCTGGGGCAGAGCCAGTGAGGTTTCTGAACAAATGTTTTCAGCATTGCTCATAGAGTTTGTGATCTAATGCTTGTTCTTTCACACTCAGTTTATCTCTTGCTCTGTTCAGAATCCTGTGAGAAAGAGCTCCCTCGCCTGCCTCAACGTTGGTAATGCCACAACACAGTTTCTAGCCTCAGGCTTCCAAAGTGTCAGTATGACTACACTAAGTTTGCACTTCAGGTTGGCTGGACCTTTCTGTATTTACATTCCTAATCTGAAAATCTAAGCTCTGCATATTAACAGATTCACAATTTAATATCCACTGTAAACTGTATATATAAACAAAATGTGTAACTTATACATTAGCTGCAGATTTTCTTCAGAAAAAAATGATTATTTTACATTAGCTTTGGGCATGAGTAGAAACCCGTGCAGTTGCAATTTATGTGCACTTTCAGTTATTAACTCATTAAGAGAAAATTGTGACAGTTAATCAGCATGCAAATGACATGTTTATATATAATTTAGAATGCATTTTGACATATATAAGAATGCTAAATATCAAAGTTTAAGACATTATCTTTGCAACAAATAAATAAAAGCTACAGAAAATCTGCCTCACTCAGAGAAACACTAAAATAAAAATTCAGTTAACAGTTTCCAGATTAATATTTTTTCTTGTTGATAACAGGTGCAACACGCACTCCGTTCTCATTCCTGGGCTCCAAACCTCACCTGCTGCCTCTATTCATAAGATACCGGTATGTCATTCATTTCAGTAACTGAAGGTTTTAGATATGAATTCAGAATTAAGATGAGTCTGCTTAAATGACCATCCTGAACTATTTTCTCTTCATAAATATTTTAAAATGCTCTACAGTTTCTGAATGTCAAAAGGGAAGTTCATATCACCTTTGTTAGGCACTTCACAAGGTTGCTAATGAAGGAAAGAAGCTGTGAAGAAGTCTGAGATAAAAGGGAATTGTATGGGGAATGGAAGGAGGTGGCAGCTAAATCCTTCACTTGTGCTTTTTAATTCTCATCCCTCCCTTGGGAGATCCTGGAAGCAATGCGAATTAGCATCTCCTCTGCAGCCAATTAGGTAACGTGCTACTTGTCTCACATCCATTATCCTCTTTAAATCTCAGTATCTCTAGAAAAATGTGACAAACTGAGGTTCAAAGAATGAGCTTGGTCAAACTCAAGCGTGCCTGAAAGCAGAGAGCGTTGTTGGAAGCCAGGCGTGTCTCCAGAACCCATGGAAAGAAACGTTGAAATGCTGCACACATCTCAGAGCGACGCCTTCACTTTCTTCTTCGTACTTGCTTTCTTCTTCACACGATTTTGCCATTTCCTTGATTGATTAGTGGTTTATGCGGGTAATGTTTGACTTCACAAAGGGCACCCACAAGCACTCCCTCTCCACAATAAAGACTCCCTAAAGGACAAATACTAGCTTGATATTACAGATAACAAATAACAAAAAGTCAAAAAGGGGTAACCTGAAAAAATGCAAGCAGATCTGAGCAGATCCAGACAAAACTGAGTATGCTGATGCAAGGACTCTGAGATGAGATCATCTCTACACTACCAAGGCCTACCATAGCTATGTGTGAGCTCCTCATAAGATAAAACAAAAGAAGAAAATGAAGAGGAAAGAACGATGATCTGGGTAGAGAAGAGTTTAATAAATGATAGGCCAGAGCGAGCTAGTGCAGTGTGAAGTAGAGAGTAGAATTGCAATGGGAAAATACAGCATGCATGGTAAAGAAATGTAGCTACAAAGTAGGGGTAAATAAAAATAGGCAAAGAGAAGAAGAGGGCGTACAGAAAGAAAAGACAGAGGGAAATGAAAGAGAAGGAACTAAAATGTGTTTAGATTCTTCCACAAAGTAGACATTTTTACACATGACACTCTGTGTAAACTTCATATTAACTGATCCAAATGTTTCATAGAATATTTTCATTCTTATAAATTAGATGGCAAATGTATTTTGGATAACATGTTTTAGCTGACAAAAGAGCCCAAACTACAAGCAACATCTCATGATGGTTGGCTGCCACATATTAAACTTAGATGGGAAAGAAACAAACAGAGACAGATATTTAGAGTATTGTGAAGAAATATCATTTGCTTGTTAAATTAAAAATATTCTTTATGATGATTCTTGTTATAATATTTCACATATTTGTTGAATTAAATAGAAAATATTTCCTACATTTCCCTACTGTTTGGTTAATTCATTTTAATAGGCTAATATTTGTTTTATTAGCAAATTAGAAGATACTTTTGTGTGTTTGAAAATGACTTCCTTTGTTTCTGTTTATGTCACCATAGAATGAAACTTTATTAATAGGGTCTCCTACACACTGTAACATCCTTTCTGAATCTTTGTTATCCATAAGAAGAGGAAAGGAATAGATTAGCTTGTGCATTCATTTAACCAGCTGGGAAAGCAGACGGCTAGAGAAAGTGAAGGAGCGAAAACATTTTCTTTGGAAGTGCATTTTTTTGACTTAATTGTAGTCAGAAATTAATTATGATGAAGTTGTGTGTGTACATGCACACGTGTGTGTATGTGTATATACAATAAAATATGACTATTTTTAAACTGTTTTAAGATTTATTTATTTTATGTATACAAGTGCTCTACCTGCATGTATGCTTGCAGACCAGAAGAGGGCATCCAATCCCATGACAGATGATTGCTAGCCACCATGTGGTTTTGGGGAATTGAACTCAGGACCTCTGGAAGAGCAGCCAGTTCTCTTAACCTCTGAGCCATCTCTCCAGTACCTTATCAGTATATTGTTATTATTATGTTTGTATTATTGTATTAATGTAAGAATCTAGCCGGGCGGTGGTGGCGCACGCCTTTAATCCCAGCACTCGGGAGGCAGAGGCAGGCGGATCTCTGTGAGTTCGAGGCCAGCCTGGTCTACAAGAGCTAGTTCCAGGACAGGCTCTAAGGCTCTAAAAAAAGCTGCAGAGAAACCCTGTCTCGAAAAACCAAAAAAAAAAAAAAAAAAAAAAAAAAAGAATCTAATTGTAAACCAGGGCTTTCATGCTACTTAAGATAAATGATCCTAATATTTCTGAATGACTTACAGTTATGTCCTATATAGTTAAGTATGGCATATGAAAATTTTTTCTATGGCTTTGTTCCCAGATAAGGTCCTAGGTTATCAAGGCACACACCACCAAGGATTTCTTTGAGAATAGTGTTTTATTGCTATAACAAAATTCCTAAGACAATGAACACAGAAAACTGTATTTGGGCTCCCAGTGGTTGGGGTTCCAATCTATAACAAATTTGTTCTGTTGTTTTGGGCCTCTGTTGCTGAGTCACATTCTGAAAGGAATGCTTGACAGGGTAACTATTGCTTACATCATGATGTAGGGAACAGAAGAGAGCGAGAAGGGGAACAGTGTCCCACAGTTCCCTTCGAAGTCATGCCCCCAGTGACCTAAATCTGCCATGAGGCCTTACTTCATAACAGTGTCTCAATGGTACTGTCATAGGATCAAGTCTCTAATATACTGGCATTTGGAAAAATTATAGCTAGACCACTTTGCCAGAAGCGTTTGGTATGATGTGCCAGATAAGGTCTGCCCTTCCTTCATTTCTCTTCTATTTGCTCAAGATGCAGGTGGAAGTTCAGTGTTTCTGGAAAATGCTGTCACTAGTACTTATTTAACCATTTTGGTGAAGGGGTTCTTCCTTTTCATGCGATTTTGGCAGAACAGATGTTGAGTAATTCACTGTACATCTACACGAAAGAAACCAGACTGATGTTGATGTTATCAACATAAATCTAAGCTATTTTCATATATCTTTAAGAATTGAAACATTTTTTTCAAAACCAACAAATCATCTCAATTATCTTTTACACATTTGCAAACATAGAACATATACATACCAAAATGCTCTTTGTGTGCACTTTCTCAGTGCTAGCTTCAGACTGTGCATGGGGAACTTCGCTGCTGTCCCACATGCACTCTAACATTTCCGTCTTCTTGAATTATACTTTTAGCTGAAAATTGCCTTAACTCCTTGTTCAAGGATCTCAGTGTAATGGGTTCTCAGTACCTGCTGACCAAGTCTAAAGAAGAACAGGAAATCTGGTCTTTGACTATTTATTAAAATTATATTCCATTCAAGATATTTTGTTTTTTAAATCTTCTTTAAAATTGTTGGGAGAAAGTCAAATCCCATTAAAACGAAGCAAAGCAAAACAAAACAACGACAAAAATACCACCACCAACAACAAAAACCTAAAAAATTACAAGGAAACATTAGTAATTGAAGGTTGATTTCCCAAATATCTTTGCTGTCTTTGCATCTTGTTCTACATTAGGAAGAAAGAAACAGGGGCTCCCTATGGGCAGTAATTAGCATGTGCCCAAGGGCTGGAAATCTTTTCCTCAGAGTCCTACCTCTTCAGTCTCTCAGCTAAACAAGAGGCAAAGACACACCTGATTGTACTGTGCATGCATCCTTCCGTTCTCAGGATTGTGCCTCATCTCTCCTGTGAGCTTGCTTCCTTCCTAGTTTTCTTTCTGTTCCATGTCTCGCTATCATTTTCTGATCTGTTTTATTTTTCCTTCAGGTAATCTCTCAGAGTTTTAAGCATCTTCCTTGTTTGATGTCCTCCAGGTATCTCTTTCTAATTACATTATCTGACATTTGACCTTTATTTTGCCCTCAATGTTATTTGCCATTCCATTTTCAATTTCATTTTCTCTTTTTGACCAACACATAATAACTGTATGTGTCTATATTATAAACTATGACAATTTAGTTCACTTCTGGAAAAAATGTAGTAATCAAATCAAGATAATTAGCAGTTGCAGATGCTTATTATTCTTTCATGTTTGGAGCCTTTGGACTCTTTTCTTCTATTTATGCATAGAATAAATGATGAGTTGCTATAAACTCTCACCACCATACTGTACTGTGGAACACATTTTTCCTGACAAAACTCTGGTCACCTATTATCCGACCTCCCCCTGCACCCACTCTTTTTAGTCTTGCATTCTAGAGCAGAGCAACTAATCTACTGCCAATGATATCAACTTTTTCTTCATTACAGCATAAAATGTAGTCTCATTCAGAGGCACACATCATACTTTTTAGCACACGTTGTATTTGTTAGTTTTTATGCCAACTGGACACAAGTTAAACAAGCTACAGTTACTTGTGAAGAAGGGGTCTTAATTGAGAAAATTATTACTGTGGGTGGTACTACCTTTGTGCTGGTAGTCTTGGGTGATGTAAGAAAGAACGTTGAGCAAACTCGTAGGTAGCACTCTTCTGTTGCCTCTGTATCTCTTCCTGCTTCCAAGTTTCCACCTTGAGCTCCTTCCCTAACTGCCTTTGATATGGATATGTGAAAGTGTAAGCAAAACAAATCCTTTCCTCCCCAAACTGCTTAGTGTTATGTTCTTTATAAAAGCAACAAAAAGCCTAACTAAGACAACAGGGCAGTATGCTGTTTTATCATTGTTGCCTTAGTTCACGATCATACCTCCAAGATAATCTAAGACTACATTTTGCCTCATCCTGTATGACTTCAGTATCCTAGGTCTCACTTCTTGATCCTACTCTTCCCAGAAACTTTTAGAGCAGCTCTCACAAGGAGTCCTACTACTTTTTCTGACTCAAAGTTGATTTCCATGATAAAAACTAAATTTTCCAAGGTAGAAATCTTGAATAGTTCTCTTCTCGAAACAACAATGCTTATTTTCTACCAAAAACTATTCTGAAATGCCTAGCCTATCTCACATGAAAGACAGGAATATGAAATTTTAAATTGGAAGAAAATTAAAAACACAAGTATAAGTGACTAAATTAGCTTTGATTAAAATAATGACTAGAATAGCTAATGCCTGATTGCAGCATGGAACCCAGAGTATGAAATCTTCAAAGACAAGGTGAGTGAGAAGGAAATCTTCCCACTAGAGCTAGATGAGAATTTCAAAGAACTGTGTCTGTCTAGAAGTTGGTGTTATCCTGTATGCTTATAACCATTGGCAAAGTTTTCCATGGGACTTTCATTCAAATTATCATTATTATTGTATGAAGAAAATGTGGGTAGTGATTTTCAGTTAAAATAGTCTTGGCTTTAGTTAAAAGGAAGGAACTTTAAGAAATTGAAAGGCTAAATATAAAAGTTAATGAAAGCCAGACTGACAGGCCAACAAGGTTTAGTTGATAAGGATTGGTGTGGGAGGTCCTTCTGTCTATGTGTTGCTTTTATTGGTTAATGAATAAAGAGATTTCTTTGGCTTGTTGATAGGGTAGAACTTAGATAGGCGGGGGTGGGTGAACTCGACTGAATGCTGGGAGAAGGAAGGCAGAGGGGGGTTACCATGGAGCTGCTGCCAGAGATAAACATGCTGAAATTTTGCTGGTAGGTCACAACCTCATTGTGATGCACAGATTAATAGAGATGAGTTAAATTAAGATGTAAGAGTTGGCCAATAAGAAGCTAGAGCTAGTGGGCTGAGCTTAATTAATAATTAATTAATTAATTTAATTAATACAGTTTCTGTGTGATTATTTTGGGTATAAGCTAACCAGGCAGCCAGAACAAACAAGCAGGCCCTCCTCCTACAAACTGGCACCCATGTGGCCAACTAAATCCACATAAAACCTGAGAGGGCTTGAAAAGGAATTCTAGGAAAAAAAATACAGAGTTTAACACAACTTCTTGCTGTTTGCTGACGGTATGCTGCAGCTCCTTTAAGAAAGATTTTCCTGACTCAGCAACAGCAGCAGCAGCAGCAGCAGAAAAAAAGCAGAAAAAAATTGCAGGCTTTCTGGGATGTGCTGCCAGTGCAACCTCTGGCTCTTTTGGGAGACCAAGTATATGGAAGGGGTTTGTGAGCAGAGTGCTGTGGCTTGCTTAATGGCAACTTGGACTGGCTGTGTGCTTCAAAGTGGGGCAGTGTATATGGCTCAGAGGCACAAGTGACTCTGTCTTGCTCTACTGGGTGGGACAAGCATGCAGTACTGTATTTGACCTAGTAATTCCACAGCTTAAGTTTTAAGAAGTGCTTAGCACTCATGGATAGTAAAGAATTACAGATATGCAATAAAGACAAATCCAGATGAGTCATATTGTTCAATAAATGTAGGCTTAGAAGAGAGAAGAAAAAGAGTATAGAGAGTCATAAAGTTAATGCTTTGTAAAAAAAGGTAAAGTCTTTAAGGAGACAGAGTATAGGCAGTCATAGATTAAAAGGAGTAAACAAAGAATAAGCCATGTAAAGGTGGAAAATTCACAGAGTATGGATTATGTATATTATTGTGTTTCCTTTTAAATTTTTGACTGTGCAGGAGCTAAGTACAGAGAGACATTTCATTGTATGAACTGCTAAGTTAAGCCAACATAAAGGTATTTTGATTCCAAAATTTGAGTCTAAGGATATGTTGCTTTAGAAAAGAGTCTTCTCTTATTTCCATAGAGGATGAGAATTTGTGGATTCATTCCAGGCTAATATGGGTTAATAGAGTAAGAACCCCTGAAAGGTCACCCTGAACACCCTCAAAAAATTACTTCATTCAACTGCTAACTGAGATGAGCCTAGCACACAGGATACACCATGAAAGGCCTGATTAACAGCATCCCCAAACAGCAGAAAGCAGTATGGATATAACAATGCCAATATTCGCAAATATTGTTTATAATTATTTATTTACATTTAAAGGGGGATATGCTATAGAGATGAATAATTTGCTTTGGTATGGATCTTGGTTTATCGATACAAATGTAAGGTAAATTTTGTTATACAGTATATGTATATTTCTGCCCTTGATTAAGGTATTGTGTTTGTGTAGTTCATTTAAAAATGTAATGTATAATTAAGAAATATAAGTTAATAGATACTCATCTATAATAGTCAATCTTGTAGTCATGTTAGTTAGATTTTCTAGATGTATAGAGATATATTTCAGTTAGTTAAGTATTCTTCAAATCTTTCAGAGACCTTCAGCATATAGTATTTAAAATGTTTTCATAGCTTAGGACTTTTCATGATAGTGAGACACATCTGTTCTTGGCAGCACCAATCAGTTCAAGAGGAAGATGGGCATCAAAGAGGCTCTTTATGGAGTTTGCTAGCCATTTGAGCAAGAAACTGCTCTTGTCTGGACTGCTTAACTGAACATTCAGGACCCGCAGAGATATGACTGCTAAACTTGACTAAAGGTGAGATGATCCTTCAGGGTTCTGCTTCATAAAAGTCTGTTAGACATTCTGCAGGATACAAAAAAATATGATGGACAAACTGTAGCTATAGGTGGAACTGTCTTTGAAATTTCCTGCTTTGTGAAAAAGTCAGCTGGATACTATGGGCCTGTGGACTCAGGATGGATGCCCCAATGGTACAGAAAAACTTTGGGTGACTGTCCAGGCAGCGAGATGTCTCTGTCAATTCTAGAGTTGTAGAAGTTGCTTACAATGTACTTCCTGTTTACTTAGGTAATATATCCTTCTGGAGTCTTTGATGGAGTTGAAGAATGTATAGTTATAGTTTTCCTTAGTTATGATAAAATATAAAGTAGATATAAATATTATAACTGTAATTCTTGCTTGATAACTATTTTCTTGTATATTATTTTACTATGTTAAAGTATAAGCCTTCCTTTTTGTTTAAATAGAAAGGGGGAAATGATGTGGGAGGTCCTTCTGCCTATGTATTGCTTTTATTGGTTAATGAATAAAGAAACTGCCTTGGTTTGTTGATAGGGCAGAACTTAGGTAGGCAGGGGAAAGTGGAGTGAATGCTGGGAGAAGGAAGGTGGAGAAGGACTGTTATGGAGCTGCCACCAGAGGTAGACATGCTGAAACTATGCTGGTAGGCCATGACCTCATGGTGATGCACAGATTAATGGAGATGGGTTAAATTAAGATGTAAGAGTTAATAAGAAGCTAGAACTAAAGGGCCAAGCAGTGATTTAATTAATAGAGTTTCTGTGTGATTATTTCAGGTCTAAGCTAGCCAGGCAGCCAGAATAAACAAGCGGGCCCTCCTCCTACAAAGGACCACCTCTAGATAAAGAGCTGCAGGCAACTGAGGGCTGCCAAGAGAGGGAGAATTAGTTTTCTCCAGGGATATTCTAAACTCTGGTTAGTTTATCCAGTTCCATGTGGTAAGTCTTAAACAACTGTATAAAATGATCAACACTAAGCAAGAGCTTTATTCGTATGAGACTTGTGGTGCAGTGTGTGTGTGTGTGTGTGTGTGTGTGTGTGTGTGTGTGAAGAAAGAGAGAGAGAGAATAATTAAAAATGCCATGAGTTTGAGAGGCCATACTGAAGAACATGGAAGAGTTGTGGCTGGGAGAGGGAGGTGTGGGAATTAGTGCAAAAACAGTACTTGCAAATGAAATTCTCAAAAATTGTTTTCAAAACGCAAAATCCACTGTGTAATGAAAGGGTTATAAAGACATGTAATACCCGAAAGAGCTTGATTAGGTCCAGAGAGAAAAACAGTTATTAATGATGTGGAAGCTTAGATTAAACAGTGAAAGAGCGAAAGAAGGACCCGGCTCTTCACAGCTCTAGGAAGAATGGTGGAGACCTTGAAGAGATGACAGTTAAAGGGTCTAGAGAGCTGGTGAGGTCCATCAGAGCTTAGTTGCAGAGGTCCCAGTGTCTCCCCAAGACCATAAATGATAATTTTTTTCAGAACATGATAAAACTTGTACAGATAAAGGGACAGCGAGATATTTAAGTGGTTAAAGGCCCTTCAAACCTAATGACCTGAGTTTTATTTCAAGAGACCCTAAGCTGGTTTGAATGAAATGTCCCCACATCTATGAAGTCTTTGAATACTTTGAAACAGTTGTCAGTAGTGTTTGAGGAGTCTTAGGGCTATAATCTTGCTGGAGAAATAGGGTCACAAACCACTTACCACTCCCAGTTAAAACTCTCAATTTTCTTTCTTTTTGTGGTTTGAGATGTTAGCTCTCAGCTTCCAGTTCCAGTTGCCATGTCTGCTGTGGCATATCTCCACCATAACAGTCTCTACCCCTCTGAAACCATAAACACAATGTAAACTTGCTTCTGTAAGTTGCGTTGGTCATGGTGTTTTATCATAGGAACTGAAAAACAGCTAATATAGACACATATGGTGGAAGGAGAGAACAGAGGTCTGAAAATTGTCCTCTGATAGCCACAGACATGCCATGGCACATTCGCACTCCCCACGCCATTCTTACTTCTCTTCCTGCACACAGAAATAATAAGTGTAAAATAGAATTGTTCACAGATGATTGAAGGCAATGAGTAGGTTAGCCACAGTTGCCATGATTCTCAGATAGAAAAAGAACACATCCTGCTTTCCTTTCACCATTTTCTTTTGAATAGGAGGTCTTCATGAACATTGTTCCCTTAATCCCAGCACTCAGGAGGCAGAGGCAGGTAGATCTCTGTGAGTTCGAGGCCAGCCTGGTCTACAAGAGCTAGTTTGAGGACAGGCTCCAAAGCTACAGAGAAACCCTGCCTTGAAAAAAAAAATATTAATTAAAAAAATGAACATTGTTCCCATAAGTCACTATGCTGTTGCTAGTCGAAATAGCGATGTCTGCTGGCATAAGATTTTATTCTGGCTTTGGGGACATCTTAAAAATCCAGGACTGTGCAAGCGTGTATGTCTCTTAGACAACATGTGCTTCTTGTGGGTTTTCTTTGTCTCCTTTTCTTCTATTTCTTGTGTCTTATTCTGATTTGTTTGTTTTAGTTTATCATATTTTATCATTTTTATTATGTACATGCTTCCTGTTTATATTTAAATGAGAGACAGGAAGGGGGTAGACATTGATGGAAGGAAAGGAGGGAAGGATCTTGGAGGAGTTTGAGGAGGAAAAACTGTAATCTGAATCTAATGTATGAAAAATCTATTTTCAATGAAAGAAAAATAGAAACTAATAAATCCAGGACTTCACACACAGTGGATACCATAACAAAGTAGAGGATCATAATCTTCCATGTTGCTTCTCTTTGTGACCTTGTAATTTCTCAAGTTCTCGAGCCTCAAGTGCTTGCCTATTTCTCTTGTAACACCAGAAATACCTCTGAACTTGTATAGTACATCTTTTAGCATATACTGTTCTTTCTCTTTGCAGATTCAAAGGGTCGTTATTTTTATGAGCCAAAATTGGGACTCAAATATTTTTTTTTATTTTTCATCCTTATGTAGTTTATTAATGTTTTCTTTTATTTTACTTTAATTATTTTTAAAAGGACTTTATTATTTTTAAATTATTTTTTTCTCATGGTTTATTTTTTTTTATATTTAAAAATTTCCATCTCCTTCCCTCCTCCTCCCCCCTCCCTCCGCTCCTCCTCCCCCTTCCCTCCCCTCCTTCTCCCCCTTCCCTAGCCTTCCCTCCACCCATACCTCCCCTTCCTTCCTCTCAAGGCCAAGGAGCCATCAGGGTTCCCCACTCTATGCTAAGTCCAAGGTCCTCCCAACTCCCCCCAGGTCCAGGAAGGTGATCGACCAAGCTGAGAAGGCTCCCACAGAGCCCGTCCATGCAGAAGAATCAGAGCCCAGCGCCATTGTCCTTTGCTTCTCAGTCAGCCCCCGCTGTTGGCCACCTTCAGAGAGACGGGTTTGGTCGCATGATCCATCAGTCCCATTCCAACTGGAGTTGGTGATCTCCCTTTAGTTCTGTCCCACCATCTCCATGAGTGAACGCACCCCTCACGTTCCTGACTTTCTCCCTCATGTTCTCGCTCCTTCTGCTCCTCATCAGGACCTTGGGGAGCTCAGTCCAGTGCTCCAATGTGGGGCTCAGTCACCTTCCCCATCTGTCGCCAGCTGGAGGTTCCCTCACAGTCCTGACTTTCTTTCTCATGTTCTCTCTCCTTCTGCTCCTCATCAGGACCTTGGGAGCTCAGTCCGGTGCTCCAATGTGGGGCTCTGTCATTTTCTTCATCTATCGTCAGGTGGAGGTTCTATGGTGATATGCAAGAAATTCATCAGTATGGCTATAGGAACTGGCCTTTTCAGGCTCCCTCTCCTCAGCTGCCCAAGGAACTAACTGGGGGCGTCTCCCTGGAAACCTGGGAACCCCTCTAGGGTCAAGTCTCTTGACAACCCTCAGGTAGCTCCTTAAATTAAGATATATGCTTCCCTGCTCCCATATCCACCCTTCCTATATCCCAAGCACCCCATTCCTCCGAGCTCCCCCCATTCTCCCCTTGACACTTTTCTCTCCCCATCTTCCCTTGGCCCAGTCTCGCCCAACCCTCAAGTTCCCAATTTTGCCTGGCGATCGTGTCTACTTCCAATATCCAGGAGGATTACTATATCTTTTTTTGGGAGTTCACCTTCTTATTATCTTCTCAAGGATCCCAAATTTATAGGCTCGATGTCCTTTAATTATGGCTAGAAACCGATTATGAGTGAGTACATCCCATGTTCATCTTTTTGGGTCTGGGTTACCTCACTCAGAATAGTGTTTTCTATTTCCATTCATTGGCCTGCAAAATTCAAGATGTCATTGTTTTTTACCGCTGAGTAGTATTCTAGCATGTATATATTCCACAGTTTCTTCATCCATTCTTCCACTGAAGGGCATCTAGGTTGTTTCCAGGATCTGGCTATTACAAATAATGCTGCTATGAACATAGATGAGCATATGCTTTTGTTGTATGATTGGGCATCTCTTGGGTAGATTCCCAATAGTGGAATTGCT
The DNA here is from genome assembly GCF_903992535.2 of Arvicola amphibius. Taxonomy (NCBI): domain Eukaryota; kingdom Metazoa; phylum Chordata; class Mammalia; order Rodentia; family Cricetidae; genus Arvicola; species Arvicola amphibius. The sequence goes on from NC_052048.2 coordinate 172,952,464, forward strand.
GGGTCCTGGGGTAGGTTGATCCCGAATTTCCTGAGAAACCGCCACACTGCTTTCCAAAGTGGTTGCACAATTGTGCATTCCCACCAGCAATGGATGAGTGTACCCCTCACCCCACAACCTCTCCAGCAAAGGTTATTATTGGTGTTTTGGATTTTAGCCAATCTGACAGGTGTAAGATGATATCTCAAAGTTGTTTTGATTTGCATTTCCCTGATAGCTAGGGAGGTTGAGCATGACCTTAAGTGTCTTTTGGCCATTCGAACTTCTTCTGTTGAGAATTCTCTGTTCAGTTCAGCGCCCCATTTTTTAATTGGGTTAATTGGCATTTTACCGTCTAGTCTCTTGAGTTCCTTATATATTTTAGAGATCAGACCTTTGTCAGTTGCAGGGTTGGTGAAGATCTTTTCCCAGTCAGTAGGCTGCCTTTGTGTCTTAGTGACAATGTCCTTTGTGGCAGGTTACAAGATCAACTCCAAAAAATCAGTCGCTCTCCTATACACAAAGGATAAGGAAGCAGAGAGGGAAATCAGAGAAGTATCACCTTTCACAATAGCCACAAATAGCATAAGATATCTGGGAGTATCTCTAACCAAGGAAGTGAAGGATTTATTTGACAAGAACTTTAAGTCTTTGAAGAAAGAAATTGAAGAGGATACCAGAAAATGGAAGGATCTCCCCTGCTCGTGGATTGGGAGGATCAACATAGTAAAAATGGCAATTCTACCAAAAGCAATCTATAGATTCAATGCAATCCCAATCAAGGTCCCATTAAAATTCTTCACAGAGATTGAGAGGACAATAATCAACTTTATATGGAAAAACAAGAAACCCAGGATAGCCAAAAAAATCTTATACAATAAAGGTACTTCTGGAAGCATTACCATCCCTGACTTCAAACTCTATTACAAAGCTACAGTATTGAAAACAGCTTGGTATTGGCATAAAAACAGAGAAGTTGACCAATGGAATCGTATAGAAGACCCGGATCTTAAACCACAAACCTACGAACACCTGATTTTTGATAAAGGAGCCAAAAGTACACAATGGAAGAAAGAGGGCATCTTCAACAAATGGTGCTGGCATAACTGGATGTCAACCTGTAGAAGAATGAAAGTAGATCCATATCTATCACCATGAACAAAACTCAAGTCCAAATGGATTAAAGACCTCAATATTAATCTGAACACATTGAGCTTGATAGAGGAGAAAGTGGGAAGTACTCTACAACAAATGGGCACAGGGAACCGTTTCCTGCGCATAACCCCAGCTGCACAGACATTAAGGGCAACATTGAATAAATGGACCTCCTGAAGTTGAGCATCTCCCTGACATTTTCATGTGAGCATTAGTTCAGCTTCCAGTTTTCCCAAGACGTAAGCAGCTTGATTCAGCCATGCAGCCACATGTTGGATCCATGCAGCCCTGAGCCAGAATTTATGGTGGCACCTCAGAATCTGCCACTTAAAGCTAAGTGTAACAGGAAGCCAGAGTTAAGCACCACGATGTTGTGGACTCTAAAGTGAAGTGCTTCTACTCAGATGTTTTCTGAGCCAAGCAGTAAAAGCCTGAATAGATGTAGACACTATATCCACATACCTTCTAAAAGCAGGTCTGAATATTTTACTAGACAACACGGCTAACAATACAAATTAGCATCAGCGGCAAAGAAGCCTTGTTCACTCTGCATCAAAATGACGTAGGGTTCAGACTGAATGCAGATATCTGGCTTTCAGGTAACTACTGGTTCAGAATCACTGGTGGTGATAATGCATGCTAGTAGATTAATTCCTCTTCCAGAAAACTCCCAGTTGGCAACTGTATGATGCCTAACCAAAGAAATATCTTCATGGAGGTAAAACAAAACAAAACAAAACAAAACAAAACAAAAACCTGGAATGCATAGTCCAAACGACAATGATTTATGAAAGTCCACGTTTTGCCTGACATGATGCATGACATGTAAAGCATGCCAGGATCTAGACTCAGAGGGAAAAAGCCTGTCTCCTCGAGGTCATTCCTGTCACTAAAGAGCCTGTCTCCTCGAGGTCATTCCTATCACTAAAGAGCCTGTCTCCTCAAGGTCATTCCTATCACTAAAGAGCCTGTCTCCTCAAGGTCATTCCTATCAGTAAAGAATGACACTTCCAGTTCTAAAAAATCCCATGATTTTGACATAGTAACTTATACTGCTTGTTATAGCTTTCAAATGTTTACCTCATTCCATCCTCAGAAGAACTTTCTACTATTCTTATTAAGTTTTGTACTTCAACAATGTACTGGAACAATGCATTTTATTCAGCAAGAGCAATGTAACTTTGTGCACACTCTTCATGCATAAATTTTTTAACACAATTAGCTTTCCTTAGAATTGATGGAGTAGTTTACCAAGTTGTCTTTATATGGCACATATCTTCTTGTTCTAGTTCATTTCTTTTACTACTGAATTTCCAGATCCAGTAACAAAAACACCGTGGACCTGCTATGTACTTCACACTGACCTTGAACTGTTGACCCTGCTCCCACGTGCAGGGTAATCCCAGGTTCTGGGATTACAGGACTGTGGCACCATTGTCTTGCCTCATTCTTGTTCTTTTCCTACAAACTGTGTCAAGTCATTCTCAGGTACATCTTGTATGAGAAATAACTGCATTTAAATTTGAAGATGACCTTTACAGACCTATTTTGTACTTTGTATTCTTTATGTTTACCTCCATTTGTGCTGGTCTTTGTGTAGAAATGTGTCTGTGAGTTCAACACTTGAGGACAAGTTGACCTTATAGAGCCTTATCTAATAAGGCTTAGGCACATTAAGATTGCCCTTCAAAAATAATGTCTTCCTACTGCATACTGTTTTCACCTAACTCCATAGGTCAATAATTTTGATTTTCAAAGGTCTTACCTTGGAGCTTGAGTGGTGATAAATGCCTATAATCCTGGTGCTTGGGAGGAAAGCTTGGGTTGTGAGATCCTCACAAAAAACCAAACTGATGTTTTATCTTGCCTGTAGTGCTACAAGAAATTGTCATGGAAGCTTGGTGGGGAGGAGGGGGAATTGCTCAGCAAGCAGCAAAGCTTAACAAAAATACCAAAATTTAAAACTGCCTTTTAAATGGAAGTTAAAATCAGTTGAAAAAAAAAGCCTATCTAAAATCTATTGATTTCAAAGAAAGGAAAAGATATTCTGAAAACAAAACAAACTCAGATTCTTGTAGAAACTGCAATAATATTTAAAGGAATATTCTGTTACTAGATAACAGGGAGGTTAAGGTTTTTAACAGACACAAGCTCCAGCTCTTTAAAACACTGTTAACAAGTAGATGAAAAGAAACCCACACAAGACAGGAACAGCTTTCTCTGGTGATTCCCAGGTCAACAACAACACAGCATGTTTAGGTATCAAAATGGAATAAAGTTTTCTATACAATCACTTCCCCACACATTCTCTCTTCTTCCTCACCATGTGTGTCTTTGTGACCCACATTCAAGCACAGGACACCAGCAGACGTTCATAAAGATGCTGCTGCGGTCTAAAATCAGCAGTGCTTCTGACTGAGTGTCCAAGAGCCGACAGTCTGGGACACTCTACCCTTACCTCTGCAATGGTAATGGGGGCTGGAGACACTGCAACAGCAAATGCACTCTCAACTAGAAGGGACATTTATCTCCTTGTAAGAAGATCTCCGCTTTGAAACTTTAACTCCTCTCCAATTTCCTAGAAATTCTAATCACAATACTGCAGGGAAAAATAATACACAGCTTTCCTGAACTACTTCCTGACCTCCCTGTAGATATAATGTTGCACACAAGTGCTTAGACGTCCCCAGGAGGCAGAGGCAAAGACAGATTGTTCCATCTAGATTTTACTAGCTGTTGAAATCCATATTTTCTTGATGGATGAGGACAGACTATAAACCATTTAGAGATCCCAAGGCACGAGCTGAGAAACATACCTTTTATTTTCCCCAAAATGATATTCTAGGTCTTTTGGGTAAGTTGTCATAGCCTTAGTTAAGCTACCTTGAAATTCTTAGATAAAACTACATAGAAGGTGTCCTTCCCTCCATTCACGGGTCTCTGTTCCCATGAATCTGTCAGAGCATGGCGAGTAACCCAGAGAACAGTGTCATAGCTGTTCTTTTCTGTTTCAGGTGAGTCTCCAAAATAGTCACTCCCTAAAACCCCACAGAATCTGCGGTGTAGAGGATGTGGTGAAACCATGTCAGAATCTCTGGATTTATTTGTATGGAAAACAAGATAAAAGACAGAGGAAAATAATAATAATCAAAGAATAACGTGATTAACTACAAAGTTAGAGGGTTAACAACATAGAACCAAGGGTGTGTTTTTATAAAAAGTCAAAATTAAGTAGTGAGAAATAAGACATTTGGGAGAAACCACAACAGGCATCAAAGAAAAATAATCACAAAATTTCCAACTGAAGGGACTTAGGTTGGGAAATTATAAGCAATGGGCTTCTTCCTCTCTGAACAGAGACAGGAGAAATAAGTCTTCCACAGAAGGTAGAGTACTGTATTCACAACAAAATTCCATTTCGAGAGAATACACACATATTCTTAGGGAATGAATCTGGAAATCTGTCTATAAAACTAAAATCACCTCCTCTGGGCTAACAACTATGTCAGTAGTAACTTCACATATACTCGGTTGTTTAAATTTCTCAGTGGTAAGTATTACTTCTATTAACTATGGCTATGAGGATAAGATTTAGAATGTAGTTAGGAAATACTTTGGTCTTGTAAAGTGGCAGAAATAGATTCCTTTTTTTAAAAGACACATTATTTTACCAGCATCATGCTTTTGGCTAGGTTTCTAGTACCAGACATGATTCCCCCCCCCCCAATTTAATGGGCCCTACATCCAATTAAAGAAGATGTTGGTTACCAATGACAAGTGAGTACCATTCTTGCTCCTTTACAGGTATCTTACCATGCTGTTGTGCTTCACAGATGTCATGGCTGGGTAGGACTATCAATTGCTTCCTTCCTATGGCGCATGCATAGTATGTTATGGAACCATGGGAGGTAGAAGGCAGGAAAACCACATTCAGGTTAGATTAAGTTCAAATAATCTGAGCCCTTTGTCTTCACTGTGTGGTGTCTACAGCAATAGGGGCTTATGTTCAATTTCCGAGAAGCATCCAAGGGCAACAACAATAGTCAATATTGTATTGAGAGTCAACTGGACTACCCTGACCAAGCATTCAAAAGGAATTTTTTCTGCGCCTAGATTTAGTCTGTGGTTCTTGTATGAAGCATTGTCAGTCTAAGAGGCAAAATTTCCTTTAAGATTCATATGTTATTTACATATATAATATGAATATATTGACTTATATGCATTATACGTTATTTTGGCTAAACATAAACCAATCTTATCCTTATATCCACAGGTAAGTGTAGTTATTACCCCTCTTCACGGATGTTTCTCTTTTCAACAAATGTAGACTCTCTCAGAAAGCCACAACTAGACCTAACACAGAGATCAAATGTTGTAGGGAGCCCAGCCCCATTAATAAATCTACATCACAGCTCCTGGAAATAGCTCTGGAAAGCAGAGATATTAGCAAAGCCAGAGTACTGGGAAGGCTGTTATGGCAATCTCTCCTAGAAATGGCTGCACAAAAACAATCAGAACAATGGCAATGTCAGTATCTGTATTAATGCAGAAGGAAAACCTCATGGGGTCCTACCCCTAGGCAAGAACTACAGGCAGCCATTGACTGGTTAGAGAGAAGAACTAGCCTCTTCCAGGGATAAGCCTCCTATCTGGTTATCTAACATAAAACGCATGTCACTGAAACCATACAGATATGAACAACGAAGACAGAGTCAGCAGGTTATATTTATGTTCGTGTGCATGCACAACATTCGCTGAGCAAGGATAACAGGCACCCAGACCTTAGCACAACTGATGCCATAATAGAAATATCATCCAGGCCATAAAACTCAGAACACGGCTGCAATACCTCCCAAAAAAGAAACAAAGACCTAATCCACTGAAGTCCATACTTCTGGGAAAGTCTCCAAATGTATTAACCTTGCATTTGACTTCTGTAATTATGCTTCTGGTAATTGTTTTTCCTAACTGAGGTATGTAAATGCATGGAGATTTTTTTGAATTTTTTTATTGTTGTTTGTAGTGATGAGACGAGCAGGCCTGCTTTTCATCCCGCCCTGCTCCCGCATGGCTAGCTTTGTGTAGTACCACAAGGTGGTGGCTTACCGGGAAAGATTCAGCATGTATGACCTCCATAGAGGATGGCTCCATAGAGGAATTTTATAAGCTCAGGGATCTTTTTGGGAAAAAAAAAGGGGGATAATTGGATGATGGGATAATAGATTTGTAATAGTGAGTTACTGTTCTTAAACAAATATATTGGTATTGATTCTTGTATATTGATACAAAGTTAAATTATATTGACTATTGTATGCATGCATGCTTCTACCTCTGTTTAAAACATTTTCTATGTATTGATATATATTGTATTGATATATGTATATTTACCATATTGCAGTGTACATTTCTTCCTCTGATTAAGATACTTATATATTGTTTATGTATTGCTATATATTTACCATATTGCAATGTATATTTGTACATTGTTTATATTTGGAGGTTATATTGTCCTCATTTATTGCAAGTTGTTTATTGTCTTAGTCTTTAAGTTATATAGGTATTGAGAATTATATACATCAATAGTTATCTATGTTTGTCATTTATAATTAGACTAATCAGGTTTGTTAGATACATAGAGATTATACTCGGTATAGATAGTTAATCTTCAACCTCTTCAAAGAGCTGTAGAAAATGGCCTTTAATTTCACTCAGAGTTCCGTGGTAGACAAATAATTTGGTAGTGAGACACAATTGCTTCTGGCAACACCGATCTATCGCCGAGAGAATGTTGAGCACCAAATGTGGAGCCTTTCTTCTTGGCAGAACTGGCCTTTGGGCAAAGAAATGCCCATACCTCAACCACTGACAGATACAGAATATTCGTAAATGGATAAAACAGGACTGTCATATCCTGCCAAGACAGGGTAAGATAGTTTTGAAAAGTTTCTTGCCTTTGAAAATGGTATGTCAGTTACGTTAGGCCTTAGCCAAAGTTGGTTGCTTCAACACTGCAAACGTGACTTTGGGTGGTAGTCAGTTGTCTCTGTGATTTGTTGCATGTTTTGGAAGTTGTTTGAATGCACTGCCTAATTACTTAGGTAATATTATTTCCCTTCTCAGATCTTCGATGCGGTTGAAGACTACATAAATGTAGTTACTTTCATCTCATGACTTGGCCAAGTTATTTATTTATTTTTTTGTTTTTCGAAACAGGGTTTTTCTGTGGCTTTGGAGCCTGTCCTGGAACTAGCTCTGTAGACCAGGCTGGTCTCGAACTCACAGAGATCCGCCCGCCTCTGCCTCCCGAGTGCTGGGATTAAAGGCATGCGCCACCATCGCCCGGCATGGCCAAGTTATTTATTATGCAAGGCTTAAGCTAGTTAGAATAGGGTATTTGTACTTATTGTATATAATTTCATAGTAGGTTTAGAACTCTTACTTAAACAAAAGGCGGAGGTGTTGCAGGAGCTCCTTCCGCTCCTTCAGCCAATAGCTGCTGAGATACCAGCCCATTGAGACGTGGTCTCTCCTTCTTTAAAAAAGCAGCAACTGCCCTCCGTGTTCTCTTTGGCTTCCGGCTCTGCTTCTTGCGACTAGGCTCCCTTCCTGATTGCACAGAGGGCTGTTGTCTGGGATGGTGATCTGTAAGTTTTTCCCCTTTAAATAAATAACCATTCTATTAATCATAATTCCAAACTGGTGTGGGATTGTTTGTAATTTATGCCTTCAGTTGTTGTTTAAAAACTCATGCCAAAAAAGGATAGGGGATACACTGGAATCCTGAACACCCAGTGAAATTTAGATTGGTCTTTTCATGGTATCCCAGATTTCCTGGATCTTTTTTTGCCGTTTTTTTTTTTTATTTGGTATTTTCTTTGACTCAGGTGTCCATTTCTTCTACCTTGTCTATAACACCTGAGACTCTCTCTGCCATGTCTTTTGAGCTTTTGGTTAGGATAAAATTCTGAGATTTGTGCTTGACTTCTTATATTTATTATTACAGTTTTGGCTTTCCTTAGTAATTCTAATTCTTTATTAAATTATATTTCACTGTCATACATTATTTTCATTATTTCATTCAACTGTCTGTGTTTTCACACAAACTTAGCTGAAGTAAATTATAAAAATAGCTGAAGTAAATTAATTCTAAAAGAAATCGGATTTTTCTGCACTATAGAAGGTTTCTAACACCTTAATTTAGGACATGTCTGTCAGGGTACAAGAAGCATACAGAATGCTATATAAACTGGAGGAGAAAAGAAATTCCCCTGACACTTAATAATTAAAACACCAAACTTAAAAAACAAATAAACAATATTAAAAACTGCAAAAGAAAAAAGACCAAATAACATATAAGGGTAGACCCATTAGAATAATACCTGATTTCTTAGTGAAGACTCTGGAAGCCAAAAGGGCCTAGGTAGAGGTTCTACAAGCTGTAAGAGACCAGAGACGCCAGCCCGGACTATAATACTCAGCAAAACTTTCAATCACAATAGTTGAAAAAAGACAAACATTACAAGATAACACCAAATTTAAGCAATACCTATATATAAATCCAGTTCTACAGAAGGCACGAGAAGGAAAACTTCAGTCTGAAGAGCTTAACACATCTGACAAGGGATAAATAATCCCAGACCAGTAAATCAGAAGGGGGAACCCACACTATAACAATATAAAATAACAGAAATCAATAAATACTACTCATTGATAACTTTTGATATTAATGGTCTCAATTTCCTAATAAAAAGGCACACACACAGCCAGCACCACTACCACCAACAAAGTAACAGTAATCAATAATCATTGGTCATTGATATCTCCCAATATCAATTGTCTCAAATCCTCAATAAAAAGACACCGACTAACAGAATGTATGCGATAACAGAATTCACCCTTATGCAGCATTCAAGAAACACCTGAGCATCAAGAATAGACATGACATCATCTTAGAGTCAAAAGATGGAGAAAGACATTCCAAATCTCTCTCTCCTTCCTTGTTTCCACATAATAAGCAGCTTTGCTCTGTCACATGCCCTCACCAAGATGTGTGCCTCCCAGTGACATAGAAAACATAAAGTCTAGTGGCTGAACCTCTAAAACTGTGCATCTCAGAATTTCTTCTCAGGTGTCTGTCAAAGTCATAAACAGTAACACCCTACTAATAGAAATCCAAATGCCTCAACAATGAAAGAAAAATAAATAATCAGTCATAAAGATAGATAGAGAAAGAGAGGGGCAAGGAAGGGAGGGAAGAAGGAAGAGAGGGAAGAGATGAAATGTATGATAGTGATTTACAGGCTGTAGTCCAGCTTGTCAAACAATGACTATCTACCAAAAGAAGGTTCAATAACCCAGTAGTTTTTCAGTTCGCAAGGTTGAATGTCTCAGATGGTCTTCAGTATATGCCAGAATCTCAAAGAAGCTCTAATGCCAGGAAAGAACTTGCTAACAAGAGTGAGAATAAGCAAGCAAAGAGAAAAAGCTTCCTTCCTCCATGTCCTTTACATAGCCTGCCACTAGAGGGTGTGGCCCAGATTAAAGGTGGTTATGCCCAACTCAAAGGATATGGATTAAAGTTGTGTCTTCCCAATTTAAAAGATCCAGATTAAAAGTGGGACTTCCCATTTAATTAAGAAAAAAATCCCACCAAGGTGTACCTAGTTACTTGGGCTTTAGTTAATTCCAGAAGCAGGCAAGTTGTTAACCCAGAATATCTATCACAAATCAACAACTTAATCAATCAATGACACACAAACTCATCTCTCTTTATATCATACTTAACTTCCATGTGAAAGCAATAACCAGGTCATAATTATGTTTAACATGATAGAACTATCCCTTTTACAGCTGCAATGCATTATACATTTTAGAACAGCAGAGACTATTTCTTGACATTCTTTTAGTAGCTCCAAAATTAGTGTGATAACTACTGGAATTCTCTTAATTGGTCTTACCTTACATGATAAATTGAGGAAAGAATACACAAATATCTGTACAAACACATTCTTAACAAGATATGAGACACTCAGGCCAACTATACTCATTGTTTCTGAAACTGGTCATGTGACCTTGATGGGTATTTATAACTATGTTCCATTATTCATTCTCTATTTCCTCTGCCTTCAGTAAATACTTCAAAGGTCTTGGCTCCTTTCCTGAAGGAGTGACACATACCTTCATTCCTGAAGGGTCTGTGCCATTTGTCCTCCTGCCTGGAGGAGGCCGTTGTAGTTTCCCACTGACTTTAATCACAGGACACAGTAGCACCAAGAGACACCTTGAAGGATCTCCTGCACTCCAGGCATAATCTTTCTTACCTCTGGTGTGGAGAAGAAATCCAGTTTTCCCTGGTAATCTGGATCAGTCACACCCCATCTACCGACAAGTATCCCATTCTTAACCTGTTGGCTTAAGGGCATCAGAGGCCCAAATTGCCCATGGGGATGTCTGAGCTTCCAGTTCAATGTGATGTTTGTTTTGTCTCTTAGCCAGAATGCTCCCAACCCTTAACTCAAAACTTCTACCAGAATTTAAGGTTGTGGGAACAGGAAGCAAAGGTTTTCCTACTAGGTCACTAGGGGTGAAAGCGAGTGGAACCAGTTCCTTCTTCATCCTTTGATTTCTGGACTGGTGTAGGAGGTCCTTCTGCATTTGTGTTGATTTCATTGGTTGAATAAGGAAGCTGCCTTGGCGGGTGGAGTAGACAAAACAGAATTCTGGGAGGAAGAAGGCAGGCAGGGAGCTGCCCAACATGAAGCTGCCAGGTCAAACACGCTGAATCTTTCCTGGTAAGCCACAGCCTCATGGTTACATACAGATTATTAGAAATGGGTTGAATCAAGATATGAGAGTTAGCCAATGAGAGGCTAGAGATAATGGGCCAGACAGCAATTTAATTAATACAGATCTCCGTGTGATTATTTCAGGCATAAACTAGCTGGGTGGCCAGGATGACAAGCAGCCCACTAGCCCGGGTGTAAGCCAGTTGGGCGACGGGACACAGCCTGCCGCTCCATCTACAACACTGGACCTGTGGATCCTGGCTATTGGAGAAACTGTACCATATATTGGACACTGATTCAGAGCATATACTGCCTTCTGGAGAACCCTTTCCCTGTCCTCCAGGCTACTGGTACCTAATTGGTACTGTAACTGTGTCTTTAAAAGGCTATTCCATCTTTCTGTCAAACCAGCTGCTTCAGGATGGTGGGGAACATGATAAGACCAGTGGGTTACATGATCATAGGCCAACTCTTACACTTCACTGTTTGTCAAGTGAGTTCCTTGATCAGAAGCAATGGTGTGTGGGGTACTATGGCTGTGGATAGGCATTCTATAAGTCCATGGATGGTCATTTTGGTAGACACATAACCAGAATAAGTATCTACTCCAGAAAGGGCAAAGCACTGTCTTTTCCAAAGAAGAAATGGTCCAATGTACTCAACTTGCAGCCATGTTGAAGGCTGGTTACCCTGGAGAGTGGTGCCATATTTGTGGCCTTGCGTTGATCTCTGCTGTTAGTCTAACACATATAACTCTCAATAAGCATAATCTACCACATAAACAGACTGAGAGACAAAACCCACATGACCATTTAATTAAATTCAGGAAAGGCTTCTTTGTTTTCCAAGAGAGAAAAAGAAAGTTTGTATAGTTGGGTGTGTGGGAAATAATGCTCTAATTGGACATCTTTCACCATCAAATGAAACCTACAGTGCCAGAAATGGGTTACATCAAATAATGGGGGAAATGATGCTCTAATTGGACATCTCTCACCATCAACTGAGGCCCACAGTACCAGAAATAAGTTACATCTAATTGAGTTGTCCAAAGGTTTCCCATGGAAACCTCCAAACACCTCAGGTTATTGTTAAGGCGATTGGTTGTTCTTCACAAAATGATGTTAAAAGCCCCTAGAGCAAATGACAACACTTATATATCTCATTCAACACAGGAAAGTCGAGCTGGTGTAAAATATAGCATCCATCTTTACTGAGTATTACTCATTGTTGTCCTGGAATAAACTCTGCATGCTACTAGATGAGAATGGTAAACACCAGACCTCCAAGGTCTACAACCATGCCCTCTGTCATAATACCCTGGCATAACAGTGCCTCAAACATTATGGAAAATATAAGAAATCTGATTAGATTTAAGGTCCACTCCATGAGATGGAACCAATGTGTGCCTGAAACTGCTCCACTGGCCAAGACTTTGATGCTATAGACCACAGGTTTAGGGGAAAACCAAATACTATTGTTCTGCTTAAGGGACATATCAATAAAATAACCCTTGGCAACATTCTGCAATACCTGTATGTATAAGCTGTGGTTCTCCAGAGTAACAGGATGTATAGAATGATTCTCTATATATAGAAAGGGAATTTTTTAGAGAAATTTAAAGGCTGCAGGCTAGATAATCCAACAATGGCTAGCTGTGACCGGAAAGTCAAGAATCCGGCAGTTGTTCCATCCATAAAGCTGGGTGTCTCATTTGGTCTTCAGTACACTCTACAGTCCTAAAAAAGTAGGCTTCAATGCCAGTTAAGGAAAGAGCCTGCTGGCAAGGACAAACAGGCAGAGAGCAAAAGCTTCATTCTCTGATGCCATTATAAAGGCGTCCAGCAAAAGACATGGTGCAGTTCTGGATTAAAGGCATGTCTTTTCCCAGTTCAAATGATCTGGATTAAAGGTGTGTCTTTCTGCCTCAAAGATCCAGATTAGAAGGGGATCTTCCTACTCCATAAATTGAACAATAGTCCTTCCTAAGTGTACTCTCCACTTCGGGGTTTTAGTTGCAGACGTGGTCAGGCTGACCATCTAGATGAGCCATCATACCATACAGATCAGTGTCTCACTCAGTCATCATCAGAGAAGTTGTGTCTTGCAGCAGATGGGAACTAACACACAAACGCAACTGCACAGCATGTGAAGAGGAAGATATTTTGGAACACTTAGCTGATGGAGGAGAGTTATCTGTCTATGTTACTTTCATTGGTTAATTAATAAAGAAAACTGCCTTGGCCCTTTAAGAGTCAGAAAATTAGGTAGGTGGAGTAGACAGAACAGAGTTCTGGAAAAGAGAGGGGAGACGCTTCAGGCAGTCACCATGATTCTCCTCTCTGAGATGGAAGCAGGTTAAGATCTCTCCTGGTAAGCCACACCTCGTGGTGCTACACGGATTACTAAATATGGGTTAAAGGAAGATGTGAGAATTAGCCAATAAGAGGCTGAAACTATGGGCCAGGCAGTGTTTTAAAAGAATACAGTTTCTGTGTAATTATTTTGGGTAAAGCTAGCTGGGTGGCAGGACACAGCCCCGCCGCTCCATTCTACACTTAGCACTAAATAGGATATTTTTAGAAAACAAAATCTCTCATACGTCCTGACCACAGTTTTGCCTCACTCCACTCTCCCCAGCCCAGCCCTCACTTTCCCCCACTTCCCCCAATCCCTGTACCTCTCCTCTCCCCTAGATCCACTCTCCTTCCATTTCCTTTCCAAAAATAGCAGGTCTGTAAGAGAACAACCATAACACAAGGCAATTCAATATGAGGAAGAGTCCCAAGAGCAGGCTAAAAGGGCCAGAGCCCCCCTCCCCTGTAAGGAGTCTCCCAAACCACCAAGCTGACAGCCAGAACATAAACGAGGAAGATCTGGTGCAGACCCACGCAGGCCCCATTCTTGCTGCTTCAGTCTCTGCGGGACCATTTGAGCCCTGCTTAGTTGATTCAGTGGGCCTCGTTCTGCTGGTGTCCTCCATACCCTGACTCCTACAATCTTTCCACCCCCTTCCACAAGGTTCCCAGACTGCTGAGGAGAGAGAACCAATGGAGGCTCCAATTTAAGCTTTCTCTGTGCGTGTCTGGCTGTGGGTCTCTGCAGTGGTTCCCATCTGCTGCCACTGGAAGCCTCTGATGACTGGACAAGCACCGATTGGTCTATGAGAACAGCAGACCATTGGTAGAAATCACTTGTTTTTCTCTTTGCAGTCATATTTGGTTCTACCCCAGGTCTCTGAGCTATCCAATCTCTGGCTCCTGGCCTCCACGCAGTGTCAGGAATACGATCCCTGAATGGAATTTTTTTTCCATCAAACCTCTCTCCTCAAGGTTCAGGGAATTGTGCCAAAGAAATAGAAAAACCGTAAAAGCCAGTGGTGGGAGGGGGCAGGTGGAAGATGCTAAGGAACTAAGATCTTGTAGACACTCAGGACTGACACACATGAACTCAGAGAGACTGTGACAGCATACACCAGACCTATAGAGGTTTAAGCAAGAAAGAGTCCCAGCATTCAGGAGAGGAACTGGACATAGGACCTCCCATCCATAACAGGGAACTATCTTCAATTTGCCAAAGGAAAAATTAGTTTTCTCCAATAATCTCACTAGGTATAGTAACCGCACTTAAAGACAGTCCTATGTCCAGAAGTAAATAAGCAATACAAAACAAACTCGGACTTTTTGACTCATGTTGCTTTATCTTTACACCCTCCCCACCCCCGGGTCATACTGGTCTTTTGCTTACATAGTATAGTTCCTGATTTTGTGTTTTAAGAATTTTGTGTGTGTGTGTGTGTGTTTTGTTATGGCTTCTTTGTTTTGTCTGTTTGTTTTTCAAGAGAGAAAAAGAAAGTTTGTGCAGTTGGGTGTGTGGGGAGTATGTGGGAGAAGTTAAGGAAAGGAAAATATAATCAGAATATATTGTACATTTTCTTTTTCAGAAAAACACCCCATAAATTGATAAATACTGTTGAATAAAAAGGTCATTTAATTGAATTAACAACCAAATATATGCAATATAGAAATATTTATACAAGACTACTGAAAAGAGAAAATATATATGATCCACATAAATCATAAATTTCAATAGTTTATTAGCTGGTATGGAATAAAATAACTTCTAGTTTACAGAAAGAAGCAGGAAGTGGAATATACTATTTGTTTTAAAGAGATAGATTTATCCAAAAATGGGGAACATCAGCACCTAAACAATTCTGCCATGTCTACTTAACATTCCTCTCAGCATACAGAGACTCACTCAGACAAGCATTTGCTCAAAGCCAGGAAACCGTATACTCGCATGAGGAAGCACAGCAGACCTCTTTCAACACGGTGGTTACGAGGATTCTTCTGTAGACATGTGAAACTTAGCCACCGGCGTTTTACAAATGGGAGCCAAGAAAATGTGGTCCTCAAGTGCAGTAGCCTCATACTGTACTTCCCTGAACACACTGAACAACAAGGAATTTTAAACATGTTCACAAGAAGGCATAAATAACAATAAAATGTCTTCCTATACAAAGGAACTGAAGTATACTGGACATGGGTCCATCACTCTGACAACTGTAAAGCATCTTCTGATAACCTCACAGAGAGTTGTAACTTTCTTCTAAAACTGTAAAATCCCACACACACCGCATGAATGACAGCACTACACGGTGTCTTCTGCAACTGTGGTGTCAAAAATCTGGTAGCAAATCCGCTGCTCTGTTCCAATGGTGACGTTGTAGGACTTGATGAGGCACTCCAGCCAAGGGTATGTATCTACAGACCAAAGGAAATCTCATTTAACCATTAAGGTAACCCGGACTTATCTGAGCTCTTTTCCCAGCCACAGATGAAAGTGACTGAGTTTATAAAACACCAGACAGCAGAGACAGTCGAACACCTCTTCCCACGTGGACTGTTTACGGGCCTCCCTGGCTTCTCCTTGAGGAGCTGTGAGGACACAGAACCTGAACTTCAGCCTGAGCTAAGCATTACACATCACCTGCCCTGCAGGAGGCAGGTACAGACTCCTCCACCCTGGCAGCAATGGGTGCTATCTCTACATTTTGAGAGCAAGTCAGACTCATTTCTAACATCATCAGAAGGCTCAGGATGGTTTGAATGACACCTGGTACAGTCCTCAAGCCTGGCCAGTATAAAGAAACGTGACTTCTTGTGTTGCTGGTAGAATGGTACATTGGAAAGTATTTTAAAAATAACTTCCTGTATATATCAAAAGTTACCAGGCCCAGAGACTTTTCTTTTTGGAAAAGTTTTACCCATGGTCATTCCAATAGCCAACACAAATTAAAACTGAAAGCAAATATATCCAATTAAACTTTTCTCCAGATGAGCAAAAATCCCCTTCTCTTGGGAACCCATGCTACAGTACGGACTGACAGAACATACGCTCAGCCAGAGCCACTCCAACAGTCACATCAGCAATAGCAAAGCCCGCACAGGGAACATTTGTTGCTGAGAACAATTACTAGAAGAATCAAGCTTCTTAACACAATTTAGATTTCCAAGAGAAATCACTGGCCACAGAAGGACATGGTGCCCTGTAAGTGGTAAAACTTCATCTAGGCAGAAGCATGTTAGCATGTTGACTAGCCAGTGTTGATGGAGAAAAAAACTGAAGTTCATAAACTTTGAAATGTAAAAACTGAAAATTCTAAAGTTCATTAACACTGAAAAGAAAACCATCAATGAGTCCAACAAGATAAATGCAGCTGAATTTCAGGACATGCTTCTTGTAGAAATTGTATTCTTTAGGTATAATTGCAGGCTTATTGTCTGTATGCTGTGTGTATAAACTCAGAGTCAAGTGTGCTGGGACCAAAACTTATCCTTTAAAGTGTATTTGAAAGTATTTTAAAATTCCTTTATATTTGTCTCAGCTACTATCTCATCGAAAGATGGGAACAGTTACCATTTGTAACCTAGTAATTCACAGGGACTTGTGATTTGCTTACTTACAGTCTCCAGGTTAGAAATGTGCTAGGTGTTTCTCCACAAAAAAGAAAAGAGAGGCATCTTTTGAATATTGCCTACCAATTTTTATTCTTGGTGGACATAACATATTCATGATTGTTTCTAGACTTCTCTGAAGGTCATCATCAGTGAGAACTTCTGATGCCGGGATCTTGAAAAAGTTCTCCTAAAATATAAACAAAGGAGACATTTATCATTTGAAAAAGCTGGGGCTAGAGATGGCTCAGGGATTAAAGGTACCAGCTACTCCTGCAGAGGACCCGGGTCAGAGTCGCAGCGCCACACAGTGAGCGCAGCAGAACTCTATCCAGGGGATCGGATGTCTTCTAATCCATAGGGAGTACACATACACACAGTGTACAGACAAACATGTAGGCAAAACATTTATACAAGAAAAATAAAAAAAATAAAGGCAAAGCTTCAATGTACAGAATTTCAATATCTGATGGAGGAGAGTTATCTGTCTATGTTTCTTTCATTGGTTAATTAATAAAGAAAACTGCCTTGGTCCTTTAAGAGACAGAAAATTAGGTAGGTGGAGTAGACAGAACAGAATTGTGGGAACAAGGAAGTAGAGTTGGGGAGACGCTTCAGGCTTTCGCCATAGTGAGTCTCCATGCTGCTCCTCTCCGAGATGGACGCAGGTTAAGATCTCTCCTGGTAAGCCACACCTCGTGGTGCTACACAGATTACTAAATATGGGTTAAAAAAAGATGTGACAATTAACCAATAAGAGGCTACAGATAATGGGCCAGGCAGTGTTTTAAAAGAATACAGTTTCCGTGTAATTATTTCGGGTGTAAAGCTAGCCGGCTGCCGGGTGGCGGGACACAGCCCCGCCGCTTCACACTACAGATTGGCGCTCCAACGTGGTGACTAAATCCACTCAGGTTTCTAACCTGAGAGGGCTTTAAATAAAGGAGAGAGAGTTTAACACAGCTTTCTGCTGTTTGCCTGGACGTGCCGTAGAGAGATTTTCTGTTTCTGCAATAGCGGCAGAGAAAAGCTGAGTCATTTTAAAACGCGGCTTCCTGGTGCTGTGCTGCCAGTGCAAATTCTGGCTATAAACCATTTCAGTGGCTTTTATGGACTGGATGTTTGTGTGCCCGCTTGGGATCGGGGAAAAAAAGTACTCTGAGACCATGCCAATGGCTCACTGCTCCCTGCCTGCACCTGGGCAGATGGCGGAATCAGGCTTAGGCGAGCGAGCGGGACAGCATTTGCGGATTCCTGCCGCCATAGAGAGAGAGGTGTTTTCAGACTGCGTGGTGCTCTGCGCGTCAGATTCGGCTGTGACTTGGATTAAAAGAGTTTCTGTGCTGCACGCTCAGTATCAAAATTAAACTGCTGAGTGCAGCTCCAATGTGGACTGCTGTGTACCTGTAACTGTGTGCAGCTCAGGGACACCAAATGACTGAGGCAGTAGCAGCTCTGGCTCTGCTCCGCCATGCTGAATTGTGCTGAGCTCAGACAGGTCTATCGTAATTACCATGATAACAGCGCAGTTAAGGTTTAGACTTGGCTGAAAACAGGCAGTACCATATTACCTCTACATGGCGCAACTTAAGTTTTTAAAAAGTGGTTAACCTTTTAAGAAGTGCTCCTGGATATTAAAAAATTACAGATTCACAATAGGACAGATTCAGACATATAAATGTACGTAGGCTTGAGAGAAGAAAAAAATATAAAAAATAAAGTTAATGCCTTTAAAAAAAAAAGGTTAAAGTCTTTAAAGAGACAGAGTATAGATAGTTATAGATTAAAAGAAGTAAAGTGATAGAGTAAAAATAAGCCACGTAAAAATGTAAAATTCACAGAGAGTCTGGATTATGTATTTTGTTGTGTTTTCTTTGATTTTTTTGACTGTAAAGGAGCTAAGTACAGAGAGACATTTCATTATATGGGCTGCCAGGCTAGACCAGAATGGACATCTTAACGGTATGACTTCAGGATTTGGATCTAAGAACATGATGCTTTGGAAAAGAGTTTCTTCTTTTGTTTTCACAGAGGATGAGACTCTGTGGATTGCTTCTATCCCAATATGGTATGATAGACCACGCCCTCCTGAAAGGTTGCTGTGAACACCCTCAAAAAATTACTTCGCTCAACTGCCGACTGAGAGGAACCTAGCACACAGGTTACACCATGAAAGACCTAAATAACAGCGCCCCCATTCAGCAGGAAGCAGTTTGGAGAGAAATAACTGCGCTCATTTTCCCAAATATTGTTTATAAATGTTCTTTTACATTTAAAGGGGGATATGATATAGAGATGAATAATTTGCAATGGTATGGATTTTAAGGTCAATTTGTTATATGTATATGTATTTCTGATCTTGATTAAGCTATTTTGATTGTGTAGTTCATTTTAAAAACTGTAATGTATAATTAGGAAATATAGGTTGTTAATGGATAATCATTGATAATAGTTAAGCTTGTAGTCATGTTATTAGATTTTCTAGGTATGTAGAGATATATTTCAGTTAGATAGACATTCTTCATATCTTTCAAAGACTGCAGAATATGGCATTTAATGTTTTAATAACTTAGGGTTTTTCATGACAATGAGACACGTCTGCTCCTGGCAGCACCAATCTACTTCGAGAGGAAGATGGGCATCGAAGAGGCTACTTATGGAGTTTGTTAGCCATTTGGGCAAGAAACTGCTCTTGCCTGGACTGTTGCATAAACTGGACACAAGGAACCCACAGAAAGAGGACTGCTGAACTTGCCTAAAGGTGAGATGGTCTTTTGGGGTTCCTGATTCATGAAAGAGTCTGCGAGACGTTCTGCAGGACACAGCAGAAAGTGACTGAACTGTCTTTGGAATTTCCTGCTTCATGAAAAAGTCTGCTGGACACTATGGGCCTGTAGGCTGAAGATGGATGCCCCAACGGTACAGAGGAACTTTGGGTGACTGTCTAGGCAGCGAGTTGTCTCTGTCATTTCTAGAGTTTGAAAGTTACAAATGACTTGTTTACTTAGGTAATATTATATCCTTCTGGAGTCTTTGATGGAGTTGAAGAATAAATAGATAGTTATAGATTTCCTTAGTTATGATAAAGGATAAAATAGATTTAAATATTGTAACTGTAATACTTGCTTGATAACTGTTTTGTTATATGTAATTTTGCTATGTTAAAGTTGAAGCCTTTCTTTTTTGTTTAAACAGAAAAAGGGGAAATGATGGAGGAGAGTTATCTGTCTATGTTTCTTTCATTGGTTAATTAATAAAGAAAACTGCCTTGGCCCTTTAAGAGACAGAAAATTAGGTAGGTGGAGTAGACAGAACAGAATTGTGGGAACAAGGAAGTAGAGTTGGGGAGACGCTTCAGGCATTCGCCATAGTGAGTCTCCATGCTGCTCCTCTCCGAGATGGACGCAGGTTAAGATCTCTCCTGGTAAGCCACACCTCGTGGTGCTGCCCAGATTACTAAATATGGGTTAAAGGAAGATGTGAGAATTAGCCAATAAGAGGCTGAAACTATGGGCCAGGCAGTATTTAAAAGAATAGAGTTTCCGTGTAATTATTTCGGGTGTAAAGCTAGTCGGTGGCCGGGTGGCCGGACGCAGCCCCGCCGCTTCATACTACAAATATCTACTTTGCAAAAATGATATATTATAAACATCAGTCTTCTAAGGCTATGGAATGCATGAACTGGAATACTGGTCAAATCTAAGATCTGATTCACTGCTGGAATTGTGAGACAGCTTTGAGATGAGCACAGTAAGATCATGCAGCAAGGCTGATGTGATAAGGCTTTATACCCTGGAAAGTAAATCTATTAAGTATGAAAGGATATAACATTAAGATAACATTTACTTAATTTCTTTCCTTTCTACTTTAAGTTTCAGAAGAGATTTTTCTTGCTTTGCTAACTATTTTATCTTCAACACACAAGGCATTTAGCAGCTTCCCAGTAAATATTCATTTAGTAAGTGATTGGGTAAACTGTAGAAACCAGAAAAAAATTCTCTTAACCTCAACTTGGACTGTCTTCCAATTTATGACAGTTAACAAAAACAATATCCCCCACATATACCCCCCCAAAAAAAACAAAAAAAAACCAAAAAGCAAAAAAGAACCACAGAATAGAAAACAAAAAACAAAACAAAAAACAAAAATAAAACCTCTTATTCCAACAAACAGTTGCTCTTCCTCTTATCATTTATTATTTCATGCCTATGAGAGCCAGTGATTTGACTGTGCCCACTGGAACTATGGGCTACTGTGGAACACCTAACAAGGTCATCTGAGGCTCAAGACTTTGGGACATGCAGCATTAGCCCAAGCTTAGGAAGAGAGCCATCAGTCATGTGCACAGTCAATTGTGATAGAACAGATGTGAAGAAGTCACATCGGGGCCTAGGTTAAGCTTCAAGACTCCATGTACAAAGTTACACATAGTGCGGGGAAGTGACAGTTCCTGCTTATAGGGAGAGGAAGACCTTGTAACTGATCACAGCTAAGGGTGGCCTCAAGGACTAGCCAAAGGACAATGACGAGTGTCAGAAACGACAGCAGTCTTACGAGTTTCTCTACAGCTTACACAACAATACTGTTTGTTTATCAAGTAACTTCATTTAGCTTCCAACCACATAGCTTACAAAGTACGGTCAGATGACTACAATGTGGCTAGATATCTGCTTTCTTGTCTAGCTATGGAATTTCTGCATGACAGGGACAATAATTCTCCAATTTTGATTTCTCAACTTTATTTTTAAAAAATAAGGTTTATAATAAATACTCAAAAGCAAAAGACATACAATATTAGATTTATTTATATACTTTAAGTTATTTTAAATCCTTTAGAGAACAAAATATAGAGGAACTGAGTTTTAGGCTTCAAAAGTTCTCAGTAAGTTTCAATGAAGTAAAACTAAGAAGTATGAATTCATTAATAAATTAAATCTTTACCAGTTCCATTACTTACAGAATCCTTGAGGTAAGCATTCAGTACTCCTGTTCCATCATCCAGCGTGAAAGTCATAACAAACACATACTGCAGAGGTACAATGCCCAGGACTAGTGAGGGAAAAGAGCACAATATACAAGGCAGTTAGATATCTTTATAAAGTTGAAAGTGTTGTATTCTAGCATGTAGCTGCAAATGACACTTACTAAGAATATTTACAACAGAAGGAAACATGGGGAATTCCTTGTCTAGTATCAATTTATTAAAGTCATGCACCAGTTTATACAGAGTCAGCAACTTAGTCCTAATAATTGAGACAGTACAAAAAGTGGTAAGACACAACATATTCCATGCTAATCATATGAAAAGTAAAGCTATAATTACAGAATGTTCTAAAAAGCAACAGGCAGTTCAGTATTTTTAAAAGTTTACCCATCTTTGTATAAGTGTGGACTATCCCTTATTTTTTAAGAGATGCCATTTGGTTGAAAGAACAAAACTCAGAATGTGGGATTCCATAATTGACTAAGACAAAGAAGAATGAATTAGATATACTAAATCACAAGAAAATTTACCACCAAAGTGAACATCCTTTTTACAAAAGTTGAAGATATTGTATAGATGGATGTAATGTTATATTATCGTCCATGCATGCAGTCCAAATTCCAATGGGAAAATTAATTAAACAGGCAAAGTCAGGAGAATAAATTAGGTGCAGACAAAATTTTAGTATTCAAGAGCAATAAGACAGGAACAGAAGCTGAGTGGTGGTGGTGCACGCCTTTAAACCCAGCATCTGGGAGGCAGAGGCTGGTGGATCTCTGTGAGTTCAAGGCTAGCCTTGTCTTCAAAGTGAGTTCCGGGACAGTCAGAACTCCAGAACAGTTACACAGAGAAGCCCTGTCTCAACCTCCCCCCTTGTCAAAAAAACAAAAAACAAAAGATAGAAAGGAAGGAATGAAGAAGGAGGAAGGGAGGGAGGGAGGGAGAAAGGGAGGGAGGGAAGAAAGAAAAAGCAGAACAGATGTGAGGCTTCAAAAGATCTCAAGAGGTTCAAGAGGTTACACTGAACTAAGACCAAGAAGGGTGAACTTAAAAACTATGCCAAGGAACACTGCATGGCACTACTAAGTCCAAAGTAACATGGGATCTCACTAGACTGGGGAGTAAAACGTATCCAAAATACAAAGTTAGATTTAAAAAGAAAAAAAAATTAACCCACCTACAAAATACATATTCAGGCATACGTGCACGCGCGCGCGCACACACACACACACACACACACACACACAAACCCATATATTTATATAACAAAATTTCTGGCTACTAGAAAGAAGCTGAATGATTAGTTTCACAGAAATAATCATTTCTTGCCATATTCTGGTTGCCCAAATTATAACAGCTGTCAGTATCTGTGAAGGATAAACTCTGAGAAAAGATTGGCAAAGTGGAATGGTTACTGAGAAGGAGAGACAATGGGGAAGTGACAAAGGGAAGTGCTAGCTTGAAAATACAGACACAATGCAGGCACAATAGATACTGCCATCCTGCCAAGTTCCTTCTTATAGCAGACAGAACATGGTCCATGTTAGCTGTACATAGCAGACAACATTAAGAACTGTCTAAAGTTAATGGAACAGTTTTAAGTGCATGCCTTAGAATGCAAGCTGTGCCCTGCTCCTGGAAGCTATAAACAAAGGCTAGGTGATGGTTATGTGTGCAAGAGATAAAGACTGTTTTGTCCTGGCTAAAGACTTGGGAGGAAAATAACAGCCATCACAGTACCTTTTCCAGTGCTAAGATAAGAGTTAAAAAGATCTCCTTAGGACTTGTATTTGGGACCAATGATTAAATTGATAACAAATGATCAAGTATTGATATATGATTATGATCACAACACTTAGGAATAGTCATATGCATTTTGTGGTGGCTTAAAAGAAAATGGCCCCCAAAAGGTGAGGTGAGGCTTTGTTGGATGAAGTGTGTCAATGTTGGTGTGGCCTTTGAGGTCTCCTATGACCAAGCTAACTCCCAGTGAGAGAGTGCCCCTCCTGTTGTCTTCTGATCAAGATGCAGCCAGCACCATGTCTGCCTATCACCAAGCTCCCTGCCATGATGATAATGGATTGAACTTCTGAAATGTAAGCCTCTACTCAATGAAATGTTTTCCTTTCTAAGAGTTGCTTGCCATGGTCACGATATCTCTTTACAGTGATAGAAACCCAATTAAGACACATTTTAAATATTTAGTCCTCATTTTTCAATACAATTATTGCAAACAGATTTCAATTTAGAAAAATTAGACTAGTTCCATCAAAAATATCCATAAATGTTAAAGAACAAATTGGTCAAATGACAAAGAGAACTGAAATTATAAAACACAGAGCACAGAAATTGAGCTAACCTTCGGCCACAGCGGAAGGGCTCCAAAGTCCTTTATTAAGAAGGTTTTGTATAGGTTTCAAGTTTGAACACTGTTTACATCTGAAATGAATAAGTGAAAAATTAGTAAATATATAAATATAATCAAATTCATTCAGTTATTACATATTGTTCAAGTAGGGACACTTTTAAAAAGTCAGTTATTAAATAGAAAAGGGCAAACACTATCTATACTGTAATGAGCTTATTTGAAAAGAGAATTATGATTAACTTTCTACACAAAAGCAACAGAAGATACGACGGGTGTGGTGGCCTGAATGAGAAAGGCCTCAGGGGTCATTTATGTGAATTTTTGGATCCCAGTTTGTGGGCTGTTTAGGAAGGACTGGAGATGTGACCTTGTTGGAAGAGGAGTGTCACTGGGGTCAAAAGTCCATACGAGGACCAGCTGCTCTGACACCAGCTTGCAGGTAGGATATAAGCAAGCCCTCAGCTACTGCTTCAGAGCCATGCCTGCTCCATGCTCCCACTGTGATGTCATGGACTCACCCTCGAAACTGTAAGCAACTTCAATTCAGTGCTTTCTTTTAAAGTAGCAAAACGATAACCAAGACAATGAGCTTCAGAATAAGTTGAGAATCAGAAATTGGACTCTAGACAAAATTAATTTGGTTGTGAATTTTCTTGTTAAAACAAGAAGACACAGGAGAAAAGTTGAAGGAACTCTGAATTTATAGCTCTATTAGCAATATCTGGTGGCCACAGCCTTACAAAATAATAAAAAATCATTCTGAATGAACAGTGAGAACAAGTTAGATTTTAGGGAAATTAATATTCAGAGATGTATAATTTATGACGCCATATAGTTACTGTTTGAAATATAAAATTGAACACTGTTTAGTACAATTTGCTCTCCTTATATATTAATATATTTTTAAGTATGAGTAATTCAATTTTATTAAGTATGATCAAATGTTTATAAAATATAGTAAAAAAATATGCTTAAAAGTAAATTCAACAATGCTTTTCATTTATGTATTTGGGAAAACAGAGGTGACTATTTTCAGGTTTATCATTTAATCATCAAATATATAAATACTTTTTATTAACAGCAATAATAAAAAGATAATGGAGAATTATTTACTAATATTAGACAATTACAAAGCAAGTTAATGGCTAATTGCTGCTTTCCTGACTTAGACTGACAATGCGTACTGTGCTAGGAAGACGAGAGGGAAAGCAGGAAGGAAAAGGAGCAAGATCACTTCAGAAACAAAGTTTAAACTGTGGACTTATTCACAGAAGCACAGAATACGATGGGTTTTGATATTTCAATTGAGCAGTATATAAATACTGCAGAAGATATAAAAGATATGACGGCACTGGGTACTTCAGAGGAAAAACAGCTACTAATTTATTTTACTTCATTGCTGAAGGTTTTCATCCACTTTGTATTAAACAAAACCAAGGGCAAAGCCTACTGGTCCCTGTGAGGACCACAATAGAGTACTAGGTATGGTAACGGCAGGAAGTAATTTTATAACAAAAATCAAAATTTAGTTTCATTGTAATAATGAATAGCAAATGTTACACATAGGGAGAAGGAAATGGAAGATGGGATGGCAAGATCTCCCCAGGCTGCAGAACAAGTTTTTTAGAAGCAGAGCATTTCCTGGGTGACTGTTTCACCACAAGTATAGGTGCTTTCCTTCATGTTCCTTTCAGGGCAGAATCTACAGGCAGAAACTGCAGCATGCTGGCTCAGCAGTGGTTGAATTCACTGGATTTTCAACTCTAAACTAACCCTTTAATTAACATCTAATTCTGTGAAAAAAAAAAAAAAAAAAAGCTTAGCCTGTGACCTAGGAAGAACATCTTCAAAGTCTTATACCCATGGTGCATTGCCATGCATACACACTGTGTATGTGTGTGCTCTAGAATAGAAATATACAAGGAAAATTTAGTATGGATGCTCTTGAACTCACAACAGGGTTGCCTCAATACATTTAACCTACTGAATAGAGAGCTCAGCACACAGTTGCTAACCTTAATGATCCTGTTGTCCTCTGAAAGTTTGGATTTGCTATTTCTCTCTAACATATGAATATTGTACCACATACCACTCTTCTAGAAAAGATCAAAACTCAAAAATCAAAGGCCTGAATCTGTACTTCATTTCTACAGTTCCAACACAATCGTAGCTCAGGAACTGTTTCTAACTATACTAATAACCTCCTGAAAAGACAGAAGCCCAGGGGATCAACAGTGAAGACGCAGCTGGAATCCGGTCTTGAGCTGAACACATACCCATAGTGACAGACGTTCCCTTGTATGAGGAAGGGTGCTGAGAGGTCTAGCAGCTCCAGGTGCTCGGGGCCGGACTTCACGGGAATCACACTGTGAAACTTGCTTGATAGTTTAGAGACTTCACAGAACCTTCCTCCTTTAAAAGAACAAATTCTTCAATAACACAAATATAATCAGAGCAAGGCATGGGGGATAGGCAACGTGTGAGCTACAGCAAATTCTACAAAGAACTTCACAGAAGAGGGGGTTATAAATTAGATGAAAACATAAACTTGTCAGGATGAAAAAAAACAACTATTACTATAAAATTAGATTAAAAAAACCAGGAAATAAAAAAGGCACAATTCCATTCTTTTGAAGTTGTCATTATCATGGCTTTTCAAGGTTCTTCTCCTTGATTTAGGTATTAGCAGAGCACTCGGTCCACTTTATGAAATAACAGTGACATCCAGAGGCCAAGACTGTAACAGCTGCCCATGAGCCATCAGCCTTTCTACATCATTATTCTTTTAGATCTGCTCAGACACAGCACGATTACAGACAGGAATCCAACAAGGTAAGATAAATGCAAATTTTATTCATAATCTGAAAATGCAATTCAGGTGAATGTGTTTCCTTATACATATTTGAATCTAGCTAATGTAGTGTTTTGAAAATTTTAAATTAACAGTAGGTGTCCATAACTTATAGTTAAGAGTGATTAATGTGCAAAACAACATTTTAAAAACCTAATAACAAGTCTCTCACCTTCTATCAAAATTAGGCATTCACTTGAGAGAGGGAGAATGTCATCAGTTTTCACAAAATGAACAGCAACCTGACGTCCTCCTTGGCCTTTAGTGGACCAGACTTTTGAGTCATACAGTGACGTATCTTGCAGCTTGGTATTTAGAGCTTTACTTGAAGCATCTTGTAAAATTTTATCCAAATTGTCCTCATATGGAACTTCTTGCCTAAAGCCATTGATAACGAAGTATCAGAAAACAATAGATGGATATGCCCAAAATTCCAATTTAATAAAGTACCAAAGTTAAAAAAACAAAAACAACAACAAAAAAAAAACCTTACGGGCTGCTCAATGATTAAAAGCACTTGCTATTCTCACATATACCCAAGTTTATTTCCCAGCACCCACATGGAGCTACACAACCACCCATAATTCCTGTCCTGAATTCTGTGGGCATCAGGCATACACATGGTGCACAGACACACATGCAGGTACAAGACTAAAACCCACAAAATAAGTGAATACAGAACAAAAATAAAAAACTATTTTACATGAAGATTAAATCAGCTAAGCTGTCTTAAACTCAGAAGACAACCCACTTCACAGATTTAACGGATTTTATTCAATAGGTATTTAACATTGCATGGCTAGGTAAATCCTTACCATAAATAGACTTAGACTGCATCTGTGTTGGCAAACACATGCCATGGACCATGTGTAAAAGTCAGAGGACAATTTCCTACCACGTGGGTACTCAAGTCATCAGGCTTGGCAGCAGACATAGTTACCTGTTGCCCTATCTCCTTAGCCCAGGACTAGTTTAGAGTCCAAGCTTACAGTCATTCCCCGTACTAATCTGCTGTATTATACCATCAGCTCTATCTTCATCCCAGTTAATTCCACTGCCACAGGGTGCCTACTTTAAAACGGTGTTAACTTCACTTATTGTTAATAATTAAGTCATATAAGTGACATGAGTTCTCATGGAGTAGAAATGGCCTGGCTTGGGATCAAAAGGTTTAAGTCCTTGTCCTGATTCTGTCCCCAGCTGTGTGGAACTTCAGGCTGTCTTACATTCTCTAAGATGCTTTCGATCAAGATCATGTAGGTAAAAAACAGACCCATGAGTTTTATGAAATGGGATTTAAGGATTGAATTTCTCTGAAAACATAACAATCTCAGATTTTGTAAGGAAAACCACACATACATTATTCTAGTGATATTAACAAATAATACAAAACACAATTATGTGTTTCGTGCAGGTGTGTTTTTACAAGACCGTGCACTAGAGTTTCAGCTTCATGAATGCTAGCCCAGTGTGCATGTTTATGCAGTAACTGTATTTCCCAAAATATCATTTTCTATGTTTCAAGGAAAGATGGTACATTATATTAAAAGGACTAATAGGAGATAAAGTTTATGATCTAAACATGTTTTGAGATGAATACTGTTAAGTTCCAAACCTGGGACAAATGGCTGAGGTGCCCATTTAACATCAAAGCTAGACCTGGCAGCCAGGTTCTCCCGGCATCCCTTGGTCCCTACCTGTTACACACCCTGCCCTCTAGCCCTTGACCCTCAACTCTCAAGCCCAGGGCTGCCCTTCCCTGGAGGCTCTTCCCTAATTAATCTAGACATTTTGCTCACTTACCCTTTTTGAACCTTTAGACTGTAGGCAGCAGCAGCTGATGCCCTCCCCCTCTCCCTTCACCTCCCCATGATTCACAGGGCTCAGTCTGGTCATCCCATGCGGGACTCTCCCACATATCTGGAGTAAGCTTTCTCCTCCCCAGTACCTAGAGCAGTCATGTCCTTTCCTGCCATTTCTTTTATTTTTCATTCAAATACATATTAATAAGATTATAAAAGGTCCCATAATTTTACATATTCACATAATAACTGGTGTTTAGAATGAAGACACCACACTTAACTACATTACCATTATTAAACATAACAGAAAATTTTCAGTTGTGTGTATTAAACCTACAAAAATTTGAATTTCAAGCCTGAAAATAACATCTATTTCAAGCCAGGCGATGGTGGCGCACACCCTTAATCTAGCACTTGGGAGGCACAGGCAGGTCGATTTCTTTGAGTTTGAGGCCAGCCTGATCTACAAGAGCTAGTTTCAGGGTGGACTTCAAAGCTACAGAGAAACCATGTCTCAAAAAACTGAAAAGAAAACAAAAAAAAAGAATGACTCAAAAGGATTTTCTTTGTAGAAATTGAGTACTTTCCCTTCAAATCATCAGCATTCTTTAAAATACTACAAATTAAATCATGACGTGCTTATTTTAATACTTAAAACCTCTCTCTCCTCTCTCTCTCTCTCTCTCTCTCTCTCTCTCTCACACACACACACACACACACACACAAACATACATATATACAAACAACAAACAATATGGCATGATTTTTTTTTAAATTTTGGGAAATACTTACAATGAATTACATTTAGGACAAAAAAGTTTAACAGACTGGAAAAGTCTTCTGGGCATATATGATTTCAGTTTTGCACGGATTCGATATTGTTGAGGAGCTTTTTGGTTCAAAATGGCACAAATTGGTGTTTTCTTTAAATACTGGTGATCTGTAAGTACTGCAAAGAATTGTTACATTCAATCAGAATAAATAATGTATGGGAGTCTCAGCTGTGCTTGGCATGAATCCCATTGAAACAAAGACATATTATAAAATCAATCTCAGCTACAGTTACTAGATATGCACCTAAGGCCCATGGACAGTGCCAGGCACAGAACAGAAACCCAGCAGACTTACAGAATAGCTGTGGGCAACTGGAGCACATGGAATCTAATTATATACTGCATGCTTGTACATCTTTATACCATTAAATACTAGGTTTTATGTATTTTCATATGGAACATATGGAACATAATAGAAATTTCTAGTAACTTCTAATTTATGCAAAACAGGAAGGTTTATTTCAACAAGACAATAAATGTTAACCTTTGCAAAATGTGAAACAATTCACTGCCCACCTAGGAGACAACTCACTACGCAACAGCTTACATTCCAATTTACAGTTCATCAAACAAATGCTAACAAAACACATTCACTAAAAATTATCTGCCACACAGGCTCTTGTCCTGGGTATCTCAAATTCAAGACTTTATTGGACTTTCCTTCATTTAAGAGTTAGAATGTGAGAACAGAACTGGTCATTTAGGGGAACCCAATTATCACAGACGTGCTCAGTGTGTGAAGAAAAAGAATTCATTTTCGAAGTAGGAAAGGGAAGTAGGAGAGGAGGAAGCGACTGTGGGAGAAAGGAAGCAATTAGAGTTAGAACAGAAGAACAGCACAAGGAAATGCCTGGGAAATACAAAACTGGAAAGCTGGGGACAGGAGACTGAGTTTACACTAAACAGCTCTTCCTCGGCTCCTTAGATACTGTTCTAGGTACCACTTCCCTACTTAGAAAACAGAACTGGTGCACAAGCCCTACAACCCCGGAACAATCAGGAACATTACTTTTGTACATAAATTTAATCCAACAAAATCCCTCAAGGAATATATTCTCCTCATGTGGCGCATGGCTAAGCTTTGTATTGAGACACGTGTTCTGTGTAGCCCTGATCAACTTAAAACAAAATGAACCACTGGTGCGTTTCACATTTTGAGGTAATGTATTAAAATAATTAAACTTTGTACTACTTTCAGACTTAAAGAAAAATTGTGAGAACAACATAAAGCCATCCTGAATATGCTGTTAAGATATACAATTGTAACACACTCTTCTCTGGATCTACCTTGATCTGTGACTTTATAATTTTGTTACTGAATAATTGGCAACAGCTTCCAGAAATTATGGAACTCTCCTGTTTTCTCCTAACAATTACGTCATGAGAACAATTTGTCTCATGACATAGCCGCAGTGCCTGTTTCAAAGACAACACGATTTTAACACTGCTATTTGCTGATCAGATTTTTAAGTTTTCTCTCCCACTGTCTGTTTCTGCTCCAATCCTAACAGTGCAGAATACGCGTCCTTCTCGTGTTCACATGCCATCTTCAAATGAGCCCCAGTCTGTCTGTGTTTACTTCATGACACTGACTTGAGAAGGAGACACTTAGTTTGCTGAGTAGCATTATTTTAGATCGGGGTGGTATTTCCTCACACTCAGATTCTGACCATGCGCTTGTGGCACAGATTACATATGTGACTGGTACTCAATGCATCCTATGAAGTGGTCTGAGAATGGACCCTGCCCTCCAGGGGAGGGAAACCGTGCAGTTGAGTAAAGAATGTTCAGCATCTCTCTACTCTGAATGAAATTCCTACTCTTGTAATTAGTAAGGGGGTAACTTAGAATCCAATAGTTTAAAACAGACAGATTCACAATTAAACCAATAATTACCATCACATTAGCAAAATGGCCTTATTTCTTTAACATTATTTATTTCATTAATTAGGTGTCATTCTACCTTGTAAGAGTTTTCTATTCAATCACGTTTTATTAAATTTTACTAGCAACACAAGTTCATACAGTCCAATTTTACTCAAGAAATTCTAATCCAGCACTAGCCTTTAGTTGATGATCACAATATCCCAGATTTGATATTTTCTATTAGCTGAACATTTCTTTATTTTCTAGCTGTTCAGGATGTTTTTGATTTATCTCTAATTTCCCTGTCCTAATTTTGGAATCTGCCTTTTCTCCAAAGATACCAGGAATACTTTTATAGGTTAAGATCTGTCTGTGTATTCCATATGCTCCTTACTTCTGGAGAGCATTGCCTCTTCATGACAATACCTGTAATGGTATCCACATAGGCATCTAAAGTCTGACTACAAGGCATGTTCAGCTCCAAAAAAAAAAAAAAACCCCAGAAATCTTTAGTCTCCCATCCCATACTTACAACCCTTTCTCCAAGAGGAGAAACTCCTATTTTACAGCATTATACATCTAATGAACAACTTAATGAATTATTTAATGTACTTCTGTTCACAGATATTTTTTCTCAATTAGAGCTTTTAATCAAGTTAGTTCAAATAACAGGACTGTATGTGGTAAATGTGTACAATCACTGCAGATATTAAAATTTGGGAGCACAGTGCAAATAATTTCTTAAGTGTGTAGAGTTAAATACATCACATAATTTTATTGAATGTCATAGTATAATTTGTATCATTACACTAAATACATTTTATAATTGTACTGATATATAACTTAAAATGCAAATTCAATATAGAACTATGTGCACTCATGGGTTCTATATTATGGCACTATAGGATGAAGCATGGGAATCAAAGTTAAACGCAAGTGCTGACTGCCCCATGAGGATCTACTGTCACTGATGGTACGAAGGCATTGGTTGGACAGTGTAACCACAGGCATCTGCATGCTGCTCACTGTACTGTGAGTGGTCTTACTTGTAGCGGAGACTTGCTGACATCGCTCTACCTCATAGAGTGATACTGAGCCTGATCCGGAGTCTACAGAAAGAGAACAGGAAATCTCACAATTACATAGCTATTTAAAAACGTCCACCAGAAACTCAATGTAAAACTTAAAATAAAAAAACATTGTCCAGAGAAGCTGAGGAAAGCCTAAATAAACATTGAAATGTCTAGTTTCCTGAAATTTCTTTGCAGATTCAGATACTCTTAACAAAAATAACAGGCTTAGTTACAAAAATTAAAAGGCAAGGTCTCTCCTTTCTTTGAGGAGAAATATAAAAAATTCACAATACTGAATAAATCATTACAGGGAGGAAAATTAGTGGATTTATGTTACTTGAATTCAAGGCATAGCAATCAAGAAACTTTGGTACTGACGGAAAGAATAACAACAAGAAAAACAAGGAACGCTTGGAAATCAACTCACATTTTGATTATTGACAAAAGAAGGAAGGAAGGTCATTCATAGAGAACACAGTATTTTGTCTTTTCAAGAAATGACTTTGCAACCACCAGAAATTATTAACAAGAGGGGGTGCAGAATTCAAAATACACTAATAAGTAATACATAGGAAACCTCCAATAAAAACATATCTGCAGTTACTTGATGTTTTGGCAGATGCTGAAGCCATCTACATGAAAAGCAAACACACTACAAGACTGCTCATCACCATCTATCTCTCTGAGTATTGAGAAATGAGCTACTGACATATGCTCTGGCACAGACAAATCTCAGAATATAGGACGTACAAAAGCAATTCCACTAAGTTCAACAATATCTTGAGAGATTTGAATGACTCATGTTTATGCATTAGACACCCAACACACTTATAAGCAAAACAACTTGGACTGGCTAATATAAAGGAGCATCAGCACCTTTTGCTCCCTTTAGAAACTGACAAGCAAAATGGTTGCTTAGGAAATTCACATAGTTTTTTTTTTAATGAATATAAAACACTATGCATACATTATAATTCAAATAAACACTATCCCTCTAATTTGAAATTGTGATTCAAGGGTGAAGCAAGCTTAGTTGTATATAGGACAGATAAATGTTAAAGTGTTAAATTAACACAAAATACACCATATAAGTATAAGAACTGAAAAGAGAGACATAGAAGAAAGCATGGAGAAAGATAATTGTGCTTCTAAAATTATGAGGAATTAAAATGTCAATGTTACAGATTATCCTTACTTGAAAATGAAACGTCCTCATTTTCTGATTGACAGATTTCACTTGAGGGCTGGTCGACGTCCACATCTGCACATTCTAACTCTCTAAAAAAAAAGAAACCAAACTGTGTAATAAAGTCAACATAGTAAGTTTTACCTTTACTCACAAAATCCAAGAATTCATTAAGTTATAAAATTTGATGATTCTGGTGAATGATCTGGAGCTTTTATCAGATTATCTGAGAGCTCCAAAGCCGTCAAAGTAAACAGCAGAGGAGGTCAGACAGATATGAATAGAACAGTCAGTCAATGAAATACTACAAAAACAAAACAAAACAAAAAACCCAGGGAAATGGTTAACATTAGCAGTTACAATGGTATCACCCAAGATTGGAACAATAAGCTCAATCTCCTGGGACTAATATCTGGGACTACTATCTGGATGTGGACACAGGGCTTCCCTGTCAGCCACTTTTCAGACTTCCCATACAGACTATCCATGTTCATTGCTTTGTGACTCCACTGACCCGCTGAACGTCTTGTGTAGTAGGACCCACTGTGGCCACATTAGCCTGGCTCAGGTAGGCGGCCTTTGCTGTTTGGCTTGTGTTCCACTCTATCTTTCCATATCACCCTGGGTGCTGCTGCAGCTACTTGTCTGCTTCCCCCTCCAGTTCACCACCCCTTAGGGACTCAACACCAGATCCAGGGTCTCTCTAATTTTTCTCAGTCACTTCTCTCAGCCTCTCCTTCTAGTCCTGCTTCATTCCTTTGTGACCGAGCAGCAGAACAACTCTCCATCCCATGGCAGAACAGTTCTCTACCACAGGTCCAGACCCACCACTTAGCTGTGACCCAGAAGACCTCTTCACTAGCGACCCGACAGCCACCATACTTGACTAAGGACCAGACTGAGCAAAAGCAAGCAAAGATCAGAAACTCCCCCAACAAAGATAAGAACAGATATCTATACCAAGAAATATCTAGAATATCATAACTACAGATGCCTAAATCACAGAGGAAAACAGAAGAAGGAAGAACAAGATAATATACCCCCTCCAGAAGCCAGTAAGCCTATTATAATAAGCCTTGGGAACAGCTATTAACTCAAAGCACAAATCAAGGATTTAAAAATAGCAATTATGAATAAGCTCAAAGACCTTGAAGGAAATATGAACAAATCCCTAAATGAAGACCTAAAATGCAAACAGCTAAAGAAAATAATGAAAATAATTCAAGACATGGAAGTAGAGTTTAACAAAGGAATAGAATAACTAAAGAAAACCCAAACTAAAATAAAACTGGAAATGAAAAACTCAAGAAGCTGAATAAAACTTCACAGGTTAGCCTCAGCTACAGATTAAAAAAAAAAAAAAAATGAAGCCGGGCGGTGGTGGTGCACGCCTTTAATCCCAGCACTCAGGAGGCAGAGGCAGGCGGATCTCTGAGTTCGAGGCCAGCCTGGTCTACAAGAGCTAGTTCCAGGACAGGCTCTAGAAACTACAGGAAAACCCTGTCTCGAAAAACCAAAAAAAAAAAAAAAAAAAAAAGAAAAAAGATTTCTGGTCTTACAGACAATGTAGAAGGAATAGATGAGTTGGCCAAAGAAAAATTCAAATATAAAAAATCCAGTCAAAAAATATCTAGGAAATCTGGGACATTATAAAAAGGCCAAATCTATGAATGATAATCTATGAATGATATAAATGAAGAAACCCAGGTGATATAGATGTAGAAAATATTTTTAATAAAATCATAGAAGAAAACTCCCCCAATATAAAGAAAGAGATGTTTACCCAGGTAAAAGAAGCACACAGAACACCAAATAGACTAGACCAGAAAAGATGATGCATAATAAAACCATACTGGACCATGATGCATCATAAAGTGCTAACTATACAGAACAAAGAATGGATATTAAAGGATACAAGAGAAAAAGACCAAGACTTTTATAGGGCAGGCCCACTTGAACATGCAACTTCTCAATAGAGTCTCTAACGGGCCTGGACAGATGTCTACAAGTTCTGAGAGATCAGAGATACCAGTACCGACTACTACACTCAAAAAAACTATTACTCATGATTGATTAAGAAAGAAGAAAATTGGGGGCTGGAGAGATGGCTCAGAGGTTGAGAGCATTGCCTGCTCTACCAAAGGTCCTGAGTTCAATTCCCAGCAACCACATGGTGGCTCACAACCATCTACAATGGGGTCTGGTGCCCTCTTCTGGCCTGCAGGCATATACACAGACAGAATATTGTATACATAATAAATATTAAAAAAAAAAAGAAAGAAGAAAATTTCACAATAAAAACAAGTTTAAGCAATTTCTGTGCACCAATCCAAATCTACAGATGACAGTAGGAGGAAAACTTTAGTTAAGATGAACTCACTTAAGAGGGCACATGAAATAAATAATCAAAGAAGTTATTCTAAAGAAAGGGAGAGGATGACACACCTCATACCATGAAAACAAAATTGCATGAATTAATAAATTCTGTTCTTAAAAGCTCTCAATATTAATGGCATCAATGACCTAACCAAAAAAAAACATAGACTAACAGACTGATTAGAAAACAGGACCTATCTTTCTGCTACATGCATAAAACACCACTCACAACAAAGGATAGACATCATCTTATGGTAGAGAGATGGAAAAAGGTATTCCAACCTAATGAATTTAAGAAGAGAGCAGGAGTAGCTATTTTAATAGTTGAAGAAAGACTTCAGGCTAACAATACAAAAGAAAGGAAGTACACTATATCCCCATTAAAAAAAATCCACCAAGAGGACATTATAATATTAAATGTGTGTAGCAAACACAAAGGCACTCCAGTTCAGAAAAAGAAACACTACTACAGCTAAAATCATTTATTGACTCTCACATCTTGAAAGTGGGTGACTTCACCACTCTCCTCATGCGAATAGACAGGTCACCAAGACAAAAACTCAACAGAGATATGGTAAATAATATTATAAATCAAATGGAACTAGCACATATTTAAGAATGTCCCACCTAAACATTAAATTCTTTCTCTCCAGTAGTCCACAGAACTTTCTGCAAAATTGACTACATACTTGAACACAAGGCAAGTCAAAGCAAGTCCCAACATACATTAAAAAAAAAAAAAACTGAAATTACAGCTTGTATTCCACATGAGCACTACGGAAGCTGGACACCAATACACTGGAAATAGGAAAACATATACAAACGCATACACACTGGACAACTCACTACTGAATAAAAATTGAGTCAAGCTTCAAATAAATAAGGAAATTAAAAAACTTTTAGGACTGAATGAAAATGAAAACACAACATGCTTAAATTTATAGAATACAATAGAGGCAGGCCTAAGAGACATTTTTATAGCACTAAGTGCCTACATCAAAAAACTGGAGAAATAAGGCAAGGACACACTTGAAAGCTCTAGAAATGAAGAAATAATACTCAAAAAGAAGAGATGAGAAAAGTAATCCAGCTCAGAATTAAAATTAATTTTACCCAGCTACAAACCATGCAACCAACTACAGAAACCCTCCTACAATGTATATTGGTATAAGAGTGGCACATACGTTAAAGGAGTAGCTAGCCACTTTTATAAACTGAGCATCACTCAACATCAACACGGAAGCTTCTTCTTACAGCAGATGTTAGGCAATAAAGTTATCCACAACCAGACAAAGTGCAAAGGGTTGAAAGTCTTTGAAACACACATCCTAAAGGGACATCTTTATCATACAGTTCCTCTCAATGCTCGGAGATCAATGCAAGGGAGAAGGCATAACGCCTGCAAAAGCCAGTGGAGGTGATGATTCCAAAGGAATAACGTCTTCCAGATGCAAAAGGACTGATGCACACATGGACTCAAGACACTGTCACAACATGCACAAGACTGACACAGGTTCAAACCAGACAAAACCCAGCACTGAGAAAGGAAGTCCCAGCTTGAACCAAAAAGTTACTTGAAACTAATAATCCTTGAGAAGGGAACATCTGTTTTTTACCAATACAGTGACAGTCTGTCAACCACCCCAGGACCCCACGCTCATAATGGACCAACACAACACAGACTCCATGATCTCTTTCTGTTTTTTGTTGTTACTGTTAATTTTTATCTGTTGATTTCTTTAGCTATCTGTTTTGATTTATTTCCCTTTTTTCTTGAGTAAGAGAAGGAGAGAGAGAACATGAAGTTACGTGGGAAGGGATGTGCAGGAGGATCTGGGAGTACTTAGGAACAGAAAAGGAATATGATTAGAATATATGTATGGAAAAATTTTTTTTCTCTTGCTTAACTGTCTAAAATTTATTCAAACTTTGTGAAACTTCAGGGCATCCTGTTTATATGGAGCCTATTTGTCACTTTGTATGGAAAAATTTTGACTAAAGTATTAGAAAAGTGAAATTCTGTTCTGTCACATTTGAACTAAAAGAACATGGAACTTGTAAAATAGAAAGTTAACGTCAAAGGCAATAAAAGTAAATTAAACCTTGAATGACAAAAATTTTATTTTAGTTTATATAGAATGATGTACTTTCTCTTTGAAGATTTATGGATTTCTTCCTCCAGAATATGGTGAAATTGTTTCTGTTCATGGTATACACGAAAAACACTAAAGGAAGAAGCAAACTGAATTGATAATGTGCTATTTTCTAAGAACTTTAAAAATATCCTTTAATGTGTTTTAAAATGTGGGATATAAAATACTCACTTTTTCAGATGATCCAAGCACGGACTAGTTTCTGGCAAAACCCTGATACCCCGACCATAACTGGTTCCTCCATGAAGATGAAACTCCAGTTTTAACAATGAATTTTTCATCTCTGAATTAACAGACTGAAGTTTGGTATGGAGGCTAAAGATTCTAAGAAAGCTTCCGATCTAAAAGAATATTAAGAAAATTATTTCAGAAAAAAGGGATTAATTAAAACAATTTCTGGTATTTGAAAATTTCACTGTCAGTAGGAAGCAGTAACAAAGGACACAACCAAGGATGCTTTCCAACCGAAGAAGACACCGGAAGGAGGGCAGCACTGCACCTGGCATCAGATCTGA
This sequence comes from Arvicola amphibius, assembly GCF_903992535.2. NCBI lineage: Eukaryota > Metazoa > Chordata > Mammalia > Rodentia > Cricetidae > Arvicola > Arvicola amphibius. The sequence goes on from NC_052048.2 coordinate 172,991,347, forward strand.
AACATGGATGGGAGCGTATGCACATGCCCATGGGCAAGCCACACTGCACACGGGAGCATGCGTACGCACACGCCCATGGGCAAACCACACTGCACACGCAGGCCCATTTCTGAGGCCCATCAATGCAACACAGTGAAGGGATCTAAGACCTAAGTGAAAGTCTACTTGATAATATTTTGAAAAGAACTTGTTTGAACTACCCTAAAATAATATTATAAATGAGGCACAAAATCCCCTCACTATGAGACATTAGAAAAAAATTAATTATCTAGTTTGGTCAAAATAACATAATGGCCATATTTATTTCCCAGGTTAATTTTCTTGCTAGCCACAGAAAGACTCCTGCCTTAGTCCTCTGCTGGGATCATAAATGTGTGCCACCAACTCTTTTCCCATATCTTACAAATTCCATGGAAAACAAAGTTCTAATATAACATTTATATTTTTATCACAATCTTGTGGAATGCATTCTGTAAATTCAAATGTAGGATTAAACCAGAACTTTGAACTAACCACTCTAAGTCAATCTCAGCTATTTATCTAAATTTATACTAAAACATCTGTAACTAGAGAATTTAGACATGCTTCAATGAATATTACAAATGAAAAAACATAGTAGGGTATTAAAAGCCACTGACATTTTAGAGCCAAGTGCTGTTGGACGAGACTCTAGCACCAGCTGTGGGGGAAGACAGTTTGTACCCACACATTCCAAACCAGCCCAAGCAATTCTATTTTACTAAGATAAAATAAAAAAGACACTGATATCTACCAAAAGGAGCACACTATGTAATATAAACTGCATGTATTTTTTTGTAGACTTATAAGTAAAAAGGGAAGAATTTAAGGAAGTTTAATTCACTTGCATATAAGCAGCATTTCTGAGTGTTGGATAAGTGAGAAGTTACTTTTCTCCTTTTCCCTACAAATTCAGTATAATTGTGGTAACATAATAAATTACAAAAGCATCAAATGGAGGGAGAGGGTAGGGAGGATGTAGAGATGAGAGTAGGGAGGGAGGCAGGGAAGGAGGGAGGGAGAAAGGGAGAGAAGGAGAGACAAGCAAACCAAGCTTCTACTCTGGAAGCTCTTTGTTAGCCAGTGGAACAGGAGGAGCAGAGAGGAAGTCAGGGAGAAACAGCCATACTCCCAGCACTACGATTTCTCTTCCAAGGATATTTCTTTCTGGTCCTTGCAGGTTTTCTGAGGTGGGCAGGCAGATGGAAGGAGCCAGGCTATTCTCTTCAAATTACCTTTAGCTGCTTTTAAAGGTAACTGAGGCAGAGAAGTTAAAGAGGTTAAAGAAGTGGAGAAGGGAATATAGAAAGGTTCAGGGAAAAAAATACAAGGGAAATATATACTTTCCATAAGGACTCTAAAGTGAGATACTAGAATAATAAATATTAAAATACATATTTTTATATGCTTTTCATAATGCTTAGTCCTTTTGATTTTACATTAGTATAGCAGATGTCTATAACCATTAAGGGCTAGTTGAAAGCTGAAACGGGAAAAGACCTCCATTAGTAGACAAAGCTTAGCTATACAAAGATTAATTTCGTTTACACTAAATTTTAAACTTAAGGCAATTTCAGCCAGAAACTTCAGTGTCTTTCATGACATCTGAAAACTTTTTCCAAAAACGTATACTGAAGAAAAAGGAGCTAGGTGGTGGTGGCTCATGCCTTTAATCCCACCACTCGGGAGGCAGAGGCAGGCGGATCTCTGTGAGTTCGAGGCCAGCCTGATCTACAAGAGCTAGTTCCAGGATAGGAACCAAAAGCTAGGAAGAAACCCTTTCTCGAAAATCAAAAAAAAAAAAAAAAAGGTCAGGATTGTTGTGAAGAGTAGGATGTGGAGCAAGACATACACCCTAAGGAGTAGAGAACACGGCCGTGTGCTGGGTAAGAGTAACTTCAAGAGCAGGCCACTGAGACCACAGGGACTTCAGCAGGTTCCATACACAGCTTTAATGCAGAGGAGTCTGAAATAAGTGTGGTAAAATCTTCAGGACAAAGCATCAACGGTGAACGCATGGAACTTACCATGTGCTTCCTTCCCGACACTAGACCAGTGAACACAATGTACAGGTCAGCATAAAGCTTATTTCTCTGAGCAGACCACAGAGAAAAGACGTCAAATAGTTATTATCAAAAATGCCTTCTGGAGGCAGCACTGCATTTTGTAAAGCTTGAATAAATATTATGAAATGTGCCTGATGCTCATATATTAATCTTGTTAGTGATGCAATAAGATTCCAAAGCTACAAACTGAGGAATTTCGATAAAAAACAGGTGTAGCTTAATCTGCTATTAAGGTCTTATCAATACATAACTATTAAAAATATAAGACTAGAAAGAAGTCACTATGTATGACTCTAGAAAAGAGTATTCTCCATTTAACAACAACAACAAAAGTTTTTATTTTCCCCTAGAGCTAATCAGTTATTAGGTCACTAAATGCAAAAATGTGATTATGACTATGTATGTTTTATACTATTTTAAAAATTGCGGCAGGGTAAGAATATATTATTCATAGAAGTTGATATTATGCTTTATAACTGCATTAACTGTTGTCATTATTAAAAACATTTTCCTGATCCTCCACAAGTTATGAAATTATTCCATGCATGCTAATATTCAAATGCAATCTTAACATCTGTCTTGCAGTGTTGAGAAGGTATTTGCATCAATGACATGTGACTGAAGATTTCTTATTGTCAATGTTTCAGAGGTTGTCAGAAAATAAGTAAAAGTGGTATCAAGAAATAGTAAGTAATGTAACATTATATTACTCACAAAGAGAATTCTTTGCATCCTGATAGTGCCCGGCAAATAATATAATGCTATGATGTCTGAGACAAATGACAAGCCATCTATTTTTTTAATTATGTGTACTCATGTCACCCTCTAGTGGACAAGGCAGAGGATGCAGCAACATTGGAACTGCTGAAAACCCATTCATAGACAGCATTCTTGGAGTCCCTGAGTAGACGATATTCTTTAATCCGCACTGCCCTGAGCTCCTTTGAAATGTGCTGGTTAGGATTTAGGGAAGAAAAGCAGGATAGGTGGAGCGAATATGCCTAGTTAGGACCTGAGCACAGGAGAAGAGAAGTCAAATAATCAACTGGGTAAAGCAGATTATGGAGCATCCTTTCTTCTCATTAAAGAATCCTTCCTGTGTATTATGAAAGCATATTCAAATTTGGACTTATCATTATTCTTGTTTACAAAGTAAATCAATCCGCGTAGACAGCATCTTCGGAAAAAATCCCAAAGTCTATCTTTCAAACTACGTTTTCACCAAGTCCAGGTGCCCCAATGTACACAACATTTATAAAGGGTAAGAAAATGTTAGTACCCCTGGCCATGCCCTTCACAGAATTTATTGATCAGAGTCAGTTAAGACAATCTGTACACAATATGACAGTGAAGTGTTTTCTGCTCTAGGATATTTGTCTAATAAGCGGGGACAGCACTAAACTGCACACATGCAGTTTTATTTGCGTTTTCTCTTCTTATAAATAAACAGAGATGATCTATAGGAAAGATCATTTCTTTTCAGCATTTATTAGACCCAGAAACAGGAGACTTTCAAAAAATTGGTAAAAATGAATATAAATATAATAAGAACTGCCAAATTTCCCTAGACAGTAAGCAAGGTCAATACAATACACACAACCCAAATCACTCTGCACACTAGGTAATATAATACTTTCTCAAAGTAATATGCACAAAGTTAAGTCTATACTCTACCAAAACAATTCAGGAAGTTTCAAGATAATAAGCTGGAGAGCTGGAACCATTTCAGCTACTTGTCCATTTCAGAGAACTATTGCCACTCCGCATGGAACAGACCTGTGAGGCAGTGCCTGGAGGTCCCTGGACAGACCATGACCTGAGATGATTCCCACTGGCTGTCCAGAACCTGGCATGGTGGCTCAAGGAACAGAAGCTGCTTCTAACAGCACAAGCAGGAGCCAGAGCATCTGCTACAGAATTTACTTCTGGAGACTCTGATTTTGTTCCAGTATAAACCAATAACTCAAGATCTACTTTTGAAAAAATAAAAAAGAATACATGGAGCTTCTAAAGAAAAAATACTACCTAAAAATTTTTATTTATTGAACATGAAGTTTAATTTTATATAGTGACTTGAAAACTTTATCAAAAGAAAATAATTCGCATCATACATGATGTGTATGATGAAGCCACACATTTCTACTCTTTCTAGACTTCTAGGTTACTTATAAGTAGACTTTATAAATGAAAACCAACAGTAGTAGTTTAATATACTGTTTTGTCCAAACGCCACCCATATAAAATAAAATCATTTGTCATTATTATTGTGGTGAAGATATATATTGCTTTAGTGATGGTATTCTGGTGGTTAAAACTATATCATTATTGTTATCCCTCATTAAAGTTGCAATTTCTTTTTAAAATATTGTCAATAATTTTATAGCATCATAAATAACATTTCTCATATAACAAATTTATCTTTATTATTTCTAGAAAAAAATATGCTTGTAGACATAATTTAAAAAGTTCCCAACACATGAGAAGTTGCCTTTGAGTTATTGGTCACGGTTGTCTGAGAGATTTCTAAAATATTGGCTACTGATGTTGTCTCCCAGAGGCAGAAGGCACCATGACTTTGGACATAGGACCCAGGACCCAGGAACCTTGAGTTGGACCTGATCTGAAAGTCTCCTACATAAGGCATCATGGAAGCTCCCAAAGAAAGAAGCAAACAACAGTCCTATCCAGCTGTGATAGCCATGATGCACAACAATGACCAACATGGCATGATAACCCTAGGGTTGCAGTAGTGGCATGCATACCTTGGTAGTCACCAACAGCTCTCTAAACAAGAGAGAAATTATGCCTGGTACTGTCAATCTAGCTAATTACCTGGAACTAGTGAAGCCATGGATCTTAGAGGAGAACCTACAACTGCCACTTTAGTAAACCAACATGTTCCCTAACTATATCCTAAAAATTTATCCTTACACACACAGAAAAGTGTAGTTCTCATCCTTCATCAAGGAAAATTTCTCTTTAAAACAGAGACCATTACAGAAAACCACAACCAACCACGATGCACAAATGTAGAGCTTAGTCCAAAGAATCCATTTACAACATAACCGTACATAAAGCTCAGGGAACATTTCAGAAAAGAGGGAATGAAGAGTGTGTAAGACCCAAAGATACAGGAAGTCTGTTGTGAGATTGTGTTTTCTAGAAATATTGGAGACCTAAACCCACTAAATCTTACCAACAAGGCTTCCTGAACATGATGTGAATGAGGGTGGCATTAACAGACAATCTAATGAGAAAGGGGGAAGCTCAGAAGACCTGAATCCCAGACAAAGACCTACAGACAACTGAGGAATGCTGAGAGCAGAAGTCTGCGCACCCAGGAAAGAGCACACCCATTGGTTATCTAATACCAAATGACCAGGCCTGAAAATATACATACACATAACATTTATACACACACACACACACCCAGAGAGACAGAGAGAAAGAGGCCATGCAACTTGAAAGAAATCAAGGGATGGGGAGTACATGGGAGGGTGTGGAGGGAAGGAGAAAATGGAAAAAGGGTTATTAATATAATTACATTCTCAAATGAAAAGTAATTTGAAATATATATATATATATATATGTGTGTGTGTGTGTGTGTGTGTGCGTTTATATATGCTATAAAATGTATGTCTAAATTAAGTTTAAACTTCTGAACATTATATATGTGAGTGTGTGGGGGGGGAATCCTCACCCCTTATTCTCAAAGGGACAAGAAGAAATTTCCTAGCAGAACGTTTTCCCAGGAAGATAGTGGCCTTTCCCTCTCCCACTCAGGAGATTCCGAGCACAAGGTCACTTAGCTCAGCCCAGCCAGCCACCTGGTACAGGCTGATAAAGATGGCCTAACTCAAGAACAGTGGCCTTGCTCTGAGAACAAGGAAAAAGCTGACTTAACAGAATGGGAGGGAGCAAATGTCCTTGTACCCATGCCAAAGCATCTTCAAAGATTCTCTTTGTAGTTATGCCTTTAAAAGCTTAACCCACAGAGGAGATACAACTCTCTACCTTGTTGTAACGGGGATGGAGATGAGTTCCAAACATGTTTGTATTATGCTGATTAAACCTTGCTTATTACAGTCTGGGCCTCTCTGGTGGTCTCTCTCTGGGGGTCGTAATCTGGGCACAACAATATATATATATATATATATATATATATATATATATATATATATATATATATATATATATATATATAACTTGAAGACAAATTTGGTTAATTTCTAGACCCCCTATATCACCCACAAACAATATAGGAGCACAAATTACAAAACTGCAAAGACTATAAAAACTAAAGAACAAGCATGTTTCTACTCAACATCACCTTCAGGGATTTCGCCACTTGCACATGGTTGTCATAGACCATAATGTCTACCACCAGACTCTGCAGCCGTAGAATGTGACTCAAGTCACCTTCAAAGTTAAGGTCTTGTAAGGAGACTCTCCAGGAGGGAAAAGTGGTCCTCGTTCCATCCCATACCTGTATAGGACAGGAACAAAAGGCTTAATGAGGTTTATGAAATACTGAGGCGAGTGTCAATCAATGCACGCTACTGAGTGTCTCTAATACTTTGAATGTGATGTGTATCATTCTGAGACTGTAAAAAGGCTAAATATGAACTACTGGTGATATGCAGGAAAATGCAGAAAGATAAAAATGAAAAGCCACTGTATGATACTGTATGATACCAAGCAAAATATTAAGTAACTATAGACTGAGTTTTTTTTCTATCTGTGTTCATATACCACTCCCTTCCCCCCACCCACCTCTTTCTCTTTATCTCCCCCATTTATACCCCTCAGTTCAGGGTATATTTAACTTCTGGTTACTAGGAAAAACAAAGATATAAGATAAAGTCAAAACTTTAAGACAATGAGATTATGCCTGTTTCAAACTGAGTATCAAGAAACTAGAATAAGCTTTAAGGAAATTTAAACTTAGAAGTATTTCTCAGCATCTACATTGTATGAATAGAGTAATAAAAAAGTGGAATAATCTTTTATTAGAGATTATTGAGGCTGGAGAGAAGGCTCAGCAATTGATAATGCATAGCACTCTTGAAGAAGGCACGGGTTTGGTTTCCAGCACCATGTCAAGTATCTTACAACAGCCTGTAACTACATCTTTAGGTGATCCAAGACACTTTTCTGGCCTTTCCAGGCACCTGCATAAATGTGCAAAGACTTACACAAATACATGTAATTAAAAAATAAAATGCATTCTCAAAAAAGATTTATTTAATTATGGTTTAAATGCAAACCACAGACAGGTAAATGGTGTTGCCAGAGCCTAGAGTCATTTGACAGGATGGTGCCAACTGAGGAGCTGCCTCGTTCAGACTGGCCTGTGTTCGTGTCTGTGGGGGATTTGTTTTAGATTATTGATTGGTGCAGGAGAGCCCAGCCTACTGTGAGCATCATCATTCTCAGGCAGGTGGTCCTGAACCAAGTAAAAACGCTAACCCTGTATAAGCTGAAACAAGTAGCGTCCTTTGTGACTTCTGCCCCACTTAAGTTCTTGCTTGTGTGTCTATCCTGACTGCCACCTGGATTGTGATCTGGAGGTATAAGCCAAGTAACTCTTCCCTTCCATAAGGTGATTTTGGTCAAAGTGTCTTGTCAAAGCAATGATGTGATATCATTTCTTAGCAAAGAAATGAACTAAAACACATGGCTACTGGGAAAGCCTAAAATGGATATATTATGACGGAAAAAGGACCAAGATAACATGGTCAGTAATGTAATGTTCAGGTTGAAAAAGGAAGTATGATTTTTGCATACTAATAAGTATAATTTAAAAAGAATAATGTCTATTTTCATGTTTTTAATATTTAATTAAAAATTATTTGATACATTAGAAAATCAACATCAGAAAAAAATCATTCATAATTCTATTCCTTCAAAGTAGCTGAGAGTAAAACATTGCTATATGACTTCCTAGAATAATTTTGCTACTGTAGGAACATTTTTAGTATATAAATGAAACATATTACTAAGCAGACTATTATTAAAGTTTATTTCAACAAGTTTAGGTCTACAATTTCACTACAGATCCATAAAACATTCTATCAAAGAGTTCACACAATTACTATGTTTCTTTTTCCTTCCAGGTTTTGACTATATATAAGGAAAAGTATTATTTCAAGCATACTTTTTTATACATTTAAAATTATTTCAATAAAGGAAATTTATAAAACTAGACTGTTAAATGATTTGTGAAGGCTTTTAAGACATAACAAGCTGTCCTCAAAGAGCTTCATTAAGTTTTTCATATTTATTTCTCAGTGCTGAATTTCAAAATAAGTTCCTCGACCTTCTTCAGCCCTGTTAGCATTCAAACCTGGAGTGGGAGGAGCTGACCAGGCTTCACACCTAACTGAGGCGCTCCTGGCAGTTAATAGATTCTGGAGGCAGAAGAACCATGTTTCTTCAGGAGAGTGGTCACTGGCAGGGTGGCTGTGCCCCGTGAATGGATGCCCAGTCAAGCACACATGGGGGCACTAAACAGACTTAGTGAGGAAAGCAAAGGATGTAAGGTAGGAGTGGGATGTTTTGTGGGGATAAGCGAGGGGAGGATGAAGGGGGAAAACAGGAAATGGATATGACCACATTTCACAATATAAATTTATGAAATTCTCAAAGACAATAATAAACTCTTCATCCAAGGCTGACTTATCAGAAAACTGATTATTTACTAAAATAGGCTACAGGCATACAGGGATTCTTTAGAGATAAAAATGCAGTTTTGACTCTATCTGCTACAGAGTTGCAGGCTTTATCTCAAATTGTAGCTTTCTCTATCATCGAAACAGTCAACAGATGTTATCAGCAAAGAGCAAGCATCTTTGTTCTTGGAAATGTTTAATGGTTAATAACACAAGTACTCATGTGTTAAGGATGTCACATTGGCCAGGGAACATAAGTTACTTGTCTAGGATTCCTTCTAACCCTGGATGATTTTATATTTCTTTGGTGTAGTTTGGCTTACTTGACTTACTTAACTTTCAATACAGTTTTTCTTTAAAATATGCCAGCAGTAACAGCAATGAGAAGCCCTATCTTATCCAAGCACCATGACATTCCATTTTCTGATTATTCCAAACAGAGCATTAAGCACAGGATCTTGGCCAAAGAAGTGCTGCTCAAAAAATCCTATATAAAAATCCAAAGAGTCAAAGAGGAAAATAATGTGGGATTCCCCTCTGTATGCTGTGAATACCACTGGTTAATAAAGAAACTGTTTGGCCGGGCAGTGGTGGCGCACGCCTTTAATCCCTGCACTCAGGAGGCAGAGGCAGGCGGATCTCTGAGTTCGAGGCCAGCCTGGTCTACAAGAGCTAGTTCCAGGACAGGCTCTAGAAACTACAGGGAAACCTTGTCTCAAAAAAAATAAAAAAAGAAACTGTTTGGCCTGATAGAGAAGAACAAAGATATGCAGGGAAAATTAAACTGAATGCTAGGAGAAAGGAGTCAGAGAGAAGCCATGGAGCCACTGCCGGAGACAGACGTGTTGAAACATTGCTGGCAGGCCATGGCCTCGTGGTGATGCACAGATTAATGGAGATGGGTTAAATTATGATGTAAAAGCTAGCCAATAAGAAGATAGAGCTAATGGGTCAAGCAGTGATTTAAATAATATAGTTTCTGTGTGATTATTTCAGGAATCATGGGCACTGGGAAACAAGAGGCCTCCCACAACAGGAAAATGATTAAGTAACTATACCTTCCCCAGGTTATTAGTGGGGTAGGAATAAATGAAGCCTGAATAACATTTATGTGCCTATAATTTTTCTAGCTGACTTAAAAACAAAATAAAAAATAACAACAAACATGTCAAAGCTAGTCATGCCTACTCTCATGAGCAAGGAAGTAAAGGCATGGGAACAGAACTTAACAGCAGTGTACCAAGAATGGAAAGGAAGTAAAGGCATGGGAACAGCACTTAACAGCAGTGTACCAAGAATGGAAAGGAAGTAAAGGCATGGGAACAGCACTTAACAGCAGTGTACCAAGAATGGAAAGGAAGTAAAGGCATAGGAACAGAACTTAACAGCAGTGTACCAAGAATGGAAAGGAAGTAAAGGCATGGGAACAGAACTTAACAGCAGTGTACCAAGAATGGAAAGGAAGTAAAGGCATGGGAACAGAACTTAACAGCAGTGCACCAAGAATGGAAAGGAAGTAAAGGCATGGGAACAGCACTTAACAGCAGTGTACCAAGAATGGAAAGGAAGTAAAGGCATGGGAACAGCACTTAACAGCAGTGTACCAGGAATGGAAAGGAAGTAAAGGCATGGGAACAGAACTTAACAGCAGTGTACCAGGAATGGAAAGGAAGTAAAGGCATGGGAACAGCACTTAACAGCAGTGTACCAAGAATGTAAAGGAAGTAAAGGCATGGGAACAGCACTTAACAGCAGTGTACCAAGAATGGAAAGGAGACAACACAGTTGACTTTCACAAAGAAGCAGAAATATTCACACGGAAGTGTCACTTAAGACGTAACAGAATTCTGAATGTTCTTATTACTAAAATAAATGAATGTCACACTGTTTCTAAAATCCATACCTGACAAATACTGTTTTCTTCTGGAGGGAAAGCACAGAGAAATGCAGGAACAGAACTACCTAGGAAGTGTGTTGTGTGTGGGCGGGGGGGTGGTGTTAAATTTAACTCAGTACAAAATGGAGTCCACAGACACTGTATCATAATGGAGTCCACAGACACTGTATCATAATGGAGTCCACAGACACTGTATCATAATGCTGCCGGCGCCTTATTAACAGTACATAGCACTAAATCATGATTTCAAATATTTAGATCATACCTTTAGGAGAAATGTTGTTCCGTCCACTTCCGCTTTACCCAGGAGCTGACAAGTCAGGTCATAAAACTGCAGGGGTTGAACATCACACAGCTGCACCACAGCTGAAAAAGCTGGGATGTGTGTGGATGCCCAAACCCGCAAGGTTTCTACCACTTCTTGGTCCTGAGCACTAAAGCTAAACACTTTGCTTGAAGTCCGTGCTGTGACAGGAGTCCCTAAAGTTCCTTCAAATGTCAAAGATGCAAAGCCAGAGGTGTTGATTCCCTGAAGCTCATTTTTATAGACTTGGATCTAAGAAAGAGACAAAGTATAGAAAACAAACAAAACACTTACTGTGGTGGTTTAGGCCCATATACTTGAATGCTTGGTCGCAGGGAGTAGAACTCTGATGCAATTAGAAGGATTGGGAGGTGTGGCCTTGGAGGAAGTGTGTCCCTGATGGTGGGCTAAAGCCTACCACCAGCCCCAGTCTCTCTCCCTCTGCCTGTGGATTGGGATGTAGAACTCTCAGCTACTTCTCCAGCACCATGGCCTGCCACACCTGCTCTCAAGCTCCCTACCATCATGAAAATGGACTAAGCCTCTGCAACTGTAAGCAACTTCCTAATTAAATGCCTTTTCTTATAAAAGGTGCCTTGGACATTGTGTTTCTTCTTCCTTCTTTATTATTTATTACTAAAGCAGCTTACAAACAATACAAAGCACTCAACTGATGCTATGTCAAGATACATAACTATGCAAATTTTAAAACAGTAAAAGAAATTTATACTTTTAAAAAGGTAATAGGACCCAAATTCTATCAAACTTGCATTTTTATGTTTTTGAGTGTTTAATTCACATAATTTTCACAAGGGGGAAGTATTATGTGACAGCGACCAATGTGGTTTAGTGAAAGCGCAAGCACACGAATGTGCACAGTAATGAATACACTGGAGGTTAAGGCATCTTTGTAACTGAGCAGGCAGAACCATGCTGTGAGGACTTTCACTGTGTAAGCCTGTGGGCTCATTTATAAATGGAAAACTATAAAATATGTAGTCTTAATATTTTCTTCATGAACAGATTTGTTCATATGAAATGCTCCTATCCCCTTTATTATCTCTAGTAACACTTTATGTCTGATAGTAAAATCATTATTTCATTTTCTGGTTGCAATATACAAATTTTTTCTTATAGTTTTCCAATTTGCTTTTGTCCTTACAGCGTATTTTGCAGATGGTACATATTTGATTCTGCTTATATTCATTCTCAACATAACTACTTTTACGGCTATGGAGGTTTCTTCACCTTACTCCTCCAGAGTTCCCTGAGCCCTGAGGTGAGGGATTTGATGGAGAGTAGTCCAAGGTCTCACTCTGCACACTGTCAGCTACGGGTCTCTGTATTTGTTTCCGTCTACTGTAACAGAAAGCTTCTCTGATGACGCTGAGCAAACTCTATGAGTATAGCAGAACATTAGTATTTGGCTTTCTCTTGGATTCCTAGCCTACCTAGTCTCTGGATTTGGGCCACACAAGCAGTGTCAGAGATGAGCTGCATCTCACGGAGTGGGCCTTAAATGAGCAGATGTTCGGTAAGTTCTTCCAGTGGAAGTTGAGTTTCAGTCTTCCCTCCCTCAGCTTACCAGGACTGCACAATTCATTGCTTTAGGAGTTAGAAGCCAATCAGAGAAACACAGTAAGAACCCATTCTTAAGTAAAATTAAATTAATTTTAAAAAGTTACAAGATGTATCCTATCCCTTCCAAATGCTACATGAAAACTTGACAACATCAACCATACTTGGAAGTGACAGGACAAACCAGTTGGAATCATAGCTTCCAATGTACAGGAAGTTTATTTAAAAGAGGTTTCTAGTTACTAATTCAGGCCTTATCCTATTTACATTCCTTGTCTCTTGAAATGCTTAATGTCACCTTTTAACAAGGCAGCCATATCATTAACTATGATTAGAGAACAATTCAGACTTCTTGTCTAATAAATGCAGGTTGTAGAGCATATGAATTATACCTTCAGCCTATGAAAGCGAACAATGTCTCCAATTTTATAAATGATCGGAAGGGCTTCGTAGTTTCCACTAAAGAGCATGCACGTTAACTTCACATTTGTCTGGTCCACAATTGTTACTACTGAACAGTAATCTGGGAAACAAAAATATTTAACAAAAAAGTGAAGTATTTTAAAGCATTTGATAAAATAAGAATATGCTTATTAAAAATACTAAATTTTACTCTTCTCTATTATTAAGTCTAAGAAAAAAAATGAGATACAGACATATTTTTGGTTTTCAATACCACAGTCAAATTAATCTAAAGAAGTGCTCCACGAAAAATTAACCTTAAGATATACAGGAAAACAAAACAAAACATCCTACATTATTTTTCTGAAAAAATAACTTTTGTGTTCAAGTTTAAAACTCTTGATATTAACATTCTAAAATAAATACAATTACACTGATAGTGAGAGCTGTGAAATTAACAATGATTGTCTAACATGGGCAAGGCTCTGGGTTCAATCCTCATTGGGGAGGGAGGGAAGGAGGGAGAGACGGTGGGAGCCAAGGAGAAATCAAGATTATAAAGGCAGAAATGTGAAAAGTCAGCTCTGTACTATACAGATGCAGGATCAGACAGTTTACAAACACAGCCTGGCAAAGTAAACATACAACACAAACGCACAATTTGAGTACTATATATAAATAATACACCAATATTTGTGTACTATATATAAATAATAAACCAATAAATGGATCAAGAGGAATGATAATATTTTAACTTAGAAATGTGAATAATATCTGTGCTTACAGAGAAGCACAGCTTTAACACTGCTGATCTTTACAACTGTGATAGATGGCGCTGTAGTGCAGGAACTGTCCCACTAGGAACGCTCAGCTCTCTCCAGCAGCACCTTGCCTTGTTTTTCGCCATGGTCTGTCAATCAGCCCCGATTAAGCTTTTTCCTTTATAAGCATTGTGGACCTGGTATCTCTTCGCAGCAATAGAAACCCTAACTAAGACATCTGGTAACTCCATTTACATTATATATTTTAAGAGGTTTCTTTTGTATTATTTCCACACACCCCGTCAAATGGCCCTGGTTTTAGCCGTCTCCTCCAGTATTCGCCCCTTCAGCCCCACTCACATCAACCTCACCCCTACCCCATTTGATCTTCCCTTTTCAGAACCACTCCTTATCTCATCCATCATAACAATCTATTCTAGTTCACTTCTCAGGAAGATCAAACCTCATCTTTAGTACCTTGGTCTATACCTAACATTTTCATTATTTGGACTATAGCTTGCTAGTCAAAGGCTTAATGGCTAAAGGCCACTTTAAGCGACAACATGCCATATTTATCTTTGGGCGTCTGGGTTAAGTCAGTGAGGATGATTTTTTTCTAGCTCCATCCATTTTCCTGTAAATGTCATGGTTTCACTTTATTTAACAGCTGAGTAAAGTACCATTGTGTAAATGTACCACATTCTCATTATCCATTCATGGGCACGGAACCTGTTTCCAATTTCTGGTTATTATGAACAGAGCAGCAATGAACATTGTTGACCAAGAATCTCTGTAGAATGGAGAACCTTTGGGTATATATCCAAGAGTGGTATGAAGTACTGAGTCCCTGAAATATATTGCCGCTGGGGGTTTTAGAAAGAACTCCTTTCTAGTAATTAGAAGCTGACACTTAGAAGTAGAGATGGGATAGAAAAGGAGAGCTGAGGGGGGCCAAACTAAGAGAGGATGTGTTGGAAGAGGTCGCTTGTTTGTTCCTGGCTGTACAGCCCCAAAATAACCACACAGAAACTGTGTTATTAAGGGTTCCTGCATCATGAAAGAGTCTGCAAGGCATTCTGCAAGACACAGAACAAAGTGACAAACTGCCAATATAGGCAGAACTATCTTTGAAATTTCATGTTTATGGAAAAGTCTATGGGCCTATAGGCTAAAGATTGGATGCCCCAACATTACAGAAAAACTTTGGGTGACTGTCCAAGTAGAGAGATTCTCTGTCATTTCTAGAGTTTTTGGAAGTTGCTTGCAATGCACTTCCTGTTAACTTAGGTAATATTATATCCTTTTGGAGTCTTTGATGGATTTGAAGAATATAGTTATAGTTTTTCTTAGTTATGATAAAAGATAAGGTAGATATAAATGTAACTGTAATTCTTGCTTGATACCTGTCTTGTTATATGTAATTTTACTATGTTAAAGTTAAAACCTTCCTTTTTATTTAAACAGAAAGGGGGAAATGGTGTGGGAAGTCCTTCTGTATATGTGTTGCTTTTATTGGCTAATGAATGAAGAATCTGTCTTGGCCTGAGATAGGCTAGAGTAGAGCTAGGCGGGAAAAACTAAACTGAATGCTGGGAGAAAGAAGGCAGAGTCAGAGAAGCCATGTAGCCCCACCAGAGACAGACACCAGAAAGAACCTTACCAGTAAGCCACAGCCACGTGGTAATAAACAGATTAACAGAAATGGGTTAAATTAAGATGTAAGAGCTAGCCAATAAGAAGCTAGATCTAATAGGCTAAGCAGTGATTTAATTAATATAGTTCCTGTGTAGTTATTTTGGGGTTGAGCAGCCAGGAACAAACAAGCTACCTCCTACAACAAAGAAGGATATCTGGGTGGATCTGTGAAGAGAATCTGTGGAGTCCAGAGGGAATGGAGGAAGAGAGGGAAGAAAGGCTGCTGCAGGTCTAATACAGGACTGGAGATGAGTCAGAGAACAGTGAAATGACAGGGAGTCTCCATCTGTATTCCCCAAGTCCTATAAAGAGATGGCCAGATGAGCTACAAGAGGTTTACACCAGAAACTCTCTAGCAGCAGGAGGCGTGGCAAAGAGACCTGCAATCTCTACATGTGTGTGCTTTCTTAAATAACTTTATCTGCCTGGAGTATAGACAGCATGCAATGCGTATCTTCTCTACCAGCATGATGTCTTCTTCCCAACTCTTGCATATTGTGCAGTTCTCTTTTGTAACTACAACTACCTGTGACTTTTAGTCATAGTGTGAAGAAAAAGGGCATTCCTTGTGCTCAAATCCTTTGCCGACATGATTTTGTTAATATACATAGGAAGGTCAGAAAAAGAAAAAGGAAACTTTTTGCATAAAGGCAAGAGTTCCGTTGAAAGCAAAACATGAAAACCTACCTATCTCTGTACATACATACTGACAAGTAATAACTCATAGCCATGTAAAACTTTAATTCTGAAATCACGAAAGGAGTACAACATACTTAAGCAGAGTTAAGTATTAAGAGAATATTTTTCCTTGCATAGTTTATTTAAGTCTACCTGTAATTTGAATTTCTTTAGGAATGTTCTCCACTATCCTCCAATGCGAAAAGTTCCATTATGGTGGTCAGTATTTAATATTTTAGTAGTGATAATTGTATAGCTTTACTTCATAGTGTTCCAGTCAACTTCCGAAAAATAGTACTTCAGTGAACCTAACTAATACCTTCACTCATTCTTTAATGAAAATACAAAATAAGGACTGAATGATGCCTCACCCCAAAGTTTAAATTTTCCTCTTCTGTTTTTTTTTTTTTTTCCCATGGAAAACAGGGTTCCAGCCCTCCCTGTAGGCTACTTCTATCAGTACTCACTACTGTGCAGCACTGATACTCTCTGAAGCAATGACTCATCCTGACAGAACAGCGCTAATGATGTGTGCGGCACACATGGACAGAAACCTGAACTGAATCAAGCGCTCACAGGTGTAAAGAAGTGACAGTGACAAGGCTGCTGTTGACACAGCTGAGACCACAGCAGAGAGGCAGGGGCGTAGACTTCGGCCACTGATTTCTACTTTGTCCAGAGCTAGGTACTAGCAAATACATTTATACAGCTTAGGAAAACACAGTAAACTATAAAATACACAGTTGACAATATTTTAAAGTAGCGAAGTTGAGTATTTGCTACTTCTCAGATATGAAAACAGTATTTATGCTAAGCAATGTATCTTATAACCAGGTTCCACCTGAACAAAACCTATATTACTTAGTGGTGGGGTCTCATTTATGTACATGGCAGCAGGCTAAGCTATATAACCACAGAATCTCTTGAATTCCTTTATAACTGCAAGCAACAGACAATATTGCTTTTAAATTTGAAACAAAGAAATCCAGTTTCTCAAGTAGCTTAGTTAAGGTGTCCGAGCCATAGAAACTTGTAGGTGGTAAAGCTGAGGGGCACACAGAGCCTATCTAGGGCATATCTTCATAGAGCATGCTTTTAAAAGCAAAACAATCCCAAAGAAAGAAAAGCTTTAAACTACGAAGAAGGTTTCAAAACTTTTTTAGCTAGGTAAATTATACTGCATCTCAATGGTGTTGAAGTATTTACTATTTCATGAATCTGACAGGAAATAGGAAATACAGTAAATTCACTGTAGAAGAATATGGCGTTCCACCTATAAATTTATGATCAAGAATATCATCACAGACTCTTATTAATTCATTCTTAGGATATGAATACTGCATATCGCTATAATTCATAAGTTAATATAAGAAAAAAGATTAAGAATCAACAAAGGGGGCTCATGGGATATCTGAAAAAAGTGAAATTCTACAGGAAATACAAAGAAGAAAAGGTTAATAAATGGAAGGCTACCCACCCAGGACTTGATAGAAATGATGAGTGCAGGAGAAAGCTGTTGGCATGGTGGTCCACAGGAAAGACATGGCCTGTTGCTTGCTTATTACCTTACCAAGGCATTCACCTTAGTTGGGATAAATATTGCTTTCATATTTAGCTACTTACACAATGTTAATTAAGCTACATGACATAAAAAGATGAAGCTGTACAAATCCAATTCCTTTACAAAGAACAGGAACACTGATCAATTTCTAGATGTGAGAGTTAAGAATGACAGAATATTCATTATAAAGTTTTATAAAAAGAGAGAGCTTAAAGAAGTTTCTGATTTGAATACGTTGGCTATGTGCATATACTATAAAAAGCTACACATGTATGCATGACATATTTACGTTCTAAGAGAATACAGTGAATATTTTTTCAGGGTGGTGACTGCATACAAAAGACTCCTGAAGAACCAGCATTCAGGAAGCAGACACATTTTGGTGAGAAAACATAAACACAGACAGGCTATTAGATTAAGTCTTCTCAGTTCACAGAATTCATAAAACTAATTCATGTTCTTACTTACAGAAAGAATATGACAATTGTAAAATTGCTCACTCTCTGAACCTGGGGAAGACATTGAAAATCTCTTACTGGTTTCTGTGCCTCAATTTTCTTATATAGAAAATAGGTTAATAAAGGTATCCAAAGAACCAAACCTAATGGTATATACCTTTAATTTCAGCCCTGGTAAGGCAGAGACAGGAGGATCTCTGCAAATCCAATACCAGCCTGATCTACAAACTGAGTTCTAGGACATCTAGGGCTACATAGTGAGACCCTATACTGAAGAAAAGCAAACAAACAGGAAAAAAGGTATTCAAAACAAAGGATTGTTGTGACAAGTAAATAGGTACTATATGTACCTGACATGTTAAGTGCCACGTGAGTAGTGATGGAGAGAAGGCTCAGTGGAAAGAGAGTATACTCCTCTTCCAGAGTACCACAGTTCAATTCCTGGTACCCAAGTCATATTGCTCACAGAGACCTCTAACTCCAGTTCTGACACCTGTAAGCTTTGTAGACAATGACAACCATATGAACATATCCACACATATATATGTGATTAAAAAGTATTAATAAAATATTTAAAAGGGGGCTAAAGAGATGGCTCCCTGCTTTGGGTGAGCCCTATACAGAGAGGCTAATAACCATCTGTAACTCCAACCCCAGGGGATCTGACACCTTCTACTGGCCTCAAGTAGACAACTATATTCATGCAAAACATCTGTACACCAAAAATAAAAATTAATAATTAAAAGTGTTACCTAAGTACTTGCAAGGAGTGGTAGCCACAACACCAACAGGACTTTTACCTTTGCTCCTCATGACACTTTACTTGTAAACCTACCTACATATGATTCTACAATCTGTCTGTGCTAGATGGTTTTATGATAATGTGATACAAACTAAAATCATCTGAGAGGAGGGAACCTCAATTAAGAAAATGCCTCCACTACAACCAGTTCTAAGGACCTAAGATTGTTCCTTCCTGCAAGCTGGACTGGATGAGCTAGCTAGTCAAAGCAGTACTGGAGAGCTCATCCAGGAAGTGTCAAGGAGGGTGAGCTGACCAATGCAGCTGCCACTCAGGTACTATAGAATAATCTTTTTGCCCAAGGAACTAGCTGGGGGCGTCTTCCTAGACACCTGGGAACCCCTCTAGAGTCAAGTCTCTGCCAACCCTAGAATGGCTCCCTTAATTAAGATATATAATTCCTTGTTCCCATATCCACCCTTCCTATATCCCAACCATCCTAATCCCCCAAGCTCTTCCCATCCTCCACTTCACTTTTCTCTCCCCATCCCCCATCCCACCCCACCCCCAAGTTCCCATTTTTTTGTCCGGCAATCTTGTCTACTTCCAATATCCAGGAGGATAACTATATTTTTTTCTTTGGATTCACCTTCTTATTTAGCTTCTCTAGGATTTTTTACGAATTATAGGCTCGATGTTCTTTATTTATGGCTAGAAACCAATTATGAGTGAGTACATCCCATGTTCATCTTTTTGGGCCTGGGTTACCTCATTCAGGATGGTGTTTGGGAGGACCTTGGACTTAACATAGTGAAGGGAACCCTGATGGCTCTTTGGCTTGGAGAGGGAGGGAGTGGGGGTATGAGTGGAAGGGAGGGGAGGGAAAGGGAAGGAGGGGAGGAGATGGAAATTTTTAATAAAAAAATGAGAAAAAAATTAATCTTTTTGTACACTGTGGAGATGTGTCTTTGCCAAGGAGCCTTTTGCCTGGATTAATAAAAGACCTGAGTGGTCAACAAGAGGTTAGGTGGGAGGGTCGAACGGAAAGAAAGCTGGGAAGAAGGGCGGGTCATGAGAGTTGCCATCCAAACACAGAGTAAGAAGCTGTGCTGGAAAAGGTACAGCCATGTGGTAGAGTATAGATAAGAAATATGGGTTGATTTAAGATGCAAGAGCTAATTAGTAACAAGCTTAAGCTATTCACTGAACAGTTATAATTAATAATAAGTCTCTGTGTGGTTTTTGGAAGCTGATTGTTAAGGTCAGAGCTCACTGGTGGGACAGAGAAATTTCAGCTACACCCGGGATCAGAACCAGGGCTATGAGTTAGCCCACCCCAATTTCCACCTCATCTATGAACTATTGGAACATGTGAAGGAGATGAACCTACAGATCTAAAACTTTAGGATCTTTACAATCCAGGACAACAACAGGATATCCAAGAGGAGCCCCAAAGAGATCCCATTATTGATAGTGGCCTCAAACCAGACTAATGACTCATGGGAATGAATACTTGCAAGTAAAGATTAATGGACGAAATGGTAAACTGTTTGACTCAACATAGCTTCCATGATGGGATCTTCTTTTTTTTTTTTTTTTTTTTGGTTTGGTTTTTCTTTTAAATTTTGCTTTGTTTTGGGGGGAAAGGTTTTAAGGGTTGAGGGCAGATGCAAGGAGATGGGAAAATAAGTGGGATGGAAATGCATGATGTGAAATCTACAAAGAATCAATAAAAGATAAAAGAAAAAAAACATGTGACAAAAGAAAAAGGTGATGCCTTCATAAGATCAGGAGGTATGCAAATCTGCAGGGCATTTCACAATTAGTGATTCACCGGGGAGGGACCACTACTGAAAACTGAATGACATTCCTTTGTCATCCTTAAGTCTGTGCTTGTGTTCCGTCCCTGGATTGATGGTCATGGGTTCCATAAGAAAGATGGCTGCGCAAGCCAGTAAGCAGAACTAATCCATGACCTCTAAATCAGCTTCTGCCTTCAGTTTCCTACCCTGTTTGAGTTCCTGTCCTGACTGCCTTTGATGATTAACAATGCTATGGAACTGTAGGTTAACTAAACCCTTTCCTCCTCCCCAGGTTGCTTAGTCATGGTGTTTTGTCCCAGCAACAGAAACCCAAGCTAAGGCACTAGCCTTATGAAGATAAATCTACTATCTAAAAAATCCTGCCAAGAAACAGTGCCAATCGTATCAGAATTGGCACAAAAGTCTGAACGCACAGACTTAAAGACTACAAAGAAATGTCATTCAATCTTTACTGGTGTCTCAATTAACTGCTTTTAGTTAGCTCTTAACCTCACAGAAAAGAAAATTCACTATGAATATAAAGGAAGTTTCTAGAAGAAATGAGGGTAGAACACAACCTTTCAACCTTATTCAAAAAGTAAATTAAAATGTCAGCGACACAAAGCAATACTGGTGGAGCAAAAAGCTAATCAAGGGCCGGAAAGATCTAATATCAAACTTCCAACTCTATACTAAGTGTACCAGATGAGACCAGCAAGGAGCCTGCCTTCACAGGCTTTGATAATTGCTCCAAGAAAGTGACTCACCAAACAAAACAATAAAACAAATTAATAGGAATAATGTGTGTGTGTGTGTATAAAAGCAGCACACATATATATATATATATATACACATATATACACATATTTTCTTGGTTCTGTTGTTATTTTTCAATCTTTCACAAATGTAAACACAGGATTAAAGGTAATTTAATATTCTGCTGCCTTGATACCTGGCATCAGAAGGAAAGATAAAGAGAGTAGAAAGAACATCATATTAGCATCCTTTCCCTAAAGAGTACACAGTACAAATATGCATGGACATATCCACACGCGTATATGTTTAAATACTTCAGGAGTACTTCAGATTCAAACTGATGAGAAGGTATTTAACTAGCTTTAAACTTTGGTAATATTTTGCATAACTTGACCTAAATCTGAAAAGATAACAAATGATGAATTAAGCTCTTTATTCTGTAATCTTGAGCAATTCACTCAATTTCCTCAGCATGACTAAGTGTGAATTGCCTTGGAGTTTTATTGTGAGGGAACAATGATAGCTTACCTAAGAAGGTCTTTAATCAAAGAAGCAAGCATACATAAATTACAGAATCCATGAGCAATTCCTCCACGAATGCACTTCCATTTCCTTTTTTTAACTAAAATACTGTTTTGTTTTGTTTTTTTTAGATTTGTCACTTGTATTGGTTTAATAAAACTCTGATTGGCCAGTAGCTAGGCAGTAAGTATAGGCAAGGTGACCAGTATAGGAGAATTCTGGGAAGAGGAGAGGTTCAGTCTGCAGTCCTCACTTTCCGGCCTGAATTCCCTCCCAGGTTGAGGATAACTTGATGAAAATTCTGTCCTTGCTGATCCCAGCTTCTTTGTAAAGCTCAATGAGGCGCCTGGCTCGGGCTACCATTGCATCCTTATCAAAGGAAAGCCTTACATCCACTTCTGTAGATACACGGCCTGGAATCTTCTTTAGTATTTCTGCTCCAAACAGCACAAAAAGTTTATCAATAACATCTTTAATCTGTTCCTCTTGTGGCCCACTCAGCCTCTTGCCGTAGGCGATGGCCTCCTCCACCAGCTCTTGTAGGTAGGCATCTGTGCTGCAGTCAGAATCAGGGAAGGGTTGATGGTGGCATCCTGGGGCTTATACTCATCAATGGCACTGAAATCACCCGTGTCGGCCACCACGGTGGTGAACTGCTTGAGCTGGTGGACTCCATCCTCTGGCACTTTACCAAGGACCCCAACATGGCAAGTACAGCTGAGGCAGTAGCAGGAGTGCGGCGAACAAAATACTGTTTGTTTTTTTTTAATGCTGTATTTCAGTGGCGATCAGCCACCAACTGACAAGTTTATTACAGAAAAATTCAAGTGAAAGTTTGGAAGGAAATTAATTTGCTAAAGAATCTACTGTATGTGGTAATCGTCCTTTACCAGCAAATTTACTATATAATGTATAAAAGAGCATTCTCTTTCATCGGTCTGCTATGTGGTCATATAATCTCCTTCATATTTTAATTATACTGCAAGGGGTCATAGAAGCTAGAGGAGGTGTGTAAATACCCTCTATTCTAAGCACTATGACATAGTAACAAATTTGTCTCAAGATGGAGGCTCTGCATTGCCCAGTTAAACTCATCATCTTTTACACGATGTAATAGACAACCAGAGGGCACAGACAGCACACCTATCAAACCTGTGGCAGCTACACTAAGATCAGTACAGTTTCTTTTAAGTACAAAATCTTTGAAAGAAGAAAACAGTAAGTTTTTAAATTAACCGGACAGTGGATAGGCAGGAAAAAGAAAGCAAGCAAACAAACAAATAAGAGCTGGCAGTAAGAAGGCTCGGCATGAAAGATGTCTGCTGCCAAAGCCTGATGACGTAAGTCTGTTTCACAGAACCCACGAGGAAGAAGGAAACCAACGAGGACAGGAAACCAGTATGCTGTCCTCTGTCTTCCACACGTGCTGTGGCATATGCACCCTTCTCCATACATACACAACACTGATCCATTCTACAACACAGACGGACCTCAGAATCGTTATCTCCTACGTAAAGCAGGAGCTAAAGGTCACTTATATTATCACCGAGTCTACGTCCAGAACCCGCAGAAGGACAATGTGTGTCGCTGGATTTATAGGTGAGCACAGGAATGAGGCTCTGAATAAAAAGATTGGTTTGATATGATATTATGCTTATATTCCTTCACCTATTAAAAATAAATCACCTATTAAAAAAATCACTCTTCCTGATCAAATTACCATATATAATCTTCCAAACACTGTTTTATTTAACAAATGATTTTAAAACAAGGCAGTTATTAACAAAACATTAGTTCATCTCACACCATTTACTGTAATAAAAGCAATGTGTGTATGCGTATGTGTGTGTGCTTAATGAATCTAATGGAAACAGTAAGCCTACATTTTAAAAAAAACTTGAATGTTTAAAATTTTAAAACCAAACAAGAACAACAAAAAGCTGCTGATCAGATCTATTAACTATATCACGTGGGGCACTATCAACAGGAAAAACTAAAATGTACATAATAGCTAAGCAAAACATCACTGAAGAGATAATCCACTAATATATAAGACACCACTAGGAATAATGAAACGTAAAAAAAAATGAGGAGAAAGTGTCCTGTCTTTTCAAAGTAGTGAACAGAAAGTGGCAACGGAGGATTCTGCTGAGGTAGCAGGACGATTACAGATGGACAGCAAGGCAACTGTTAACCTAATAATGGTTCTTGAGAAATCATTTTGTTGTTGGAAGTAATAGAAAAGAATTCATTAGTATCACACAAAACTGGCAAATTGTCATTTAAAGGAAGACTGTCAACTATAATGCCTCAATCATGTATGGCAGCTGGAGGCATATGCAACCCATACAATCTGAACAGCTCAGTTTACCATGTTCACACACACACACACACACACACACACACACTAGATAGATGATAGATAGATAGATAGATAGATAGATAGATAGATAGATAGATAGATAGATAGATATAGTTATATATAGATATTCATTCCACAAAAGTATGTTAGGTCTTTATAATGATCCTCATAGAAAGATTACAACATTAAGGTGGATGGTGTTGACACATGCCTTTAATCCCAACATTCGGGAGGCAGAGGCAGGTGGATCTCTGTGAGTTCAAAGCCAGCCTGGTCTATAGAGCAAGTTCTAAGATAGACTCCATTATCTACATTAAAGAAGCAAAACCATAGAGTTATTGAGGGAATCACTGCTGTAAGAGTCTCCCAAATCCTTCCTATCTCAAACAGGTCATATGACACCCATAAGTCAGGTTAATGGTAGAATGACATCTTAGGAATCCAAATGGAGGGTAGGGAGACAGCTCAGTCAGCAAAGTGCTCTGTGAGTCAGCATCAAGACTCACTTTTATTTCTAGGACCCATGTTTAAAAGTCAAACAACAATAAAGCAAAAACAAACAAACAAAACCATGTGTGTTGACATCTATAATCCCTGTGCTGAGGAGTCAGAAGACAAAGATCCCAAGGGCTCAGGGTCAGGCACCCAAGTTCCAGGCCATTAAGAGACCCTGTCTCAAATTAAAGCAAACCAAATAGATTGGGTAGACAGTTCATGAGGAAAACCACTGGAAGTTGTTCACTGGTTTCTACATATATGCACTCACACACACATGAAAAGGAACACACTTGAACAACATATATACATACACAATAAAGGTATTATATTACTATTATGAATTAGTAGTTTTAATATTGTATGTCCTTTTACTAATAGAACTGATCAACCTCTGGTGGAATAAAAGTTATAACTCTACCATGACTTAATATAAAGCTTGATAAACAATGCTTCTGCTACCAGAGAAAGGCCATAATGGGAAATGATAGTACACTAGGAGCTATATATAATTTTTTTCCTGTGACAGGGTTTCTCTGTGTAGCTCTAGCTGTCTTAGAACTAGCTCTTATAGACCAGGCTGGCCTCAAACTCACAGAGTTCTGCCTGCCTCTGCGTCAATAGTGCTGGGATTAAATATGTATGCCACCACCACCTGGTTTATAATTTTCAATATTCAGGATGCAAGGAAAAGTATTATTTTTTAATCATTTGGTAAAGGAGCCAAATAACACCTTCCATCTCTATAACTAATTTAACATTTTTAAAATAAATTTAACAAAAATTCTAGTTTGTCACATATAATATTGTACAAATTCAAAATCTGAGCTACATAAAGGTAATTCCCCTATCTAGTTATATATATATATATCTAGAGCAGTGGTTCTCAACCTTCCTAATGCTGAGACCCTTTAATACAGTTCCTCAGGTTGCAGTGAACGCTAACGATAAAATTAGTTCCTTGCTACTTCATAACTAATTTTGCTACTGTATGAATCATAAAGCAAATATCTGATTTACAGGATATCTGATATTCAAACACTGTGAAAAGGTTTTCAGACCCCTAAGGGGTGGCAACCATGGGTTGAGAACCACTGATCCAAATGTTACTGATATTGTGGCTCTGTATTGTGCCACCACACTGCTTTAAATAAGACAGCTGTGGACTGTATGTAATCCACACTTATTCTAGTACTTTTCTGTGGTAACAGTCACTGAGTTGACCCTTTGTGTACTTAAACATCAGTGTGATTTGCGTGACATCCATTGCTGCACTTAATTCTGTTGAAGGATGAGCTCTGTCAACAGAAACAAAGATGCCGCTGTAACTGAAACTACAGGATGGATAGTCTTAAAGCTTCACTCCCTGTCATGCTGAAGACATCATGTTATGTCTGAAAGATGGATCTTAAAGTTTCAGTGACTGTTCAGATAAAACTGAGGGCATTCATTTTTATTTGGTGTCTCAGAAGAAACACAGAAACATATTATTCTCCGTAATAACAAATGGTTCGTTACTAGCCATGAATTTTTTACTAAGGTTCTGGATTCAACTACACATATCTGATAGAAATGAGGCATAAGCATACATACTAAAAAATTATATTTCCCCATGACATTCCTTTTTATTCATGATTTAATAATACGATCAGAAAGAAGCATGATTATACTACCTAGAAACTAAATATATACTGTCATCAGTGTTTTTAAACAACATTTTAATTTTACATTGACATTTTTAATTGCTTCTAAAAATATGCATGCTCTGATCACCTTATTTAAAATGTTCCATGATAAAAATTAACACGTCAAATGTAAAGGTTTACGATTGCATCTTCCACCAACTTAGATGGATAAGCCTGGCAGTCAGACTTTGGGACTAAGAGTAATAGTGAGCAAGAGAGTCACGGTGTTCATTACACACAGTATTCAGACAAAGGATGGAAAGAGACCATTATCACCAATGTGAAGGCTCCTAAGGGTATGATATGATATGGAGGAAGGATACAGGCTCAGGGAAGGACAAGTAGAAATGAAAATGTTTAGGAAATTTTACATCAAACTTTATCTGTTTCAGCTTAATGTTTCATTGACCTCTAAAACAAACTGTATATTAGTAAAATATGAAAATCAATTTCTTTGATTCAGCATACTCATGAGCTTATTCTTAGCTAATTGCTCTATAATACAATTTTTGTAATTGTAAAAATTATAAAACTTGCAAAAACTCAAATATCTATATTTTTGAACATGTCTTGAATCATCAGTTCAATGAGGACATCTCTTTGTTCCCAACGTGATCACAGCTCCTAGGATGCAGTATGTAAACAATGTTTTATATTTTAATCAATAATATACACTGCTTAATGTTTTCAACGTGTCTGAAATATGGCTTCCCACCAAAAACGAAGAGAATATTTTTGTAGTATTCTTTGTAATTAACAAAACTTAATACAGTGACCTTAATAAATTATAGCATTTTAGAACAGGTAAAATACACTAATAAGTGTTCAGTTTACTTGAGCTGGATTAAACAGGTAAAATGTGCTTTTTATTGTCTTGTGAAAAAAACTAAATTAATGGTTTCTGATACACCTTTTTACAAATCTGTTTAAAGAGTTACATTATCATACAATTTATGGATCATACTTTCTTGATTTTCTTTGAAATGCAGAGATGAAAACTGATGTAGTTTTAAATTCCAATCTTTTAATCATCTAATATTCTCTTTTGGGTGATAGGAATAAAATCCCATAACATAAGGTCTACCAATTAAACAACATTTTAGTATACAGCACAATGGATCCCTACATCCTTTTTATCTTTTTAACCCTGTATAACTGAAAATTTACAGTCCCTTGTAATACAGTCCTAATTAGTTTTATTAAATACTAAATAAAAACCCAAAGTCAGGTATTGGGGGTGAAAGTTGAAAGATGAGAGAAGCAGAGCAGCAGCCACCAGTTCTTACCTCGATGAAATCCTCAGACTGAATGAGGTGTCCTGTCTCTGCAAGTCAGAGTCTTCAGACTGAATGCCATCTCTACAAAACCTCAGACTGAATCCTGAACTCCTGTCTCCTCCCACCTTCTATTCCTCTCTTAGCTTAGCCATATCACTTCCCACCTCCTCCTCCCTAGTGCTGGGATTAAAGGTGTAAGCAACCAACACTTGGCTCTGTTTCTCTTTTAGACTGATTCAATTTCCTGTAGCCCAGGGTGGCCTTGAACTCAGAGATTCATCTGTCTGTCTCCCTGAGGGCTGGGATTAAAGGTATGTACCACTACTGCCTGGTCTCTATGGTTAACTAGTGTGGCTAGCTCTGCACTCTGATCTTCAACCAAGCTTTATTTGTTAAAACACAAACAAAATACAACCACAGTCACTAAACAGCAAATATTGATTTCTTACTTCCTTTATCTCCCGGCAACAGACACTCTGCCTTCCACTCTGTGCAAGACTATTTACATCCAGCAACAGGAAGTGGGACATGGCATCCAGCCTCTTACTGACATACTTCAGTTGACACCGCTGTGGATTTCCTTCTTCACAAACCTAACAATACTTTACTGGAAGGAAATGTGGTTTTCTTTATCTGCTCATCCCCTGATGAGCATTCTGGCTGATGCTACAACTTGTCTATTGTGAGTGACACTCCAGTGAGCAGTAAGAATGTAAGTATTCCTATATGATCCTGATTTCAATTTACTTAGATAAATATCTACAAGTGATTGCTGGCTCATAAGGCATTTCCACCTTAGTGAAAATTTATCCTCATGAGGGCTGCACAGAAGCACATCAGGGTATGACAGTCCACTTTCTTCGTAGCCACACCAACATTTGTTTGGTGTTTTGGTAATGGTGTCTTTAACGGGTGAAAGATGGCAGCTGTGGATGGTTGATTTCATTCCCTAATGCCAATCATCATGGTTTTTCAGGTTCTGACTGCTCTCTCTTCTTTAAAGAACTGTCTATCCAAGTCCTTGACCTAACCTTTAAGCTTGTTTTTGTTTTATTTCTTCCTGTTGAGATGTAAGAGTTCCCTAAACATTTGAAACTAATCCTTAAGAGACAGATGAGCAGTCTCTCCCATTCTATAGGTTGTCTTTCACCGCACTGGCCAGTTCATTCTGCTGTGTGGAAGTCTACAGCTTGGTGCTTTTCCACATGACTCTTTTTTTTTTGTGGTGGTATCATATAAAAGACATCATGTCTATTATCATGTCATGTATTTAAATACCTGACTTTGTTTCCCCTTTGAATATGGAATCCAGTTTTCCCAGTACTACTAGTTGAAGAGATCATCCTTTCAACACTGTATGTTCTTGACACATCTGCCAATGACTAGGTAAACTAAACACCCACGAGTTTTTATTTCCAGTATTTCAATTTTATTCCACTAAAATATAGATGTCTTCCTGCTAAGACTATACTGTTTTAATGACTGTAGGCTTGTAATATGTTTAGGAAATTAGAGCATCATAAAATTTCACATTTTCTTCCTGCAGACTGTTCCTCACCATGTGGGGCCCTCTACATGATTTAACATTGATTTTTCTTTTCCTATTAAAAAAAAATCTCAGATTTAAAAAAAAATTGCAATAATTGCTTATATTGTTTTCAAGGCTATGAACTTTTGAAGACTATTAAGCCTTACTATCTAGGACATAGGACATCATTGCATCTGTCTGTGTCAACTCTGACTCCAACAATATTCTGTACTGTTCACACTATAGATGTTATTCTGAATTGAGTTCTCTTTTTGTTACTCTTTGAAATTGCTCATCACTGGTATGCTTATAATGTTAAGTTTGATCTTGTGCCTTTTCTGAA
This sequence comes from Arvicola amphibius, assembly GCF_903992535.2. Classification (NCBI taxonomy): domain Eukaryota; kingdom Metazoa; phylum Chordata; class Mammalia; order Rodentia; family Cricetidae; genus Arvicola; species Arvicola amphibius. The sequence goes on from NC_052048.2 coordinate 173,020,948, forward strand.
CTTATTTATTACTTCTCAAAGCAATTGTTTTGTGTAGTAGTTTGTTTATTATTCTTAGGATAATGTTCTTTAAAAATACAAATTTATTTCTTCTTTCCCAATTGGCCATTTATTTTACTTCCTTCCCGCAACTGCTTTGGCTATGACTCCCAACACTATGTTGAACACAGTATCAAAAAGAGGCCACACTTGTAATTTTCTCATTTCTGAGGGCATGCTTTATCCCTTTCACTGACAAGTATTATGTTAGCTGTGAGAGCTGCATACTTTTAAAGTAATTGCTTTTAAAGCTGTGATTAATTTCTTCTACATAATCTGCACTGAGCTTTCAAAATGATAAAGTTTTATTATCATCATCATTATTATTTTATATTGTAGGTATATCTCTCACAGGTCTTTTCTTTGTGGTTAACATGGGGCTCATGTAATATACTTTAAAATACAGCAATCTATTCTAAGCTTACAAATATTTAACTTCAAGCTGAGCGCTGGGTCACACACTTTTAATCCCAGCACTCAGGAGGCAGAGACAAGCAGATCTCGTGAGTTTGAAGTTCAAAGCCAGCCTGGTCTACAGAGCGTTCCAGAACAGGCTCCAAAGCTACAGAGAAATCTTATCTCTAAAAAACAAAGACAAAACAAAAAACCTAAACAAACAAAAACCAAAAATTCACTTCAATTATTTAAAAATTCCCTGCTTTCACTTCTCTTCCCGGCACCTTTATCAGATCGCGCTTGGCAGATTCTACACTGTGCGTCCACGAACCTGTGGCTAGCTTTTCTCTGCTGATTGCCTTTCATTTCCATGCCAGACTGGAGGGTGACTGATGTGCTGATATGGTACGGTGACCATGCTCACCTTCATCAACATATTCTATAGTTTCTTATCTTTTAGCTTCCTTTAAAACTCACACTGTATCAATAAGACCCTGGAATCAAAAGACCACATTCACTTCGCAAATTAAATGGCCAAAGAATATTATTCATCAGTATTGTTTGCCAATTGAAAACCAGGATTGCACTTGCCCTGAGTTGTATCACTGAGATCAATAATGCAGCTCTTAGTCATGACACACCACATACACAGATACCTACCAGTTCCTCTACTGAGATATGGAGGCTTAAAGAATTTCACAACACCGTAGACATTGACAATTGCACCTTCTTTAAGTAGATCCAGGGGTGTGTATGTATAGGAAGTTACTGGAACCTAAAAAAAGAAAAGACAGCAATTATATCACTAAGTATCTACCTTTTAGAATATTACGGTGATATCTGTAAGTTAGCAAGTATATCATTTCATTTGAAAAGGTTTATCCTAAAGAGGAGTTCAAAATGCAAAGGGGAAAGTTAAAAAATAAAAAAAAAAACTACTTCCAAAAGTTACTACAGAAACCAACTACTTTTCTTGAAATAGTTTGTTCATAAGTAGAAAAATTAACACATCAGCCTATAAAAGTATAGGCAGTTTAAACTTTAATTATACTTCTTCAGTAAGAAAAGTTTAAAATCAATTAAAATATCAGAAGTTGGTGTATAAACTGAAGCAACACAGGAAACACTTCTCAATATGTACACCATCAGTGTTATAGCTCTCAGAGAAACCCATGAGGAAGAGGACGAGGTGTGGGGAGGTATCAGGCCACTAGAGTTCTGTGCTGTCAATACGGATTCTGGACCTTGTGAGGTCACAGCAGTGTTTCTGTCTTGGCTACTCCCAAGTACATTTAGCTCTAAGGGGTTTTTTGGTATTAAATAATTCCAGCTACCATTCAATTATTTCTTCCCTATATGGCAAAGAGATAAAACTCAAAAATGAAACTTATACTACAATTTGGCACAGAAAATTCCAAAAAATGTGATTTGGGCTCTAGTTTTTAAATTATCACTTCAAAACTTATCACAGAAAATCATCTCCCCTTACAACCATTTAATTTATAGGTTTCATTACTTAAACTTAAAAAATAAGTTTTGATTCAGAAATCAATTGAATGAGGCAATTTACAACAATAAGAAGGGAAAAGAAAAGAAAATATTGTGTAAGGCTGTATCTCATGCTAACAGAATCAGTTAAATAACATGTAAATTTTCAGTATTCCATTTATTCCTGCCCCCATGGAGAAGTAAACTTAATGTGCCTATCTGAAAATGCCTCTATAAATCTCAAACAGAGATGAATTCTTGCTTCTTTTTAAGAAAGCTGATTCATAGGCACAGACAAAGAAGGGCTTTGCAATTAAATCAGTCTTTAATATAAGAAGAGTGTAGCTTATTAATTATGATAGAATAATGCTCAGCAAAAAGAATAAGAAAGAGAAGATTTGGGCTGTCAAATGAAGCCATCAAAATAACTCGCACCAGTGTCCTGCCTTGACAAGTATGCCCCTGATACTGAGAAGAATGAAGGGCCAGCACAGCTTAGGGAGACCAAACAATACCTGCATAACTGCTCACTGATTCAAAACAGAAAATGAGAAACAAACAAAACAAAAAACCTTCTTAATTATTCATTTGCTTTTCCATGAAAATTAGTTACTATAAATTTATGTAGCTGCTACTCTTTTCGATATAAGTTAACTGCTTTTTCTTCACAGTCATTCTCTTCAAGTCAGGTTAATGTACCTTTGGATAGGAATTATCTGTGAACATCATAAATAAATTTACATAATCCTTCCAAATAAGCCAAATCTTAGTAGCAGTTTGTTTCCCTTGCTGACAGTACAGAATGATGGCCTAAAACAAGAATACAAGGGGTGGGGGATCCAAACCGCTGTGAACTTGAGACAAGTGTTCTCAGGAGAGAGTTCCAGGGTTAGGTAAGGGGAAGAAAATCACTGATGAGTGGTGACATGTGACATGAACAAATCCACAAAGTCACGGCACTTACAGGCACTTGGATATCCCGTTTTATCAGGGATCTACAAATAGTCTGACAAGCTGATGCAAAAGTGTCAAATATCTGTGCCAATAGGAATGTGGTATTTCAAGCATCTTTTTATGACAGGACCTACTGTGGCACTTTATTGCTTGATGAATATTCCTAAAAGGACTAGAATAAGCCTGCGCAGTAGGACCTTGTATGATTAGGCCAATATAATTGCAAATAGAAGATTTAAATATAACCAGTGTGGCTATGAATTGAATTTTCCTTTAATGACTTGAGACAGAGTCTTCTTTTGAGATTCAGGATGTGACCCTCCTGCTTCATTGAGTTCTACCATGCTGGGATTATAGCATGTGCCAACAGTTAGCTATCCATTTTTTATTTTGATAGCCTCTCATGTCCAGCTGCTGCAGCATTAGACAACATAGATGTAGAAAGTCACTTACCCTAAGATAGTAAAACATACTAAAAAGCTACATGACATAATACACTACAGATAATTTGATAACAGCTTCAGAAACCCTTCAGCATACAGGTCACCAATCTACGATTCACAAAGACAGAAAAGGCCTCTATTATGTCTTGATAGCTTAAGACAAAGCTCATCACACAGTGGGGTAAAGACTGTGAGTACTAAGGACTGAGCATGTACCTCAGACAGTGTTGACTGTTAATGACAAGAGTTTGGGTTTAATCCCCAGAATCAAGCAAAACCTCCAAAGAAACAAACAGCAACACAACAATCTCTCCTCAAACAAAAAAGCCCAACCATAAAACATGGGGTAAATGAAATATAATCTACAGCTGTGAATAAAAATCAAGACGATTATGCCTGAAGGATGCAAATGTATCTAGCAGGGCTGGGGAGATGGTTCAGTAGAGGAAGCCCTAGCCACACATATATGAGGACTGGGACACCCACGTTAACACTAGGTGAGTTTGGCGGTCCACCTGTAATCACAACAATCTGGAGGCTGAGACAGAGGACTCAGGAACAAGCTGGTGAGCTAGATTAGAGCTAGGTAATTCTGGGTTTCAGTGAGATATCCTGCTTCAGAACACATGGTAAACAGTGATAGAAGACATCTGACCATCAACTGCTGGCATATACGTGTACTTCCTGGGTGCACACACAGTGGTTACAGACCGCTGCTCTTGCAGAGGACTAAGCTATGGTTTCTAGCACCCATATAAAGTAGCTAACAAACATCTGTAACTCCAGTTCCAGGAAATCCAATGCCTTCTGGCATCTGTGGACACCTGCATGCAAGTGGTGTACATAACTCCATACACAGAAACAGAAATAAATAATAATATAGGAAGAATATACACATTATATTAAACTTTATCAATGTATTGCCGTCTTTCCAGTTTCATTTAGTTGTAAGTATCCAACCTATAAAATAAGGGAACCTTCCTTTAGATACCAAAATTCTACAAATAAAAAATTTTTTAAAAAAAAGGCATAGGGCCCTTTTGTCTGGGCTGCGACCCTGGGCTGCCTGGAATCCCTGATCCTGTGCCCTGACATTCCATCTGAACTGGCTTGTGTCGGTTTCTCGGCGTCCCTGTGTCTCCCAAGCTTTCCCTAGTGTTCTCAGGTGTCCTGCTCCTGTTCTAAGGCCATCCACCCAGAGGAGTCAGACTCTGGCCTCCAGGCAGGTCTGGGGATTCCTGCAAGGGAGTGCGGGCTTCTTCAGATTGTGACACAAGGAATAGGTCCTCCTCTGGCACTGGGGAGATCCAACCAGTTTCAGTCACAGCAAAGATTGGTCTAAGACGCCAAACGCCTCCGGGCTCCTTTTGAAGGAAGAGATGGGCAGGCGCCAATGCAGGAGCTCCTCCAACAACATGAAAGGCAACATGACATCACCACAAGCCAGACATCCCGAAACAACAAGAATTGAACACCCTACCCCAGAAGATATAGAAGGAACTGACCTTAAACAGTGCTTTATGAAAATAATAGAGGACCTTAAACAGGAGGTAAAAAACTGCCATAAAGAAATGGAGATGACAAACAAAAAGGTAGACGAAATAAATAAATCTCTCAAAGATACCCAAGAAAAACAAGAAAAAGCAATCAAACAGGTAAGGGAAACAGTACAAGACCTGATAAATGAAATGGAGGTATTGAAGAAAACACAATCTGAGGGACGACTGGAAATGGAAACTCTGAGTAAACGAACAGAAACTTCAGAGACAAGTATTTCCAACCGAATACAAGAGATGGAAGAAAGAATCTCAGACTCTGAAGATACTATAGAGGAAATAAACTCACAGATTAAAGAACTAAACAAATCTAACAAATTCTTAACACAAAACATTCAGGAAATCTGGGACACCATTAAAAGACGAAACCTAAGAATAATTGGGGTAGAAGAAGGAGAAGAATTACAACTCAAAGGCCCAGAAAACATATTCAACAAAATTATAGAAGAAAACTTCCCCAACCTAAAGAAGGATGTTCCTATGAAGGTACAAGAAGCCTACAGAACACCAAATAGACTGGATCAAAAGAAAGCATCCCCACGCCATATAATAATCAAAACACAAAACATACAGAATAAAGAACAGATATTAAGAGCTGCAAAGGAAAAAGGTCAAGTAACATATAAAGGGAAACCTATCAGAATTACACCTGATTTCTCAATGGAAACCATGAAAGCCAGAAGAGCTTGGATAGATGTGCTACAGACACTAAGGGAACAGGGATGCAAGCCAAGACTATTATACCCAGCAAAGCTTGCATTCACCATTGATGGAGAAAACAAGATATTCCAGGACAAAAACAGATTTAAACAATACGCAGCCACAAATCCAGCCTTGCAGAAAGTAATAGAAGGAAATTCACAAACCAAGGAGTCCAACAACGCCCACAATAACGCAGGCATCTAGCGACCCTCCACCAGCACAACTAGAAAAAGGGAAACACATAAACTCTACTACTAAAAATGACTGAAGTTAACAACCACTGGTCATTAATATCACTTAATATCAATGGACTTAATTCACCTATAAAAAGGCACAGGCTAAGAGACTGGATACGAAAACAGAATCCAACATTTTGCTGTTTGCAAGAAACACACCTCAACCACAAAGACAGACACCTACTCAGAGTAAAGGGTTGGGAAAAGGTTTATCAAGCAAATGGCCCTAAGAAACAAGTGGGTGTGGCCATACTAATTTCCAACAAAGTTGACTTCAAACTAAAATCAATCAGAAGAGACGGAAAGGGACACTTTATACTCATAACAGGAAAAATCCATCAGAATGAAGTCTCAATCCTGAATATCTATGCCCCTAATATAAAAGCTCCCACTTATATAAAAGAAACACTTCTAGAACTCAAGGCAGCCATCAAACCACACACACTAATAGTTGGAGACTTTAACACTCCTCTCTCACCAATGGACAGGTCAATCAGACAGAAACCTAACAGAGAATTGAAAGACTTAATGGAGGTAATGAACCAAATGGACTTAACAGACATCTATAGAACATTCCACCCAAATAGGAAAGAATATACCTTCTTCTCTGCGGCTCATGGAACCTTTTCGAAAATTGACCATATACTTGGTAACAAAGCAAACTTCCACAGTTACAAAAAAATATTAGTAACCACCTGTGTCTTATCGGATCACCATGGATTAAAATTAGAATTCAACAACAATGCTACCCCCAGAATCCTACAAACTCATGGAAACTGAACAGTCAACTACTGACCCACACCTGGGTCAAGGAAGAAATAAAGAAAGAAATTAAAGTCTTTCTTGAATTTAATGAAAACAAAGACACAACATACTCAAACCTATGGGACACAATGAAAGCAGTGCTAAGAGAAAAGTTCATAGCACTAAGTGCCCACTTAAAGAAAACAGAGAAAGCACTCATTGGTGACTTAACAGCACACCTGAAAGCTCTGGAAAAAAAAGAAGCAGACTCACCTAGGAGAAGTAGAAGACTGGAAATAATCAAACTGAGGGCAGAAATCAACAAAATAGAAACACAGAAAACAATCCAAAGAATCAATGAAACAAGAAGCTGGTTCTTGGAGAAAATCAACAAGATTGACAAACCCTTACCCAAACTAATCAAACGGCAGAGGGAGAACACGCATATTAATAAGATGAGAAATGAAAAGGGGGACATAACCACAGACACAGAGGAAATTCAGAAAATCATTAGATCTTACTACAAAAGCCTGTATGCCACAAAATTGGAAAATGTAAAAGAAATGGACAGTTTTTTAGATAAATACCATATACCAAAGTTAAACCAGGACCAGGTAAATGCTCTAAATCGTCCTGTTAGTCGCGAAGAATTAGAAACTGTTATCAGAAACCTCCCTACCAAAAAGAGCCCAGGACCAGATGGTTTCAATGCGGAGTTCTACCAGACCTTCCAAGAAGACCTAATACCTATACTCCTTAAGGTATTTCATAATATAGAAACACAAGAGTCACTGCCAAATTCCTTCTATGAAGCTACAGTTACCCTGATACCTAAACCACACAAAGACTCAACCAAGAAAGAGAATTACAGGCCAATCTCACTCATGAACATTGACGCAAAAATTCTCAATAAAATACTGGCAAACCGAATCCAAGAACACATTAGAAAAATTATCCATTATGATCAAGTAGGCTTCATCCCAGAGATGCAGGGCTGGTTCAACATACGAAAATCTATCAATGTAATCCATCATATAAATAAACTTAAGGAAAAAAACCATATGGTCATCTCATTAGATGCTGAAAAAGCATTTGACAAAATTCAGCACCCTTTTATGATAAAGGTCTTGGAGAGATTAGGGATACAAGGGTCATCCCTAAATATAATAAAAGCTATTTACAGCAAGCCGACAGCTAACATCAAATTAAACGGAGAGAAACTCAAGGCTATCCCACTAAATTCAGGAACACGACAAGGCTGTCCACTCTCTCCTTATCTCTTCAATATAGTGCTTGAAGTTCTAGCAATAGCAATAAGACAACATAAGGGAATCAAGGGGATTCAATTTGGAAAGGAAGAAGTTAAACTTTCATTATTTGCAGATGATATGATAGTATACATAAGCGACCCCAAAAACTCCACCAAAGAACTCCTACAGCTGATAAACTCCTTCAGTAACGTGGCAGGTTACAAGATCAACTCCAAAAAATCAGTCGCCCTCTTATACACAAAGGATAAGGAAGCAGAGAGGGAAATCAGAGAAGTATCACCTTTCACAATAGCCACAAATAGCATAAGATATCTGGGAGTATCGCTAACCAAGGAAGTGAAGGATTTATTTGACAAGAACTTTAAGTCTTTGAAGAAAGAAATTGAAGAGGATACCAGAAAATGGAAGGATCTCCCCTGCTCGTGGATTGGGAGGATCAACATAGTAAAAATGGCAATTCTACCAAAAGCAATTTATAGATTCAATGCAATCCCAATCAAGGTCCCATTAAAATTCTTCACAGAGATTGAGAGGACAATAATCAACTTTATATGGAAAAAAAAGAAACCCAGGATAGCCAAAAAAATCTTATACAATAAAGGTTCTTCTGGAGGCATTACCATCCCTGACTTCAAACTCTATTACAAAGCTACAGTATTGAAAACAGCTTGGTATTGGCATAAAAACAGAGAAGTTGACCAATGGAATCGTATAGAAGACCCGGATCTTAAACCACAAACCTATGAACACCTGATTTTTGATAAAGGAGCCAAAAGTACACAATGGAAGAAAGAGGGCATCTTCAACAAATGGTGCTGGCATAACTGGATGTCAACCTGTAGAAGAATGAAAGTAGATCCATATCTATCACCATGCACAAAACTCAAGTCCAGATGGGTTAAAGAACTCAATATTAATCGGAACACACTGAGCCTGATAGAAGAGAAAGTAGGAAGTACTCTACAACATATGGGAACAGGAGACCGTTTCCTACGTATAACCCAACAGCACAGACATTAAGGGCAACATTGAATAAATGGGACCTCCTGAAGCTGAGCAGCTTCTGTAAAGCAAAGGACATTGTCACTAAGACACAAAGGCAGCCTACTGACTGGGAAAAGATCTTCACCAACCCTGCAACTGACAAAGGGCTGATCTCTAAAATATATAAGGAACTCAAGAGACTAGACGGTAAAATGCCAATTAACCCAATTAAAAAATGGGGCGCTGAACTGAACAGAGAATTCTCAACAGAAGAAGTTCGAATGGCCAAAAGACACTTAAGGTCATGCTCAACCTCCCTAGCTATCAGGGAAATGCAAATCAAAACAACTTTGAGATATCATCTTACACCTGTCAGATTGGCTAAAATCCAAAACACCAATAATAACCTTTGCTGGAGAGGTTGTGGGGTAAGGGGTACACTCATCCATTGCTGGTGGGAATGCAAACTTGTGCAACCACTTTGGAAAGCAGTGTGGCGGTTTCTCAGGAAATTCGGGATCAACCTACCCCAGGACTCAGCAATTCCACTATTGGGAATCTACCCAAGAGATGCCCAACCATACAACAAAAGCATATGCTCATCTATGTTCATAGCAGCATTATTTGTAATAGCCAGATCCTGGAAACAACCTAGATGCCCTTCAGTGGAAGAATGGATGAAGAAACTGTGGAATATATACATGCTAGAATACTACTCAGCGGTAAAAAACAATGACATCTTGAATTTTGCAGGCAAATGGATGGAAATAGAAAACACTATTCTGAGTGAGGTAACCCAGACCCAAAAAGATGAACATGGGATGTACTCACTCATAATCGGTTTCTAGCCATAATTAAAGGACATCGAGCCTATAAATTTGGGATCCTTGAGAAGATAATAAGAAGGTGAACTCCCAAAAAAAGATATAGTAATCCTCCTGGATATTGGAAGTAGACACGATCGCCAGGCAAAATTGGGAACTTGAGGGTTGGGCAAGACTGGGCCAAGGGAAGATGGGGAGAGAAAAGTGTGAAGGTGAGAACGGGGGGAGCTCGGAGGAATGGGGTGCTTGGGATATAGGAAGGGTGGATATGGGAGCAGGGAAGCATATATCTGAATTTAAGGAGCTACCTGAGGGTTGTCAAGAGACTTGACCCTAGAGGGGTTCCCAGGTTTCCAGGGAGACGCCCCCAGTTAGTTCCTTGGGCAGCTGAGGAGAGGGAGCCTGAAAAGGCCAGTTCCTATAGCCATACTGATGAATTTCTTGCATATCACCATAGAACCTCCACCTGACGATAGATGAAGAAAATGACAGAGCCCCACATTGGAGCACCGGACTGAGCTCCCAAGGTCCTGATGAGGAGCAGAAGGAGAGAGAACATGAGAAAGAAAGTCAGGACCGTGAGGGAACCTCCAGCTGGCGACAGATGGGGAAGGTGACTGAGCCCCACATTGAAGCACTGGACTGAGCTCCCCAAGGTCCTGATGAGGAGCAGAAGGAGCGAGAACATGAGGGAGAAAGTCAGGAACGAGAGGGGTGCGTTCACTCATGGAGACGGTGGGACAGAACTAATGAGAGATCACCAACTCCAGTTGGAATGGGACTGATGGATCATGCGACCAAACCCGTCTCTCTGAATGTGGCCAACAGTGGGGGCTGACTGAGAAGCAAAGGACAATGGCTCTGGGCTCTGATTCCTCTGCATGGACGGGCTCTGTGGGAGCCTTCTCAGCTTGGTCGATCACCTTCCTGGACCTGGGGGGAGTTGGGAGGACCTTGGTCTTAGCATAGAGTGGGGAACCCTGATGGCTCCTTGGCCTTGAGAGGGAGGGAGGGGAGGTATGGGTGGAGGGGAGGGGAGGGAAGGGGGAGAAGGAGGGGAGGGAAGGGGAAGGAGGAGGGGAGGGAGGGGGGAGGAGGAGGGAAGGAGATGGAAATTTTTAAATATAAAAAAAATAAACCATGAGGGGGAAAAAAAAAAAAGGCATAGGTATAAAAATCTCTTTTATTTATGGTGTTTGTTAAATCATAACTCAGCAAACAAGAACCTGCTTTAATACAAGCTGACAAAAGAATAAAAGAAATGAATTTGCCTGTGATTTAAACTAGCAAATATTGTGTGTCTTCAAAAAGTAAGAGATGGAGCCGGGTGGTGGTGGCGCACGCCTTTAATCCCAGCTCTCGGAGGCAGAGGCAGGCGGATCTATGTGAGTTCGAGACCAGCCTGGTGTACAAGAGCTAGTTCCAGGACAGGCTCCAAAGCCACAGAGAAACCCTGTCTCGAAAAACCAAAAAAAAAAAAAAAAAAAAAAAAGTAAGAGATGGTTTGCTTCCATTTTCTTAAACGTACACAGCTTATATAGAGATATTAGTAGATAATAGATAATATAGGCAAAATAATCAAATATTGTTAGACAAATACAAAACTATAATGTACCATCATCATATAAAAAGGCTTTTCATTGGATTGGCATTAATGTAAAATGTGACTATAAAGTAGGCTAATTTAAAATCAAATTATAAAGTAGAAGAAAATATGTAGATGCATAAATGTATATGTATCACTGTATATTAAATATCATCTTACCAAAGACATTGCTTCTGTGGAAAATCCTCTTAGACATTTATTAAAAACCTGAAAACAAAACAGAGACCTGTTTGTATGTATGTGACTTCCAATGGACCCTAGATTTTCAAATGCACTTAACTATATATTTAATGATACTCCAATTCTCTACATGGTATAAAGTTTGGTTCCCATGACCCATGTTGGACACTCACTACCACCTGTACCTTCAGTTCCAGGGGACTCAACACACTGCTTTGGTCTCCACGGGCCCCTACACTCAGGTGCACGTACCCCTACACACATAAATTCCCATAATCAAAAATCTTTTTAAAAAATGTTACAGATGTAAGATCAAATGAAAATGTGGTTTTTTAAAAAAGAAAATCAACCCTCTCAAATTTCCTGAGGGTAACTTCATTAGTCAATATTATACTCATCAGAGAGGAAGAGGCTAACAATCCAACACTACACCAACTGTGTGTTTTCCATCCCTCAGAATAAGTGACATTGTGCTATGGACAGTTTTAGTGGGGTATTAGTGATGTTAAAGGGGGAGAAGAGGGTAAGCCACAAGTTCTGGGCTTTACGTGTGGCATTTTTATCATGCATGAGCACTGTTATCATTTTTATTTCCTCCTAATCCATCTATTTTCATTTTGTTTTGGAATTCAATTCAATGAGAATGTTTCAGCCTCCACAACAAACTAAAACAATTCAGACTAAGCATTTCACCCCAGACTTTCAGAAATATTATCCTAAACCACAACACGACTACATACGCCAGGTAACTGCAGCTCTTACAGCTAAATCCAAAAACTTTCCTTCTCACTGAAGCTTTTATTTCTCTCTAGCATATATGGGGACTTAAGGAGGAAAATAAATACTCTCAAATAATAATTTTTACAGAAAGTAAAAAATACTTTGCTTTTGCTGGACCTTGAAGCAATACATGATAATTTACATGAAAACAAGATTTTAGTATAATTTAAATGAAAGATTTTAGCCAAATATTTTCAATTGTCTTAACTAACATGTGTCAGTTCTAAATTCTAACGTACACACACAGATACACACACACACACACACACACACACACAGATACATACTGCACCTGTTCTTACATGCTTAAATACAAATCCCCAGCAATTTATATTTACTACGTCACTGAAAACATTTTTAAATATAAATATAAATACAAAAATAACAAAATTTATAGGGAACACATACTATCAAAGTACAGCTGATTTTGACTCAGAAGCGATCCCATTGCTGCTGCCCCTGCTATCCTATACTGACATCACATCCCAATTCGCGAGTGTTCCAAAGCTCTCTAGAAATACTGTAGGCTTCCGCACCAGATTGAGACTGCTGAGGCATCAGACTAACTGGCTGAACAGGGATCCCAGCCTTCCCAGCATTCAGATGGTCATTTTTAAGACTACCTATCCTGTACCCTAAAAGGCTGTTGAAATTAGGTGACAAATGTATGAATATTCGCTAAAGACTCTCACTGGTTCTATGTCTACAATTGTGCAGAATAAAGGCTGGCAAAGTGGCTCAGTTAGAGGTCTGACAGCCTGAATATGATGCAGGGCCCATGGCGGAAGGAGACCAACTGGACATGCTGTCCTTCAACCTCACATTCCTGAATACGGTTAACTATATGTTTATAAATATTTTTATAATAATAAAAAAAGTACTCTTCTAACTTTCTGAATTCTACTATTATGAAAAGTACTGAGATTTGTCAAATATATTTTCTGTATCATTTAATGTGTTTCCCCTTCATTCAATTAAGGTAATATATTGCAATGATTCAAATTTTCATTTTACAGGAGTTTTTTGTTTTTGTTTTTTTACATCTGTGCTTGGAATTAACCCTACTCAATCTAATTCTATTCACAGGCTGTAGATTTACCTTGACTCCTATTTAGTTAAGGGTTTTACAGGTATGTATTTTTGTTTGTTTTTGTTTTTTGAGACAGAGTTTTTCTGTAGCTTTGGAGCCTGTCCTGGAACTCACTCTATAGAACAGGCTGGCCTCAAACACAGAGATCCACGTGCCTCTGCCTCCCAGGTGCTTGTACTAAAGGCGTGAACCACCACTCCCTGGCTGTTGGTCTGTATTTTTAAAATCACTAAAAATCTTATGAGCATACTGAGTTACAAAATGCAGTAATTTTTAATTACACTTAGAATAACTGATGGGGAAACAGATATGTAGGTTCTGTTGAATACTAAATAATAAAATGAAGTAAAAGGAGAAACCATTTCTTTATATACATGGCCAACTGACTTTTGCAATTTTAAAGGAATTACTATTTTAGGTATATTTTAACATGTAAAAATATATTTAACAAATTGTCAAAATCAAACCTGCAAGTGAATATCATTAATAACTTTAAATCTGTTAAATTTACTTTAAAATAATAATGCAATATAAAATTATACTGCCACTATAAAGAAAACTTTAGTCGTTTGTTAATTTTTCCAAAAATAACACTGTTGCTTTTGATTTTGAATTTTTTTGTCAACTGATAAAAACATAGCATAAGTATGTATGTACAGACAGAAAGATAGATAGATAGATCTATTAGATACAACAATTTTACCTATATAATAAAATTAGTAAGTATATTTTCACAAGCATAGGTACTTTGAAATATAATTGTGAGGAAAAATATTTAAAAGTTTGTAATTCAGGCATGCAAAACACAAAAACAGAAACAATAAGGACATATGATGAGTTTACCAAAATCAACAGAAACCACACATGGTGTTGTCTATAGTTCTAGCATTTGGGAGACTGAAACAAGGGGCATCACAATTTCAGTCTGGACTGTCCAGTAAAACCTTGAAGAGGCAGGAAGGGCTTGGATTGTAGTTCGGTGGAAAAGCACGTGCATGGCCTGAATAAAGTCCCGAGTTTGAACTAAAACAGAAAAGTGGGCTGGAGATATGGCTCCGTCATTAAAAGGTTAAGAGCACTGGTTTCTCCGCCACGGGACCTGAGATGGATTCCTAGCACTCACACGGTGGCTCACAACTACCAGGACACCTACACCCTCTTCTAGTCTTTGAGAATACTAGGCACACATGTGGTGCATAGGATACATGCAGGCAAAACATCCATACCCATAAATTTAAAAAAAAAATCAAAAGTTTAGAACAGAAATGTCAAAAATTCCAGAAATGACAGACAAGAAAACTAGCAGGAAGGATTCAATATCAATTAAAACTTATTAAAGCAGAGTAAAATACTACACAAAAAGGAGGTATGAACAGACACTGCAGAACCTTTGGGCCGAAAGCTAGAGTGGTAGTTAACGGTATACTGAGCAGAGTTTAGAGACGAGCACAGTAAAAAGTACTGTGATAAAATAAGAAATACAGAAAGTTGATGACATAAAAAGCTGACACCTGCAATATATCAAATAAACCTCTAGCCAGAAATGACCAAGAAAAATTATGACGACAAAAGCTAGAAATGAGGTATCACTACCAATCTTACCACACTAAAAACGCATCAAAGACGAACCTTACACCAGATATCTACTTACATGAAAAGAACAGTTTCCTTTAGAAACAAAAACTGCCAAAAGTTCCCTCAAAACAAAGCAGGTAAAAATGGAGGAGTCAGAACTCAAGTTGAAGTGACAACATTTATTGTCAATATTTGTCCTATAAAAATGTTGCTGGACACAACTGGCTTTACTGTGGCATACTTTAAACAAACATTTATGGCAGCCATAATCATTCTCCAAGCTATTCAGACCACGAAGAGGATGGGGCACGGACAATCTTTCTCAGGAGAACTGCATTCTTATACAGGTGTTGCCGTAGCAAAGTTTCACACTAATAGTCTTGGTAATGTAGAAGCAAACACCTGTAGCAACTGTTAGAGAACCAAATCCAACAGAGTATCCAAAACAGTTGTTTTAATAGGGAAAAACCCAATCAAGGTGAGTACACATTAACAGGAGTAAAATAAGAGAACCGGTGACCGGCACACAAGGCGAGCCAACACGCAGCTTCCCATTAAGAAGAGACTATCAGTTGCACGGCACACACCTTTAATTGGAGCATATGGGAGGCAGTGAGTTCGAGGCCAGCCTGGTCTATTGAGCGAGTTCCAGGACAGGCTCCAAAGCTACACAGAAGAACTATGCCTCGAAAAAACAAACAAACAAAAAAAAAGGAACTATCAGTGAATCAAGATGTGAAGACTTTTGCTCAGTGTGACAGAGGCCAATTTTAAAAGCAGATATATTTCCTGGTAAAGGATCATTTGAAAGGATGGATGACCTACTACTAACACTCTGGGAAAATTTACGTCATTTTCTTCTTTTCCACAGACACTTTCACAAACACAGAGTCATATGTCCCAAATAGCAGTTATAGTGTTTTTTTTTTTTTTTCTGGTCTGTACATCTTTTTTTTTTTTTCTGTCTTTAATATACAACACAGGCTCCCGGGACAAGGAGTAGAACGAGTACCCAGGTTATATTCCCAATCTCAGGGAAGGTTAAAGTATCACGTCATTAACTATGACATTTGCTGGGACTCTGGAAGACAGTCATTATCACACCAAAAATGGTTCCTCATGGTCCTAGTAGTCTGTCATAAACTATGTTACATTACACAACTTTAATAACATCCATTTAAAATAGCAAAAATACAATATACTGATGATGGTATGGAAGTCACGCAAATATCTTTCTGGATTAGATACTAACTGTAAGTGTAGTTTTCTTTGTAAAGTAGTATGTTGAAGGCAAAATTAAAGAAAGTGGGCTGGAGAGATGGCTCAGAGGTTAAGAGCACTGACTGCTCTTCCAGAGGTCCTGAGTTCAAGTCCCAGCAACCACATGGTGGCTCACAACCATCTGTAGTGAGATCTGGAACCCTCTTCTGGCCAGCAAGCATACAGACAGACAGAACACTGTATACATAATAGATAAATAAATCTTTAAAAAAAATTAAAGAAAGTTACTACGTTAGGTCGCTCTAGTCGAAGTACAAACAGAGCGCTAGCTATTGCGACAGTCTGACAGGAAGGGTAAAGGGGTCTCATGCAAAGGTAAAGAAATGAGAGGTCGGAGGCGGCCACTACAACAATCCTTGTCAAAGGGAAATACTTCCTCATATAGATATGGTCTGACCTCATTACTGTAAATGTATTACCAATTAAAAATCACTCGTGTGTGTAAATATATAAAGGAACCTATTTCTAGAGTGTAAGCAAGTGGTGGGGAGAAACGAAGCATGCTTACACTATGTACCTTAAAGTCTTATCTTCAGAACAGCTGCCTTACTTCCACAAGTCATTAAGAAAAAATGACTGAGCTTTCCCTGAAAGGAAAAGAAAAGAAGTTAGCAAAGAAGACAGGTTTTAACAATATGTAAGCAAAAGTTAGAATAGATTTTAAAGCGTTAGAATTTACAGAGTTGTAACAACACTAGCAAAACACACACAGACACTTGGAGATTCTGAAGAAGGTACCTGAGAGTTTCTATCTCAAAATCACAAAGATCTCTACTAGCACGCGGGCGCACGCGCACACGCACACAACCTATGCAACCCTAGACTATGTAACCTTTGCTACTAATGTCTACCGCCAGGGATATGGCACAAAATATCTTCAGCAAGCACACTCATTTGCCTTTCAAACCTTGCACTGGCCCAGCCCTCGCTAGATACTCACAGAAAGTGTGGTATGCTTTCCAGGTTGTAAAGCTACTCTATTCGTAAATAAGTCTAATTAATCTTTAGAGAATCTTTCTGACTCCCATTTAGACCATTCCCTCAGGAAGTCCATACACTGTGGTCACATAAATATTATCATTTACCTGAGAAAATCAGAGGGCCTAAAACTAATATCATTCATAATTCAATTTGTTAAACAATTCTTTTAGTTTAGCTACAAAGAATGAAGTCAATCAATTTTTCTAAGCTTTGTTTTATTCTGTAATACTATCTCTTCTTAACAACAAAAACAAAGTTTGTGTTTAGTGACAATTTAAAAAAGAAAAAATTCCAAATGTGAAATGATAAACTCGTAAAGTAGGATAGTCTGGTCAAATCAATAAACTAAGACACAAGTGCAATTTAGTTTTTGCTACAGTTCAGTAACTAACAATTTTTTCAAGTTAAAAAAATATTTATTCAAAATACAATCAAAATGTTTCATCGCCAGTTTTCAAAATTTCTTTGGCTCTTATTTTTAATGACATATATATCATAGATTCTTAGTAAATATCCACACAGATATCTATTTTACGTATTGAAAAACGTTTAAACGTAGATCCCATAATACCTCACACATCAATATTTCAAACTTAAATATAACTAGCAAAGCTCCCACTTTAATGATGAGTCAGAAACCACACCAATCTTATCCATAAAAGAGACATTGTAAAACTACAGGCATAAACTAAGGGTAGATGATAATGTATAAATGATTCAGAGGTAAAATGCTAAAAAGAGTAACATCAAATAACTCGACACCTGCAAATGTCAAACTTCTTTTTGACCCATGAGAGGAAGCACAGGGTAATAAACTCTCAGAGAGCTGAGGAAAGAGATTCGTCAGTGACAGGAGAGGTAAGCACTTGTTTATGCAAAGCAAAGTCAGACACTGTCTAACACCTGTGAGGAAATTCATTACACATTTTTAACAGACTGTAAAGGCCAGAAATGGACTTTCCAAATGAACAGTGCACTTCAGAGTTGCTAACCAAAAGGATTCAGTCATCAGCAAGCTCCTCTTCACAGACTTGAAAGGGTAAGACCAAGAGCAGAGGACAGCAGCAGCAGTTACTGGAGGAAAGGCAGGGACCTCGTGTGACTCTTTCATCTTATCTCCGTTCAGAAAAGGAGCCTAACAATTTGAGAATTTGAGTAGCAAGCCTGTGAATTTGGGGAAAATTCACCATGGCTGGAAAACAAAAACAAAAACAAATACAAAACACCTTCCACTCCTATTCTGAAAGAGAAACAACAGGAGTAAAGGTCCAAACCTAGAGTTCGAGGAAGGGCAAGATGGCTCCACACCACAGATCTCTCCAATACCCAAACGTTAACTCAGGGCTTAAAAGTATGTCTCCCATGGATGGGAATTCAAAACAGTTAAGATTCCTGAACTCATTGCCCATATATCCTAATTTTCTGGAATTTATCTCATCAAGTCTGAAACAAACTAGATTTCCATGTCATCTCTACCATTTGCTTTCCTGATCTCAGGAATATTCCCTAACCTTTCTGAAATGCAGGATCTTCATCTATACAGATAAGGTGTAAAAGTAACAGTGTCACAAGTCTTTGTGATGATTGCGTGAATTAACACACACAGCACCTAATATGCCACACAACAGAAAAATACTAAGTTTTTACCATGTATTAGTATTAGATCACTAATTTTTTTCCTATCCCTTCTACCAAATTATTCAAATCAATATCAACTCTTCCCTACATTCCTGTCGTTGCCTAATTAGATTTTCTCTCTCTAAGCTTTCTACATACCCATATTCTTTGTGCAGGAAGCAGAGTGGTCATGTCTTTCTCCTGCTAATATCAACTATGAAACTAACACATCTTTACTGTTAGCATCCAAATTTCTGGGCATCTACATGACTGCTTTTATTCAAAAGGAAAGTTAAGTAAAATAAACTGTCACCTTGAAAATCCCAGTTCAGCTTTCTCAATCTAATATATCAAACCAAAAACTACCTCATGTGTACATATCATAATGCAACACTTATTGTTAATCAAAATTAGAGATCATTTTTAGTACAGTGACTAGATCTATTTATCTTTGTACATCAGAAACATATTCTGGTATCTCACAAAACAATGTTAAATAAATGCAGAAAAATTATGAAATATTTGATCACCATTGTAATTGTAAAAATAAAAGTCAGTCTCACAAAGATGCTGAATATAAAATGGGCATTCCTTTTAGGAGGAGAATGTATTCTAAATTAATAACCTTCTTAGCTAGATATACACATTGCTATGATTACAATCTGGCAACAGAGCTCTGAAACCTACTTTGTGTAATCTATTCAGTGGCTAGATTTCCTCCTGGTACCCTTTGAATTCCTTTATTAATTCAAGTGGGATAACACTACTTTTTCACAATGATGTACAATGAAAATTCAACTAGGGAAGCTAACAACTTGCTGCTGAGGACACACACGTTTTACCAAAAGTATGGCTAATAATTTGCTTTGAGTTTCTCTTAATTATTTTTCTTTAGTAAGTTATTTTTCAGTGTTGGGATGAAGGCATTAAGAGAAAATACTTAATAACGTTATTGCAATTACCAACACACAGCATGCTTCTAAGGAGCTGAAACGCGATTACTTTTATATTTAGAGTATTTCTAAAAGCCAGTTTTAAGATTCGTTAGGTCCACTACTTCATCACCATACTTTAAAATTTCCAGACATGGGGTTGGAGGAGAGCGGGGGGCAGCTAAGCATGGATTTTGCTTTTTTAATTCCATTGGCGATTAAAATATTGTGTATGCACACTGCACCAAAAGCTCCTCAATTTCAAGCGGTATTGGTTGTCTCCTTCTTCGAACTCGTAAATATCCTAGGTGAAATGAGAACTGATGTCAAACTGTGCAGTCTAGCTTGAACCTTCCTTCTCGGAGTTCTTGACTGCACTAAGATCACTACTTAACTCTGATGTGTGGACCTCACGGTTCGCTAACCACTGCGACAGTGCCTGAGGGCTGGTACCCGGGATGTATCCACTCCCCCCGATAGCGTTCGGCTCACACTAACAGTACGTAACGGAGTTTCTGCAAAACTGCACCAAATGTTGAACGTAACAGCCCTCGTTCTATTTATCCAGGGCCGGACCCGCTCGTACCCACCACCAACTCCAAACCTTCTCGAGCTCACTCACCAGCAAAACACCCGGGAAACTAGAATGCGCCTGGACCGACGCGCACGTGACGTCAGGCGCGCGCCCGCAGCCGGTCGCACGCATGCGTACTCCGCTGGGACCGCCCTGCAGGTTGCCAGGGTCTCCGCGCACAAAAGCAGCGGGAAGGCGGGCGCGATGGCACAGCCAAGCCCCGCCCCGTCGGCCACGGCCACCCAGGCTTCTCGCCGCTCCCCTTTGCACGCCTCTCGCCGATTTCCGGGTCCCTCAAAGGAGACTACTCCTACCTCCAGCGGGAGCGGGACGGGCTTGTAAAATTCTTAAATCCTGGAGATTTAAGTATGGTCTATAGTGGGCTGGAGGGGTGGCTCCGACGTTAAAGGCTCGGCTCGTAACTGCAGATAAGATTCCGAAATCCTGTAGCCGAGGGAACCCTATTCCAAACCAGGCTTTGGTTCTAGATTCCCTTCTGTTCACTAGAAGCCCTTCAGGCAAAGGCATTTATCCACTTTCTGTGTTAATCATTCAAATACAACTTTTGCGAGGATGAAAATACACGAGAACGACAATGTTATTTATTTTCCAGCGCTTTGGGGGTACTTATGTTTTTTTCAGGTTAAGTTGAAGAATCTCGTCAATATTTTATAAAGCTTCCTTTATTCTCTCCACCCGTGCGTTTCTAAAACACAGTTGAAGAATCTCGTCAATATTTTATAAAGCTTCCTTTATTCTCTCCACCCGTGCGTTTCTAAAACACAGATGAACTAGAAACAACTCAAGTGAAATTCAAGGACTGTCCACTAGAGGGACATAAGTAAGGCTCAGGCCAACACTGTCATTCTCCTATCCTTTTGTGAAATAATATTTATCCTCATTTGCCCTCTGTTTAGCTCACTGTATGGGTTTTGGATCCTGGGTACTGTCGTCCTAATGCAGGAAACCAAAAGAAATGCTCCTAACTGAAGGTGAGGGGCAGGAGGCAGCCTCATCGGTAATAAGCCGGGAGTTAACAACCAGCAAACTCCAGCAACCACAATGGTAATCGAGGGCCGTGCTCGTTATAGCTTCATTATAACGGGTTAACATTCTGCAGGAGTGGGAGGAGCAGTGACACAAGCAAACTTTGTAGCTTCTGTTAAGTGTCTTGTGCACATTCAAAGTCCCTCTTTCCCAGAAAAAGGCAAACCCTTCTCCGTTAGTAAAATGTGCATTTGTTTACCAATTCCCAGTATGTGAAGTAAGCTACTGTACTATTCCTTATGAAGTTTTGCGGTTTTTTTCAGAATTAATTTCCCATTTGATTTGTATCCGACATCGGACAAAGCTTCTACCCAGCTAGTGACGCTCACTTCCATCACAGTAAAATGACTTATATTCTTCCATTATATATTCATGTTTTCCTCATTAATCGCTTCCCCTTGGTATTTAAATAATGCTCTACAGTCGATGTTTACTAAGAGCAGGGAGAGCTATTTCATTTTAGAACCAAGGCTACTATATAATGGTTGATAACCATAAATATTTATTAAATGAACAATATTCAGAAAAAAAAATATGGCCAGGCAGTGGTGGGCACACGCCTTTAATCCCAGCACTTGGGAGGCAGAGACAGGTGATCTCTGTGAGTTCCAAGTCAGTGTGGTCTACAGTGCTAGTTCCAGGACAGCTAGGGATGTTACTCAGAAAAATCCTGTCTCAGAAAAACAAAAAGGGGGAGGGGAGGGGACGGGAGGAGAGGGGAGGGGAAGGGAGGGGAGGGGAAAGAAAAATGACCCTTCCCTTTAACACCAGTTCTTTCATCCTTCCCGACCCTCAGAGGACTACATGAAAACTTTCCCTGATAAAAGCAAGGAAGACCATTCATTGCTAAAACAAAGGGGCATGTTTTGTCTCCAGTTTGTTAATGAGCCTGAGAACACCATGGTTTTGTTTTCAAGGACTAGCTTAAGTTATGTGAACTTAGATTCTTTTTTAAACTGATTTTTTTTCTTCAAGAAATATTTAAAATGAGATTCCCCACTGATTAATAATGAACATCAGAATTGGAATGGAAACTTTATTCTATCAGCTAATACGTAAGTATAAGGAGTCAATGTTGTTATTATATTGTTTCAGGACTGAACAACTGATATGAGAAAACATTAGGAGAGTTATTCCTGGGGAAGATAATTTCTCCCTACTCAGCAGGCTTTAGTTACTTGTACTTTTCGTCTGGGTTCAGGACCCTTGAGATTCCTACTTCTCTATTGATGTCGTCGTTGTTCTTGTCTTGTTTTGGCAGTCACGTTGTTGATATATTATAGATACAGCTTCCAAGTACATTTCTAGGAGACAGTCTCACAACAGACCTCCTGGTCATTTGGTCCTTACAATCATTCTGCACTCTCCTCTGATGTTATCTGAACCTTAGATGTGGGGGTTGTGATATGTGTGTGTGTGTGTGTGTGTGTGTGTGTATCCATTGGGGCTGGGCAGCCCATGATCAATTGTTTTCTGAATTTTGAACATAGGTGACTTAAAAGCAATTTCAGTTTGCTACCGCATAGGCCTAGTTTTATTTTTACTCCTTATCAAATAAATCCTTTATTTTTTTTCTGTACTTCCCTTTAGCATACACACACACACACACACACACACAGAGAGAGAGAGAGAGAGAGAGAGAGAGAGAGAATCTAATTAACATGTCTATGAGAAGTATATATTATAGCAATATCTACTTGTTACAATGCTTATTCTCAGTGTCTCTAAGATGCCAGTACTTCCTGCAAACCAGAAAACTTATAATCCTGTTTCATTTCATGATCTCCCATTTTATAGCAGAGTTTGGAATACATCTGACTCCAAAACCTGTACTGTATTTCCTCACATCCACTATTAGTTTTTATAAGTGAAGAAAGTTAAATATGACTGTTTGGCACATTTAAAAATAATAAAATAGGGGCTGGAGAGATCGTTCAGAGGGTAAGAGTACTGGCTGCTCTTCCAGAGGTCCTAAGTTCAATTCCCAGCAACTACATGGTGGCTCACAACCATCTGTAATGTAATGAGACCTGGTGCCTTCCTTGCCAGCAGTACATTGTATGCTAAATAAATAAATAAATAAATAAATCTTTAAAAAATAAAAAATTAAAAGTAAAAATAATAAAATAAAAGGACGGAATGAATTAACTAGAAAATGTTTTAGTTATATGTTATTACCAAAACAACCAGTTTCTGGTTTTCTGTGCCAATTGAAAACAGCTATTCTTATAATGTATCAACTGTTACATGTTATGATTTTAAGGTATTAAAGGGTTTTGATATAAAATCTACAGTGTACAGATGTTCCTTATTAAAAAAATATTTAAAGCAAAATTTCCACTAAGAAGTAATAAATATCACAAGTGGAATGGAAATTTTATTAGATATGACATGACTGTAAGGAGTTAATACAGTTGTTATAAGTAATAAACTAAAGATGAATTATATTAATTTGAAATTGACATTGCTTCTTAGTATTTTCAAATTGATTTTCAGTGCTTTTGAACATCTCAGTATTGAATTCATCCACTTAATGGTTCAATACATCCATTTTTTACATTTTGATATTTTATGCTCTATCTGCAGTATATTTTGCAATCTACTGTTATCATGTATATCCCTTGTATATATATCATCTTGTACTTAAACCTGAGATTTTTCTAGCAATAATTTTTAAGACTGAGCATTGAAATGTTCCCTGGACCTGGAATTTACTGTTTACCCAAGGCTATCCTAGAACTTGTGATCCTCCTGCTTCAGCCTCATAAATGCTGAGAAGTCAGATCTGTAAGGCTATCTCTCTGAGACACATGAACTTGTTGCAATTCCCCATATGCACATAAATGACTGTCTGCTTCTGATTCAGGACATCCCCTCCTCTGAATCTTTACTTTCACGGATTTTGTATGTTAGGTGCTTAATCAGATTTCTGTGAATGCTGCCAATCTCCCTTCTCTTTTTTTCCCCTAATACTTGATGTGAATAGAAATAAAGTTATGATCTCTTTAATATTTAGAAGATTTGGTTGTGACAAGTCACCTTCACTTTGCTGAGAATTTGTAAAATCACAATTGTGTAGTCATGATGCCTAGTTCTGAAAAATGCAGAAACGTTCTTTTTTAAAAAAAATCATTTCACTGGAGTATATAATCTAATTATTCTAGGTATTTGCCTACCTCTTTCAGAGTGTGAGAAAGCTGTCACGGCCTGTCAGGGAACTTAAAGGCTTGCTGCTAAAAACAGTCTAGTTCCCTCCAGACTCAGAGCTGACTGTTTCCCTGAGAAGTGTGGAAGGCCGAGGCTTATCTCAGCAGTCGAGCTAAAAGGTAAGCCCTTCTCTTCCAGCTGCCCTTCTCTTGGCTCAGGTCATCCTTTTCACAGTTTTCCTGTATAATTTTTTCGTGTGTAAGAAAAATTACTTACCTGAAGGTTAATTTCTCCTTCAGTTTTTTACTTTTATTTCACTTGTTTTTCTTTTCATTACTTCAAATAAAAATTTAGTTGACACTTTTTATTTGATAATAATTTTTGTCTCAAAAATAAATTTAATATTAGTTATCTCCACCAAATCAGACTGCTTTATTCTATTTATTTGTCCAAAGGTTTGCAAACTAAGTCCATGAAACAGCAATAGTAACTTGTTATTGTTGAGTGGGAAATTTGTTGAGTATTTGTTTTATTTAATTCAAATTACTATTTTCATTGTCTAGTGACGTAACTACTGCCAACTGAGCCAAAACATTTTTGAAGCTTTCACATCTTATTTAAGCTCACTTTAGTGTTAAGATTATCTGATAGCTTTATACATACTTTATATATTTATGGAGCTTATATTCTACATCTATTACAGTCATTCACCCCACACACAGAACTCTAACCATGCAGTCATGCTAAGGTCTCCATTTTATTATGTTCCATACTTGTTATTACGTGGACCAGATCAATCTCTTAAATAAAAAGAATTATACTGAGCATCATGAAGAATGTTAATTTCATCTTATTTCTCTGCTGTATGTATTCCTTGACTTTTATTAACTACTGCAAATGTTGAGTCCATTTACTTAAACAGTGAGCGGCAGTTATCAGAACTACCATACTATGTCTGATGACCTCAAATGGAGAGCAGGTCCTTCGTCAAACATCGGGCTGCCCACGTGGCTGTTTCAGACACCAAAGTTCCTCTGAGAACCTGCAAGCAGCTTCAGGAGACTACCAAAACTATGTACTGGTTCACCGAACTTAAATGACAGGAATACCTGCTCCAGTCATGACTGCTCCGTGCCAACTGCCCTGGCCTTGGAAGCCATCACTCTGAGACATCCCAAAGGATCCTGCTAATTCTGGTCGAGAGGAGAGCACGTCACTAAGTAGCTCAGCAGAAAGCTTGTTGGTGGTAACTCAAGGCCTAGATTGGTCCTTATATAAGACCTACGATTGGTGGAACTGGAAACTGGGCTGTGGTTTGTGAAAATATAGTGTCACATTTTTAGGCTTGGTTTCAAGACACCTAAGGGACATCCTTCGCTAAAATAAAAGGCTCCTTATTGATAATCCTTTCTGCTCTATGTGTGGTGTATGTCATGGGTAGAGTTAACAGCACTGGTGGAACAAACAGGCTATGGGGCAACAGCAGTGGCATTAGCAATAGTTACAGGAACATGGCTGAAGAGCTCCAGCGAGCAGCCAGGAGCAGAAATGTGAGATCAGAGGCAGCAGAGATGAAGGAAAGTGGAAGGATAGAGAACATGCAGGACTGTAAGGAGCCAAGATCAAAGTGACTCTAGCCATTGAAAGGTTTCCCTAAGAAACAGAGTCCTGACACCTAAAGGCCCAACAGCCACTACTGTTAAAAGATGGGTTACGGTTGTTTTTCTCATTGCTGTAACAAAACACCCAACACAAGCAACTTCAGAAAGCTTATTTTGACTCATAGTTTACTAATGATAAAATCCATAGTAGTGTGGGTGCCAGGGAGGAACATAAGACTGCTGGTTCCATGTCATTCACAATCAGAAAGCACAGAGAAGCGAATGATAGTGTTCCACTACAACACATTTTCTTTGTGTTCTGTATACTCCTGGAGAGGGCATGGTGCCACTCACATTCTGGGTGGGACTCCTTCCTGAGTTAACCTCACTAGAAACATCCTTACAGACTACATGAGTTACTCTTCTTGTTGCTATGAGAGTATACCTTATGACAATTCCCAGTGTGAGGATATAGTCATCACAGGGTACTAGGATAGCCATCTGGTAGCAGTGTGCAACAAGCTGGTCACAATAGCATCTGCAATCAGGAAACAGAGAGTGACAAATGCTAGTGCTCATTTGACTTCTTCCTTTTAACTTATTCAACCCCAGTCCATGAAATGGTGCCACCCATATTCATGGTGGATCTGCCCACTTCAACTCATCCCAGAGAGTTCCAAAGACAAATGTCTAGAAAATTGTCTATATGGTTCTACATCATGTCGAGTGAAAGATGATTATTAACTATCAAACAGACATACCCAGAAGTGTTTCCAAATTCAGTCAAGCTGAAAATCAAGGTTAACTATTACAATGCTAATACAACCAGGCACTGCTACTGCTGCTGTCTGCTTCTAAGAGCTGACACACCATGGGGACAGTGCTTGGCCATGATAATCAAAGCTTGAGGCAAAGGGCCTTCAACCTGAGAACTTAGAGACTCACTGCCAGACTGTATGCAGAGAGAGAAAGACCTTGGAACAAACAGTTCTAAATGTTTCCTGAGCCTTAGGTTGATGTATTACTTTTAGCTATACCACTTGGGGTTGAGAGCACCATAAGGTAACTTATTTTCTCCATTTAGAGCAGAGGTGGATCTCTGTAATTGTTTCCATCTGATATGAAATGAAGCTTCTTTGAATATGGATGAGAGCCACACCTATCTGTGTGGCTTAATATTGAGGATACAGATAGAAGGGATATGATGAGTAATCAAATTTCTATTGAACTCCCAACACGTTTTAGCACAGATTTGCTTTCAGGAAAAAATTTTCAGTTTCCAGGGACTTGTGCCTCCTCACAAGAAATTGTATAGAAACATATGAACAGATCCATAAAAGAGATAGCTTATTTAAAGGAAATATAAATGATCTTGGAGATATACCAGACCTAGCCTTTCACTTGGCTCTAAAAGAGAAAGAAAATAAAGCCAAGAGGGGTGTGAAGCATGATTAATGAAAACTCAAAGACAGAAATTGGGGTTCAACCTGAAAATTCAAAAAGCAAAGCAGCTAACCACTGGCTCTTACCTTGTCCGAAATGGTGATTTTTGTCTCCAGGAATCTCATGATGAGACTGTGTATGAGAGCTGTCTCCTCTTGTCTTGTAATCCTCTCTACTTCTGGGATTAAAGGCATGCACGCCTCCAGGTTTCTATGGCAAACTAGTGTGGCTGCTGGGAGTAAAGGTGTATGTTACCACTGCCTGGTTTATAAGGCTGAGCAGTGGAGATGTTTTTTTTCTGATTTTCAGGCATTAATAAAAAATTATTTATTAAAATACAAATGAAATGCCAATACAGTTGTGACTAACTTCTGACCTTTTATGGGTCGCTTGAAGATACCATGGCAGGCTTCTCTTGTTCCTGTACTTTTTGTCAGAGGACACCTATGTAATAAAGAGTTCCATTTCTTCTTTCCCTGCCAATGGAATTCTCTTATACGTCAATCTTAATATTTCAGGATCTGGTTCCTATTCTCCTGCCTTTCATGCCCCTAAAAGATATGTAGGGCCCGGGTCTGCCCTTGTTCCTGGGGCTCATCTGAAGGACAGTTTCTGGTCAGAAGACTAAGCATCCTGTTTGTTCCTGTGCTCCCTCTGCCCCGCCTGGAGATTTGTTGTAGGGCATTGTTGACTCTTGTTGGTATGGCAATTTCCCACCTGCCTAGGTGGAAGTTCTTGTGCAGCAGTTAAATAAGGTAATTTCCCACCTGACTAGGAGGAAGTCCTTGTGCAGCAGTTAGATATGGTAATTTCCCACCTGCCTTGTTGGAATTTCTTGGGCAGGAGTGGGGTATATAAGATTTTCCCCAAGGCTAAATAAACGGCATTTGGCTGATCTCCTTTCCAATGACCCAGGTCTCTTTGTGTGTTCTTTCAATCTCCAGGCCCTTGTCCGACTCGCGTACGATACAGTGGCAAGCGAACTGTACCGAGGGGGTAACACAGAATCGGGTGTTACAATTGGAGGCCCCGCTGGGATCATCAACTGCAGTCCGAGACCCATCTGCGAGATCGGGAAGTAGGGATTCCTGAGAGATCGCCCTCGGAAGTCTGGCCAGCAAGTAAGGAATTGGGAGGTGAGGGTGTATTGGTTATGGGTGCAAGTAATTCTGTTCCAGTGTTAAGGGGCCGGTTAACAGGCCAGTTGTTAAGTCTTTTGGAGAAACAAGGCACCGGTATTAAAGTTGAGACAGCACAAGAGATCGTTAAGACGGTTTTAGAGTTTAGTCCCTGGTTTCTACATGCAGGGGGTTTTAATATTACTGATTGGGAGCAGGTAAAGGCTGACCTTCAAAATGCTCTAAAAAAGCGAGGGCCAGAAGAATTCCCCATAGCAATATTTTCGCTATGGCGCTTAGTCAGAGATGCTCTTCTCAGTGATGATGTTAAAGTAAAAGAGCAATTAGAGAATTTGAACAAAACCCTTGAAGAGATTCAGGAAGAAGAATCTGTGAGTTGTATTAAGAGTTTTGAGGAACAGGAAGTTAAGAGTATTAGAAGGGATATAGAACAGGAAGAAGAAATTTTAGAAAAGGAGATCGCACTGATAAAAAAGAAGTTAGAAAAAGAGGAAAGGAAGGAAGCAAATAGAGATGTCTCCATGAGACCTCCGCTGCAAAATACATTTCTTGACACTTCAAATCCTTATACCAGTGCTTCCGCCCCTATAGATTTAGAGGCAGAAATCCGAGAGATCCAAAACAGATTAAATAATCTAAGTAGAAAGAGGCAGATTTATCCTGTTGTGGAAATTATTGATCCGCAAGAACAGAGGGTCAGGCAACATAACCCCCTGGCCTTTAAGGATATTAAGCAGTTAAAAGAAGCAGTTATGAACTATGGAGCTCATGCTCCTTTCACTATAGCTTTATTGGAATCCTTTGCAGAACTCAACCTTATACCCAATGACTGGATGCAGCTTTGCAGGGCTTGTCTTTCAGGGGGAGATTATTTGTTATGGAGAGGTGAAATGCAGGAAAATTGCAAAAAGACAGCACGGAAAAATGCCGAGGCGGGTTTCCCCCAGCATAACCTTGACAAGTTAACTGGTGAAGGACAGTATGCTGATTTAACAGCACAGATTGCATATGATCCTGCGGTTTATGCTCAGATAGCTGCTGCAGCTGTTAAAGCTTGGAAAACTTTACCTAACAAAGGAGCAGGAGATCAGCTTTCTAAGACCCTTCAAGGATCTTCAGAACCTTATTCTGAGTTTATTGACTGCCTGAGTCGCATTTTTGGGGATGTGGACTCAGCTATGCCAGCCATAAAGCAACTGGCCTACGAAAATGCTAATAGATTTTGCCAAGAGGTTTTACGCCCCCATAGAGATGGAGATTTAAATGACTTTATCCGGTTATGCAGAGACATTGATAGCACTCACGTGATGGGTCAGGTAATTGTTTCTGCCCTTAAGAAAGGTCAAGGCGGAGCTAGGTCAAGGAATTGTTTTCAATGCGGAAGGTCAGGACACATCAAAAGAAACTGCCCTGCGGGTAAAAGGGCAGTTAATCAGCCCAGAGGAAATCCAGGTGTTTGCCCAAAATGTCAAAAGGGGGCTCATTGGGCCAACGACTGTCACTCTAAGACTGACAGTCAAGGAAATCTCATCCCCGTGTCGGGAAACGGGAGGAGGGGCCTGCCCCGGGCCCCCAAAACACAAGTGTATGGGGCCATGAGCGGGACAGTTGCTCCCATCAGATTCATTCCTCAAAGGAACGCCTCACAGTCTACGACCTTGTTCGAGGCACCTCAGGAAGTGCAGGACTAGACCTCTGTACCTCTGCCCGGGCAGTACTGACCCCACAAATGGGTGTGCAGGCCTTGGGGACTGGAGTATTTGGACCTATTCCAGAGGGTTCAGTAGGTGTAGTCTTGGGTAGAAGTAGTTCTGCGCTTAAAGGAATTAAAATTTTACCAGGAATTATAGACTGTGATTATACTGGAGAAATTAAAATTATGATTTTGAAGCTGTGGTGGGAGTCCTTGTCATCCCTCAAGGAGCGAGAATAGCTCAACTAGTGCTTTTGCCCATGCTTCGCTCTACTAATCCATTCTTTAAACAAGAACGAGGGGCCAAGGTGTTTGGCTCCACAGGATTCCCTGGAGCTTTTTGGGTCTCTAGTTTAGAGAACCGACCCACGCTAACATTAACAATCAATGGGAAAATGTTCCAAGGCCTTCCAGATACAGGGGCTGATTCTTCTGTGACTGCTAAAAAACATTGGCCTGCAGCCTGGCCTCTACTACAGCCAGCCCCCACGACTTTACAGGGGGTAGGAATGGCCAGTTCTCCAGAGTGCAGTACTCAGTATTTAAACTGGGAGGATGAAGAAGGCCATAAAGGCATTTTTAAACCATTTGTCCTGGAACACCTTCCTCTTAATTTGTGGGGAAGAGATGTTTTGCAAGCTATGGGAGCAGTTCTGACCACTGAGCCTGTGCAGCGCATGTTATCTAACCAGGGCTTTGTCCCTGGTTGGGGTTTGGGCAAAAATCTACAGGGAGATGTGCAGATTTTAGCGGACAAGAAAATAATACAACAGTTACCTGGACAGCGTGCAGGGTTAGGAAATTTTTCTTAGGGGCCATTGCAGAGCAGCCAGAAAGCATTCCCATAAAATGGAAGACTGAAAAACCTGTATGGATAGAGCAATGGCCCCTAAGCAAGGAGAAATTACAGGCTGCTCATACTCTGGTCCAGGAACAGCTGGAGGCAGGACGCATAGTGCCATCCACTTCTCCCTGGAATACTCCTATCTTTGTTATTAAGAAAAAGTCTGGTAAATGGAGGTTGCTGCAAGATCTTAGAGCAGTAAACGACTGTATGGAAATTATGGGGACAACTCAACCTGGGTTGCCTCAGCCTGTGGGTATTCCTGCAGGATACCATCTTTTAGTTATTGACCTGAAGGATTGTTTTTTCACCATTCCCTTGCATCCAAAGGACTCTGATAAATTTGCTTTCAGTGGACCGTCTATAAATTTCAAATATAGGCGCTACCAATGGGTAACTTTGCCTGTCCAATAGTCCTGTCATTTGCCAAATGTTTGTGGCCCAGGTTATTGCCCCAATAAGGTATAAATATTCCCAATTGTATGTAACTCACTATATGGATGACATCCTATTAGCTGGACAGGACCCAGAGATAGTCCTTGAGGCTTTTGCTGATTTGCAAGAATGCCTAGCACGTGCTGGGTTAGTCATTGCTTCTGAAAAGGTCCAACAACAGTTTCCATATCAATACCTGGGGCATCAGTCGTTGCAGACAGGAGTAAAGCCTCAGAAAGTTACTCTTCGCTTAGATAAACTACAAACTTTGAATGACTTTCAAAAATTGCTTGGAGATCTCAATTGGATCCGGCCCAGTCTGGGAATTCCTACTGGAGACTTAAAACCACTTTTTGACATTCTGCAGGGGAATCCAGACCCAACTTCCTTTCGTGAATTGACACCTCAGGCAAGGAAATGTATTACTCTAATTGAGAAAAAGCTTGCCTCTGCTCATACTCATTATATTGACTATAGTCAGCCATTGCTATTGATAATTTTTCCCTCTCAGCATAGTCCTACTGGAGTTTTTTTGGCAGCAAGGACTCATCCTATGGGTAAATGAGCACGTGTCACCTGTAAAAATTGTTATCTCGTACCCATCAGCTGTGCTACGTGTTATTCAGAAAGGGTATAAACTTAGTTTGCAAACCTTTGGAATGTTACCTGATAAGGTTATTACGCCTTATACCCAGGCAGAAATAACTTAGTTACAAAATTTTGCTGAAGATTGGACCTTGTTTTTATGCACTAATCCCTGCAAGTTTGATAATCATTATCCTTCTGATAAGTTGGTCACCTTTTACAAAAATCATCCGGTATGTTTCCCTAAAGTTATTTCTTTGCAGCCTCTGGCAGGGGCTCGGAATGTGTTTACTGATGGATCTTCCACAGGGAGAGCTGTGGTAGCCTCCCCTCCTGATTTTGATATTCAGCCTGTTGATACTAAATCTGCTCAGGTGGCTGAATTGATTGCTGTACAAATGGCCTTAGAGAAATATGCTGATATTCCATTAACCTTTTTACTGATAGTCAGTATATAAGCAAAATTCTTGCACCTTTGGAAACTGCAGCTTGTATTGCATTGCCTCTGTATCTCGAGTCCAGACGCAGTTATTGGCTATTCAAACTTTGCTTTGGGCCCGGTCTGTTCCCATTTACGTAGGGCATTTACAGGCTCATACTGACCTCCCTGGTCCCTTGAGCTAGGGGAATGCATTGGCTGATCAGCTTACCCACCAAATTTGTGCGGTTAGTCTAGAATCTTATGAAGCCGCAGAAAAAGCTCATAATCGTTTTCATCTCAATGCTGGGTCGTTAAGATTTCATTTTAAGATATCTCAAGAGCAAGCCACTGACATTGTTAAAAAATGTTCTCTGTGTACAGAACTTTTAACTGTTCCCCATTTGGGAGTTAATCCTCGTGGGCTTGCTCCTAATCATTTATGGCAAATGGATGTTACCCATGTTCCTTCTTTTGGGCGTTTGAAATATGTTCACGTAACAGTGGATACATATTCTCATCTTATTTTTGTCTCAGCTCATACAGGAGAAAAATTACGTGATGTTAAAAGTCACTGTCTCCAGGCCTTTGCCTACATGGGAGTTCCAAAAACTGTAAAAACTGATAATGGGCCAGCCTACACCAGCTCTGGCTTTACTAAATTTTGTTCTGACTTTTTCATTTCCCATAAAACGGGAATACCTTATAATCCTCAAGGACAAGCTATAGTGGAACCAGCGCATCGTACGCTCAAAGCCTATTTGCATAAAACAAAAAAGGGGGAATATGGTTCCACCCCCAGAGATCATTTGTCTTTTATTTTATACATTTTAAATTTTTTGACTGTTGATGCTCAATCTCATACCGCTGCTGACCGGCACTGGCGGCCAGATTCTTCCGGGATGCCTCATGTTAAATGGAAGAATCTAGCAGATGGCACCTGGTATGGTCCAGATCCTGTACTGGTGTGGGGAAGAGGGACTGTTTGTTTTTCCCACAGGATGCTGACAATCCAATATGGGTACCTGAGCGTCTGGTGCGTGCTGTGGATTTTCCCGTCCAGAAGCATGAAGACAGGACAGAGTCAAGAGATCAAGTAGATACTGGCTTGTCAACTGAAGAGTTGCTGGGATCCTGAGGAGCTAGCTGTGGTGGTCCGAGTGCTAAGGACCTATCTACCCATCCCATGAAAATGCAGCCATTGCTGTGGCTGCCAGAGCAGCTAGAGCTGCTGGATGTTCCATTAGTCAGTCAGTTGCTTCTGCTTGCACAATGGATACCCTCTCAGGGCAGGTTGTAAATGCCTTGGCCATTCAAATTGAGCTAAATTTACAAATGAATATTGCAGTTAATTTTGCTATTGGTTGTGGTTAAAGTCCACTGCTAGGTTACAGTAAAGGCTTATTGCTGTTTTTCATGGACCCTGGAGTATACAATTTACTAATTGGCTCTTGAGATTATTCTAGTTTACTATACCAGGGTTCCTTTCACCAGTGCTGAGACCGTACTGAGACTCCAATTTGGGCAGACTTATTAAGCAGGCACAGTCTCCTATATGTGTTGTTCATGGTGCCAGAGCCAAAGGCAAACTCAGGTCAACGTTGCCACGTGGCAAGTCCTCTTAGCAATTGCCCCAGAGAATCTTTCAGCACAAATCTGGCTGAACTCGGTGATGGGTGACTAGTGAGCCAATGACGGGAAAGGTTTTTGGGGGGCTACCCCAACCTAAGACAGGAAATGTGTTTTGACCTGGACGCTTTCCCATGACGGGTAAGGGGTATTGCCTGACGTCCAATGCCACCTAAGACAGGCCTAGTCATAATTTATATAAAAGGGGGACCTGTAGGGCCCGGGTCTGCTCTTGTTCCTGGGGCTCATCTTGAGGACAGTTTCTGGTCAGATGACTAAGTATCCTGTTTGTTCCTGTGCTCCCTCTGCCCCGCCTGGTGATTTGTTGTAGGGAATTGTTGACTCTATTGTTGGTATGGTAATTTCCCACCTGCCTAGGTGGAAGTCCTTGTGCAGCAGTTAAATAAGGTAATTTCCCACCTGACTAGGGGGAAGTCCTTGTGCAGCAGTTAGATATGGTAATTTCCCACCTGCCTGGGTGGAATTTCTTGGGCAGGAGTGGGGTATATAAGATTTTCCCCAAGGCTAAATAAACGGCATTTGGCTGATCTCCTTTCCAATGACCCAGGTCTCTTTGTGTGTTCTTTCAATCTCCAGGCCCTTGTCCGACTCGAGTACAGTACAGTGACGCACGAACTGTACCGAGGGGGTAACACAGAATCGGGTGTTACAAAGATACACAAAATGAGATGGCTACCACAGCCTCTTTGATCCAAGCTGCCATGCTTTCTGGATTGGATTTCTGCAAAAGCATTCTAGAAGATTACTGTTGCTTTTTTTTTTTTTCTTTCTCATGGTTTATTTTTTTTATCTTTAAAAATTTCCATCTCCTTCCTTCCTCCTCCCCCTCCCTCCGCTCCTCCTCCCCCTTCCCGCCCCTCCTTCTCCCCCTTCCCTCCCCTTCCCTCCACCCATACCTCCCCTCCCTCCCTCCCGAGTTCTGGGATTAAAGGCGTGCGCCACCACTGCCCGGCTACTGTTGCTTTCTTATTTGCCACATCCTGCCTGCACACAACCAGTCTCCTTCTGCTGAGCACACAATCAGTCCCACCATTCATGCCTGCTGTGTACATTACAAAGACTCAGCAATGCTGTCAGGGCAAAAGCCCAAGCCTTAAATAGTCTAAAAGGTAATATACGATCTGCTAGATCTTCTAACACTTCTGGTTTGATGTTACATTCACTCACTCCAGAAAAACTAGCGGTTTTGATTATGTGGTGTTTAAAAGTACAAGGATACATTTTCCTGCCTACCTCCAAGTATAATTTCAAAGGAGTCAAACGACTATTTAAATTTAGCATATATTTATGCTGTTTTCTTTATCTCCAATACTCTAATAAGCCTCACTGTAGAGTAAAATTGACCAGTTTCATTCTATTTTACAATACAATGTAAGTTCCAATGTGGCAGGTATTCCAGGCTTTTTTGTTCATTCGGAAGGCAACGAATAGTTTGATGCTTAACAATACCTAATACTATGCCCAGTATAGCAATCATTTTATTTACAATTAGTCTAAAAGCCTAGCAGACCAGACATCTCATAATTTTTTATTTACCCATTTAAAAATCATCAGTAGAATTGATGAGAAGACACTGACTTCATATAAATATAGGTGTACTTATATATGACTACAAGAAACAAATTTCCTGCCGGGCGGTGGTGGCGCACGCCTTTAATCCCAGCACTCGGGAGGCAGAGGCAGGCGGATCTCTGTGAGTTCGAGGCCAGCCTGGTCTACAAGAGCTAGTTCCAGGACAGGCTCTAAAAAAGCTGCAGAGAAACCCTGTCTCGAAAAACCAAAAAAAAAAAAAAAAAAAAAAAAGGAAAAAAATAAACAAATTTCCTACATATGCCAAAGGAAAAAACAAAGAGAAGATTTCATTTTATAAAGACCCACAATATATTTATGGTGTGTGTGTACATGTGCACACACGTGTGTGCACATATTTCTCATGAATTATATGAAAAATTGCTATGATCCATAATTGATTCCAAGGGCATATTTTGTAAAATATGGAAAAATGATAAAGCCCTTTGATTACAGTGATTATATCATATCATATATTGGCAATGATTTAAAATTTAAAATCTAAGTTAATATGAATGAGACTTGTTAAATTTTAAATTATTATGTCTCCTTTCTAGTCTTGTATTTATGTCATTTCTTTACACAAGATATTACTGCCTTTTACATAGTAACTCAAGCAATACTACTAACTCACACTCTCCGGTAGTTAGACTACATGTATGCACTGGTGCCATAATTAAACTGGTATGTTCAATTATCTTTGGAGTTGAGTGCTTTCCCCTATTTTATCTTTTCTCTTAGCTGAAAAGAATTATTTAATTATTTATATTTGTGATAGTTATTTAATTATTTATATTTGTTTTTGCTTGTGAAGTCTAGTCATGAGTGTGGAGGTCATGGGAATTAGTTTTCTCCTACCTTCACTAGGGTTCTGAGCATCTGACTCAGCTTACAGTGCCAGTCTTGTGCAGCTACTATCTTTACCTGATAAGTCATTGTGCTGGTCTGAGACTTGCTTTTCTTCAGGTGATGAGATTACCTTCCCAGCAACTACCTCACTGCCTCTGGAAGGGTAGTGACTTTGAATAGAAAGATGAAAACAAATTAAGTGAAAAATATTTCCTAGAGGAATGCTAAGAAATTAATATACAGTAAGGGAATATGAATAGCCAGAAATAGAAAATAAAATTTCAAAGCTAGCACTCTAGAATAGTAAAACATGTGGATCAAGGCATTAATAAAGCAAAAAGGACCAAATTATTCATTGCATAGTGAAGGAATAGGCACTTTTCTGTTCTTAAAAAATGCCAGTTGGCACTTACCTGACTATGTCTTCAAAAGGCACACAATTGGGGGAATCTGTCTCAATGGGGGTAACTGTAATTAAGTTACACAGAAGAGATATACTGAGATGTTGTGGGATGAATATTAGTTAAAGATGTGTTACTTTCTTCTACACTGTGAGATTTTTGTTTAGTGATACAAAGACATGTTATTTTTTTTTAATTTTGCATTTGTTTTACTCTGTCATTCTGTGTTACTTTGCCTGCATAAAACACCTGATTTGTCTAACAAAGAAATGCATAGACAATAGGAAAGCAGGAGAAAGAAATAGGTGGGGCAGCCAAGCAGAGAGAATAAATAGGAAGAGAAAAAGATTAGGGGAATGAGTGAGAAAGGGAGAAAAGATGCCAGGGCCACCCAGTCACATAGCCAGACACAGAGTAAGAAGGAAAGAAAAGATATACAGAAAAAACGAAAGGTAAATGTCCAGAGACTAAAGATCATTGGGCTAATTTAAGAGAGGCTGGCTAGACATAAGTCAAGCTAAGGCTAGGCATTTATAAGTAAAAATAAGTCTGTGAGATTATTTGGGAGCAGAGTGGCAGGCCTCCAAAAGGCAAACAGTTTAACAAATAAAAGCTACACTGAGATGTACAAAATGTAATAAAAATTGCTTTGGGAGATAGTTCTTTTAATTATTCAACCGGAAAAGCATTCTTAGATAAACTGACTTATATTTTTTAAAAATATTCTCAGTAGTGCAAATATGTGCAAAAAAACATGTCTATGATTCTGTGTTAGAGATGAAGAACAAATACAGTGGGGAGAGAAAATGAAGTTGGACCACCCAAAGGCCAGAGGGTTTGCATAACTCTCAAGGGAAATACTGTATTGGTGCTTATCTTGCACTCCATTTATACATTGAACAAGGAAATCTTAGAGTTATTGATGTTACAAATAGGTAGACAATAAGTTGTTTTTGTGGAAAATCATTGACACATTTTGTATACATCTCGGTACTTGTAGATTATAGCACCGCCCACAGAAAAAGGGTGTATAAAGAACAGAGAGGGAAAAATATTGCTGAAAATTAACAGACAAGGATGACAGGGTATTCAGAGAGATCTTTCAACTTTTAATATTGTGGGACTGATATTTATGCCATGATATGTGAATCCCTTTCATTGGCATGTCTTACATCTTTTGTTACTAAAAGTTGCCTTGGAAATACTGCCTAGATAGAGTCACTTTGCTATTTAATTTTAGACTAAGAAAGTAGAGTTGAAATGATGATCCTATTCTAAAAGTCAAAGCACACAGTAGCAGGTAGCAATTTGTTAGCCTGAAAATTTTTACTTTCTTCCCTGCAATTTTGAGTGATCAAAAGTTTGCATAATTTTAGAAACTTTATAATGAATAATTTTGAATAATGGAAAGTTGATTAAGAGTTGGTATGCTTTAAAAGTTTATCATGATTGTTTGGGGTAATTGGGAACCATTTGTGTCAGGTTCAAAATGTATTTTTAAGACAGAATAGCATTTTGTACCATTGACAAAACTTCCATCTAATAGTTTAAATTGAATATACATCTTTTCATTATGCTCATACATTTTCATAGGAAGGTGGGAAAATATTGAAATTGCCTTGATGAAAATGAAAGTAGTTTGTTCATTTTTCACTTGCATACAACAATAACAATGTCTAACAACAAATGTTAATCTTTCTCCTGCTTAGCCTGCTCATTAAAGACTGTACTGACAAAAAATGATAGGATTGTATGCATTGTATTAATTAGATAATGAAATTTTACTGATCTCCCATGATTATATCAACTAATAAAAACCAATTCAAACATCTCCCCCTGTCATTAGAGAATAGTAGAGTAGAGGTGACAGCCATGTAATTACATTAAAGAAACTTCTGTCTGTTAAAGGACATTCTGTGTAAAATGTGTTAGAATTTGGGGAAAAAAAGAATAGAATATGTGGAGAAAAACATAATTATTTTATATTACTATTTATTTTCCCATTAAAATGCTGCAAATAGGACAAGTTTAGAGGTGGGTATATTATGCTAAATGGAAATGTTAAAAGTGTGAGGGCCAGCCATGATAATCTAAGTCTGGGCAGGTTACCCAGAGGAAGTTCTTTACTTTTTCTAACCATTATCACCTGGGACTCTGGCCATGGATGAATTTCAATGGAGGCTGGAGTCTGAACTGTTTACCCTGAAACTATGTGGGGCTGCAGGAGAAACTGCAAGCTGAGATTACCCGACTCCCACCCAAGAACAGACCATTCAAAGGAAATTCCTGGCATTCCAAGCACCATAGATAGAAACACCTGCCAACGCACAGTCACCAGAAAACCCTAGATGAATGTCAGCCAATCAGGGGTCTTAAAACCTCAGAAACCCCCTCACCCCCACCTTTACTACAATAAAACCCTATTCTAATTGAGCTCAGGACTTTCCGGTTATTCCAATATTTTGGACATGCAGAGAGACTGGGTTTGGAAACTTGATTAAAATAAGGGCTCTTTGCTTTTACATATGGGACTCAGTCTCCTTTGTTGGCTTTTGTGGGGACCCCATGGATTTGGGCATAACAAAAGCAAAATATTTCTTTGTTTTTTTCACTTACGTCTGTCTATCTTTGCTGTGCCATTCATGTTAAACTTCCTAATACTAGCAACAATCATCTAATAGTAGAAAGTTGTCCTATATTAGAAGCTATGCTTTTCTTTTTATTTCTACCAGATAGTGTTTGTATCAAACCATCTGTCCTTCAGCAGAAAAACATCCATCCTCTTAGATTTAAGAATGAGTCTGTGATCCAGATAGTTCAGAGATACAAGGCACTATTTTCTGTCATTGCTACAAAAAATAGGTCAAAATTTTTCATCTTTGTTCATATATAATGTGAAATCAGTAGCCTTTCTTACTGGCATCGGATAAACTATGTGCACCATTTACTCTGGCTGCTATCACAGTATCAAAGGGACCCATACTTAAAAAGTCAGTTCCATGTGTGACTAGGTGATAAACAAGATAAATATTAAAAGCAAAATCCAAATCCTTGAAACTTGAAGTCAGTGGTCAGTCCTTAAGTCAGCTTTCACTAAACCATACTTATCTCAAAATTTCTAGTAACATGAACTAGCATATTTTCTCATTTGTTTTTTATTTTCTATTGAAAAAAGCAAAGCACAGTCTTATTTGGGACAAATGCCAAGGAACTCAAAAAATACAAAATATTTAACCACTACTAATCTGCACATTTAGTTGACAGAATGTAGGAGAACACAGTAAAGTGCAGTGTGGCTAGTGAATACAGTCCTCACATCTGCATCTACCCTCTAGCAATGCCTTGCTGTTCCTTTGGTGAATGCTACTTTCCCAAGTTCACTTCCGGTCTCTGTATCTCCAGTTGTAGATATATGCATTCTCAAATTGTGTTTTACCTAAAGTCAGCTCTTGGATATTAGAATTGGATATTTCTAATTGGATGTCTAGAATATCTCTCCATATCTCTAACCATAATGATCCAAAATGCAAATCCTGATTTAAAAACTCTAATATTTCTCCATTTAAATGTTCATGATTTCAGTTAATGGCATCATTCTCAGGCAATCACTTAGACTGCTATGGACTGAATGGTACTGAAAGACCCCCAGTGTGGGGAGACTCTCACTCAAGTCTCGGAATAACACGATCCCACCAGTAACTCACGAGAGACCATCCTTGCTGGAATCACATGAGGTTTAATGATTAGATGAGATGGGAACCAGTGCACTGGGACGGAGACTCATAACCCCTGCAGGGGAAGAGTTCGACCTTGAGTGGCTGGGAGAAGGAGTTTTTAAGGGAAGAAACCACAACCCAGTGATCCGAAAGGGGCAGGGAGGGTGTAGAAAATTCCGAAAATACCAGTGATGATCACAAGGGGGGCAACTCTCTGTCTCTCAAGATCACTCTCAGGGTCATTATCAGCTAGGTCCTGAGACACAGTATTCCAAAGTACCAGTGATAATCACAAGGGGGAAACTCCCTGTTTCTCAAGATTATTCTCAAGATTACAATCTAACTTTATCTTCAACTAGTTCCTGAAACACAGTCACTGAACCAGCTAATCCTAGATTTCTGATTCTTCTCTTCCTGCTTAGACACGATCGCCAGGCAAAATTGGGAACTTGAGGGTTGGGTGAGACTGGGCCAAGGGAAGATGGGGAGAGAAAAATGTGAAGGGGAGAATGGGGGGAGCTCGGAGGAATGGGATGCTTGGGATATAGGAAGGGTGGATATGGGAGCAGGGAAGCATATATCTTAATTTAAGGAGCTACCTGAGGGTTGTCAAGAGACTTGACCCTAGAGGGGTTCCCAGGTTTCCAGGGAGACGCCCACAGTTAGTTCCTTGGGCAGCTGAGGAGAGGGAGCCTGAAAAGGCCAGTTCCTATAGCCATACTGATGATTTTCTTGCATATCACCATAGAACCTCCACCTGACGATAGATGAAGAAAATGACAGAGCCCCACATTGGAGCACCGGACTGAGCTCCCAAGGTCCTGATGAGGAGCAGAAGGAGGGAGAACATGAGAAAGAAAGTCAGGACCGTGAGGGAACCTCCAGCTGGCGACAGATGGGGA
Source organism: Arvicola amphibius (assembly GCF_903992535.2). Classification (NCBI taxonomy): domain Eukaryota; kingdom Metazoa; phylum Chordata; class Mammalia; order Rodentia; family Cricetidae; genus Arvicola; species Arvicola amphibius. Next base: position 173,062,640 of record NC_052048.2, read on the forward strand.
AGGTGACTGAGCCCCACATTGGAGCACTGGACTGAGCTCCCAAGGTCCTGATGAGGAGCAGAAGGAGCGAGAACATGAGGGAGAAAGTCAGGAACGTGAGGGGTGCGTTCACTCATGGAGACGGTGGGACAGAACTAAAGGGAGATCACCAACTCCAGTTGGAATGGGACTGATGGATCATGCGACCAAACCCGTCTCTCTGAATGTGGCCAACAGCGGGGGCTGACTGAGAAGCAAAGGACATTGGCGCTGGGCTCTGATTCTTCTGCATGGACGGGCTCTGTGGGAGCCTTCTCAGCTTGGTCGATCACCTTCCTGGACCTGGGGGGAGTTGGGAGGACCTTGGACTTAGCATAGAGTGGGGAACCCTGATGGCTCCTTGGCCTTGAGAGGGAGGGAGGGGAGGTATGGGTGGAGGGGAGGGGAGGGAAGGGGGAGAAGGAGGGGCGGGAAGGGGGAGGAGGAGCGGAGGGAGGGGGAGGAGGAGGGAAGGAGAAGGAAATTTTTAGATATATAAAAAAAATAAACCATGAGAATGAAAAAAAAAGATTTTTGGCTATTTTCTTACTGCTGGGGGTGGGGTGGGGAAACTTGGATTTATCCAAGGCTTTTTGGGGGGAGACCTGGATTTATCCAGGTCTTTCAGTATCCCTTAGTCATATGATGAAGCCCTATTGTAGTAGAATGGAAAGGGAAGCTTTGGGGAGGTTATCTGGGCCATGAGGTAAGGCCTTTGTAGTGATAAAAGAGTTCTTTTTTAAAAAATATTTATTTGCTTATTTATTATTATGCAATATTCTGTCTGTGTGTATGCCTGAAGGCCAGAAGAGGGCCCCAGACCTCATTACAGATGGTTGTGAGCCACCATATGGTTGCTGGGAATTGAACTCAGGACCTTTGGAAGAGCAGGCAATGCTTTTAACTGCTGAGCCATCTCTCCAGCCCCCATAAAAGAGTTCTTGTTAAAAACAAAAGAGTGATTTTTCTCTGTGCCATCTGAGGATACAAGAAAAAGACAGTCATCTGTGTATCAGGAAACAGGCCCTCACCAAACATCAGAAATGCCAGTGCCTTGGTCTTGGACTTCACAGCTCCCAGAATTATGAAGAATATGTGGTCATTATTTAAGGGACCCTATCTTTGCTATTTGTTTGCTAGGCTGAACAGATGGAAACGGAGACTGAAGTATCTTGGAGTCTTTTAACTCTTCGTTCTTTATTTAACATATCTATAGGTAATGTTATGTTGCTCCTCAGAATTCATCTTCTTGTCTTATAATGAGAAACTGCCACAATCACGAAACCATCTATCCTTCACGGAGACCAAAGAAACGACATCCTAAAAAAGTTTCCCTGCATCCATGCTTAACCATTTTCATCAAACTCTCCACTTAGGAGCAGAGAGATTCTTTTAAAAATATAATCACCAGATGTCACTTTTCCCTGCAATTTTAAATAATATTTTTCAACTACACTAAGAAAAGAATAGCATGGCTTCTTCCTAGTTCTCACAATTATATTGAAGTCTCAATTGTTTGCTAAATAATATCCACTATGCTTTTAGTTTTGAAATATTATAGATGTAGTACCTAAAATTTCTCAATTTCTTTGCTAAATAGTACTCACTATGATTTTATTTTCGAAATATTATGAACATATCACCTTAGTACACTTCCACTGACTTAAGTCATTGCTGCACTCATCTGATCAGAGTGCATTTGCCTATGATTTATTCTTTTCCACTTAATATTCTGAATTTGTTTCAGAGCAAGTAAGTAACTGTATTATATTGGAAAAGAAAATCTATAAAATCTCTTTGATAAAAGTCAAAGGTATTTTTTTCATTTTTTTGTTTGTATACAACAGCACTAAAGACTATGTATATGCAAAATTATGTAATCTCTGCATAGTATTAATTAGAGAATATTGTTGGTATTCTGTTTATTTATACTGCAAATGAAGCTGGACTAGAAGCGAGCTCTATTACGGCAGATCTTTTATTTATATTTATCACCTAGAAAGCCCTCAGCAATATAGGTACTTAGTAAATTTTAGTTTATTTAATAAATGTTTTGGTGGATTAACTCCCCAGGATTAAGGTTTCAGGAACTTGTTTGTTACTAGCCTGGATGATTAACAATCAGTCACACTGATGCTTACAAACAATCACATGATCTAAGCCTTTCCAGTTCATATAAACAGACGTGCATGTAGGAAACAAGCAGATTGAAGATCTTGTAATCTTAGACTTGATGGACACAGAGATATTGTAAGCTCAGAGAGAGGTTCAGTTCTGCCTGTCTGTGGTCCTTACTTAAAATAAAATTTCACCCAAGTGGTGATCAAGATAAAAAAAAAAATGTAGTAATAAGGAGATAGGAACGTTGAACATGTTGTTGAATAAGAGCAGTAAAACTTGGAATCGTTATCTTATTTCTGATTTTAAAGCACATGCCCTCAGTTTGTCCCTGTTTAGTATAACGTTGGCTATATCCCTTATTGTTTTCAGGTATGCTCTTTGACTCATGAGCCCTAATAACTCTAGAGCTTTAATCATGAAATCATGTTGAACTTTATTAAATGCTTTTTGTGTACCTATGTAGGTTATCATGAGAGTTTGTCCTACGTTTATTTGTATAATATATTACACTTACTGACTTTATATGTTAACCAAACCTTGCATCCTGTGATGAAGCCCACTTGATTACAACTTTAATCCTTTTATTGTGTTCCCAAATTTGATTCACAAGTAGTTTGTTGCAAATTTCTACATCTGTGTTCATCAGGAAAAGTGTTCTATAGTTTTCTTTTTGTTGTATCTTTATACTTTCTGAGTAGCAGGCTAATTCTAGCTTCATAGAATAATTTTTGAAGTGTTCCATTCCTTTTTATCTTATGGAATAAAATGAGAAGTATTGGTATTAGGTATGTATACAAATTTGATCAAGTCAGCAGGAAAAATGTTTTCATCTATGTTTATAAGATAGCAAAACATGTAATGTTGAACCTTGTCTTTTTTTAACAATGCGTATTTCCTTTTAATATTATAAACAAAACATCCCTCCTATAATGGCCTTAAAATATGCTTTATTTTATTCATTATAAATGCTAGACAAGGCATTCTTCCAGAAAAAGAACTCTCACAAAATAAATCACTAAAACAAATGTCTTTCAATTATTGAAATAGATAAATTCATGTAGCTACTATATTGCTTTTTTAGAAATATTTCATACATGTCATAGAATAAGACAAGCTTTGTACCAAAGTTATAGACTATTTTTAAACTCTCTTTTACACAAATTTTCTTTTTTTTTTTTAGTTAGGATTTTGCTTTATTGATATAAATTTAATCTACACAAATTTTCTTTAAAATAGACATATCCATTTACAAATAGTAAATTAATAGGGGAAGTAGGAAGCTGTTACATTTCTATCAATTAACTGTATAATTTAAGAAATGTAATGAGGTCACTTGTGGTTTCCCAGCTGCTGAACCCCGAAAAAAATCACACAGAAACCATATTATTTAAATTGGCCCATTACCTCTAGCTTCTTATTGGCTAACTCTTACATATTAATATAACCCATTTCTAGAAACCTGTATATCACCACATGGCAGTGGCTTATGGGTAAAGTTCTGGTGTCTGTCTCCAGTGGATCTACATGGCTTCTCCCTCACTCTACCTCCTTTCTCCCAGCATTCAGTTTAGTTTTTCCCACCTAGCTAAGTTCTGCCTTGCAATAGGTCCAAAGCAGTGTCTTTATTCATTAATGGTAATCACAGAATACAGAGGGGACTCTCACATCAAAGAAATTCATTTAAATAAAAAAATATATCAACTATTATCATATTAACTACAGAGCAAAAGACATGCTAAAGTGGATTGTGTGACAGATGTAGATTGGCACCAATGAATGCTTTTAAAAGTGGAGCCAAAACATACAAACTGTTGGAGAGCCTCCAGAGAGAGATTACTGTGTGAATACACAGAGAAGAGTTGGGCAGAATGGTTTTCTTCCCTCAGCATCAGCAGCATTTCCCCTCAGAGCAAAGTGGCGAGGGCAGTGCTTAGATCATTGATTCCGAGAATAAGCAGGCAGAAGCAAGTGGCACAGTTGTCCATCATTTTTATTCCACATTCTCCTGAGGCCAAATCAGATGTCAGAGTCTGTATCCACATCCCACCAAGCAAATGTCATCAAACAAAAATACCAGAAGCTAGAAAAGCACCCCCACCAAATTTTGGCTTTCCTTTATTTACAGAAGTCACCAGTTTCACACACACACACACACACACACACACACACACTCACACACTACCACTACTACTACTACTACTACTACTACTAATAATAATATAATTTTGATATTTTGGAGAACAATAGATTTCAAAAGAATATATTGAACATCTTAGAAATGAATCACAAACACCATGCAAAGAGTAAGGGGGAGAAGGAGGAGAGCAAAGCAATGCCCTATTATAGAATTAACGTATTAAGTAGAAATTAATAACAAAAATTCACACCGGTAAATCTAAGTGTAAATTAAATGAAAATTCTTAGGAATATATATATATATATATATATATATTTTAAAGATTTATCTATTATGTATACAACATTCTGCCTCGATGTATGCCCGCACGCCAGAGGAGGGCGCCAGATCTCAGTACAGATGGTTGTGAGCCACCATGTGGTTGCTGGGAATTGAACTCAGGACCTCCGGAAGAACAGCCAGTGCTCTTAACCTCTGAGCCATATCTCCAGCCCCCTTTTTTTAAATATTTATTTATTTATTATGTATACAATATTCTGTCTGTGTGTATGCCTGCTGGCCAGAAGATGGCACCAGACCTTATTACAGATGGTTGGAAGCCACCATGTGGTTGCTGGGAATTGAACTCAGGACCTTTGGAAGAGCAGGCAATGCTCTTAACCTCTGAGACATCTCTCCAGCCCTTAGGAAAATATATTATTGACTGATTACAAATAAAACTCAACATAAAATTATGAGTAACTATAGATAACAAGGAGGACAGTGAAAGACTTTAAAAATTCCTCATAGAAGATCGGTTTTTAAACTGAAAAGTAAATGAAGTTTATGCTCTCTTTCACCAAGAAAATATGAGAAAGGACTATTATCTTAGAGATTAATGCTAATGATCCTAGACTTTAAACAACATTTATGAAAGATGTAAAATAGCAAGATTTTTTTCAGGGGCTCAGAGGGGAGACAGTCTTTGGATGCAGCCTCTATTAGACTTTAAGCATTCAAGGGTGGACTTGGCAGTGAAGCAGGTGCCTTTGATCATCCATGAATGTGTAGCACCTCATCCATGCTGTTGTAAGTATGTTCAATAAACTAGTTGATTCACTTGTCAAAAAAAGAAAAAAATATGCTAATGACTAAACATTGAATCATTTTGAGACTGAAGGCTCTAATGGTTCAGTCACCAAAATCCCTGAAATTTGCTAGAGGGGCAGGTCTCCAAAAGGTTGATACCGTGCATGGAAATTACAATAACTGGTATGTCTGGCCTCATTCATTGTCAATGTAGGCTCTGCATGCATCCTTCTTGGTCTTTCTTTGTCTTTATGGGGTTGCAAAGGCATGGGGAATGAAGAATCAAAACTGTATATTTGCAGCAAAGCAGTTAATCATTTTCTTATGTCAACTGAAAGAACTTTATTCATCTTTTCCACGCAAAACTCTAAAAAAAAAAATTCAACAGAGTAAGCAAACCAAACAGCCACAAAATCAAACAAAAAAACAAACAAAATTGGGACAAAGGAGAACTACCATTGAAAAGTATGGATGGTGGGGGAAATAGATGATAAGAAAAAGCAATATAACTTATGAAATACAATAAAATGACTATCAAAATATTGGTCTGTGGAGTACATGAAAATTTTGGTTATACAGGGAAGGTCACCCTGAGTTCTACTTGGAATGGAGAGCGAGGGAGAGGGGTACGGGGGAAGTGGGAGGGAAATGCGAGGATGGGAGGAGGTGGAAATTTTTAATAAATATAAAAAGGAAAGTTTAAACAATAAAGAAAATCATCAAAAAAATTTTGGTTATGGATTTCCCAAGGTATCAGAGTAACTTGATTGAAAGTAAAAGTAGTCATTTTATGTGAGTCATCTTTCTGTTACTGTAACAAATAGCTGAGACTGTTGACTTTTGCTAAGCAAAGGTTTATTTTGTTTCATGCTTTAGAGTCAACTCCATTGATATGGGGTTGTGGTATGACAGGAAGGGGATGGTAGATAGTCATTAAATTTATGACTAAGAATAAAAAAGAATGTGAAAAAGACTGCATTGCTACTATTTCCTGGGAGAGTGCATTTCTAATCGACAGGATGCCCCATTAGGCCACCCATCTCAGAATTTCTGCTGCTTCCCATTAATAAGAATCTAGTGATTGAGCTTTCTCTGCGTATTCCTTTGGAAATAGTTTCTAGGGTCAAGTATAACAGCCTCTAAATATCAGTGCTTAAAACAGAGATACGCAGGGACTTCTGGGAGAAATATTACAAAAAGAGCAGGACAAAGTTGAAACCACTTGGAAGATGCAGGAACTTGGTCATCCACACTTTGAAAAGTTAAGCTGTCTAACCTAAGGGTGTAAATAGTATATGTAGAAATTTGCCAAAGTACATGTGTGATATACTTATCAGGGACCATGTAAAAAATGGAACAAATGAAGCCAGAATTACATTTATAAACATAAAAAATTGAAATGAATATAATTCTTTTATTTCCTTTTACTGGAGATTATCTGAAAAGATAATTTGATACAGGCTTATTAATAATAAGACATTTCATGTAAACATCCTGACCTGAAAACTAAAGAATCATTTATGTTAATATTATAGATTTGACAGTTTAGAGAATATAAATATATAGCTGTATTTTTTATTCTATGGCTTTAGCTAGCTAGTTACAGTGCCTCATCTTTTATATGCTACTTTGAATGTCAATATGTTATATGAACTGTTAGCTATACTTTTTTAATTCTGAGTTTGTTGCTTGTGTCTTGAGATAGGGGTTCTCCAAGTGGTCCTTGTTGTCGTAGAACACATTTTTTAGACCAGGTCGGTATCAGAGTCAGCAATCTGCCTGCCTCTGCCTCCTGAGTTCTTAATAAATTATATATATATGACATATATAAAATATATATTATTAAGTTATGCATATTATTAATAAAATTTATATGTCTTTGTTTTGTAGGTGAGATATTGACTTACATTTCTTATTGCTCAGAGAAATCCAATATCCAAACATGTGTCATGAATCACAAAATTAAAGACACATTAATCTATGCATGATATCATGTTACATTATTAGATCCAGGATTCCTTGTCCATGCCAGGAACTGTTATAAGTAGAAATGCCGAGCCGGGCGGTGGTGGCGCACGCCTTTAATCCCAGCACTCGGGAGGCAGAGGCAGGCGGATCTCTGTGAGTTCGAGGCCAGCCTGGTCTACAAGAGCTAGTTCCAGGACAGGCTCTAGAAAAGCTGCAGAGAAACCCTGTCTCGAAAAACAAAAACAAAAACAAAAAAAAAAAAAAATAGAAATGCTAAACTAGTTAACATTGATCACGGCCATGTAAGATGGAACTATTCTTCTTCTCACTTAGAAATGATTAAACTGAAGCACAGTGTAGTTATGAGATTTGTCCCAGATTAGACGCACATGACAAACAGCAGAGCCAAGATCTGAATTCACAAAATGTAAGTCTAGACAGTCTTTTCAACCAAGCGTAGCGATCGTATTTCATTGTATAATTCTGTACAAGAATCCACTTTGATTAAAATACATTTTTTTCTTAGTATTAATGAAAAAATCCAATGTTGTTATTTGTTTTGATAAAGTTTTGACAGTGTCATCTGACACTTTTGGTGCTTTATTCAGAAATTTGATTTTTTTTTTAATTCATCTTAATTGGTTGGAGAATTTGCTTCTTTGTAGTAGTAGTTAAATAGGGCATAAGAATCAGCAAGAAATGAAAAGTGATTTAATTAAATATCTGTAACTGGATTAGCACAGTTTTCCTCTGGGATAAGGTTGAAAGCACTTCAGTATATTGAAGACAACACTTTATGAAATAAACAGAGGACGAACACACTGCTGTGGATACTGCATCGCTCTAAGCTTTCCGCCTTCGGTTCCGTTCACAAGAAACTAAGGCATCATGTAGACAGTGCGAAGGGCTGTCTCTGAAAGCAGAGAGGTTGCCTCTTTGTTGTTTGGAAACCAGGGTCTCAGATCGGGAGGCCATAAAAATCAACGGTGAGAAGAACAAGCCCTCAGGGAAAGTAAATTTAATAGTCTAACATATGACGCTATGCTTAAATGAAAATGCATTCACAAGAATCCTCATTTTCTATTTGCATCTACTGCCCCAGTCTGATCTCCAGTGCATTTTTGTAAACAGACCTGTACGATCTAACCTGTCTGTTACGTAAGTCACAGCACCAATGAATCCCTGTCAAAACATAACAAGGGCCATACGTACAATTAGGAGTGGACGCTGTGATTCTGGCTATTATTTTCTTTTAAAATACTGAATAGTTACTTGGGAATTAACTTTGAATTCTTTATAAATAAAAAATTAAGTCAAAATCTGTGTGGATTGACACAAAAAAGAACTTTTCACTGCTGTTCTGCACTCTTACCCGTGGAAACCACAGGCTGGCCTCCTCACCTTAAGAGAAGAGTTTTGGCATAACTGCAGTGGGACCCGGTTTCCTGTTATTTTGGAGAGAGTGCTATTTTTTATTTATCAATTTCTAACTGAAAGTCTAGATCTTCTTTCTCTTTAATGAAAACCCTTATTTCTTTTATAGTGTTGTTATTTGGCATCAAACAATTCAAAGGAAGATCTAAAATAATAGATGATTTAGAAAACAGATAAACTACTAAAACAGGTATGATACAAGTAAAGCCAGGCCCAAAATATCTGCTCTCCTAAGTACTTAGATACAATGAATAAATTGTGACTAAGATCGCCTACACATATACACATTATGAAAAATTCTTAAAACTTTAGCATTTCAAGTAGAGGAATGGCAACTAAGAACACAAGTTGGTGCTATTCATCTACAATGCTGAAAGATCTGAGTTTTAATTCCTATAGAGGCAAAAGCTTTTCGCATTATGGAATGGTTGAAGCACAGACTTAGAGTAAAGGCAGCTATTCTAACCTCTGATAAGAAAAGAATTGCAAATGGCCTCCAGTGACATAACGCAGACCTTAATTGCATCTCTGATCAGAAACAGAAATTCTTAAGCGAGTTTAAAATTGTGTTTATTATGCATGAGTTTCAGGTGAAATCCTAAGCTTTTGGCATATGGGAGCTGTTTATATGTGAGCATTAAGGCAAAAATGTATTTGTTTTTTTTTTGTTTTTGTTTTTTTTTTGTTTTTCGAGACAGGGTTTCTCTGTAGCTTTGGAGCCTGTCCTGGAACTAGCTCTGTAGACCAGGCTGGTCTTGAACTCACAGAGATCCGCCTGCCTCTGCCTCCCGAGTGCTGGGATTAAAGGCGTGCGCCACCACAGCCCGGCTAAGGCAAAAATGTAAACATTGAAATTATTCCTGTAGCTGTAAGTATGGGCATATAGATATGCAGAAAAGAAATGGAGGTGCAGGTGTAAATTCCGACAATTTAATTTAGGATAATTTGTCACTCAGAAATCCTCAAGAGATGGAACTGACTATATACAATATGTTATACACTGTACACTATAGGTGGTGAGCAGAGAAATAGAAGAAAGGTGGAAGTGGGAGAAAAGAGAGTAGGATAGGACAGGATATGAGAAGAAGTGAGGGGGGGAGAAAGAAGAAAAATGTAAGAGGAGAGGAGAGAAGATTAGTGAACAGGGGACAAAGCATAAAATAGAAGAGGATATGTTAAGCGAGGAGAGGAGAGGTTCATTTTAAAGGACTGACTCATAACTGTGGAGGTTCACTACATCCAGATGCTGCAGGATATTAAGGCAGCCCCAGGGAGGAGATAAGTTGGTAGTCTATAGACCCAAGGAGGAGATTGGTTGGTAGTCTATAGACCCAGGGAGGAGATTGGTTGGTAGTTTATAGACCCAGGGAGGAGATAGGTTGATAGCCTAAAGACTCAGGGAGCAGATAGGTTTGTAGTCTATAGACCCAGGGAGGAGATTGGTTTGTAAACTATAGACCCAGGGAAGAGATAGGTTGGGAGGCATAGACCCAGGGAGGAGATAGGTTTGTAGACTATAGACCCAGGGAGGAGATAGGTTTGTTGACTATAGACCCAGGGAAGAGATAGGTGTGTAGACTATAGACTCAGGGAGTAGATAGGGTTTGTAGACTGTAGACCCAGGGAGGAGATAAGTTGGTAGTCTATAGACCCAGGGAGGAGATAGGTTGGGAGGCATAGACCCAGGGAGGAGATTTGTTGGTAGACTATAGACTCAGGAAGGAGATAGGTTGTTGGTAGTCTATACAACCAGGGAGGAGTAGGTTGATAGGTTATAGTCCCGGAGTTGGGGAGATCATATGGCAGGCTGTAGACACAAGGAAAAGATAGGATGGCAGGCCATAGACCCAGGAAAGAGTTATGGTAGCAGGCTGTAAACTCAGGGAAGGGATAGGATGGCAGGCTATACAGCCAGGGAAGAGATACAGTGGATTAAGGGTCTGCTTGTAGTATTCTGAAAGATCACTTACAAAACATCTATCATATCTACTTAAAAATTTACTTCAGGAAGAAGCTTGTGTTCTGAATTTCAGGACAGGAATCATAAATGGATGAAAAAATGGATATTGACAAATATGCTATAGATGCAAGTAAAGACTACTATACAAAATAGTGACTGAGCTTGTGGTAATACAAAACATTATGAATCTATAAAATTCAGGATTTTACTAAATTTTATCTGGAGTAATAGTATGATGACAATATGTACCACAATACTCTCTCAATTTAGAGTTTAGATGAGTCACTAGATAACAAACAAAATAAGATACACCTTCAGCAACTCAGACAAGGAAAACAGAAAACAAATGGTCCAAGTGAAGATAGAAAAGATGAAGATAATAATAATAATAAAAAGACAGAAGACATAAAACAACAAGATGGAATGAGCTTAATAAGTTGGAGATTTAGTTGTATAGTAAGCACTTGTTTAGAAAGAGCTTGGTTAATTCTTTAGTACCATATCTACAGAATGTTACTCACTTCCTGTTATAGCCTATTTTAAAAGTTTAAAACATGGAGTTGTTATCCATTTGAAATTAAAATGATAGAAATGGCAGTGACTACAGAAGCTGGAGGAAGCTCAAAACTCTAGGCAAACATTTGAAGGCACAAAAAGTATTATAAGGTTAAAAGAGGTCCCTGCATAGTGACATATTAAAGAAGTTAGGAAGATAGAAAAGAGAAAGATAAGGAAATTAATTTCCTATTATTAATGCATGTATTCTCAAAAGGTTTAACAACAGGTTAGATTTACTTGAGCAAACAAATTTGTTTCTCCCAATATCCCCACCTTGAAAGTTTAGACCACATTTCTTCGACTAAGCCTTTAAATATTGATTTTGGTCTACTTCCTTCTGCCTTCTTCTTTGCTGTTGTATGGTGTTGTATATTGAGTTAGAGGGAAACCTCACAGGAGAGCTGTCTGTAAGTGACATGTACTCATACCATACCACTACTACAAACAAATAACCATCGTCTTCAGGAGCGAAAAGAGAACATGAAAATGTCAGCCTTTCAAGCAAAAGTGAGTTAGCTTCCCACCTTTAACTTCGAGGGCCTTCTTACAAAACTCGGGGAGCTTTTCCAACAAGTATGCCATCCACGTTGAAAGAGAGGAAGAGAGAGAAACAAATGGTGATGCTTTCACCTAAGGTAAATAGCCTCCCCAATTGCCTGGTTTTAGCATGAAAATCCAGGAAACTCTCAGTATCAGGCAAACTTGGAGAGCTGGTTGTCCGATATCATCCTCCTTTAAGCCAGGAGAAGCAAAGGCCTTTGACTGCAAAAAATGAAAAAATAATAGAAAACTAATTTTCCCCACCAAAAGTCTATATTCCCCTTTTTAAAAAGTTTATGCTTTAGACATTAAGTATTTATTCCAATGTATTAAGTGCACAACACCTTATGAAGTGAAAATCTTACATAAAGGAAATGAATTTTCCTTCAAGTTCATATTTATTGTGAAGAAATCTCTGATATTTACATTGTTGTGTGAGTTCTATTTCTCTTATAGACAGATTCAGTATATTATTCCATGGTGGCCTTGAGTTCTAGGGTTAAAGGTGTGCGCCAACACTCTCTGGCCTCTAGTGGCTTAGCTCTGCACTCTGGTCTTCAGGCAAACTTTATTTATTAAAACATGAATAAAATATCACTATAGGAGATAGCAACAACAAGTTGCCAAAATATCTTGTATTAGAATGGATTTTTATGATTAAATATATAAAAGGCTTAAGATCATAAAGGTCTACTCAAATTAATAAAAGCTGACTTAGATATGTATATCTAATTACTTATGCCTTTGTCAACTGTTTTCAACAGAAGGCTTCTAGAAACTTATAAGAAACCACATATGTTTGATAAATAATATGTATTTGATAAATAAATTTTATAAATTCCTAAGATGTACTCAGGTTCGCAGTAACTGACTTAAAGATCGATGTCTAGCTACTTTGCCTTTGTTGGCTTGATTAAGTTTTAGATATTTGTCTAGCCTCTTTGCCTTTGCTCACTTTGTTGATGTTTAGCTGTTTGAATAAAGTGATTTATACAAAAAACTGTGATATTCTATAGTGCTATACTATATAAAGATAAAGTTTCCAGTCCCTCTCTGTACTGTATTTATGGTTCAAAGTTTCATTTTCATACTAAAAATCTTCAATTACATCTTCAACTCAATATTTTAACTTTCAAACTTAACACATAAAGCTGTAAAATTCTATTCTTATAAAAGGTACTAACTCCTAACACATTGTTAAAGATAATTAAGACATGTTAGCTAATGACCTGTTATCTCATAAAGGATCAAATGCCTTTATGTTGTCAGAACTATGCTTGCAAATATGCTGAGGTCAAATGTGATTCGTTTACAAAGGCAGGCTTTATTGAGCCTCTAGTATGTGTTAGAAGCTTAATCTAAAAGAAAGTAACTAAAAACAAGTTGAGGTTGTTTAAATCATGTATACTTAATTGATAACGGTCATCAAATTCTTTAGAGACCTGTAGAATATGGCACTTAAAGCATTTAATGTGAAAGCTTCCTGTGTTCAACAGAAATACCAGATCCTAGAGGTGACCCTAAGGTTTCCAAAGAAGACAATGGGTCACAGACAACTCCACCTAGATTGTGGAAAACTAACCACTGGGAAAAACTGCATCATACCCTACTTGATGGAAAGGTCTTACCCCAAATGTGGACACTTGGGGTTGTTTGCCCTACTCTGCCTGGCCAACGTAGGCCAATTTCCCCAAGTTCCTCCTCAAAATATCTAAGTTCTTCTGGATATGGCAACTGAAGGCCAATGTTCTCCCATGTAGCAGTCAAACACCGACTACTTCTGTCCCCAACAAAGCCACCAAGCTCATGAGAGCCTACATTAGCTGCCCAGGTAACAGAACATCTCTGTCACTTTAATGGACACATAGGTATTTGGATTATATTTCCTACTGTAATCTATCCTTCTCAGACCTCTGAAGGCTTTGATGGCCAGGTTAACTGTAGCTTTGTAAACATACTATCTGGCTCTCTAAGACTGCAGCAGCCTTCTCAGTAAATTGTTTTCATAGCAACTAGGTCTCTTGCTGAGAAAAGGAGACACAGAAGCCAGCTCACCTGGCTCACAGACTTCAGGCTACTGAACAGAAACTCACAAAAGAGGTTTCAAACTTTTAAAACTTTTTACTAGTCCTTTAATTAAAGGAACTTGTTCTGCAATGACAGCTGTCAGTAATCAGCCATCTGTGTCTCATGGTAAATGATTAGAAAGAAAGAAAAGATTTCAAGTTTATGTAAGTTGTGAGGGTCTAAGAAAATGAGTTAAGGTGTGTAAATTCAAGTCATAAAGGTATAAGAAAGTGATTTAAAGTATGTGATAAATTAGAAATGTTTCAGGCTTCTGTCCCTTGCTATGCTATTATTATGCTAAGACATTAAAAGTTCAGAGTTTTAATATTAATCAGTGATGTTCTGATAAGATATTAATCTAGCCCTGGTAAATAAAGTACTGTTACTGTTACCATTGTCACAAGCTCAAAATTTTCAAATTTCTTTCTGGTGTCTACTAAGTGTGGACAAAATTTGGTTCTTTCTGTGCTGAGAGCATCTTTGTCCGAACTATGTATTCAACCCTCTAGACAGAAGGGAAATGCAAATGTTTTTTACTCAAAGTCCTTTTTGGAGTGCCCAAGATTTTACTATAGTTTTTACTATGACTCAAAGATATGAGTCTTGGGATTGAAGAGTTGGCTCAGTGGTTAAGAGTCCTGTTCCAAAGGTACTGAGTTCAATTCCCAGCAACCATATGGTGGCTCACACCATCCATAATGAGATCTGGTGCTATCTTGTGGCCTAAAAACATACAAGGAACCAGAATACTATATACATAATAAATAAATCTTTTAAAAAGACATGAGCCTATTGCTTTTTCTACAATGTGGTTTTCAGTACAGATTACAACCAGTGGTAATGCTAATATATCTAAAACTTTTAATCTCCTTTTGTAAACTTAAAAGAATTTATGTAAGGTTTAGAGACTCAATTAGGATCCACTTCTCATATGTACAATAATTCTAAATTTCTTTACCTGCTTGTTCCTGGACTTGGATCTCTGTCCCTCTCTCTCTGTCTCTGTCTCTGTCTCTTTCTGTGTCTTTGTTTCTCTGTCTCTGTCTTTCTGTCTCTCTCTGTCTCTGTCTCTCTGACTCTCTGTCTCTGTCTCTCTGTCTCTCTCTGTCTGTCTCTCTGTCTCTCTCTCTCTATCTGGTCTTGGGACTCTCCCAAACTATCAGGACCACAGGTCTAAATTGAGCCATGAGAAGAGAGAGGTAGAGCAAGACAGGAATTGTCAACCAAGAGAGCCAGGTAAAAATGACTGAATTATATAGGAATCAAGCTCAGGGAGGGAAGCAGAATCCCAGCCCCTACGAGAAAGAAGTTTAGTGTATGGGTCAGAGTGAGAAGTGCTGGGAGAAGCCACAGGTTCTTAGTGAAACTTGCCCTGGGTTTAAGAACTAACATCTCAGCCTTATGTTGATAAGAGGAGAAGCTAGCTCTTTTAAAACTACTTCCTACTGAAAGTGGACATCATTTGTCTGGGCTCAGGAGTGATTTTCAAAGGACTAGAAGAGAGAAGATGTAGATGGAAGTTTCTGTCCTGCCTGATCCTCCAGCCATTTAGTCCCAAAGAAACACACAGAGGCTTATATTAGTTATAAACTGTTTGGCCTCTTAACTCAGTCTTATTATTAACTAGCTCTTAAAACTTAAATTAACCCATAATTCTTATATATCTTTAGCCATGTGGCTTGGGACCCTTTCTCAGTGAGGCACTCCCATCTTGCTTCCTTTGAGTCTGGCTGGTGACTGTGTCTCTGCCTTTACACTTCCCATAATTCTCCTAGTCTGGTTATCCCACCTATATTTCCTGCCTGGCTACTGGACAATTAGCATTTTATTAAACCAATATGAGTGACAAATCTTTACAGTGTTCAAGAGCATTATTCCACTGCATTTCCCCTTTGTTTTGAAAACAAAAACCCAGAATCTAATCTACTTTTTAAAAGCTTTTTTCCTAACCATTACCCATAACAACTTGTGATCAACATGCTAAACAGAGACAAACATCCATAAATAATTTTCTGGGAACATGGGGGTAGTTTTCTAGGCTATTTCCTACCTCTAGGTAACCTTAGAGGACCCAAAGGAAATTTAGGATTATGGTCCAGTGTAACATGAAGGGGCTGCTTGTTGTGGTTTCTGTCCAGCCCAGTACCCCACAGCCTGCAAGCCCCAAAGAAAATCACACAGAGATCTCTATAAGTTATAAAGCTGATTGGCCCATTAGCTCTTTCTTCTCATTAGCTCTTATCACTTACATTAATCTATTATTCTGATCTATGTTAGCCATGTGGCTCAGTACCTTTTTCAGTGGGGCAGATCACATCCTGCTGCTTTGGTGATCTGGACAGGAGTGGGAGGAATCAACTTCCTCTTTCCCAGAATTCTCCTGTTCTCATTGCATCATTTCTACTTCCTGTCTGGTTTTTCCACCTATACTTCCTGCCTGGCCAATCAGCATTTATTTAAAACATGATTGACAGAATACAGACAATTCTCCTGCACCAGTCCAGTCCTGACTGGAGTATTCTATGAGCCTGGATCATCTCAGCCAGCAGCCTTGAAACTGTTCTAGATGCAGAACTCAACCATGTGTTCCCATTGGAGATTAGGAATTTTCCTTGATCAAACCTTATTTTTCTTAACCAAGAATGAATGAATCTACAACCTCTCATTTCCTGTGGAAACAAAAGCAAAGCCTCTTCTCCAAAGTAACATATCTTTTGACTTAAATTTTGAAATCAGGACATTTTCAAATGTTTAGGTTGGATTAATCCAGCTGCATTTATAATTAAATGTCATTTAGCAGCTGTTGTTCCTTCCTTAGGAGTCAAACAATTCAAAGACAACACAATAATGTACAGTATCCATATTCTCTGTGTGTCTCTCATCTTTACATGACTTTTTAACATTTATTTCTTTTATTTTTATTTTTTAATTTTTGGTTTTTTGAGACAGAGTTTTTCTGTGCAGCTTTGGCTGTCCTGGAACTCACTCTGTAGACCAGGCTGGCCTTGAACTGACAGAGATCCACCTGCCTCTGCCTTCCATGTTCTGGGATTAAAGGTGTGCACACCACACCCAGTGACTCTATTTCTTTTTTAAAAGACTTTCTCTATCCTTTTTATTTTCTCTCCTAAGCCTACTTATATTTTAAACACACTGTAAACTGTTTAGAGGTTTTGATTTTTTGTTTTGTTTTTTCATCTGAATCTGTCTTTATATTTCTATCTTCTTTTGAGCACATGAAGTATGCTAAACTGTATGGCTAGGATTAAAACTGTGGCTTTGGCGACTGTCTTTAGCCCATTCCTTAGCTTTCTGAGAGTCTATCTTCATGGCAGAGGTACTGGCAGTAGTCATGTTTATTGCCACAACTCTGTGGAGTTTCAAGGTCTATGACACCACCAAGAAGTCTGCTACTGGCTGCTCATAAGCACCATTTAAGTGTTTAATGACAAGGCCTCTTAAAAAGAACCAGGTTTTTTTTTGCCACTAATGCTGAGTCAGGAAGCCTATCTTAAAGAAGCCATGCCATCAAACAGAAACTACTGGATAAAAGACAGTTACCAAGAGAAAAAGAGAAAACTGAAAGCAGAGATAAACAGGGAAACACCCTGTGATGACAGTGGCAGCCTGCAGTGTCCATAGTGAAGGAGCTACAGGAGCTAGGACAGAAGCCAGGACCTAGTTTGAGCCAATTACATCAGTATTGGACTTGAGATTTCTACCATCCAGAGCCATGAGAGATTAAAGTTAGTCTTGGGCATCCTCCAGTTTGGGGTGATTTACTCTGCCTTGGAATACCAACATGCCATTTTTCTCCATTATTCATTTCCTACAGTGAAATAAAAGATAAAATAAAAAGAAAAAAAGGAAGAAAGAAGAAAGAGAAATTAAAGAGACTGTTTTTAAGAAGTTAGATATAAGTTCGTTTTGAGAATAGTGGCAAAGATTAAGAATACTATTTGTGACTGTGAGTAGAGGCGCCTCCTGAAGATCTGTAATAAGGGACGAAGGATTCGAAAACCACATGTAGACAGATCAGAGGCAGAGCAAAGCAGGAGGGCTACAATTTTTATGTAAATAATCACCCACTAGGTAAGATGAAGACATCAAAACAGCAGGAGGAGGTGGATTGCTTAAAGCAGTAATGAATCAAATGTTTGAGTTGGAAGGATCAAAGACCAGGTAGCATTAAAACAGAGAAATAATGAATAATGGACCCAGGAAAAGGAAAAAGTGATGCTGGAGCTGCTGGCTCCCCTGTATCTCAGTTTTCAGTGCCCAGTAAGTCTTGCCTGGATGCCTATAGGCATTAAAGTCTAAAAACAAACAGCTCACTGCTGTGGGATTTCCCAAGAAGGGTGCAGAGACAGTTTTCTGGCAGAGAAATTTCTTATATTGATCATTTAAGCCAGCATCTTCATTAAATATTAACATTACAAGACTTGGTTAGAAGATGTTAACTACTGAGAGCCTCTGGTGAGACATGAGCTCATGTTGGACTATAACTCCAACATAACACTTTTAAATTGGCCAACACAAGGATATTTTTCCTTTAAACTACTTGGGGAAATTTGGAAGGTTATTGTGAAACACTAATTATTGAACAGTAAAGAAGCATCTTTCATTTTGGTTTAACACATGAAAAATATGATGGTTATTTTCAACATCTCATGTTTCCTAATTTAATTTTCAACATTCGTAGTTTAGTCAGATTCTGTTGGAATCCCATATGAGAAAAAATGTATACTGCTATAAGGAGTAAATGCGTAATATTGTAGCTAACCATGAGTAGATAAATAGCAGCATGAGAAGAAAATTTTTAGAGATGTATTTTTGCAATAGGAAAATAGTCATTACTTGCTGAAATAGCAAAGCAGACATAGTACTGAAAATTTTAAAGGCTATTTATGCAATGATTGTAAGATACAATGATCTTCTAGAGTCTTTTTAATAATGTATATTAAATGGCATGGTAGTTATGATTTCTTAATTTGGTAGTAATTCATTTACCTAAACTGCACAAGCTTTTTATAAGTAATTGGACTAAAGAAAACAAACATATTGTCTGTATTCTAGGACACAGATAATTGACACAAGTACATATGATTATGTGTACTCATGGTAGGATGTGATGAGTCAATTACAGATTTAAGAAACCACAATTATGAAGTAACTAAGGGAGTTTTCTTGCAAGAAACGAGACAGGAGTGTGTGAGCTGAATCTTACAAATTCAGTAGAGTTTTGGCAGCTGTGCGAGGAATAGAGGAAGCCAGGTAGAATGTTGCCAGGAAGGCTCCTGGGGTAGACTATTCAGAGGTCAGGACGTGGTCCCATGTGACTGGAGTGGAATAGTAATGAATTATATTGTTCGCACCTTGCATTGGCATCTATGTTGGATACAGTTTAATTTCCTCATATCATATCACTTCTGGGATGCTTGACCGACACATGTGTTAAGAGTAATTGTCAGGAAGGAACAGACTGGCAATAGCCAGAAAAAATGTCCACAGGGTACCTGAAAGTATAATTTGTTGTATGAATTATGCACTGCTTGGGGGTCAGGTAAATACACAGTGGCTGTCTTCCAGGCAAATCCGTGTTCCATTCAGACACAGTATGAAGGCTTTGGTTCAGCTCCCTTGGTTTCTGTTAGAGCAGGATGGCTAGCTGATCTGCTGCTTGAATTCCAGTGAAGTTGAGGACTTTCAAAATACTAAGAGCAGAGAGGCCTACGAAGTCAAGATTGCAGAGGGCCTAGATGCCACCGCTAAATTATTTGAACAGTATTCTTCAGGGAGTAGTTATTATTAAAATTATTAAAAATATCAATAAAAATATAACGCTAAATTATTTGAACAGTATTCTTCAGGGAGTAGTTATTATTAAAATTATTAAAAATATCAATAAAAATATAACGTGCAAAAATTTGGTCTTTTCAAAAACCAGGTTATAATCAGTGTTTCCTGGACAGGACAGGGTTTTAGTCTCACTACCCAGATGATAGCTTATAGATATGGCTTTGTTTGCCTTCCAAAAATCAGCCTTCTTTTGCTATTTCTTGACAGCTTTTTCCTTCAGATTCTTTTTACACTTGTAATACAAACCTTTAAAGTACAATGTTTGCATTGACTTATTGGACCAAGTCATTTATTCTTGTGCATATTCAATACTTTGTGCAACTCTTGATTGTAAAAACAAAACGGCTTACTTTTTTTTTAACATTCTGGAAGGAGTTCAAGGGAGGAGTTGGGGAATGACATGAGAATGCACTGTATTAAATTCTCAAAGAATTACTAAAACATGGCATGAATGTCACCACTGTTGCATTAGCCGAATGCTTCAGAATCAATCTGTCTCCCTTTAACCTAATTTCTAGCACAAAATCCACAGAGATCACTCAACTGACATCAAAATATGATGTAGGAATAAGATAACTGAATTGACACATATTCCTCGGAGCAATTCTATCCACCATTTCTTTTCCTAAAAGGGTTTTGACAGCTTGTCAAATGTTTTTTTTTTTTTATAAAGAGTCATCATATGACTGCTTTCATCAAACCACCCATCAGTCCACGCCCATCCAGGCTTGAAATAGAATCAATGTTTTCTCGATTGGTTTCAGTGTTGTGAGTAAGAATTGGTCAAGCCCTCACAACCCGAGAGGAAATGGGTTAGCGCATGGGGCAGCAGAGAGGACATTTAGAATCAAGGCATCTTGTTCTCATTTTTTTTTCTCCATTGTTTTCACATAAGCCACATAGTTGTACTGTACAGTTTTCTTTATCTCTTGATAGGTTACTGATCTTCCCTGGAGGAGTTTTCCATGTGTTAGGAAGATGGTACTGATGCACATGACATAGTCCACAGAAGAGGCATCACCACTGAAACTCAGGACGATAAATATATCAGAATAACAACGTCTCTGTTTCCTCTGCAGTCTAGAGTTCTCACAAAAGGATTCACGGCTCAGAGTCCCAACTAAACAGATTCAATATAAAAGTTCTTAATGAAAGCAACTTCTTTACTCCTGGTGAAAACCCTTGTCAGATCTTTCCTTTGTGTTTAAGAGTTTAACTCTGTCAAAGTGAAGTGCCCTATGTTGCACACCTTATTTTAGACAAAAATGACACTGAGCTTTTTTTTTTTTTTTTTTTTTTAAAAAAACATGTTTCACACATTCCATTCTCTTTCTCTCTCTCCCTCTCTCTAAAATTATTTACTTACATAAAACACCTTTACTGAATTTGGGTACTCAAATACCTTTCTAATTTTAATATCCTTGGTGATAGTCTTATTGGCCACTGAGTTTCACCAGCTGAAGATTTGTAAACAATCTAGGCATGATGACACACACCTATAATCACTTGTGTAATGTGTTATTAAAATATTTCACCACCTCACCAAATATCAAAATGATTCTATTAGTTTGCTAATAAGAATTTTCCCATAGTTAACTTTATGTTATGACACTTAGGTTCCAAATTAAATAATTAAAGTTGCAAAATATGTTATGAATATAAAAAATCTGCACAATATGTTTTAAACTGGTCTGAATGGCTTTCTCCTTAACAATGTCACATTCAGTTTACTATTTCAAATCCTTAATTGTACAATAAATATCTATTTAGACACTATTTCTAGCACTCGAAAGAATGGTAGTGAAAACAATCCAGCATCTTTTTAAGCAAGAGACAATTGTATTTAGCTAGTATGAGAACAAAATAGTACACATACACATTTATGGAATACACCAACTATATGCTATAATTATATATTGGCACATCTGAGGATTAGCTTTATATCTTAGTTAAGGTTTCGATTGCTGAGAAGAGACAGCAAGACCAGAGCAACTCTTGTAAAGAAGAACATTTAACTGGGACTGGTTTACTTACAGTTCAGAGATTTAGACCCTTTTTGTTATGGTGGGAAGCATGAAGACATGGTGCTGGAGAGGTAACTGAGAGTTCTACATCTGGATCCACAGGTAGTGGAAGGGAGGAGACACTGGGCCTGTTTGGGGGTTCTTCTGTAATTCAAATCCAACACACTGTGACACACTTCGTCCAAGAGGACGACACCTTCTAATAGTGCAGCTTCCCTGATGACCAAACACTTAACTCTATGAGTCTATAGGGGGCATTCTTATTCAAACCACCACAATTTACATGCTCCAGGTTTCCTTCCTCTACCTCCCTAGCATTGAGACAACAAGCCCTATTTTATATTCAAGGCAGAGATGGAGCTCCTTGCTTCCCTCATGTAAGACAAGCATCCTTTTAACTGAGCTGCAGGTTCAGTCCATACTGTAACCACTGACAGGGAGAACAGCTTCCAATTTTAGTGACTCTGCCTACTAAACCAGTCTGCTTCTTTCAAAAAGATAGAATTTTAAGTTGACAGTGACTCGGGGGAAAAATATGTCCTCCCATGCACAATCCTCCTTTAGTTCTCTCTTTGGGAACAGCTTGGCCAGGAAATGTCAAGGATAAGAGACAGACACAACATTGAAGGAACACATGGAAGACAGGGTATATACTTAGCATGAAGACAAAAGTAACAAATCAAACCTTGGTCTCTATAGTTACTGTATTCTTGACTAAATAAAAAGCTGCTGATCTAACTCAAATCAGAAAATGCTGCTATGCTAGGGAAGGCTGGTTATTTCCAAAATATGTAGATGAGCACCTGCTAAGGGGCATTGGTGGCTTTGATTCACACACCCATCTGTGAACCTCTGTATATTAGTGAAGACCATATTCTCTCACCGTGGAGCTTAAAATATTACGTTGATTGAGACTTCCTCCTCTAATGAACTTATGAAAGAATTGCCACTTTATTTAATGAGCTGATATTTTCTTAAACTGCATGAAGACCTACTGCGAGTAAAACATGTCATTTGTCACCTTGAAAACACTTAGATTGACTCTAAAGTTTCCTTAAGTTACAATAAGGTATTCATTCCAGAATTGGCTATATATCCTGGCTCATTTGAGGATCCTTTAGAAACTCAATAAATTGATAATATATGCCAATTAATACCTTTCCTGTTTCTATAGGTGTCAGTTTTCATAAATAATATAATTATTAGTAGAATACAATAGTGAATATGCATGTTCAATGTGAAATAATCCAGAGAGAAGAGATAAAAAGAGAGCAAATGTCAGAAATAAATATCACCCAAGTATGTGGCTCTTAGTAGAACTTTTTCCTCTCCCTTCCCCACTTTCACTTGCTATTCAAGCATATAGCATATATTTTTGCCTGAATAATTTATATGACTATAAATAGTATGAAGTATATATATCCCAAACATACCTAAATTTCCTTAGACAGAAAAGTTTGGCTATTAGAAGTTTGCTATGAAAAAGTATACATAAAAAATTTATGTATTTTTTATAGATGCAGAGTGATTATTTTTGTGGAATGAATATTAGTTATCTATCTTCTTTATCTAATACTTATATTACAAATATCTCTATTATCTTATTAATATTATAGAAATAATTATGTATTATATTTTGGTGTGCACATATCTTCAGGAAAAACTTTACAACATGAACACTTCTTGGTCAGATGGGATGAAGTTCTTACATGATACTTTTAAAGATATATATAGTAAGATAGTTTGACTTTATTTTCATAGTTGCTATTCTTGAACATGTTTTCAAATTCTAATGCAGTTACATATTAAATATCTCTTATTAATAGGTACATCAAAGTACTTGTTAACAATTATACACAATTTAGAAGAATATAAATTGGATTTTAATAATTTCTTAAATTTTAAGTATTCCATCTTATCAATAGTAATTATTTTGTATTTCAGCTATTTTTTAAGATGCAACATTGCACTGTTAATAGGCCCCTTTGCTACAGTTGATCATTATGTTCCAATATAAAGAAACATAGTCTAGAAAACTCTTTTGCTAACTCCACCTACAAACTGTTAACAGCAACTTCCTTCAAATAAAACTGTGGATACTATGTCTCATCATTTCCCCCATAATTGTCTTCTTATTCTTTCAATTATGTCACTGAAGAACAATTAATTTTGAGCTTGTGTGCTTACTGTGTATCTGTACATACTGATGTTCTGTATGGAAGTCTGATTTGCCTATTGAACTCCTCTGACTTCTGAAGAGAATTAGTATAGTGAATTCTCCCAAGTAAAAAGACCCTGTAGGCTAGCATATGGGTGATACAGAACAATTGCCTAGGTATGCATGAAAGTTTGCCATGATCCCCATTCTGTGTATGTGCATTGTATATAGGTAATACAGCTTGATGTATACCATATTGAAGGCATGTAACAGCAAAATATTTTATGATAAAGTATATCACCTTAAAGCTAATGATAGAAAAAAGTTCCCAGAATATGGATATTTTAATGTTTAGTCAGCAATTACACACATTAGTTTATTCTGCTTTTGTTTTTGAGCATTAGAACTTATCTTCCTTTGTATAAGGAGGGTACACTGCATAACTGTACTAGCGATGAGGACTTACTGAAAACACTTTACCAGAAATCATACTTTAGCAAGAACATTAATAGCTTTACTGGGTTATTTTTTCTTTGTTTGGATCAAAGAAGACTATGAAAACAGATACAGTAAATGAAATTTTTCAATATATATTAATTATGAAAAATATGTATTTGAAACTCTACACCTCCAAGATTTTTATTCATTCTATAATTATAAAAAAATTCCCCTTAATTATAAGAAATAAAAAAAAGTCTGGGTCTAAGAGTTGTATTTTGTGGTTTGCCACACCATATTATTCCATTGCAAAGAGAACTCTCAGGTTACTTCAGCACTTTGGCCCGTGCTCTGAACATCCAGTACAAGCAGTACAGGTTCGATTATCTGGACTTGTCAACCAAATGTCGCTGGGAGTGCAGAGAAAGGATTTTATGGGATTGGAGAGGGAGAACGTATTGGCAGAGCAATTTATCACTTGGCCTCCCAATCAAAGAGACATTTTGGCTCCTACTCATCAAACCACTCTGGTAGCTTCACTAAAAACAGCAGCTTTACTACAACCACAGGTGTAGAAATAGCTTTGAATTCTGAAGTGTGGTTTCATTGTTTACTGGGGAATTAGCAAAATTCCAATTTAATCAGGCTCAGGCTGTCTTCTCATTGGAAAGTAACTTCATCTCTCCCTATCTCTCCTTTAAATGTGTCTGTTATGATTTTAATAGACCATAAATATCATCTCAGTCTCTGTTCTTTTCAAAAATGACTGTTTTCATTAGAGCCACATAAAAAGATTCTTATCACTTTTTGACACATGCGCTTTTCATGTAGCTTTGTACTTACAAACCAGGGGTGTCATCTTATTTTTCTTGTTACTATATTTTTAAATAAATTTTACATTATCAGAAAATTATGAATCTTGCAAAGCAACTTATTGAAGCTAAAACTCTCATGTTCTTTACTGTAACCTACTAAGTTTGGGTCACCATTTGTCTTGGAATCTCTCTAATGGAGGGTCAGCTGTGCAGGTTCTATATTTTCATATTCCCAGCAGCTGGTATAGTCATAGAGAGTCACAGGATAACTAAGCTGGAAGAGATTGTTAAAACATACTTGGTTCCAACCATTCAGAGCTTATTCCAACACAACTTTCCCCAACTGTCATCAAATCATGATTCTAAATTCTTCTGTCTTGTTGAAATAGTAAATGACCAAACAAACTTTCTAAAATGAACTATATTTTTCCGGGCTTAATTTTTCCATCTTTATTTTCAATTGCTTGATGCATGCAATGCTTTCTCTTGCATTTAATATGGTAGCCAATATTCATAGCACTACATGTGAACTATGATATCATGCATTGCACAACAATGTGAATGAGCTAGTCATACTGTTTTACAGAAGCTATATTTTACGAATTTTATGACATGATTATTAAACCTAGAAATTATTTAAAGTGCAATTAAATTATATTAACTTATGTTAACCCACAGGTCAAGGTGCTAAGAACAAAAATGAAGCTTAAAATGTATCCCTTATAATTGACATCACTTAAGACTGACATTTTATTACATGTTAAGCTATCTATGCTATAGAAATACTACTCAATATATTGCTACTTACATTGGTACCTAGGAATTTACAATAGTGAGAACATTTATGTCATAGAAATTGGCAAATGCCAGCAAGGCATAGTTTATTGTTTTGCTAGCTACAGATACTTAAAAATGTGGTACAGAAAATGCTAAAACATCAAATTTTTTTAAAAATTATTTTTATACATTATATTATGAAATTATTTATTCTATTTTGGGAAGACCATTATATAACTAAGAAAAGTCCTTGATGTCATTAATCAATTTTTAATTTTTCAATCTAAAGAGTTTAGGCTGTCAGTTTATATCATCTTAAAAACAACTTGACCATTTAGAATTAGAAGTAAACTTTTTCTTTTCTTTTAGAGGCAGAATTTCTTTTTTTATTATTTTTTTCATTTTACATACCACTCCCAGTTCCACCTCCTTCCTCCTTTCTTACCCCTCCATGCCAGCCCTTATCCACTCCTATGAGGGTTAAGATTTCCCTTGGGAAATCAAAAACTCTATTATACTGAGTTGAGGCAGAGCAAACATTTTCCCCCTTGTATCAAGGCTGAACAATGGATTACACTATAGGGAATGAGTTCCAAAATGCCAGTTCATACACCTAGGATAAGTCCTAGTCCCACTGCCAGTGATCCCCTCAACAGATCCAGCCACATAGTTGTCACCCACATTCAGAAGGCCTAGTTAGGTTCCATGCAGTTTCCACAGCTGTTAATTCAGAGTCAGTGAGCTGACCTAGTTCCAGTCAGCTGCCTCTGGGTTTTCCCCAATCATGATCTTGAACACCCTTGTAGAGGCAAGATTTCTTATAACATAGGCTTGTCTTGAACTGAAAATGTAGTCAAGGATGACCTTGAATTTTTACACTCCCAAGTTATGCAACTACATGTTTATGACACTCAATGTTATGTCATTTATTTCTCTCCTATTCTTGTCAATTTTGACTGTATTTTCTAGTGTTATTTGTAGCAATTCTTAATAACAAAACTTTATTCTTTCTTTTTTAAAATTGATTTTATTGAGCTATACATTTTTGTCTGCTTCCCTCACTTCCTCTCCCCTCCCCTTTAACCCTCTCCTATGACCTCCATGCTCCCAATTAAATTTACTCAGGAGATCTTGTCTTTTTCTATTCCCATGTAGATTAGATTCATGTATGTCTCTCTTAGGGTCCTCACTGTTGTCTAGGTTCTCTGGGATTGTGATTTGTAGGCTTTCTTTGCTTTATATTTAAAAACCACTTATGAGTGAGTGCGTATAATAATTGTCTTTCTCAGTCTGAGTTACCTCACTCAATATAATGATTTCAAGCTCCATCCATTTGCCTACAAATTTCAAGATGTTATTATATTTTTTCTACTGTGTAGTACTCCATTGAAAAATGGGCTACATTTTCCTTATTCATTGCTTGGACCAGGGGCCAAAGAATTTTTCCCTTCTTTGAGAATTGCTGCTTTGAGATTATCAACTGTCTGTGTTTTTGTTGATGTAGTCAACTTTTTTTGTGTTGGAGTTTTCCTTCTAGTACTTTGTGTAGGCAGGGTTTGTGGCTAGGTATTGGTTAAATCTGGTTTTGTCATGGAATATCTTGTTTTGCCCTTCTATGGTGACTGAAAGTTTTGCTGGGTATAGTAGTCTGGGCTGGCATCCATGGTCTCTTAATGTCTGCATAACACTTGATCAGGACCTTCTGGCTTTCATTGTCTCCATTGAGAAGTCAGGTGTGATTCTGCGTTTATGTTACTTGGCCTTTTTCCTTTGCAGCTCTTAATATTCTTTCTTTATTCTGTATGTTTAGTGTTTTGATTATTATGTGGTGAAGGGACTTTTTGTTTTGATCCAGTCTATTTGGTGTCTGTAAGCTGCATCTTCATAGGAATATCTTTTTTTAAGTGGGAAAGTTTTCTTCTATGATTTTGTAAATATATTTTCTGTGCTTTGAGTGAATTCTATTTTCTTCTTCTTATCTCTTCTTCGCTTCTTTTCTGATAGTTTTGGGAGTTTCGGAGCGAGTAGGGGGAGGAGGAAGTAAGAGAAGAGAACAACCTACCTCAACTCATCGACTAAAACTACCTCCTTCCTCCTTCCTTCTTGAGTTCTTCTTCTTCTTTCGGTCTTCTTCTTCTTCTTCTATACTTATTATTCTTAGGTTTGCTCTTTTCATGGTTTCCCACATTTCTTGGATATTTTGTGTTAAGCTTTTGTAAGATTTAATGTTTTCTTTGACTGATAAGTATATTTCCTTTGTTTTATCTTCAGTGTTTGGGTTTCCCCTTCCATCTCTTGTATTCTGCTGTTTATGCTTGTCTTTCTGGTTCCTGATTGTTTTCTCATGATTTTTGTTTTTATAATTCTGTCTCCTTCTGCTTTTTATTTATTGTCTCTATTTCAGTTTTCAAGTCTTGAATAGTTTCTTTCATATGTTTGATAGCTTTTTATTTGTTTTCTTTAAGTTATTCGTTGATGTCTTCCTATTTTTCCCTTTATTTCTTTGAGGGATTTTTTTATTTCCTCTTTAAGGGCCTCAAACATTATCCTAAAGCTATTTTTTAGATCATTCTCTTCTGCTTTATCTATATTTGTTTGTTCAAGTCTTGCTGTTGTAGGGTCACTTGTTTTTACTGGTGTTGTGCTGTTCCTTGTGGTGTTGTGTGTTGTCTACCCATCTTTTCCTCTAATTGGTGTAGTTGGGGCTATCTGTCACTCTACTGATTAATCTTATAGGTACCATGGATCTGAGGTTCAGATGGTTGCTCCTTGTGGTATATTCAGTGCCACGGTTCCAGTCACCATGTTGGTCACTCCATGTTCCTGGAGGTTGCTAGGTGCTCCTGGGATTTGCTCTGCTTCTGTGTAGTTTGGTGCCTCAGGTCTGCTCAAGCCTAGGTTGCTGGCTCAGTCCTGCAGAGGTTCCTGGCTTGGGGTTGGTCCTGCAAAGGTTTCTGGCTCAGATCTACTCCTTCGGACACTCATCAAAACTCAGATTTGCCTGGATCTGCAGATGTCCAGGCTCAGTCCTACACTCTCAGAGGTCTCAGACCCATGCCCAGACCCCAAGAGGTTTATGGTATCTGCCTACTCCCTCGGAGGTCCTAGACTGATGCCCAGAACTGCAGAGGTCCTGGCTCAGGCCCACTCCCTCAGCGGTTGCTCCCCTGTACCTGCTCCTGTGGAGTTTGTTGTCTCAGGCCTGCTCAGGCCTAGGTTACTGGCTCAGTCCTGCTCCTGTTGCTATTTTCAATGGCTATATTGTGTTAAATCAATTCATTAATTTTGGCCTCCTGAGGTGACATTTTTTTTTTCAGGGGACAGTGTCTAAGTCATGCTGTGGAATGGGTGAGGAAGCCAAAACTTCTTTTTTTCAGTAGATGGTAATAAGCCCAGAGACCCACAACAGGACACTGTAGAGAATGAGAGGCTTTGGAATACTTAGGCCTAAAGGGGATGATGCTATCAAACTCCTTCCCTCAGGAATAAGGGGGCTATGAGGAAGAGGAGAAAGAAAGACCATAGACAGGTGTTGTAGCATATGCTTATAATTCTAGCACTCATGGGGTGGAGGCAGGAGAATTTTTATGTTAGAGCAGGCAGGGATACCTATGAAACCCAGTACACCAACAGAAAAGTAGAGAATCAAAATTTAAAATGGAGAACACTAGACTACACCCACAAGAGAAATGAATGGCAAGCAGTGTGCTTACTTCTTTTTAGAAATGACTTTGTGATTTTATCTGCAATATAGTTTTTGTTTTTGTTTTTTGAGACAGGGTTTCCCTGTAGTTTCTAGAGCCTGTCCTGGAACTAGCTCTTGTAGACCAGGCTGGCCTCAAACTTAGAGATCCGCATGCCTCTGCTTCCCGAGTGCTGGGATTAAAGGCGTGTGCCACCACTGCCCAGCTATATAGTTTTTTTTTTTAAATTTAGGAATGAAAACATAAGACTGACAAAATTATCTGTCTTGATTGTTAAATGACTTGTATTGCGTGGTTAAATGACTGGGATATGCAAATTTTGTTTTTTATCAGGATCATTGCCTATTTTGATATTTTGTTTTAAATTTTTCCATTACCTGATGACAATGTTTATTGCATATGGCAGAAAGTTTCTATTGAGTCAATGAATTGACGCACCTAACGTAGAGGAGGAGCCAACATGAGAATTAGAATCTCCTAGTCCAATGCCGTTATCTATAGTTTCTAAGGCAGTATGTCAAATAGACACCAATATCCATGAATGATGCATTATGCAGCTCTAGATAAAGGAATTCACAGACATATATTTTAGAAATAAATGTTTTTGGCATTTTCTTTTTCTTCTCTTTTTCAACTGTTTCTATCAGTTCTATTTATTTATTTAAAATATCTTTATAAAGATAATTTTAAAATAAGAACACTGTTCAGAGTGATTTAAAACATTTTTGGTGGCAGTACTACTGTTAATTTCAGTAGTATTGTCAACTTCACTTATTACAGGCTTCTCTTTTTACTTCTCTTTAATTAATGGAAAACTTTAGATAATTACTAGTGTGTCTGTCTGAAAACATTAAAATCAAAGTACATGTGCTGTCTTTGGGGCTTATGCCTCCCAAGAATGCATAAAATATTCATTAGCCTCACCATGTTTACATATTTGCAAACATGCAATACATGCCCTAAACAAGTCTGCAAAAATGCTAATGCCCATGCTCACAACCACCTGCAATGAGATGACAATTCATTATGGACAAGTTCAACAGAACCACGATATACAGACTGTGCCCCACCATACATGTTTCCCATGAGTATTAACATTACATGACATATCAAGTTGCAGTAAAACTAATAACCTTCCCATGTATTAAGGCTGGGCAATGATCCAGTGTAAAGAGTAGGGTTGCAAAAGCCAGTAAGAGTCAGAGACAAACCCTGCTCCCACTGTTAAGAGTCCTACAAGAGGACCAAGCTACACAATTGTAACATATATTCAGAGTGTGTAGGTAAGTCCCATGTAGGCTCTCTGGTTGTTAGTTCAGTCTCTGTAGACCCCTATGAGCCCAGGTTAGTTGATTCTGAGAGTTTTCTTGTGGTGTCCCTTATCTCTACTTGAAATTCTGGCCTTGTTCTATTCTGCACGGCAATAGGCCCAAAGCAGCTTCTTTATTAACTGCTGGTAACAAAATACATTCACAGCTTACAGAGGGGAGTCCTGCATTAGTGTCTTTGATCCCTCTGGCTCCTACAGTCCTTTCTCCCCCTCTTCTACAGGATTGCCAGAACTCCACCTAATGTTTGACTGTGGGTCTGCATCTGTTTCCATCAGTTGCTGGGGAAAGTGTCTCTGATGACAGTTGGGTAGGCACCATCTGGTCATTGGAGATGGACAGTTCAGCCTACTTTTCCACTATTGCTAGGAGTCTTAGCTGGGGTCATCTTTGCAGATTTCTTTGTACCAGGTTTTTACCTGACCCAGAAATGCCACCCCCCATTTCTGGTAGTCTCTTCCCATACTCTCCTCCTTCATAACCCCACCACAACCCGATTGTTCAACATACCCTTTTCTACCAGTCTGTTTTTCTGAATTCCAAGTCATTGCTAATTGGCATAGCTGAGCTATGTTTCTCAGCAAAATTTTAAAAATTAAGGAATCAGAAGTTGATGTGTGTCTTAATCAAGACTCATCATCAAAATTCCACCTTTGATTGCCACTGTCTGTCTCTACTCACCACCCAGTAGACACTTGGATGCTTCTTGTATAATTTGATTAGTTATGCACAGTGCAACTTTATCATATCAAGCTAACAGAGTGAAACTGTAGTAAGACATTTTGTCCAAGGCAGACTTAGTGTAGATTTGCTTCTTAAAAAATTCTTCTTTCTGGGGTTTCTGGCATAATTGGTAGTGTAATTGCATATAAAAGAGACTTTTATCAAATAATTTAAAGGAAAACAGTAAACCTTATTTTCCTTTAATCAAACCATTTTAAACAGAACATTTAAATGAAAGTAGTATCGGCTCTGAGTTTTGTTAGGACCCACAGGGTGTTCTTCTCATGAGAATCCTTGCAGTCATGTCCTCTGCAAATGGCTGCATTTGAAATGAAACTTCACTCTTCCTGTTTGCTAAGCATTTTTCAACCTGTATGTTGTGACCACCATAGGGGTCACATATCAAGTAGCCTGTTTATCAGATACAATTCACAACTAGAAAAATATAGTTATGAAGAAACAAAAATAATTTTATGGCTGGGAGTTCATCACAAGACGAGGAACTGTAAGGGTCACAGCATTAGGAAGGTTGAGAACCACTGGAAAAT
Organism: Arvicola amphibius; assembly: GCF_903992535.2. Taxonomy (NCBI): domain Eukaryota; kingdom Metazoa; phylum Chordata; class Mammalia; order Rodentia; family Cricetidae; genus Arvicola; species Arvicola amphibius. The sequence continues at coordinate 173,094,885 of NC_052048.2, forward strand.
GAAGGCATAGATTTTTAGTCTTATGAAAGCTGTGCTACGAGAACATACACTTTCCATTGCTACTACTCTTTGTTCTTAAAAATGAACAGGACGAGTTTAGGTGTGGTATGAAAAGTTTAGTACCAGTCAAATATGTTCTTACTACGTTAGTTTCCATCTGGATACATTCATATACCTGAACTCAGTACATGTTTAGGTATCATAGGTTATTTTATGGTTATCTACAAAATGATTTCATTTTTAGGCTACACTTACAATTAATTTCGACAGTTCTTAATAACATAGTTGACCTGTAACTTTATATAATATTGACAGAGAAATGCTCTATAAAATATTCATGTGAAAAATAATGATCCATAATAGATATTTATTAAAATCGTTTCTAAACTCAATGCCACTTCTGCAAAATAACTAACTGCAACTTATGGCATCTGCTATAGGATTTAAAATAGAAGAAAACAAAAGCAAAGGCAAAGAAGAGATTTTATATATAATATTGCATTTTATTATTTAAAAACTGTAGTGAGGACGCGAGCAGTGGGCTGCGTTCCTGCTTTTCGTCCCACCCGGCTCCCGGCCGCCTGGCTAGTTTATGCCCCCAAATAACAACACAAATAGTATTCATTTAAACACTGCTTAGCCCATTAGCTTTAGCCTCTTACTGGCTAACTTTCACATTTTGATTAACCCATATTTAGTAATGTGTGTAGCACCACGAGGGGTGGCTTACCGGGAAGATTCTAGGGTATGTCCATCTTGGGTCGGAGCTTCATTGCACCTACCTCACTTCCCTTCTTCCCAGCATTCTGTTCTGTCTACTCCACCCACCTATGCTCTAACCTATCAGGCCAGCAGTTTTCTTTATTAATTAACCAATGAAATCAATAGATTAATAGAAGACCCGCCTCCATCAAAAAAATTGTGTGTGTGTTCACACATAAGCATATGAGCAGAAGTCAGATATAATGTATTGGAGCAGATTTTTCTTTTCTATCATGTAGGTCCTGTGGACAGAACTGAGTTATCAGTGCCCTTACCTGTTGAGCCATTTCACGAGCCCTTCATTAATATTTTATGACTTCTTTTTCCAGAGATTCACAGTTCAAAATACATTTAAATTAGCTAGCTGCATTACTAGTTGAGACATAAATCACTTTAAAATAAAATAAAATAACTCCAAATTAGAAATATTGCTGGGTAAGCATCTTTTGCTATACTAATTGTGCCCAAACAAGAAAGATCAGGTGTTAGTGAAATGTACTTTTTCTTGTAGGAAGATATACACAGTGGTATAAGAGAGATAAGGACTTGATTTATCTTTATTCCTTTGAATAGAAACCAGTTAATTAAGTCTATCAATTCACTAGTATCTTTTGTTCCATTGGTTGGCAACTTACAGGTGCCATTTATTTTCATGCCTGAGGCTTTCATCTAACTAATATGTTTGAATACGATATAGAAGCAAAACCAACAATGCCTTCCCCTAAAAATGTACACCTTAATGTCACCATGTTTCCTAGTAACTAAGGCAATGACTCGTGAGTGAAATGCTTGTACAAACATGAGGGCCTGTTTTTGGAGCTCCATCCCACTGTGTTGTTGTGTGCCTGTAACCCAGTGGTGGGAGGGGAGATGAGAGTGGAAGGAGTTCCAGGTTTGGTGAGAGTCTGTCTCAAAAAGTAAATTGGCAAGAAATAGAAGACAATATGAGAAGTCAACTTCTGACTACCCTGTACACATAGGCCAACACATATTCAATGCGTGTATACACATGCATATAGCACACAATCATCATCATCATCATCATCATCATCATCATCATCATCATAAATTCCTTTTAGTTATGCACTGTGATGTTCCCTTCACTTTCATGTGTTTACATATATAATGAATTAACTATTCCTTTTAGGGGAATCCCAAGTTTAGAGCTAGATTAATAACTAATACTATGTAGATATTAATAAACCATTAGCAATTCTTATGCCTTCTAGCTTCTGTCTTTGCTGTATCCTAAGTCATTGTCTTCTATGATTGATTTAACTGTACTAATGGTTGGGGCTTGTAGAATTAGAATGCAACCACCTCTAGTTCAGTTTCAGTTTCAGATTTACCAACTCTCTGGGCTTGGGAAGTTACTAGCCATTTCTTAAGTTCTGAATCCATTGTCTTTAAAGTGAGGCTAATGTACCACATGGCTTTAGGAGACTTTATTAAACTTCTGCAAATGAAGTACTTAGTGTCCAGCCTGGCACATCATTGGATGGGGCTTACTAATTATAGCCACTATCACTAGTATGACTTTAGTAACTGCACACAGTGGAAAGAGAAAACAATATTAAAGCTTGCTCTCATACTGATCTTTGTTAATTTATATTCAATTAGTTGGGGATTATCATGTCAATAAGCTTTGTAGTTGATGTTTTTCATTGTATATGTTATTCTCCTTTTCGGAAAGTACTATGTCAGTCATGAGGGTGCACTGTACAAAAGTAGCCCCTGTCTTTAGCACCCTCAGGAAATGTCAAATCAAAACAACTTTGAGATACCATCTTATACCTGCCAGAATGGCTAAAATAAAAAACACCCATAATAGTCTCTTCTGGAGAGGATGTGGAGTAAGGGGAACACTCATCCATTGCTGGTGGGAATGCAAACTTATGCAACCACTTTGGAAATCAGTGTGGCACTTTATCAGGAAATTCAGTATCAACCTACCCCAGGATCCAGCAATACCACTCTTGGGAATATATGCCAAGAGATGCCCTATCATACTACAAAAGCATCTGTTCAACTATGTTCATAGCAGCACTATTTGTAATAGCCAGAACCTGGAAACAACCTAGATGCCCCTCAATGGAAGAATGGATAAAGAAAGTGTGGAATATATACACATTAGAGTTCTACTCAGCGGTAAAAAACAATGACATCTTGGATTTTGCATGCAAATGGATGGAAATAGAAAACACTATTCTGAGTGAGGTAACCCAGATCCAAAAAGATGTACATGGCTTTTCTTTGACTCTGTCTTCCTTCTCCCAGCATTCAGTTTAGTTTTCCCCACCTAACTCTATTCTGTCTTGTGCAGGCCCAAAGAAGTTTTCTTATTAAGCAATGGTAATAAAACATATTCACAGCATGCAGAGGAGAATCCCACATCATCCAGAAACAACTCACCTGGGCTCATAGGAGTTCAAAGATTCTTGACCAACAACTAGGAGCCTGCATGGGACTCACCTAGGCCCTCTCTATATATGTATGACTGTTGGGCAGCTTGATCTATTTATGGTACTCCTATCAGTGGAATCAGGGCCTATTCCTGGTACTTAAGCTGGCTTTTGGAAACCTATTCTTCATACTGGGGTGGGGGAGGAAGGTGGAGGGAATGGGAGGAGAGGAAGGAGTGGGAACTGAGGTTGGTATGTAAAATGAAAAAAGATTGTTTTCTTTCTTTCTTTCTTTCTTTCTTTCTTTCTTTCTTTCTTTCTTTCTTTCTTTCTTTCTTTTGGTTTTTCGAGACAGGGTTTCCCTGTAGTTTCTAGAGCCTGTCCTGGATCTAGCTCTTGTAGACCAGGTTGGCCTCGAACTCAGAGATCCGCCTGCCTCTGCCTCCCAAGTGCTGGGATTTAAGGCGTGCGCCACCACCTCCCGGCCCGATTGTTTTCTTTAAAAAAATAAAATAAAGAAGGAAAAGAAAGTTGCAGATCCAAAGAAAAGTTAAAGAGACAACATTCCTGAATGAACCTGGAGACTGTGTTACTCACTGGCAGGTCATTTTTTCCTGTTGGGGGAACCCTTAATGATGATTTATGGATTAAATGAAAATTCCAATTAATGATATAGGTTAAGTAGTAAATCATAGGATGAAAAATAAATATGAATGCTTGTGGTGCTAACAGAAGATCTACAAGATTTTCATTTAGAAAAAGTAAAACGTTTTCTAGATAATAACTGAAAGATGGGAAAGAAAAAGTAGCAGAAATAGGAATTATGTGGCCAAAACCACTGTATTTCCCACTTTCATTTAATCTAACTTCTACAATGAGCTGATTTCAATTCTCTGACATTTTATTTTCACAGTTTTCCCAGTAATTATGCTAATGGATATTCAAGGGAGTTTATGCAGAAAGCATTTTAAGAATCATTGTACATTAACTAGGGGCTAAACTGCCATGAATAGTAAACTGTTTTTAGACTTACAATCTTATTGTGTTTTAAACATCAGTATTATTTGCCAAAATATTTGAAGTCCACTTTTTTCTACATTTTCTTCTTTTCCTAGCTGTTTATGTTTTGTTAAAATATGTTCACTTGATGAGGATATGGGTTGATGTTGCCTGCTTTGGGTGACTTTTTTTAATCTGTATGGTACTCTACCAGCAGATTAATTTAGTAAAATATTTTTTCCGTTTTTTATTTAAATGATTCAGTTTTATTTTATTCTCTATCATCTATCCAGTTGGAGACTCCATGATGCATGCATTAACTTGTCTCACTTTATTCTCTGTTTTTCACTGTCTCCTCCAATTCTAGATAACTATAGCTCTACTCCACTTCGTTAACTCAATGCTTAGTTTTTATTCTCCACTTAACTTACTGAATTTTCAGCAATTTCTGTTCCTGTTTTTATCCATTTTTCTTAATTTCTGCTTTTCATTTTCTTCACTCAACTTGTATTTTTATTTCGAATAACTCAGCCATTTTCTCTGCCATCTCCATTTTTTCCTTAGATCTTGTGTTTCTGTTTAGAATTTTTTTTTTACAAAATAAATTACTAAGTAATTTAGAATAATAAAAACAAAATAACTGGTCCAATTTTCATCCTGCATCTGTTTTTTTGTGGTTAATGTTATTATTTATCAAGTAGAAAGATTTGCTATGGTACCCATGTTTTATTGTATCTTCCTAATGTTTGATTTGCAAACGTTAATTCTTCCTCATTTCTAGTGTTTTGATACATTTGTGTTCAGTGCTATCTATATTGTAATGCTTTCTGAGTTAGAACTTCACTATTTTGTATATGATATCTTTTGAGTTTATTGATTTTTACTTTCCATTTGCTTATTAACTTCTGGGTGTTCACCAAGCCCTGGGGCCATCATAATGTACATCAAAACCAGATATTCCATTTTATAGAGTTTATAAGATCTGAGAATAAAAAGACAAATGGATTTAATACTGTACTAGAGAGGAGAAATGGAGACTACTGTAGAAAAACATATTAAAAACATTAAGCATTGAGATCCCTTAATGAGCCTACCCAAACCTACATTTTAGAGAGAGTTCTTTCATGTATTTCTAGTGTTTGAAAGAGTCACGAAAGCATTCTATGAGAAAAGAACCTGTTCCCAGCGAAAATGACTATATTGCTATCAGAGCCTTATGAGGGAGTTTATATTTCATGGAGAACACTTTTCATGGTTGTGTATTATGAATCTGTATGAGCGGAGGATCTATGATGTTTTTTGTCCTTTTGCCTGGCATTCTCATCATGTTTCAGTTTAACTTTTGTTTGTCGATCTCTGCGCTTATGATTTTTCTATCAACTATGCCCTTTCATTGGTAATTTCATGTATGCATACAGTTATTTTGATTACTGTCTCCCGCCACCACTTCTCCTTTTATATCCATCTCATCTCTATCCAACCCTCCCAATCTCTATCTCAGAGTCATGACTTACAGTTCTATTCTGTGGTCCATTTAGCTTAACCATGGTCACCTGCATGACTATTGGATAATAGTCATATCCCATCATACATCATTTTCCAAAAGGGTCCATCAGGTCCCTTGTTAGGACCTGTGTTGGCTTACTTTGAAGCTTCCGTAACTGAACACAGGGTAAAGGCAACTTCTTGGAGTCACAAGCAGCGTGTACTTTGAAGCATGATACCCATATTCACAGGTTCTTGCAGTGAACTGTACACTTATTAGTATGAGCTGTCATTAATTCTGTTATTCTTCAGCACATCAGTCAATTTTTGCAGTAATTCTCTGAGGCACTTCGGAATTCTAACAGCAGTGACAACATGTTGCCCTGATGAGTCCAGGAGCTGCCAGCTAAGAGCATATTAAAGAATTCCTATGACAATCTCCACCTTGCCGCTGCTGGACAGGATTCATGATATCTTGGTAGATCCCTTAGTTTGTTTCTGTGTTTGGAGATGGCAAGCAGACATTAACTAATCTGTTCTTTTTATGGCACAAATGTCGAAGTCTTGTTCTAATTAAATCCTTGGAGCATCTCATTCCATGTATATAAAAGAAGAGCACACTTGGGCGACTGCAAATGCCTGTTTTTACTTTTTAGTTTCAGAATTGGCTACAGCTTGTTTACTTAATTGGTTTGGCAGAGAAAAAAATTGTTAGAAGGAAAACAGACCAGCTAATCCATGGTCGTTTTTACATTCACCATGTGTTCCCCAAAGTAAGTGTTTGATTCAGAGGACATGGACCTACAAAGACTGGAAATTTGCAGATTATAATTCATTGCTGGTAGTGTGAATCCTTGGAGTGAAGTTCGAATAAATGAATAATATGACAAATGTAAGATGCTGATTCTATTTTTTTAAAAAAAGATCATTAGTTTTGGTGAATAAGGAAAAACTAGAAGGTAATATGTCAGCCCTAGGATGTTCATTTCAAAATTTTTACAAGGCCAAACTGAGGAAATAAAAAAATGCACCAAAGTGCAAATGTGTCTTTAGATCAATATTTCCTTTTTGATGTTTATGTATTTATGTGTTTATGTGCCAGTGTGATTACATTTGAACATGTGTGTGTGGGTACCCATGGAGGCCAGAGGCAGGTTTTAAGCTCCATGAGCTGAATGATCTATGATTCAGCTGATGTGGGTACTGGAATTCAAATCCTCAGTTTCCTGAAAGATAGAACAGTGCTCCTAAACAATGAAGCATCTCCCCAGTTTCCTAATAATTATGTTTGTTGAGGTAGCCAAGCTGGGTTTCTGGTTCTGAGTCTGGTAGGTGTTTTACAATTTTTCTGTTATGTTACTTTTTATAGACCTGTGCACAAGCAATGGAAGACTTTCTAATTTTCAACTGTTCCTATCTTTTTCTCCAATCAATCCATCAATAAATAAATCAATCTTTTTATCTTTATATCATGTCATCTATCAAACCAGCATCTATCTGTCATGCATATATACATACATAGCTTTCAACTATTATCTGTCTGTTTATATATCAACACATCTGAACAAGTCAGGAGGAGCAAGCCAGTAAGCAGCATTCGTCCATAGTCTCTGTATCTCCTAGTTCCTATCTTGAGTTTCTGCCTTAATATGCATTCATGATGGACCACCACTATATGATGAAATAAACTCTTTCTTCCCAAAATTGATTCTGCCATGGTGTTTTTATCACAACAACAGAAAACCAAGAAACCACCATCTAACCATCCATCCATTATCCACCCATCCACACATATATTCATTCACAATCCATCATACATCCATCATCCACCCCTTCATCCATCCATCCATCCATCCATCCATACATACATACATACATACATACCTTCATACATCCAAAAACAATAAGAAGCATTTATTATTACTGATATCTTCTGTTTAGAAAACCTATAGGCTGGTCCTTGAGTATCTCTATTTAAGTACAATGTTGAGTATATATAATGTCAGTGGTCATCAGCGTTGTGCTTCCCATATATCTGTTTTTTCTCAAAGGAATTTTAAGTTATGGATCATTTAGTTTAACAAACAAATACTTTGAAACTTTGACAACTGAAATTTAACCAAAGTCCTAGTTCCTGTACATTTTCAACTTTATAGACATAAAGTATGTAATTATGTAGAATCTCTATTTTTAACTCAGAGAAAATAGTTAAAATTGTATTGGTGCATTTTAGGCTTTCACCCCAAGCAACGCCTGTGAAGCCTGTTCATGGAGAGGGGACCAAGTGCTCTTGTGGGATCTTTAGTGTTGTCTTTCTCAACCACATATTTCCTCTTCTCTCCCTCTTGCTATCACTTTAGTGCCTCATTATTCTATTACTATTGATTAAAGGGTTCCGTATTATTTCCTCTAATATATTTTCTATTTAATTGATTTTTAGCTTTATTAATTCTTTCTGTTAGGGTTTGAGTATTTTTCTTTTTATTTAAAATTTTATTTAATAATAATCACATCACATGCACATAAGAATGTATGTTTCCATACATTTCCAAGTGTGAAAATAAAAAAATTAGGTTAATTAACTAAAATCAACCTTTTAAAAACATTTGAAGTGTATCTCAGTTACATAAGTAAAGTACCAGAAGTTAATCTTCTGGTCTGTAATTTTTTGTTCTTTTGACTTTTACACTACTTTTCCATCTCTTTCCCTACACAGTAGGCTATGATTATCATTTATACCTTTTATAGTGTTTTTATATAAGTGAGATTTTTATATAAGTAATATCTGTTTTTGGCCTTATTTAAGACAGTATAATGTATTGAGAGTACTGTATGGTATTATAAATGGCAGAACTGTATTTAAAAGTATATAGAATTCAGTAACAGTATGTGTGCCTCTTTTATCCATTCATCAGTTCTTGGCATGAGCTAATAATATACAAGCATCCAACTTTTCTTCTAGCAGTTAATGACAGTCTATGTAATGTCTTTTAGTACATGCTTATCACAGACTTGATATTTTATGTTCAAAATACTTAATTTCAATTCTTTTTATAATAATCTATGAGTGATCAGAAATATGCTAATAAAAGCCCAAATTTGATTTATTTCTGCATAATTCTAGCAAATGTAAAGAATTTATATTGTAATTTATGTATCAGTTTAAATATATAGAATGGGATATTGGGCCTATCAAGCAAATGATTGAAAATACTAAATAGTAAAAATACTATGTATTGTATTACTGTCAGTGTCAATATTCAACTTTAGCTATGACTTTATGCTTCACAAAACTAACATTTTCCACTTTTTTGATTTTCGTTTTTCATAGTAAGGCATTTGTGTTAAGACTTCTCAGTATAGTTGAAATTTTTCTATACTTTTCTTTTTTGTGTATTTTGTTTATTTGTTTGTTTTTTTCAAAACCGGGTTTCTCTGTAGCTTTGGAGCCTGTCCTGCAACTAGCTCTTGTAGACCAGGCTGGCCTTGAACTCACAGAGATCTGTCTGCCTCTGCCTCCTGAGTGCTGGGATTAAAGGTGTGCGCCACCACCGCCTGGCCCTTGTTTATATTTTTAATTTGTAAGAGTTTTCTTCACTAATTTTCAAATTTGTTTTACAAATTTAACTTTACCCAATTCTTCAATTCAGTTCATTTTTATATCATTCTAAGAATTTATGAGTTAAATTGTTGACATATACAATACCCTACTAAACGGTGAAACTATATTCTGGTGATTCTAGATCCAATCAAGTTAACAACAAAGATCATATCCAGAATGCTCTCACTCATCCAGTTATATTTAAGCCAGTAAAGAAAAAACCATAATGACTCTCATAAAATTAATTCCATTTAATTTTCATGCGTTTGGACAATAATAACTGCTTGCAATTATAAGAGGTGATTAGGTAGACTGGGTCGTATGGCCAGAGACTGGGACGTTGCACAGTAGCTGCAAGCCGGAGACCTGGGGAAAGCATTAGCTACTTAATCTAAAGAGATGAAAGCGTCAGAACAGTTTTTAAGCAGAACAGTCCACCAGCATTTCGATTCTTTTCATTCTCACATCGCTCTACTTGTCCATATTTTGATTTGTGTTTCTATTTTCTAAACTATTTTGTTTATCCTTTGACACAGTTGCCCTTAGATGATTCTACTCAGAAGGTTTATTGCAAAATTTCATCATTTAACCACTATTTAAAGGGTGTTTTCAGTGGTTATAGAACTTTAGAGTCACAGCTTTTTTTTTTTTTTTTTTATCATAGTGCTTTGAGGCTGTCATTTCAATTTCTTCCAACTATGCCAGGTTGCGTGAGTTGTCAGCTTCAGTCATCGCCACTCCTTTGAAGGAGACATCTTTTTGACCCCCTTTGCTTTCTGTTTTCTCGGCATTGTTTCAGCATGCAGTTAGCATAGTCCTCCTAGGTGGATTTTTTTTTTTCAGTTTTCTATTTAGTCGTAGAATTTTTTTTTTTTTTTGCTGTCTTTATAGGTTTAATGCTGATGATCTGATTCTTACTTATCATGCGGAATATACTTTTAGCCCAATGTGACTTAAAATATTCTTCCTTACTATTCATTTCTGGACTCCTGCTTTATGCATATGATATTTACTATTATTATTTTTAATAAATTTATGTACTTTTTTATTTTACATCTGTTCTAGGATAACAGTACCAGCAATGCACTTTCTGGTCAGGTCGTCTTGTAAAGTCATTTAAACATACTTTTCTTTCTTTTATTAATAGGTAGATTTATTTATTTTACACCCCTGTCACAGTTTCCTTTCCCTTCCCTCTTCTCAGTTCCTCTCCTCACTGCCGCCCCCACCACCAATCCATTCCTCCATTTCTGTCAGGAAGGGGCAGGTCTCCCATGAGTATCAACAAAACATGGCATATCAAGTTGCAGTAAGATTAAGTACCTCCCCATGTATTAAGTTTGGGCAAGACAACCCAGTATGAGAAGTAGGGTCCCAAACACCTCTTAAAGAGTTAGAGGCAAACCCTTTTCCTACTGTTAGGTGTCCCATAAGAAGACCAAGCTACACAACTGTAACGTACTTGCTGAATTCTTAGGACAGTCCCATGCAGGCTCCTAGGTTGTGGATTCAGTCTCTGTGTGCCACAGTCATTTTAAAGTAGCCCTTTGGTGGCTGCATTGTGTAAGCAGACTATGTGAGGTTTTCTTTCCATTGCCCAGCTTTGATCATACTTTAGAATCATTTAGAGTAGGTCAGAGACTTTTAGGAAACATTTGCAACATCTTTAAATGATACTTTTTTTTTTCTTCCAGAAACAAACCAATTTTGTTATGACAGGAAACAAAGTAGCCTATATCAGTATACAGATTGAAGTAACATCTGAATCTGTGGATGCTGTTCTAACTGGATTTCATCACTTTAATACTAGACGACAGTGGTCCTTTGAGGATACGACAGTGGTCCTTTGAGGATCTTAGATCTTTGCTGTTGACCTTCCTCCTTTGAGGACAGATTTTCTTCGCTCCTTGATGTGTTTTTCCCTGCTTGTGTGGATTAATTACTAGACGTTAATTCCATGATACCCCATGTCACATGTACCTCTTTGTGTCTACTGTTACTTTAAGATCTCATATCTCAAGTATTTGACCATCCAGGCAATCTGATTGCAAGGCAACCTTTAGCTGAGCATGAGGTTAAGGCGATAATTACAACTTTCCAATTCCAACTGCTTCACAAAGTACCCTGTAATCTAGGACCCACCTAATAGCTATCTGTAAGAAATTGCTGCAATTTAAAGGGAAACACTTTGTTAAATTAATTAGTTTTTTTAAATTAATAGAAAAATAAATCTGTAAAAGCTTAAACCTGAAATCTGAGGTCGTCTAGCATTATCTAAAATAGAAATAATATCAATACCTTCAAAGAGCTTTCTCAAAGTGAAATTAAGAACAACAACTCATCTTTGCTCATATGCTACTACTTTATATCAGGGAGAGGGGGCACAGAGTATTGGCCATTGGCTCAACATCACACAGGAACTGACAGAGCTAAGTGTCAATTCTAATCCAATGCTTCTTATTCTATGTTTTATAATTAACTATAACAATCTTTAGTCATTCTTAATATATGTATATATATACTTCATATAGTGAATTTATAAGCATGATTGTATGTTTTGTGTGTTTACGTATGCGAGAGATGGTTTGTAGTAGTGAGATGTTATAGTTTGGATTAGGAAACATGCCACTATGAAATTTCACAAAGTAGATTGTGAAATCTTATGTAAGCAATTGTGATAAAATCGCTCTTTACATAATTCATAATTACATAATAAATTTACATAATTTATGTAAATTTACATAATTTACATAAAATCGCTCTTGTGCGATTTTCAAACATTGGGAATATTGATATATATGTGAAAATTTGTACAAAACTCAATACTAAATTTCGCTATTTTGTAAAGTCTTGTTGCAATATTTTTTGTTTATATATTAAAAATGGATGCCCACTAGATAAAAGTACTAGGATCTAGTCAGGTAAGAACTCAGGTTAAATAAGGGGTTCTACATGAGATGTTTTATTGCACGTTTAATAGAAACAACATTATCAGATTGTCTTTAGCTCCATTTTTTTATTCCAGTGCCCTGTTTCATCTGGACTCAAACATCTGTATGCCGGGACAGATAGAGTTAAAGACATGTGCATGTGAGTTCCAGAAGATTAAGTCATATAATTTGTAGACTGGTTTAAATTTGTGACCTAGAAAACACTATTGATAGATGAAGAGCAGGGAGCAAAATGCCCCCAAACCAGTCAATATATATTTAAAAATACCCCAAAGAATGGTTATAAAAATATTTTTTATCTTCTCCTTTCATGTAATGATGAAGGTATTAGATAAGGGAATACTGAAGATCAATATGCCATATATAATGGATTCAATAGCCTAATGAAATGCCATGCAACAACAACACATAAAAATCAATTTTAAAATACTAAGATTTAAATGTCACATATTTAAAAGGTAAGCAGAGTCAGAAGAAAGTGAAATCAGACATAATATTCCTCTCAATTTGTTCAGCAGAGTGAGTTTCTCCCTCTGTCCTTTCAACCTCATCCCCTGAATCTTTACTCCGGACACAGAGTAGCAAATTACTGTTATTTGTCATTTCCCTTCCCTGCTATTTTCTCTCTGTAAGCTATTTCTTGTCAGAGAAACATTTACCCATTTGAGGTCTTTAATTCCCAATAAAGTGCCTGGTTTATTTTGTGAAATTCTTTATTATGGCTGAAAGTTGCTAATTTTATAATTATAAAAACATCAATTTTTAGTCTCAAACTGAGACTGAAATCTTCATACTACGAAGGCCCGTGAGCTCTGATGAGTGCTAGGCTGAAGGTTGTTATTTTGTAGGGAAAAGTTTTCTTACACATGAAAGGGCCTGGTTCTAGCTAACGTTAGCACTTGATGAGAAGCCAACAAGCCACCCAGGATGGACAAGAGGAAGCTGATAGGCAGGACATTCTACAGACTTTGTTTTGTAAGTTCCTCTACTGGGTCATTAAGTTTTTCATCTTAAGTACAGTTTTGGAGCAGGTGTATAACGGTGAGTAAGACGAGAGCAAGGTTAACTCAGGCTGACAATAGAATCATGCAATCAGATATCAGACCACAGTGAATGTATTAGCTGTTTAGAAGAAAATTGTAATATGCCATTGAAATGAGGTATTGTTGGCTTCTCTGTGTGCCACTGTCTTAAAATAAAGATTCTGTTTTATAACAATTGGTGGAACCAGAATGTGTTATGATAAGTGTGTTTAATAAGATCTGTTAATGTAATTGAGCATTAATTTCAAATTAATTGAACTATAATAACTTCAGGCATAGAAACAACCTGCTTGTTTCTGACAATGGTTTATTATACATTTTATGACACATTAGCATTTCCATGCTGAGGATATGAAGGTGGAGAAAACAGAGCATATGAATATAAAACACAACTTCACCCTGAGAGATATTTGGAGGGAATTAATACAGAAAATACCTATATTATTTTTCCTGAAAGTGGACACAATGTGTTGAGAAAGTTATTTACACAGAAATAATTGTAGCAATTCCACAAATTGTTCTACTTGGTAGAAAAATAAATTTAAGGTATTTTGTGCTCTTATTAAGGCTTTTTTATTACAATTATTCATTAAATAAACTCTTTTGTGTTTTGGAAGCTAAAACTAGAACAAAAGTGCAAGTGTAGCTTTTTTTTAAACAAAATTTCCTTTAACTGAATTTCCACTAATTAAAACTCCTCTGTAGCACTAAGATCCTCAGTGGGTGAATGCACTTCCTGCCTAGCCTGGGAACCTGAATTTGATCTTCAGAACCTAGATGGTGGAAGGGTAGAACTATCTCCCATAAATTGTCTTCTGACCTCTGTATGCACAGTGTAGCATGCAAACACACAATAAATAAATAAATGCAAATCCCCAAACAATTTAAAAATCACTTCATTTGGCTTGCTGTGATATCAATAGTTGCAAATATTTCCCAATAATAAAAAGACTGATCTCATCTCTCATCTGTATTTTCCATACAAAACCATGAGGTAGAGAAATAGTAGATAAAATGTGGAAAATCAAATGCAACTGTTAATTTGTGAATGTATGTGAAATAGTCAAAAACCAAAGAAAGAAGTCATAGCAAGTTTTCACATGAGAGAACCTATTTTCAGATATATTTTCAGTCTGAAGGGGAGGAGTTGGGACTGTTAACTCAAATTTTTATCAGGGCATGTATAACTCATATAAAAATTCTCATTTCAGGAATAGTCAAAATAGTCTCATAAAAGTTAACCCAGTGACCATCAAGCAGATAAAAACCATTCGTTATTTCAATTTATTTTAAGCTGGTATCAAAACTTGTTCAGAGTTTTACAAAGCAACAATTCAAACATGGTTGTGTTAAGTACAAGAAAGTAAATTCCTGTTGTTGACAATTTAGAAATCCTCATGATATTTTTTCTAACATTGTTTAAAAATTTAGGAATCATTATATAAGGATTGAAGTAGCAAAATAATTGGGAAATCTTGTAGATGACATCTAATAAAGCTATGGCTCTTTAGTATCGTAGACTTTGGAGCCCAGGTTAGAAAGGAAGTGTAAATAGCATCAGGGGAAGATGAGAAAGGAAGTAGAAAAATAAACAAGTCATGCAAGCCAATCACTGTATGTGCTCTCTTTGAAAAAGATGCTAGGTTTTCAATAAGTAGCTATTGTCCCACTTGGGAATGTTGCTGTTACTTTGTAGAACTGATGTGTACTTCTTTTCTTTTCCATCTCAGCCACAGTCTTCCTTCCTAGTCACTGCCTGCACTCCAAACTGTCACTTTAACTGACTACTTAAAGAAATAAGCACAATTTCCATTTTACAAAGTATGTTTTCATGAGAAACCCATACTGTCTACGGATTAAATTCTACATATTTAGATGGCTTCATTTAATTCTTTTTTTTTTTTTTTTTTTTTTTGGTTTTTCGAGACAGTTTTTCCCTGTAGTTTCTAGAGCCTGTCCTGGAACTAGCTCTTGTAGATCAGGCTGGCCTCGAACTCACAGAGATCCGCCTGCCTCTGCCTCCCGGGTGCTGGGGTTAAAGGCGTGCTCCACCACCGCCTGGCTTGTGCCACCACCGCCCTGCTGCTTCATTTAATTCTTATAATTTATGTCTAAAGGTCTTCTCAAAGAGTTGATGCCAATTCAGTTCCAGTTGTGAGTTCAAAATTGTTTCTCCTTGGAAAAGCTTTTATATTTGCATAATTACTAAAGATGGAGTATAATGGAGTAGATGCTATTTAAATAAAGATTACAAATTTTCCTATTAACAAAGTGGTGTCTTTCTTGAAAAGTGAGTGTGATAACCAAGAGTGACAAGAGATGGCACTTGGGCCATGCTCTCGGTTACACTGGCAATGAGGCGCTATTTGTGGGAAGAAGAGGAGCAGTGGAACCTGCGTATGAACTAAATATGGAAGGTTTTCAGAAACTCTTTAAGACAGAGGTTGCAGATGTGTTTCCTCTCCTTTAACTTCAAATACAGTTCTCTGTCTCCAACAGTGGATGTTTAAAGGAATATAGGCTATTCTGTCTCTGCTTTGCCTTTACATTGTAGAAGTTCAAGTAATAATAAGACATAAGAAATTAGTATTTTTGGTAATCTACTCTAACTGTGGCAACTATGTTCCCTTACACATAAGGGTTGGAGATCAGCCAATTTATAATAATATGGCTGTTTATTATAATTTTCTCAAACAATGAAGGTAAAATCACCAAAATTAATCATTTTTAATAAAATGATAAAACAGGTAAATATTGTCTTTAGTGTTGGTGTAAGTTCCCTATATATTACCATTTTGTGTTCAAAAGATTTATTTTTTAAATTCAAGAAACATATTTCACATCTATGTAATGGAGGTATAATTTTAAGTCAATGTGATAAAAAACAATCAATGTTAGTATCTATGTTTAAGATGCTATGCAAAATAATGTTGCATTTTACAATTAATTCCCTTTAAGATTTGGTGAAATGAAATGTAAAACAGAGTTTTCACAGGAAACTGTCTCTCTGGAGATATTTCTGATTATTCAATGACATATTAGTGGTAAATACAGCATATTACTCTTCATAGAGAAATATAAATCCAAGATTCTGAAATGGAAAAAATGAGTCATGAGAGGTAGATACCACAAAGAATGAGTTAAAGATGGTAGACTTTTAGTCCTTGTGATGATTGCTGACAGATAGATTTGGTTGGGGTTTATTTCCGAATAATAAATTACCACCGAATCTTCTTTCGCTGCTGCATCTTAGTTAGTGTCTCCCACTACTCTAGCTTTATCTAGCATCTATTGCTCCAATCTTGATCTCTTCTACTGTCCATTCCTTCTAAGCCTGCCTTGTCTGCTGCTGCAGCCCTGGAAAATCTCTCCCCGTACTCTAGCCTCAGTGTTTAGACTTGGATCCTTGAACATGATCAAAGATTCAGCCTTTCTAGGTTCAAATTTCCTCATCTACAAAGTAGAGAGACTCAGTGTGACTCCTAAGATCACATAAAAGAACAAGATAAGCAGGTTATATTTTTAAAGTACATATATGTATCAATAAATATGCATGTGCATGTATCAACAATTAATGAAAAATATGCCATAAATTTGAAAGAGAAAAAGTAAGTGTATATAGGAGGACTGGGATTAGGTGAGAAAGTAGGGGTGAAATAATTATATTATGATCTCAAAATGAGAGAAACAAGAAAAGTAAATCCACAACATGATAGCTAGGATGAAGTAGCACAATGCCTGGGACATGAACAGAAGAAAGTCTTCAAGGAAGACTTGGAATAAAGCAAATTCTGAAAACTTGCATTTCTTAAAAGTTACAGAAATTATACTTGCTGTGAGTTTAACCTGACTACAACAGAGGTTGACAGAATAGCTTTGAATGGGAGGCTTTTAGCAGTCTTGAGAGTGAATGTGTTCTGCTCAGTTTAGGGCATGATAACAGACACAACGAGATGAAGAAGGGAAAACAAACCTCTTGATACAAAATAAGTGTATCCAGCAGCCAAAGGTCTGGGCTGATGTCATTAAAGCATCATACTGGGAGTTGTACACAGGCCAGTTAAGTACCAAAACATTAACAGCAGGTGTTTATACACGCAGTTCCATTGTATACATATGTATATGTGTGTGTGCTATAAATCATGTAATATATATTAATATAATATATTAATACACCTTAAATGATTGTAATTATACACACACATGAATAACTTACTACAGCAGTACAAACATCTCAGATTTTCTCAGTGTGAAATACCTTTAATATAATTCAGTCACTTTGGTTTGAATATGTGATCTACAGGACAGCACAACTGGGTATAAAGGCACACATATCACACAAAAGGGAAGATACATTTTTATTTTTTTAACAAAAACTGGCCTTTATTGACAATTTGATGGAATGTTCCATTTGATTACCCCTGCATCACCTGTTTGTTACATGTAGAGAAGTTTCCAGAGAGACTATTGTTCATAAAACAGAAAGTGGACATCTCTGCTTTTGGTGAATCATGAAGGAGGTCAACATTGGACGTTAGATGACAATATTAGTAAAGGACAACTAGATTGGCATTTGCATCCAACTTAGAATTCTTCTATTTCTCCAATCTTGCAACTGTCTCCAGCTCTTCTTTTTTGGTTTGGTCAGTGAGTAATGCTCTTGCTGTGTTGCACCCGTCTTTTAGCATTATTTGTAGTGTACCAACATCTCGCCTTATGGCGAACAAAGAAGCAGGAGGTCCCAAATCTGTCCTAAATCAGAAGCTTTTATGTTACCTGCAACATAAATTGATAGGGAAGGAGGGTAATTGGAGATTAAGAACAAATATTCCCAGAAGGTTTTGGAACAGTGGATCTCTGGAGACAAAGATGCCTGGAAATGTCTTCGACTGAAAGCTTTGGAAACCATAAAGTTTTACTCTGGAGACTCAAAAATGAAGTCAGAGCATTTAGATCTGAAAGAATGTTAGTAAAGGCAATTTAAACTAGCACATATTTGGTTGTGGGGTAAGGCTGCACAGGGAGCTGCTTTCACCAGCAGAGATGGCTAGCTTTGTTTTTCCTCTTTGAGCCCACTATTTATTCCCCTCCCCTTCTGTCTTAGGAAGCTTCTTTGTATCGTAATAAGATTCAGTACCCCTAGATTCCAGTTGGGTTTACTTATACTAACCTCTGTCAAAATAAAACAATGACAAAATATAGAGAAGGAAGTTGATGTCCCTTTTCTGCAGTGTCAGCTATAGTTAGCTGTGACCCTCAACTCAAAACCCAACATTGCTGTCAAAGCAGCCCTCTTGCTCTCCAAATTTCACTAACTCTCTTCTTCAGTTTTTTCTGGATCTCCTGGCTTGAAGATACAGATTTGCAAATAGTCTTTTTATTAAACACTCCTTGATTTCTCCTAATTTGTATGCATTGTCTGTTTTCCTGCTAGGACAAAATGCAAGGACAAATTGCTGGAAGATCTATTATTGTACTTAGAAGCTCAAAGAAAAGAAAAAAAGCTATAGTGCTGTTTCTGTCTTGACCAATATTCTGTATCCTTATTACATTGGCTACTCTCATATAGTGACTAGACCTTAAGCAATACTCTACACACTTCCTAAAGCAGAAGCCAATTTTAAAGAGGTATAGGCTTATTGGAAAAGTATGTCCTATCATTTTAATTTGCTTTTTATTCATTTTTTTCCATGAACAGTGGCTAAGGTTTGACCACTAAATTGCAAGAAGTCATATGGTTCATCCATAGTAGGTCAAGAATAAAAGACAGTTGTGACAACTCACTAGACTGTTCGTGTGTGTGCGTGTGTGTGTGTGTGTGTGTGTGTGTGTGTGTGAGATGTTTACGTGGGTTTAGAGAGACCAGAAGAGTGTTGGGTTCCCTGGACCTTGAGTTATAGGAGTTAGGAATCCAATGTGGGTACTGGGAACTGAATGAAGATACTGCCTTTCCAGCCTCCTCTTGCATTTTTGTCCTTAGAATTAGGGATTGGGAGGAATGGAATCCATTTCTGATTCTCCTCAAAACATAGTAGTCAGTGTTTTCATCCCAGAGCCCACGGGAGACTGAGATGGGTTTGTTTAACCATCCTTTGCTTGGCCTATTGAATTTTTCCTTATCCTCAAGCATCCCATTATGTTTTGTTTTGCTGTATTTGTCTTTTGTTACTTTATAATTTTTTTCTCATTTTTTTTTATTAAAGATTTCCATCTCCTCCCCCTTCCCTCCCCTCCCTTCCACCCATACCGCCACTCCACCCCTCTCCAAGACAAAGAGCCATCAGGGTTCCCTTCACTATGTTAAGTTCAAGGTCCTCCCAGCTCCCCCTAAGTCCAGGAAGGTGAGCAACCAAACTGACAAGGCTCACAGTGAGCCCGTCCATGCTGTAGAGTTCATGTTCATTGCCATTGTCCTTGGTTTCTCAGTCCTCCTCCACCGTCAGCCACATTCAGAGAGTCCGGTTTGGTCCCCTGTTCCATCAGTCCCATTCCAACTGGATTTGGTGGTCTTCCGTTAGATCTGTCCCACCGTCTCAATGGGTAAACGTACTCCTCACGGTCCTGACTTCCTTGCTCATGATCTCCCTCCTTTTGCTCCTCATCGGGACCATGGGATCTCAGTCCGGTGCTCCTATGTGGGGCTCTGTCATTTTCTCCATCCAATGCCAGGTGAAGGTTCTATGGTGATATGCAAGATATTCATGAGTATGGCAATAGGATCTGTACATTTCTGGCACCCATTCTAGGGTTGGCAGAGACTTGACTCTAGAGGGGTTCCCAGGTGTCCAGGAAGGGAAGATACATTTTATCAGCACAATAATGTACATAATGCATCATATTAGATAGGAGAAAAAATAGACTCAAAGCCAAATAAAGTTTACGGTTTCTATAAGCAGCTCAAACATCAAGCAGAAAGACAGCATGATTTGGAAAGATGGGAGACTTTGGGAGCCATTATTTTGGGGCGAGAGTAAGTATTAAAATTCTAAGAAAAAAATCTACATTGACTTTGGTTTGCTTTGACTCCAGTTCCTGGTACAGAATGTGGTATAGACAGACCTTCAATAATATCTGAGGAATAAAAGGATGGATGAATGAGACAGTTTTAAGAAACATGGAAGTCTCTTTTCTGTCTTCCTCTCGGAGAGGCAGCTTCGCTTCTGCCTCTCTCCCCACTTCTCTGCTTCCCCTTCTCTCCCTCTCTCTCTCTCTCTCTCTCTCTCTCTCTCTCTCTCTCTCTCTCTCCCCCTCTCCCCGTTCCCCCTTCATAACTCCCCTGAATAAATATTCAACCTCAAAAAAAAAAAAAAAAAAGAAACATGGAATTTTACTGTCTGTATGTTACTAAAGTACCAAAAATGCAGTGTATTTTATTCTTTCATGATAATGCAAAATAAGAGTATAGCAAAACAGAGGTGAAGGATGAAGGATATTCCATTGATTTCCAACAACGTGATTTGTAATTATTTAAACCTATGGAATAAAGAAATGACTGTCAGCTACTTAGAAGCAAGGGCTATACATATTCTTATCTCTATAACCCAGTATTTATCATAATTCATAAGATATTCATGGGATATTAATAAGTATTTGGTAAGCTACTGAGAGTTTAGTATACAGCCTATCATCTAAACGCTTTGTATTT
This sequence comes from Arvicola amphibius, assembly GCF_903992535.2. NCBI lineage: Eukaryota > Metazoa > Chordata > Mammalia > Rodentia > Cricetidae > Arvicola > Arvicola amphibius. The sequence goes on from NC_052048.2 coordinate 173,115,773, forward strand.
TATTTATTTATTTATATTTTTTGGTCTTGGTTTTTGAGACAGAGTTTCTCTGGAGCTTGAAGCCTGTCCTGGAGACCAGGCTGGCCTCGAACTCCCAGAGATCTGCCTGTCTCTTCCTCCCAAGAGCTGGAATTTAAAGGCATGCACCACCACTGCCAAGCCATGTGTTTTTTTTTTTTAACAGTTTAGAGCAATATCTGAAAAGTTACCATGCAGACATAGTCACTAACACACCTTCCTCAACTGTAAATGGCTTATTATTTGGTTCACTTAATTGTGTTTATGTTTTACTGTGTTGCATTTTTTGTGTGTGAGAATATGTTCGCTTCGCTGCCAAAATTTTGCTCAACTACATTTACATGTGTATTGACAGATTAGAGTATTTCAGTGGCCTTATATTTTTGATGAACAGACATGAGAGGTTTTATTTGTAGTATCTGTGTATTTTAAAATATTTTGATTAGAAGATGCAAATTATTTCAGGCAAATGAATATAGAAAGATGAGATTTAAACCTTCGTAAAAGTGGTTCTGTAGAGTTTTCTTAAAATACAGAACCTAATACCTCACTACAGATTCTGATCTAGTTAATATAGAAAAGAGAAAATTAGAGTCCATTGTGTGGTTGCTATCTTTTATCTACCTATCCCAACCTGATTTTGACATGCTAGTTCCTATCACGGTGGAGTTAATTAGAATGAGGGAAAGCAACCTCCTTCATCAGCCCTTCCCCCCTTCCCCCCCCCCCCCAGCCTCTACTTAACCTGTGCCATTTCATCCTCAAGCCAGTGATAAAGGTGTAATCTCTTAATGTTTAATAATATTTATTTGTGGTCTCATAGTCTTTAAATACCGTAATTAACCCTTGTCAATTGTTAGTGAACCTCCTCAAAGGTATTGCTTCTGCCCCCGTTATCTTGTTGCCAAATTCATTTGAGAAGAATCCAGAGACTTTAAGCAAAGAAAATTTAAGGATTGCTTCAAAATGTAGAACCCATTGTAAATTGATAAAGGTCTAACTGAGAAATGCAGGCTAATACATATCCCTTTAACTCAATTGTATCCTCTGGTAATATAAAAATAAAATAAAAAGTAAAACAAACGTTCTCACAAACTATTAACTGTTTCTAGGATTGCTGCATGGTTAGTGAACAATCATTTTCAAAGGGGAACAAAGACTTAACAGACAGTTATACAAACCTACTTTTTTGAAAATACTGACTACAAACAAGGAGATCCACACTCAGGCCCACTGGGGCCGAGGAGAAAACATGAGTCCTCCTGTAACTATTATAGTGAGCAAATGTATGGTGGGGTATGGGAGAGAAAGAGAGAGAATGGTTCATGTGCTAAAAGGTGGGTAAGCTGAGGTCAAAGTGGTGAGGAGTGGGCTGAGGTGGGTGACTTGCTTGTCAGCTGGAGCCATGGTGTTTATCTGTCCTGGGTGGGTGCCAAGGCCCCTGTCTGCCCATGTCTGGGTATGTGGCCCTGCTGTAACAGGTCTTTGTTGATACCCTGGACTCCTGATACCAGCAAAGACAGAGAGGATAAGGCTGTACAAAGTTGGCCCCACCTCTCACTGACTGCAATACTAGGAAGAACTAGCTCTATCCCTAACTGGCTGCAGGACTTGAAGTGCCATAGAGCTGACCCTGTTCTTGGGGGTGTGAATGAGCTGGCCCTGAGGGCATGAGAGCAGGATAGTGGGTCCTACCCCCTCTCATCTGCCATGTGGAGGTGTGGGTGAGGGAATGATGTTCTCTGCCCCTTGCCACTTGTCACTGGTGACAAGCAAGAGAGCTGCCGCACCTCCTCACCAGCTGCAGCACTTGAGACAATGGGCCCTGTGCCTCACCTGCGCAGCACAGTAGAGCTGACCCTTGTAGATAGGTGTGTAGGTGACTTTCCCTGAGAACATGACCTCAGGAGATAGGGCTCCTTTCCTCATCTGCCATATGGTGGTGTGGGTGAGGGAACGATGCCCCCTCCACCACTTCTTGTCACCTGTGATGGCTGAAAGAGCTGGCTCTGGGGTCATGAGAACAGGAGAGCTGTCTGTGCCGCTCACCAGCTGCAGCACTCTAGAGAGTAGGCCCTGTACCTCGCTTGAGCATCACAGTAGATCTGATCCTGTGGGAGGGGGCATAGGTTGAGCAGGCACCGAGGGCATGAGCATGGGAAAACGGGCGCCACCGCCACCACTTGTAGTTCATGTGGTGGTGTGAGGGAGGGAGACATGCCCCACCTTGCCCCTGGCCAACTGCCTCAGACAAGGGAGCGGGAGCTGCAGCTCTTAGGAAAGCAAGTCCTGCACCTTGCCAGGGCAGCACGGGAGAGCTGACCCTGCCGATGGGGGCACCAGTGAGCAGACCGCAAGAACATGAGCATGAGCTACACAGTAGAGCTGGCCCCTGAGTTCTCGGAGTGGGTGTGTGTGAGCTGGTCCTGAGGGCTCAAAAGCAGAAGAACTAGATCCACCTTTTGCCCCTTGCTGCATAGGGTGCACTAACTAGGGCAGCATTGGAGAGCTCACACTGGTGATGAGGATGGGGGAGAGCTGGCCAACTGACTAAACCCTACACCTACCCAGTCCTTGAGCCAGGGCTATGAGTTGCCCCACCCCAACATCCACTCCATCTATGTTCTGCTGAATGGAGCACATGAAGGTGCAGGTCCTGCACTTCTAAAGCTGCAGGATCTCCAGGACACAGGACAACAACAGGATATCCAAAAGGAGAACCAGTGAGGGCCCAGTATCGATGGTGTAGCAGAACCAGACCAATGACTCTTCGCAATGAACACTTCCAAGTAAACATATAGGGACTAACGAGGATGTTGCATGACTCAGTGTGTCAAACTAAAGCTTCCATGATGAGATTCTCCTTTCTTTTTCTATCAAATTTTATTTTATTTTATTTTTGGGGTAGAGGTTGCAAGGGCAGAAGGCAGATGTGATGGGACAAGGGAGATAAATGCCATCAAGATGCACAATATGAAAGACGCAAGGAATTAATGAATAAATAAGCAAATAAATAAATATTAAAAAAGAAAAGAAAAATACTGACTGCAGCTAATGTGCAGCCACTTTTTTTTTAGTTTTTAGACCTCATGATGAATCAGATAGCAAGAACAACTATTATTTGTAATTTGATTGCTAACTACGTGATTTAGAAGAAAGTAGAAAATGTAATTTATGAAAAATAAAGATGTTCATTTTTAAAGATGTTCACCACATCAAGTACACATGTAGTCACATGTAGTCAAATTAGAAACAGGGCTAGACATTTTACATAAAATATTTAAAATACGACTATGGAAGTTTTTGATGTTATTACACTTGAGATTATACTCTTAACTATAGTTCTAAATATTGAAAAGACACTGTCTTAATCTAGGAAAAGATGGACATGATAACCCAGTGCCAAGGATAAAGCCAGATATGTAGTAATCAATATCTTTATTTATTTATTTATTTATTTATTTATTTATTTATTTATTATGTATACAACATTCTGTTTACATGTATGCCTGCAGGCCAGAGGAGGGCACCAGACCCCATTACAGATGGTGGTGAGCCACCATGTGGTTGCTGGGAATTGAACTCAGGACCTTTGGAAGAGCAGGCAATGCTCTTAACCTCTGAGCCATCTCTCCAGCCCAGTAATCAGTATCTTATGTTGAATAATTACTCCTTTCCAAGGTAGTCATTGAGGCAGATACTGTGGACATGGGAAATCCAAGTTTTATTTTCTTTGTGTTGTAGCCTATCTCCTTCTCCTCTTGGATCTTTAATTTTTACTAATGAATAAAAAATGAAGAAGTCTCATACAACCACAATGCCGGTGCTAACATTTGATTAATTTTATTTGGGGTCAGCATTTAATGATGAATAAGTGACACTTCTTCTGCAATGCAGATAAGAGCATGTCTTTAGTAAGAGAATGGAGGAATGGGGAAACAAAAGAGGTGTGGGTAGGAAAGGCCGATCGGGGGAAAGAAAGATAGAAGATGAATATGTGTGTGTGTGTGTGTGTGTGTGTGTGTGTATTACCATATATATTTACATATTTATTTAACAAGTAAGCAGCAAGGCTTTACATAATCTACCATGTTAAAATCAATTCATTTTATTATTCCAGGTTCCTCATCCCTAACGTTATTGAGAACCCAAGATATAATAGATATAATTTAATCTTTGTTTCTCTAAAACTGAAAGCATTTGTTCATGATTAATAAATTATTCTGCTATGATTTTGTTCAGAATAACATTCTTAATTAACGTAGTCCACAGATTGTTTATGAGGTAGTTTGTGGGCTTTTGACAAGATGCCCTTGTGTTTTTAATTTTTCTTTCTTTTAGTGAGCAGAAAAGTTGGAGAGGGGTACTGATGAAACATTGTTTCTCTAATCACTAATGTTCCACTTCCAGCCTTGTCTTGATTACAGAGGACATCAACATCATTCTGAGCTGAGAGGATGCTTTAGGAAAGAAGATTCTAATTGGTGCAGGTATAACAGTGTGTTTTGTGTGGCTCTTTCAATCAAGAATCACCATCCTGAATAAAATATCAGAGATACATTGTTTCTTTACCATAGCCATAACAAGTTATGGCTGAGGGAGGGAGGGAGGTAGGGAAGAAGAAGAAGAAGAAGAAGAAGAAGAAGAAGAAGAAGAAGAAGAAGAAGAAGAAGAAGAAGAAGAAGAAGAAGAAGAAGAAGAAGAGAGAGAGAGAGAGAGAGAGAGAGACAGAGACAGAGAGAGACACACACAGAGAGAGAGAGAGAGAGAGAGAGAGAGAGAGAGAGAGAGAGAGAGAGAGAGAGAGACTGCTTGTTTCTCGGCAGCCCAGATCCAAAATAATTACACAGAAACTAAATTATTACAACATTGCTTGACTTATTAGCTCACACTTCTTATTGACTATCCATTATATCTTAAATTAACCCATTTATATTATTTTATATTTTACCATGAGGCTTGTGGTTTACCGGCAAGGTTCAGGCTGGTGGCTCACATCTTTCTCCTCTAGCGGCAACATGGCAACTCTCTGACTCTATACTCTCTCCACACCTCTGTTTGGATTTTCTGCCTGGCTTTACTCGGTTAAGCCACGGGCTGAAAGCAGCTTCTTTATTAACCACTGGCAATAAAGCATAATCACAGCATACAGAGGGGAAACCACATCAGAGAGAGAGAGAGGAGAGAATATAGAAACAACATCTCTACCTAGCAGGCAATTGAGGGTCAAAGCTCTTTCATACCTTGTTTCCAATTTTATTGCTTTTGAAGGCACAGCTTGACATAATACACAATTTTCACTCTGCACATCTTGCTCAGATTTTCCTAAGCAAGAATATCTGTAAGGGAATAGTGAATGTTTCTGCTGCATCTTTCTCCTCTTATCCTATTTAAATGCTGCTGCTTGTGAGGTATAGCCTGTTGTGCTACGGCTCACATAGATCATTCTCTCCATTCATAGCATCCAAATATTATCAGAAGAAGTGGAAAGGTTATTATACCGCGGTAGATGAAATTATGTTCCAGGAAACTTTTCATTCTCATTATATTGTTTCTCCTATACACCTGGTTGAGCATAAAGTCAGCTTTACCTCATCAGTTTTACTAGGTCTTAAAATACCATGAATTCTCATAAAATATGTGTAAATTAAATTATACACAAGCATCATTTAAAGCTGTCAGCTTTCCACTGTGTTTTACTAATGTTCTAAGGTAAGGAATGTCTATTTACACAGATGTGCAGAATGCAGATGCCTAGGAGGACATCTTTTGATGAGATCCTCACCATATCAAAGCTGTTTCCTTTAAGTAGTTAACACATGTTACTATATCCTTAGCCCCAGACTATGTTATACTAGTTTAGCAGGACTGGACAGTACAATGTTATTCTTTTTTCACTGCCTATATCAAAACCAACACCATACTTGAGTTATTTCAGAAAAAAGACCTATTCAGAAAGCCAGCTCTATATTTTCATGCAACTTAAAAGATCGTGTATCTTTGGGCTCATTGCATTACTGGGTTAAAGAATCAGAATGTATATAAAAACTTAGTGAGTTTTACTTGCAGTTTCAGTGAACAGTCATGGGTCATTTCTGACTTTGTTGGGATTCAAGTATATCTTTGTCAGTGTTCTGTTGCTATGAAGAGGAACCAGGCCCATGATAACTCTTATAAAGGCAAACATTTAATTGGGCCTGCCATACAAGGTCAGAAGTTTAGTCTATTATCAGCATGGTCGGGAGCATGTCAGTAAACAGGCAGACATGGTGCTGAAGAAGGAGCTGAGAGTTCTGCATCCAAATGCTCAGGCGGTAGAAAGAGAGAGACACTGGACCTGGCTTGAGCATTTGAAACCCAAAAGCCCACTCCTACTTTCTCCAACAAGGCCACAACTACGCAAACAAGACCGGACCTCCGAATAGTATTGAACTTTCAAGAATATGAGCTGGTGGGGGCCATTCCTATTCAAACCACCTCAGAGTATAACCATTGGAAGGCTCTCTTGTGATTTTATTGTTCTCTCTGAATACATCAGTGAAGATAGATGAACTGCTGTTATAACACGTGTGAGTTTCAAAATAGTCTTTATCTTCTATCACAGGAAGATTCATTTAGCGTACATACATCACACCCAAACAAAACAGTAAGTTGGAATTATATTAAATAGAAATTAAAATGTTTTGAGGACACATATAACTGCTATCAAGACACAATGTCTAGTTACAACAAGCCAAATCCCAAGCTTCTCTCTATGAGTAAGAACATTTCCCTTATAAGCTAACCTAGAAATTTAATATATGAAGAAGGTAGCTGTTAAAATAATCAATAGAACTATTTTTAATGAGCCAGTGAAAGTATTTAAGGATGTCAATTAAAATGGGAAATTTTAATGCACAAATTCTCCAACTATGGCTGAAATCCAAATTAACACAGAATTACAAAATACTAAATAGCATTTGCCGATGTATCATGAGGGACATATTTCCCCCAGCTACGCTTGCTGCCTCTGCAGGATGAATAGTCAATAATCATTATTTGGTATCACATATTTTATGGAAACTGTCAGAACATGCAATTAGTCAGGAATGATGAAATGGTAATAAAAGAGTTAGGAAAAATGCACTGGCTGTGTAAGTCATCAGTGTGTGTCACATACAGTTTGAAAAATGTTTTCTAGCCTACTGGTTATTAAATGATGTCCTGGTTGGTAGGAACAGATGACCTTTGGTTTAAGGGCTTTAAACTGTATAATGCTCACTTTAAAATGGACCACATTTGTCTAATTATCTTAGCTCTCAGTATACCATAAGCCGCTCTAGAACTCAGTATGGAAATATACTCTAGATTTAGCACCACTGTCTGAAAACATTCACTGTAGAAAGCCATACAAAAGCCTCAGCTATAGACTGATTTCACAGCATAGATGCCTTGCACAGTAGGACTGCAGAGACATGGCACCGTTTGTGAGAGCTGAGCTGAGATCACCGCTGATGACAGACCTGACTGTGACATGTTAGATTTAGATGAAAAGCTGACCTCTTAGCACATTGCTGAAGTACTCAAAAATGATATAAATGGTCTTAGGTAAAGTTGGTCTTTTAAATTTTCCTGCAAATTAACCCGTGGACAACAAGCAGAGATGACGTAGAACATCACTGTAAATACTTTCATATGTTTCTATTTAGATAAGCCATAGGTACAGAGATAAAGAGCTATAATTTGGATTGTGTATTTTGAAAAAAAACGGGATACTGTAATTCACATTGAAAAACGCTCAAGCTTAAAGGGTGTAACAAACTGAAATCATTAGTAAGAAGTGATGATCTGCTATGCTCCATTTCACCTTTGACTGTTGAAATCACACCCTAGTGATAACCATATTATAGTGATGGATGGAATGTTTGGGAAATCTCTGTGGTCCAGACTGGGAAGCAAAAAGAATATTTCACAGGTGTGTAACCAGAGAAGAATAGCTTAACATAATATCTCTCATTCTCATAATTCACATTACAGAAGATGGGATCTCCTCGTTTGTGAATCCTTGAAGGTGGTGACGTCTGACATGCATCTGAAATGCGAGACTGAATTTAATATCCATAATGAAGTGTCAACATCCGCGCTTCGCTCTCATACTTGGCAACATTACACGGGCATTACAGACTCGCTGTTGTGCAGCAGATTTTTAAACGAGCATATTTCAAAGCTCCCTGTAAAGTAATGAATTAGAAATTGGCTTTGAATTCAGCTTGGTTGGCAGCTCTTATTTGGTAGATAGAGCTCATGAGACAGTAGTTTGCAGTCACACAATAGAAATTTATAACATTACATGATGGTATTGAAAATACTTCTTAGGTATTACATTTGAACTTTTTTTTTGAGGATTTACTTTCATATTTCCTATGTGAGGCTGAAGCCTTATATACCACTATCGTGTAGAATGTAGAATAAAGTTAAAGTAGTGTTGACCTCATCCAAAGGGATTTATTACCTGAAACACCAGCAGGATCTCGTACCAAGTCTTAGTTTATAATGGATTCCCATGGCATGGATCTCAAGGATAGAATTGCAGTTCACTTCCAGGGCTAAAAGACAAAGATAAGAAATTGGATCCTAATGAGAAACAGTCATGTTTAGCATCAGTTTCTACTTATGCACAGATGTATTTTAGGAAAGTTGGCTGAATTAAGCAATCTGAGCACATTGCAGATACTTAGGGAATTTATGCTGTACATTAAAATGCCATGAGGTGTATCATACCATTCCACTGTTTTGATTTTCCTTCCAAGAGCAGCAAGGCATGGTCATAAGGTATTTTTACTTTTCCCCCTGCACAGTCTCTAAAGCATAGCTTTCTACCTCTCAAACGCATAATTTCCACATTTCTCTTTTCATTTTTGTTTGTATATTTCATTTTACCTTTAGTCTCCAATACCTTGTCTTCCATTCCTTTGGTGGTAAAGTGTTTCTCCTGATGATATTACCTGATGCCACTTTACTAAGAAATTATGGCATATTTTCATTATTCCTTAATCCTGTCTTCTTAGTTGAGGTATAATAACCAGTTTTATTTTCAAAACAAAAATTCATTGGAAGATATGCGGTTTTGCCAGGTGTATCAGGTTTTGTTTGGTGCCAGCGCATTACCACTGTATTTTGCTTTCCTCCTTTAGTAGAATTCACTTGATACTGCCTTTCAAATTTATTTTAGAAACTGAATTCCATTTTTTCCTTTGGAAATTCATAAGTATTCATTATTTTAGTTATTTAATATACCTTCTCCAATTTTTACATTGTCTTTGTTTTAGCCAAGGCATCAGAATTTATCCAAATGTCCAGTTTTTCAATCATTCTTTTTTCCTTCTTTTCTTTTAGATTTCATTTTGCATTCCATCCACTATGCTCTCCTGACTCCTCTCCTGCTGCCCTCGTCCTATCCCCTAGTCCACCCTCCATGCACTCCTCCCAGTGGGCAAGGGCTCCCATGGGAAGTCAACAAAGTCTGACACATTAAGTTGGGGCAGGACCAAGACCCTTCACTCTGCATTAAGGGCGAGTATGGCATCCCACCATAGGAAATGGACTCCAGTAAGCTAGTTCATGGACCAGGGATGGATCCTGGTCCTACTTCCAAGTGCCTCAGATAGCCCAACCTTCAATATTATCTCCCACACAAGAAGAGTCTAATTCAGTCACATGGAGGCACCTCAGCTGGTGGTCTCGAGTTCCTGAGTTATACGAGCTTGGATCAGCTGTCTCTGTAAATTTCTTTATCATGATCTTGACCTCCCTTGCTCATATATTCCCTCCTCCCTCTTCTCAATTGGATTCTTTGAGTTCCACATGGGGCTTGGTTGCGAATCTCTGAATCTGGTTCTGTCAGTTGCTGGATAAAGACTCTATGATGATAGTTGGGGTATTCACCAATCTGGTTACAGGGGAAGGCCAGCTCAGGCTCCCTTTCCACTATTGCTAGGACTCTTAGCTGTGGGTCACTGTTGTGGATTTTCTAGAGTTTCGCTAGCACCAGGTTTCTCCCCAGCCCCATAGTGGCTCTTGCTATCAAGATCTCCTTTTCATTGCTCTCCCACTCCATCCCTCCCACCTTGACTATCCTGTTCTCTCATGGTTTCATCTCCTCATCTCTCATCCCCTCCCCTTTACTGCCCTCCTTTCCCCAAGTTTACACAGAAGATCTCATCTAACTCCTTTTCACTGGGCAATCTATATTTCTGTCTTAGGATCTTTATTGTTACCTAGCTCCTCTGGAACTGTGGATTATAGTCTGGCTATTCTTTGCCTTATATCTAATATCCACGTATAAGTGAGTGCATAGCATGTTTGTTTTTCTGAATCTGGGTAACCTCACTCTGGACTTTTTTTTCTAGTTCCATTCATTTGCCTGAAATTTTCATGATGCCATTGTTTTTAAAGCAAGTAATACTCCATTGTGCAAATGTACCACATTTTCTTTATCCATTTGAAGGGCCTCTAGGTTGTTTCCAGGATCTGGTTATTATGAATTATGTTACTATGAACATAGTTGAGTCAGTGTCCTTGTGATATGAATGAGTATCTTTTGGGTATATGCCCAAGAATGGTATTGTTGGGTCCTGACGTAGATTGATTCCCAATTTTCTGAGAAACCACCATACAGATTTCCAAAGTAGTTGTACAAGTTTGCATTCCCACCAGCAGTGAGGGAGTGCTCTCCTGACTCCACATTGTCTCCAACATAAGCTGTCCTCAGTACTTTTGATCTTAGCCATTCTGAGTGCTGTACGATGATAGAGCCATTTTGATTTGCTTTTCCCTGATGATTAAGGATGTTGAGCAATTCTTTAAATGTCTTCAGGCCATTTGAAATTCTTCTGCTGAGAAATCTCTCTTTATCTATGAACACCACTTATAAATTGGATTATTTTGTATTTTGATGTCTATTTTATTAAGTTATTTATATATTTTGTATATCAGCCCTCTGTCAGACATGGAATTGGTAAAGATCATGTCCCATTCTCTTAGCTCTCAGTTTGTCTTATTTACTGTGTCCTTTGTCTTACAGAAAAAGCTTTTTAGTTCCTGGAGGTCCCATTTATTGACTGTTGCTTTCAGTATCTGTGATACTGGTGTTATATTTAGGAAGTAGTTTCCTGTGCCAATGCTATTTCCTACTTTCTCTTCTACCTGGTCAATGACTTTATGTTGAGGACCTTGAACAATTTGGACTTGACTTTTACGCATGGTGATAGATATGGATCTATTTTTAATCTTGATATCCAGTTATGCCAGCATCATTTGTTAAAGATGCTTTCTTTTTTCCATTGTACCATTTTGTCTTATTTGTCAAAAATCAAATATTCGTAGATGTGTGTATTAGTGTCTGGCTCCTTGGTGCAATTCTATTGGTCCACATGTCTGTTTTTATGCTAATACCAAACTCTTTTTATTACTATAACTCTAAAGTAGAGTTTGAAGTCAGGAATGGAGATGCCTCTGGAAGTTCCTATATTTTACAGGATCATTTTAGCTATTGTGGGTTTTTTGTCTTTTCATATGAAGTTGAGTATTTTTCTTTCAAATTTTGTGAAGATTGTATTGATATTTTGATGGAGATTGCATTGAATCTGTAGATTGCTTTTGGTATGATTTTCATTTTTATTATGTTAATCTTACCTATCTAAGAACATAGGAGAGCTTTACATTTTCTGTATCATCTTCAATTTCTTTCTTTAGTTCTTGTTGTGCAGGTCTTTTACTTGTTTGGTTAAAGTTATCCCAAGATATTTTATATTTGTGGCTATTATAAAGGTTGATATTTCTCTGATTTTCCTCTCAGTCCATTTGCCATTTGTATACAGGAGAGCTAATGATATTTTTGAGTTAGTCTTGCATCTCATCACATTTCTGAAAATGTTTATCAGCTGCAGGAGTTCCACGTCACTTATGATGTATACTATCCTATCATCTATGAATAGTGATAGTTTGCTTTCTTCCTTTCCAATTTATATCCCTTTGGTATCCTTTTGTTGTCTTATTGCTTGAGCTATAACTTGAACTTTAAGTTCTATATATAGTAAATAGAGAGACTAAATAATTCTTTTAACAAATTATGTGTAATATTTTTGTTTTGCCTGTATGAGAGTCCATGAATCATTTCCTGAAGTGCCTATAGAGGTCAGAAGAGGGTATCAGGTACCTTGGAACTGGACTTATAGACAGTTTTGAGCTCCCATGTATGTGCTGAGAACTGAAACTGAGTCTACTGTAAGGTCAGCCAGTGCTGACTGCTGAGTCATTTTTTTTCTCACTGTGTAGCCCTGGTTTTCCTGGAACTCACTTTGGCCTCAAGCTCACAGAGAACCACCTACCTCTGCTTCCCAAGTGCTGAGATTAAAGGTATGCACCAGTACCACCAAGCTCAACCTGCTTTTATAATCAATGTCCTAAACTATTTTGTGTAGTTCTAAGTTTTTTTAGGAAAAGAGGTTTATTTTTTATCACACATCTTGAGAGGTTGAAGGTTCAAGACAGCAGAGAGAGCTACATCTGGAGAGATCTCCACATATCACCCTAATATCATGAATGGAAACTAAGACATAAAGTTGTATGAAAACAGAAAGTAGTACTTAAGAAGAGGGTTACAGGAGAGGCTTCAGGCTCTCTAGAACTTCCCTCCATCCTGTTCCAGGAGCTAAAGATACAAAAAATTAGAATTATTTTTTTTCAAGGGTTTTTGTTAGTGGCTTAATCACCTCTCACTAGGCCACCCTCTTGAAGGGGCCTTGCTAGAAACCATACCAGCAATACCATAGACTATTGGGAGCCAAGCCATAGCCGCTATCTTTATCAAGATTGTTATATCCTAGGGAGAAAGTAAATGCATCTTGAAACTAGTTGATTAAGGGTTTCTCATTAGTCATACCATTGCTTCTTTAACCATAACAGAATGGGAATGGAATGTTGTTCACAGACTCTCCAGAGAAGTTGTAAGTTTATCATGGCTTCTCTACTGGGACAAAACCAACATATCAAGTGATAACTCATACAAGTCTATCTCGATGAGTAAAATGAGTTCATTGGGTCTTATGTAAATTGTTGTGGATTTCCCTTAGACACCTGCATGTTCTGAGTGACCAATTTATACCTTAATTTAAACTCTCAATTTACATGGCTTCTAGTCTACAATAGAATCGACCAGGCCATGAGAAAGTTTCATAATTCTGGATGCTCCATGTTGCCCTTTTAGAGAACTCTGATGTTCTCAGCAAACCCTAATCAACCTTGGGAAGGAAGACTTGATTTGATCAAGTCTTGGAGGCAGAATAGCTAAATGGCAGCATGTTGAAAGATGGACTTACTCTACATACAACTTATCTTATTTGTCTCAGTACAAACAGTGACATCTGTGAGAGCTATGTCATGTACTCTCTATTTCCCTGTATCTTTCTATTTCACTCCCTCTCTCTTTCCCACATCATTTTTCTCTTCCCTTTTCTTTTACCTTTTCCAATGCTGTGATTTGAATCTATTGATTTTATTCTTTTAATAGATTCCACCAGCCATTGAGATATTATAAATCAATGATTTAGATAGGAATTATTCATGAATTCATGATTTCAGTACTGTTTGATTTAACTGTAAGGAATTCATACTATTTTTATCGAAATATTTGATGGAGGAGTGTCATTTGTCTATGTGTTACTTTCATTGGTTAATAAAAAAACTGCCTTGGGCCTTTAATAGAACAGAAAATTAGGTAGGCAGAGTAGACAGAACAGAATTGTGGGAGAAAGAAAGCAGAGTCAGGCAGATGCCTCAGGTAGATGCCTCAGGCAGATGCCATGCTTCTCCTCTCCCAGATGCAGGTTATAAGATCTCTCCTGGTAAGCGACCCCTTGTGGTGCTATACAGATTGCTAACTATGGGTTAAAGCAAGGTGTGAGAATTAGCCATTAAGAGGCTAAAACTAATGGGCCAGGCAGTGTTTAAAAAAATACAGTTTCCATGTAATTATTTCGGGACATAAGCTAGCCAGGCGGGAACACAGCCCATTGCTCCTTCTACAGAGTGGCTCTCAACGTGGGGCTAAATCCACTTAAAAATCTGAGAGGGCTTTAAAAAAGGGGAGCGAGAGTTTAACACAGCTTTTTGCTGTTTGCTAGGACGTACCGTAGAGAGATTTCCTGTTTCAGCAATAAGGGCAGAAAAAAAGCTGAGTTATTTTAATACGTGGCTTCCTGGGTCCTGCCGCTGGTGCAAACTCTGGCTATGGAACATTTCTGGGCCCATTCAGGGTCAGGAACAAAGTAGCTGAGACCATGCCTGTGACTCAGCTCTTCCTGCCTGGGTATATCACGGGATCAGGTCTAAAAAGTGGCAGTTTTAAAATACCAGTTTCTGGGCTGTGCTGCTATCGCGATATCTGTCTGGCCCCTGCCGGAGACAGAGCCTTTAAATGGAGCATTTGGAGTAAAGTGCTACGATTTGTTTGATGGCAACTAGACTCACTGTGTGCCTGAAAGGGGAGCACTACACGCGGCTCAGAGGCACAAAGCTCCATGTTAGCTATGCCATTAACATGGCTCAGAGGCACAAGCGGAGAGGCTCCGCCATGCTGAACTGTGCTGGTCTCAGGCAGAAACTGTCATAATTATCATAATAACAACGCACTTGAGGTTTAGACTGGGCAGTAAACAGGCAGTACCATATTACAACTATGTGGCACAAGCTAAAGTTTTTAAGAAGCGCTCAACATTTTAAAAAATGCTCCTAGACAGTAAAAAAATTACAGATTCACAAGAGGACAGATTCAGACATAAAAGACCTTTAAATGGGTCACAATGTTGGATAAATATACGTAGGCTTGAGAGAGAAAAAAATATAAAAAATAAAGTTAATGCCTTAAAAAAGGGTAAAGTCTTTATAGAGACAAAATAAACAAAAATAAGCCATGTAAAAATAAAAAAAATCACAAAAAGTCTGGATTCTTTATATTATTATGTTTTCTTTAAATTTTTTGACTGTAAAGGAGCTAAGTACAGAGAGACATTTCATTATATGGGCTGCCAAGCTAGACCAAAATGGATATCATAAGGGTATGACTTCAAAATTTGGATCTAAGGATATCATGCTTTGAAAAAGAGTTTCTTCTTTTGTTTTCACAGAAGATGAGACCCTGTGGATTGCTCCTTTCCCAATATGGTATGATAGACCACATCCTCCAAAAAGGTTGCTTATAAACATCCTCAAAATATTACTTCACTCAACTGCCAACTGAGATAAACCTGACACACAGGTTACACCATTAAAGATATAAATAACAGTGCCCCTAAACAGCAGGAAGAGTTTGGAGAGAAATGACTACATCAGTATTCCCAAATATTGTTTATAAATGCTCTTTTATATTTAAATGGGGATATGATATATATATATATGAATAATTTGCATTGGTATAGATTTTAAGGTCAATTTCGTTATATGTATATATATTTCTGATCTTTATTAAGGTATTGTGATTGAGTAGCTCATTTAAAAATGTATGTAAAAAAAAAACTTATGGTTTTTCATGACAATGAGACACGTCCACTCTTGGCAACATCAATCTACTTCAAGAGAAAGATGGGCATCAAAGAGGCTCCTTATGGATTTGGTTAGCTATTTGGGCAAGAAACTGCTCTTGCCTGGACTGTTGCATAAACTGGACACAAAGAACCCACAGAGAGAGGACTGCTGAACTTGCCTGAAGGTGAGATGGTCTTTTGGGGTTCCTGACTCATGAGAGAGTCTATGAGACATTCTGCAGGGTGCAGCGGAAAATGACTAAACTTTCTTTGAAATTTCCTGCTTCATGGAAATATCTGTTGGATACTTATGGGCCTGTAGGCCAAAGATGGATGCCCCAACTGTACCAAAGAACTTTGGGTGACTGTCCAGGTAGGAAGATGTCTCTGTCATTTCTGGAGTTTGGAGGTTGCTTATTTCTTGTTTGCTTAGGTAATATTATATCCTTCTGGAGTCTTTGATGGAGTTGAAAAATGGTTAGTTATAGTTATAGAATCCTTAGTTATGGTAAAAGATAAAATAGATATAAATATTATAATTACAATTCTTACTTGGTAACTGTTTTGTTATATATAATTTTACTATGTTAAAGTTAAAGCCTTTCTTTTTTGTTTAAACAGAAAAAGGGAAAATGATGGAGGAGTGTCATTTGTCTATGTGTTACTTTCATTGGTTAATAAAAAACTGCCTTGGCCCTTTAATAGGACAGAAAATTAGGTAGGCAGAGTAGACAGAACAGAATTGTGGGAGAAAGAAAGCAGAGTCAGGCAGATGCCTCAGGCAGATGCCATGCTTCTCCTCTCCGAGACAGACACAGGTTAAGATCTCTCCTGGTAAGCCACCCCTCGTGGTGCTACACAGATTGCTAACTATGGGTTAAAGCAAGGTGTGAGAATTAGCCAATAAAAGGCTAAAACTAATGGGCCAGGCAGTGTTTAAAAAATACAGTTTCCATGTAATTATTTTGGGACATAAGCTAGCCAGGCGGTCGGGGACAGGGCAGTGGGAATACAGCCCTCTGCTCCTTCTACAAATATTTAGATCTTGTTTCATTTGACAATATTATACACATATTTATTCTCTGTATTATTTTGGCGTTACCTCTTTTTCCCATAATCATTGTTTACTCATTGGGAAATACCCATTTTTTTTATCTTATGCTTGAATTACATAATTATTTTTTAACTAGTTTCCAATTTTCTAGATTTGTTCCATTTCAGTTATTCTATGCACAGCTAGAATATTACTCTTCATAAGCAACCTTTTATTTATATTTATGTCCTGTTCATATTGCCTACCATTAGTAATCTCCTTTGAGGTATGTCATATTCCTAACAAATTTCTGCCTGTGTACTAGGCAATTTGTGTACTAGAAATTTGTCATCAATGAGTATCTTCTTTTGGAGCTGGTGGCCCATGAGATTCCATAGACTCCTGAAACATTGCAGCCTAATGTCACTGCTCTTTGTCATTCCCAAGAGCTTCACAGGAAGATCCTTCTGCTGAAGAAACCACATATTCAAGTTATAGAATGCAGTAAAATATAGAATATGTTCTTGACTAGAAGCTCCATCCCTACTGGCTAGGTTTCCTCATTCTGAAAAGTTTAGGTAAGTTATCAGATTAGCAACAATATCGTCAATTAGACCCAGCTACAGAACTTGCAAGTTGCAGTCATTACTGGCATGGTGAGACATGCCCACTTGTTCATTAGTGGCATGAACATGATGGGAGTAGCTAATACTTTCTTTTTTTTTTCTTTTTTTTTTCCTCATGGTTTATTTTTTTATATTTAAAAAATTTCCATCTCCTTCCCTTCTCCTCCCCCTCCCTCCCCTCCTCCTCCCCCTTCCCTCCCCTCCTTCTCCCCCTTCCCTCCCCTCCTTCTCCCCCTTCCCTCCCCTCCCCTCCACCCATACCTCCCCTCCCTCCCTCTCAAGGCCAAGGAGCCATCAGGGTTCCCCACTCTATGCTAAGACCAAGGTCCTCCCAACTCCCCCCCAGGTCCAGGAAGGTGATCGACCAAGCTGAGAAGGCTCCCACAGAGCCTGTCCATGCAGAAGAATCAGAGCCCAGAGCCATTGTCCTTTGCTTCTCAGTCAGCCCCCGCTGTTGGCCACATTCAGAGAGATGGGTTTGGTCGCATGATCCATCAGTCCCATTCCAACTGGAGTTGGTGATCTCCCATTAGTTCTGTCCCACCGTCTCCATGAGTGAATGCACCCCTCTCGTTCTTGACTTTCTCCCTCATGTTCTCGCTCCTTCTGCTCCTCATCAGGACCTTGGGAGCTCAGTCTAGTGCTCCAATGTGGGGCTCAGTCACCTTCCCCATCTGTCGCCAGCTGGAGGTTCGCTCACGGTCCTGACTTTCTTTCTCATGTTCTCTCTCCTTCTGCTCCTCATCAGGACCTTGGGAGCTCAGTCCGGTGCTCCAATGTGGGGCTCTGTCATTTTCTTCATCTATCGTCAGGTGGAGGTTCTAAGGTGATATGCAAGAAATTCATCAGTATGGCTATAGGAACTGGCCTTTTCAGGCTCCCTCTCCTCAGCTGCCCAAGGAACTAACTGGGGGCGTCTCCCTGGAAACCTGGGAACCCCTCTAGGGTCAAGTCTCTTGACAACCCTCAGGTAGCTCCTTAAATTAAGATATATGCTTCCCTGCTCCCATATCCACCCTTCCTATATCCCAAGCACCCCATTCCTCCGAGCTCCCCCCGTTCTCCCCTTCACACTTTTCTCTCCCCAACTTCCCTTGGCCCAGTCTTGCCCAACCCTCAAGTTCCCAATTTTGCCTGGCGATCGTGTCTACTTCCAATATCCAGGAGGATTACTATATCTTTTTTTGGGAGTTCACCTTCTTATTATCTTCTCAAGGATCCCAAATTTATAGGCTCGATGTCCTTTAATTATGGCTAGAAACCGATTATGAGTGAGTACATCCCATGTTCATCTTTTTGGGTCTGGGTTACCTCACTCAGAATAGTGTTTTCTATTTCCATCCATTTGCCTGCAAAATTCAAGATGTCATTGTTTTTTACCGCTGAGTAGTATTCTAGCATGTATATATTCCACAGTTTCTTCATCCATTCTTTCACTGAAGGGCATCTAGGTTGTTTCCAAGATCTGGCTATTACCAATAATGCTGCTATGAACATAGATGAGCATATGCTTTTGTTGTATGATTGGGCATCTCTTGGGTAGATTTCCAATAGTGGAATTGCTGGATCCTGGGGTAGGTTGATCCCGAATTTCCTGAGAAACCGCCACACTGCTTTCCAAAGTGGTTGCACAAGTGTGCATTCCCACCAGCAATGGATGAGTGTACCCCTTACCCCACAACCTCTCCAGCAAAGGTTATTATTGGTGTTTTGGATTTTAGCCAATCTGACAGGTGTAAGATGATATCTCAAAGTTGTTTTAATTTGCATTTCCCTGATAGCTAGGGAGGTTGAGCATGACCTTAAGTGTCTTTTGGCCATTTGAACTTCTTCTGTTGAGAATTCTCTGTTCAGTTCAGCGCCCCATTTTTTAATTGGGTTAATTGGCATTTTACCGTCTAGTCTCTTGAGTTCCTTATATATTTTAGAGATCAGACCTTTGTCAGTTGCAGGGTTGGTGAAGATCTTTTCCCAGTCAGTAGGCTGCCTTTGTGTCTTAGTGACAATGTCCTTTGCTTTACAGAAGCTGCTCAACTTCAGGAGGTTCCATTTATTCAATGTTGCCCTTAAAGTCTGTGCAGCTGGGGTTATGCGTAGGAAACGGTTCCCTGTGCCCATTTGTTGTAGAGTACTTCCCACTTTCTCCTCTATCAAGCTCAATGTGTTCAGATTAATATTGAGGTCTTTAATCCATTTGGACTTGAGTTTTGTGCATGGTGATAGATATGGATCTACTTTCATTCTTCTACAGGTTGACATCCAGTTATGCCAGCACCATTTGTTGAAGATGCCCTCTTTCTTCCATTGTGTACTTTTGGCTCCTTTATCAAAAATCAGGTGTTCATAGGTTTGTGGTTTAAGATCCGGGTCTTCTATACGATTCCATTGGTCAACTTCTCTGTTTTTATGCCAATACCAAGCTGTTTTCAATATTGTAGCTTTGTAATAGAGTTTGAAGTCAGGGATGGTAATGCCTCCAGAAGAACCTTTATTGTATAAGATTTTTTTTGGCTATCCTGGGTTTCTTGTTTTTCCATATAAAGTTGATTATTGTCCTCTCAATCTCTGTGAAGAATTTTAATGGGACCTTGATTGGGATTGCATTGAATCGCTAATACTTTCTGATTGGATTTAAGTCCTTTCCCACAAGATTAATCCCATGTGTGGAACAAGTATCAGGCCCAAACCTATGGCTAAATGGGTCATAAGTGCTAGGAAAAAAACCTAATATTTATTTATTTATTAGTATTTCAATCATTTTTTATTTATTTACTTTTAGCAATTTTAAAGAAATGGACATAACGTTTAATTAAATCCTAACTAGTTCTTATACCCATAGATAAATGAATCTCTCAAACCTCATATTGGATTCCTCAATTTGCAGTGTATGGTTATTAAATGAAAGGCCTCCAACTGACCGAGGTGTAAATAATAACAGACTACAGGATGCTCATCTCTATAGGGAACCCATCTATTTTACCTGCCCCCTCCACTAAGGCTAAGGGGTCATTGCAGAAGATGGTTGAAAATAGTGTAAGAAGGAGAAGAGATGGAAGATTACAAAGAAATATTATTTTCCTGGTACAACAAAGTTAATGAACTCACAGCAGTTGCAACGGCATGCACAAACCCAAGTCAGACTGAATCCCAGCATGGAGAAGGGAGTTGAGCATACAACCCCACCCCTAGCTGTGGGGTAATTGACAATTGTTAGCTCCTGGGAGGGGAGAGACAATATTCTCTGAGTGCAGTTAAAGGTAATGAAGTATATTGCATAGCAAAAATTGGTCTTGAAATAAAAAAGTAAAAGAGGACACAAATTTGAGTGGGTAAAAATGGAGATTGGCAGGTCTGGGAAGAATTGTGGTAGGTGGGTGAATATGATAAAAACACATTGTACAAAACTCTTTAGTAATTAATAACAGAATTAAAATTGAAATTTTCTGCTTGCACCAGTTTGCTTTAATGTTCAATTTGACACAGTCTAAAATATCCTACCAATATAACCTAGGCCAGGTTGGCTTGTTCATGTCTACGGGGGAATGCCTTTATTGTTGATTGATGTAGGGAGATTCAGGCCACTATCTTCAGCTCTAAGAGGAATATACTTAAAAGAGCACTCCTCCCAAGGCTCCAGGAAGAATGTAAAGAACAGTGGGAACTGTAACATTCAGAGGCATCAGATGACTTTCTGGACACAAGATGGCAACTGCACAATTTTTATGAAAACATACCCAAGATCTTCATGTGCTTAAGTTAGAATATATTCTCTGATGGAAGTTTGATGAAGGGATGTTGGTAAGGAATCCCATCCCTAGTCAAGGATTTACTAGCAACTAATAGTTGATGGTAGAGGAAGAGTCAGTCTTCTTCAAGAGTTTAGCCACTAGCACGTGAACCACACATCCAAGATAATTTGGGCAGGGCAATCTACCTTGTTGGGTGACAGCAAAAGATACAAAATTAAACGCATAGAGAAGGGAGATCTGGAAGGAGTTGGGGAGGGTATAAATATGCTCAAAACACATAAAGAAAAATTCTCAAGAATCTCATGGATGTTTTTAAAAAATATGCAGAAAAGTGGTTGATTTTTTAATTGTTGTTTTTCTGTTAATACTGAAGATGATGAGTTTTTATATTTTTGGTCTTGCATATATAATACTCAAGAGTAATATGAATATGCATAATTTTATAAGGTGATTATTTATATATTTATATAAAGTTACATACCACATATAAAATGCATATATTTTGTATAGTTTTATCCTATATGTTGGGTTAATTGAATATGTACCATTTGACAATAATTTAACCATTTTTAAGAAACCCAGGTTAACAAGCAGTAAATTAATATAAATATATAATGTTAACAAAAATGCCTTGTAAAATGCAATTCTTAGCATTTTAAAAAAAGATCAATTTTTCATTACATTCTTTAAATGATTTCAATGCTTTTTCTTTCCTTTTTTTTTTTTAAAAAAAAAGACCAATTGCTTTTCTTAATATGTACCAGAAGATGGTGCTATCTAAATAAGCTAAGATGTCTGCAAGAGCGTTTTTAACAAAATATGGAGTAAAAACCACCCATAGGGTTTGAAAAATAATGCTTTAATGAAATGGCACACATTTTATTAATGTTTTTATCTTAAGATGCAAAATTTCTATTCATTTGGCAATATGGACTTTAAAAATATTAACATTTTTCATATTTTTGCTGTTACTCATTTTCACATCATAAGAGCTACTATAACTCTGGTATAATATGCCGTTATCAGTGGATTTTGTTTTAAAACTAATGTCATCCTGGGAGATGTAGAATGATTTCAGAGTAGCTTAATCACAAAACCAGGACACACACACACACACACACAAACACACACACACACCGACACACAGATTGTTGTTCTGAGGATGGAAAATGAAGTTAAAGAGAGTAGAGCCAAAAGCGAGCCTTGCTGTAAGTCCATGCAGCTAACTATGAGAAAATAAGTTTTACATTCATTATTATTCCCATTTAGTAAGGGTCTATCAAAGTTCAACACAGGGATGTACCTGCATTTTATTTATCACAGAAGATCAAGTCATTCCTCAGAGGTTTGTTAGCTAAAGGAGGTTTCCACTGATTCTGTTTGGTGTCCTAAATTATATACGCCTTTTAAAAGACAGACAGTTTAATATAAGGCAAACGATGTCATTTTAGACTATTAATGGCACCTTTCGTTAAGCAGAAAAATGAACCTCAGTAAACCTCTGGGCTTCTCTTTTGCTCTTGGCTCCAGAATTTTCTAATGAGTAGCAACCGGAGCTCAGCAACCACTAAAATCTTTTCTAACCTGACAGCAATTTTATCTAATCAGAAGACAGAGCAGAGTATCAACATACTCCGTTTTGCCTCAGAAGAGTAGGTTCTATAGGAGATCTTATTATAATTAGTGTGTTCCTTCTATGAGCAGAACAGTGTGCTCAGAGCTAAAGAATGACTTAGTAATAGAAAGAACTGCTGTAAATCATTTAATTAGGGCGATGGAAAAAAACATATTGGTGCAGAAACATTCCATTTGGTATTATAAAGTCATATAATGGAAGATGACTGTGGAATTAAATGGAGACTACTGACTTCTGAGCAATACTTCTGTTAGAATGTGAAGAAAAAACAAAAAACCATAAAACAAAAACCCAAGACTGATGGCCATCATGCGGTGTGAGCACTGTGCTTTCTTCTTTGTTAAGTGAGGAAACAAAGTTTTAAAGAAGTTGCCCAAGTGAGAACTCGCATGGCTAATGGGCTAAGGGATTTGTTGTTGAGACTCTCATTAGTTCTAGCTCTGGACTCAGATTTCTCCACAGTGACAGATCGTCCCAAAGCCCATCGTGACACATTTGGCGTCAGCTAAAGATCACATCTATTTTGTCTGTCTCTTACTGTGAAATCTTAAGTTTCTTTTTTTTTTTTTTTACCTTTAAAAAAAAATCCTCTGGAAAAATTTTCAGAGTCAGACTTGAGATTGATTTCCGTGATTCATTTGTCACTGTGAAAAGAGATTAGAGGTGAAAGAAAAGTGACTCATGTGTGAGGACTCCTGCTCACGGCTGCATGACTGGCGGCCTCTAGAACAGAAAAACATTTTCTCTCCTTTGGGGACTCAGAAGTAGGAGGTAGTTCAATCAGCAGAGCTGATGAAAAATTGTCTTTGTGTTGGGCACCTCAGTTCCCCTGGGAACACGGGGAGCAATATTCCCCATCTCTGGAGAATTCCAGGGTGATTGTTTCCAAGCAGGACTACGCTCTCTGCAAGTCCTCTCGCTGTTTGGATCTCATGTGACAATTTCCACAAAATTACCAGAGCCTGCCTTAGGTTTCCAGAAAAGAAAAGTCGTTCTTAAGGGTCTGACAGCGGAACAGTTAAGCATTCCCCCACCTGGTTTGGTCCTTTCCCATTAAACTTACTGAGTAAATTAGTCATTTCACTACCATCCCCAGAATGTACATGCATAGTGAAACATACACAAGATTTACTACATTGTCGACTACTCCAAATGAACATAAAGATTTTGCCTTAATTTGCATTTATCTAGAATACCAACTCTAATTCCTAGTTTCTAGTAAACGATACCAAAATCACTTTGGTGTTATAATTCATGATCGCTGCAGAAATTACATCTCTTAGATGTCATGAAATAGCCTGTGAATCAACTTACAGACGCGTGCATGGGCATTGGAGTTATGCATGAATTTAGGTTGAAAGACAGTCTCACAGAACTCTTAACACAAACTTTGGGAAACACACAACCTGCATCGTAATCACAGCAAATGTGTGGGGAAACAAACGCTTCTCTTTTTTTGGTTTGTTCTAAACCATTTCTTTAAAGATTTTTTAATATTGTGTGCAGGTGCTATATATCATAGATGTATATATTATGTACACAACATCTAATACTCTGAAGTTCTTAAAGTTCATTATGTTAGATTGTGTTTTGATAAATTTATGATTCTAATTCACAACCATAATTTTATTTCAATTTTTTTTATAAAATATGGTTTGTATATATGTATAAATATATATGCTGTGCATGTTCTACATGATATTCTGGTTATGAATGTATATGCACATACACATACACACAAATATGGAATAACCAATAATATTTTGCCACAATAATGTCATGCTTTAAATTTTTAAAACCTCCCGTATCACTGGGCCCTCATCAAAACTCCTCTTCGATATTCTGTTGTTGCCCCAGTTATGGAGATCCTGTGGTTATCGTTTTGCAGGACCATACCCTTCATGCACTCCAGCGGGTGGTTATAGATGGGGCAGATGTTAGGGTAGGCCAACCCAAGGCCCAGGATGTAGGTCTGGGTGGATGTTCAGTTAATATGTTCAGGCTATTGGGACCACTCTCTCAGGATAATTGTAGGGCCAGCTCTTCTAGGTCCATGACATCAGGGCCATTTCTCCCTTGCCTGTAGTTGGGAATGGGAATTCTCTACCAAGTGTTGGGGTCAGCTTTCCTATGGGTATGTGGGGGTGGGTAGCGGCACCAGCTCTCCTGTTGCAGTGTCCAGTGAGAGGAATGGCCAGCTTTCCCAGGAAGCTAGGGGCCTGGACCAGACCCATGACTCATCACAATAAACATTTTGTGGGTGGGGCTCATTTGACCAAAGGGGTACACTGTGTGACACATTGTAGCTCCCAATGCCCTTATGATGAATAACTAGGTATTGGAGTAAGGTGAGATTTTTGTTTGTTAATTTGTTTCGTTTTTAATTTATTTGGGGGGGGGGGAGATATGGCAGGGGTGAGGAACAGATATGGAAGCACTGGTAGGTGAGTGGTTTGAGATGTATGATGTGAAATTTCCAAAGAACCAATACAAAATTATGTTTTAAACAAACAAATGAAAACCTGTAATAAGCACAAGAGGTATTTGCTTTTATTTTCAAGTTCTTGACTTTTTTCTGCTGCTCTTGGGCTGGGCCAGGCTGTCTTGTCTTGTGGTGGGTTACATCAGCTGGGTCATTTTGTCTCTCATACACTCAGCTCCAACTCTCCAGCTCCTGTTAGTCTTTGAAATAAGACATGAGGGCACATTTAGAATGGGCAGCTTATCACTTCTTTAGTCTTGGTGTGTAAAGTTGCTATGTCAAGAAACAACTTGTTACAAAGTTACAGGACAGGAATGTAGGCATAGAAAATAAAAGAAAAAAACCAAAACATTGCTATACGACTGTATAAAAATAAATGCTGGATTATAGATATGGTTGATATAACAAGAGATGCAAATATTGACATATGAGAGCAAATGAACTAGAGGAAAATTGAATCTTGGGATTCGAGCATCTGAGAAGCCCATGGTAGGCAGTGGATAAACTGAAAAAACGAGGAATCTAGGAGCCTGGCGCACTTATCATCCAAACCCTTCAAAAGCAGGGAAATAGATGATATGCCTCTGGTTGACGACAGGAGGCCTAAAAGCCCAGCCCAAGGCACTCCTGAGGTGGGCTTTGGAGTCCCAAGTGAGCGTAGCCTGGAATCTGGTGTCCCAGCTCCAGAAGTAAATGGACCCACTCACCCTTACTCTACTCTTTCTGTTTTATATCGGCTCTTAGCCAAAGGGCCAAGGATGGTGTAGGTTTCCCCATTCAGTGTCCTCATTTGGTTGTCCATGTCTTTTGAAATGACTCCCCAACCCACACACAGACATAGTGTTTAGGTGTCTCTTATGTAAGTCATTACCACTTTTAACTATCGCAGGTGCTAATCCGTTTTTAGCAATTTTAGCCTCTGCTACTATGAAGTTCTCAAGATATTCAACTTCGTATTCATAGAAATTGCTAGAGTATATAAATGAAAATAGTTATTATTGGCAATAAACTATGTGTAAGGGAAATTGGTGCTTTATGGGTATTTTCTTAATTGCCTTTCATAGCCATTATTTAAAATAGACAGTATTGTTGTTATGTCTATGCTAGAAGGTAGTGAGTTTCAGAGAAAAAAGTAATTTGTTCATGTCCAGAAAACTACTAAGCAACAGAGCTTTACTTACTTATAGGTTGGTCAGACAATAGTTAATTGCTATGATGTGTCTCTATTCATTCTACTTATGCTTTTTGGAGTCATTCAATACAGGAAAAGAATAGGAAAATAATCAGCTAGATGATTGTTGCTTTGTATTAAGTACAAATTAATAAATTAATATTAGAAGCAATGTTTTTGTGGCATGGCTATTCTATATATAATTATTACAAGAATTAATGGAAAAAACCTTGAAGACTGTTTTCTACCTTACATTTGGAGATTATATGTTCTGATTGCTAAGCCTATTCCTATGTCAAAATGAACCAATTAACCAAGTTTCCAGCCAACTTCTTACTAAAATGTTTAAGACAGGATTCATTTAAAGGTATATAATAATAAGTGGGTTCCATTTAAAATAACATATCTCAGGCAGCATTCATAATTAGAAGATTGAATGAATGCTGTTCTTAATCTTGTTGGTAGGATTCAGGCATTATGCTGGCCCCAGTCACCAGGCAGGATGTACCCAAGCATTACCCTAACAGTCAGGGTCCTAGGTTGCTACGTCTTATATAGGTACACAGGTTTAAAAGGTCCCTTTAAGAGACTGACTGAGAAGCCAAGGAAAATGGCACTGGGTTTTGATCCTACTGCATGTTCTGGCTTTGTGGGAGCCTAGTCTGTTTGGATTGCTCACCTTCCTAGACCTGGATGGAGAGGGGAGGACCTTTGACTTCCCATAGGGCAGGGAACCCTGACTGCTCTTTGGACTGGAGATGATGTGGGAGGGCCTTCTGCTTCAATAAAGAAACTGCCTTGGCCAGCCCTTAGGTGGGTGAAGTAGACAGAACAGGAAGAAGGAAGTGAGGTAGATGGTTCAGTTAGATGCCACGCCTCTCCTAAATTAGGCAGACTGCCGTGCCTCTCAGGAAGAGAGATGCGATGAAGCCAGCCACCAGGTCAGACATGCTGAATCTTTCCCAATAAGACACCGCTCGTGGTGTTACATAGATTATTAAATATGGGTTAGTCAAGATGTGAGTAAGAGGCTGGAACTAATGAGCCAGGCAGTATTAAAAGAATACAATTTGTGTGTTGTTATTTCGGGGCATAAGCTAGTCAGGAGGCCAAGAGCTGGGCGGGATGAAAAGCAGGCCTGCCCGCAGCTACATACTACCTGGAGAGGGAGACGGAGGGGTAGTAGGGGCAGGGGAAGGGAAATTGGAGGAGGGGGAAATTTTAAATAAATAAATAAATAAATAAATAAGAGACAAGCCTTGCCCACTCTTACTCCCGCTCACTTTTCTCACTGCTTTTCTGAAGAGGCAGACTGAATCCTTGCCCCTCCTTCCTCTTCCTCTGTATTTCTCTTTCCCTCTTCCTCCCGTTTACCATCCTCTCAATAAACTCCACCATTAAGCTCTTCCAGCAAGGCATATTTGTCTCACACCCACTGTGAGTCTCTGGCTCTCACTGGCTTTGGCTCTCCCTTGTGCCGTCTTATAACACGTGTAACATTCTCCTGATATATTTTCTAGTTTGATTAGATGTTCTGATGTCCTCTCACACCTGAGTCACAGAGGCATTTTTGGGGAAATTTTTCAGTGCAGGAAAGAATCTTCTCAGAGGGTTAAAATAATTGGCTTTGTTGCTTATGAGCCACATGTGAACTGACAGAAACACTGTTAACCTAAGTGCCCATAAAACTCCAGAACCTTCTATAGTTTCCTTTTTTTTCTTTACTTCCATCACTCCTCCCACCTCCTCCCCTGGCACCAGTTTCTAGCTATGTTTGCAAACTTGTGTAAGAAATTCTTCCATTTCCCCACTGCCCAACTCTCATTAGCTTCGCTTTGGAATGAAATAGTTGTTTTCTAATACATTTTCTATAGTGCCTCTTTAAACCAGTAAATTAGTTCCTTTTCTGTTGCTGTGGTAAAGCATGAGCAAAGAATATTATGGAAGAAAAGCTTTATTTTTGCTTACAGTTCTAGAGGGACAAGAATCTATCACAGCAGGGAGGCACTGGAAGCTTGAACTTTGATCAAAGCCCAAGAGATCATATCTCAACTGTAAGTAGAAAACGAGAGGACAAAGTGGAAGCAGGGTACGGCTATAAACTCTCAAAGCTCCAAGGAAACACTTCCTCTAGCAAGGCTGTACCTTCCAAGGCCTTTCCAAAAGCACCCCCAACTGGGGAACAAGGAACACCTGGGCCTAATGGGGACATTTCTCATGTAAACTACTGCGTCTGTACTCAGTGTACTTAGAATGCCAGGACAAACACTGTGAGGATTCTTCCTTCCAAGATGGGCTTTAAATGCTCTTGTTATTGATCAGCCTTACCATTCTAGAGCAGTTTCAAAGATGATTGAAAATCTGGAGGAGGGCAGTATATTTTACAGGAAAAAAACAACTTTCTCAATTCCTTCATGGTGGTTGAGAACAAGTCAGCTGGAGAAGCACTAGGCAGACAGTTTTCAAATTTTACTTCCTGAAAGATGAGTGAGCAGCTAGATTTGACTCTAAAGAGGACAGGAAAGATGGTGGTGAGAATAAGCTTATGATTCTGTGCTATGTCTGGTTTCCTCCCTTCTCACTGCCTTCTTAGAGTGGTTCACTTGTGATGTGGGATGGCCCTCTGAATGCTGTGAATATGCTATATCACCATTAAATAACAAAGAAGCTGCTTTGGCCTATGGCAGGTAGCAATATAGATAGGTAGGTGAGAAATTCAAGGCAGAGATAGAGGGAGAAAAAAAAAAGACAGAGTCAGGGGGAGACACCAGCAGCCACCAGGGAAGCAAGATGTGAGATAACAAGCCACGAGCTTCCTGGTAAAATATAGAACAATAAAAATGTGTTAATTAAATTGTTAAGAGCTGGTTAATAATAGGCCAGTGTGTAACTAATATTAAGTCTCAGAGTGGGTTATTCAAGAACTGGCATTCAGAGAAAAAGCTTCAGTTTACACACTTGTACTTTTATTTTTTTTAATTTATTGGACTCAGCATCAATATGTTATAAGTTATAGAAAATAACTATTAATTTTAAAAACAACACAAACAAGATATAAGAATTGTCAGCATTTAGAACTGACCATTTCAGTCTGGATAACTGTGCACTCATCTCGAATTTCTAAACACAGTTATGTAGGAGCAACAACAAATAGACTTTGCGGGTTGTATGTATATTAGTGCAATAATTATTATAGAAAAAAAGATCATGAGTTTGAGATAAAGTAAAAAAAAGTTATGGAAGAAATTAGAGGGGAAAGACTAGGTGTATAAATGATGCAGGTGCAACACTTATGCATGAAATTTTCCAAAACAAAAAAATTCAGTTTATGTGTAAAGCATTTATCTCACTAATAGAGAATAATGGTTGGAAATTAGATATATTTTTCATCTACAAAACTGATATTATACAAACACTTTGATAGTCACTGCTGAGAGAACACTGACATAGATTCCTGTAGTCATCAAAGAGAATTCCTAAGAATCCATTGGGGTTTGTGTATTAGAGCCTACACTGCTGGTAATTTGAATAGAGAATGTCAGACTCTGTCTTGGTGACATTTATTAGAAACCTAAAAATGCTTATTCTTTCTCCTATCGGTACTACTTCTAATAATTTCTCTCATCAAAATAATTATAATGTTTTGCAAATTGGGCCAATAAAAAGAGTTATTACTACATTGTGACAAATAGCAAATTTTTTGGAAATATTTAAACATAGAAATATAAGGAATTAGCTAAATAGATGCTGGGACAGCAAGTACAATGCACAATGATTATCTTATAAGATACTTAAAAGCAATGGAAAATTCATCAGGAAGTTTTATTTTAACAGATTTAACTACTATGCATCTGTGAAATGCATATATATGTATATATACATTATATGTAAATGCCTATGTGTGCAGTTGTATGCGTGTGAATATGTGTGCTGTGTTCATGTGTGTGTGTGTTCATGAAGCATCATAGAATGATAAATCACAGGTCACAGAAATTTTCCCATTGATCATCACTGATTATGTGATTGGTTGAGATATTCATTTTCTTTTTTATGATATTGTATATATAAAATGGTTTAAAGTCAGCTTTGCAATCAGATAAGTATTGTTTTCTGTAAAAGTTTTAAAAGATATACTTTTTATTTGCTCTTATTAGTACATTATTTTTGTTTGTGCTTATCTGGTTTTTTTTTTTAGTGAAGGAATTTAATATTTAAGTGTTTTGTGCTGTCATTATTAGTAGAATGGACAGCATCACCTACTCTTAGCACAGTGTGTGTAACAAGGTTGAGACAGAATTATTCCCAGGGAGCACAAAGCTTCTAGGAGGAAAGAAAAAGCTATAAAGGTGTCCTAATCGTGGCTGCCCAGAACATCTCAGTTCACTTCCCAAGTGGGCCATCAATATCTGAAAAATCAATTTTCTCTTAGTTTTCTTCCCACTCTTAAAAACCAAGACGAGCTTTAGACTGGATGAGTTTGAAGGTTCGGGGAGATTATCTTATCAAGGCAAATTTATCTAGTTGGTGATACATGAATGCTTACCAAATCTATTTACAACCTGAAAATTCTGAAATTGGGTAAGAAATTTGATACTAACTTATCAAAGAAAACTTACTTAGTGAAGCTATGGTAATAGTCCTACAATTTCCAGAAAGAAGAAAAAACCTAGTTATTCACAAAACTGCATGACTCAGCATTATCTTCCGTACTTCCAGAAAAGCCTGTGAACAAAGGAATAACAGCAACGCAATTGCACCTGCTGTGACTGTGGCTACACTAAGATCTTCTAGCACTGAAACAAGTTTCAGCATGATGTTGCAGGCAGGACACCCTCACAACGCTGACCTAATGGATGGTCTGTGAGAGGCATGAGAATCTCAGCTGTTAGACTACCTGGCAGCAAGAGACGCAGCGAAGATGAGGATGCTGTTGAGCATGACTGACTTCCAGATAATCAAGAACCCAAATCACTATTGTGTGTACAAAAAAGATGTAACTCAGCCAGGCGGTGGTGGCGCACGCCTTTAATCCCAGCACTTGGGAGGCAGAGGCAGGCGGATCTCTGTGAGTTCGAGGCCAGCCTGGTCTACAAGAGCTAGTTCCAGGACAGGCTCTAAAGCTACAGAGAAACCCTGTCTCGAAAAACCAAAAAAAAAAAAAAAAAAAAAAAAGATGTAACTGTTGATGTTGCCTGTTCCTAAAGTATTTTGCAAAGGATTTGAGAGTTAGTCCTATATTTCCTCAAAAGTCTGATTTAAATTATTCTCTTGAACAAGTTTTATTTTTTTAACAAAGTGGTCAAAGTAACAAAAGTAAGTTCTTGCCAAGTTAAACAAAATACACTTGATAATTTCCCACTATTTTTGTTTTTATTAAAATAGATTTTTTTTTAGACAGTATTTTCAGATTATGGTTTCCCCTCCCCTAATTCCTCCAGGATCTTCCCTGCCTCTTCTCACATATGAATTCACATTCTTTCCACAGCTCCTTAGAAAACAAACAGACATCTAAAGAATATTAATAAAACAAAATAAAAACAACGCCAAACAAACTGGAGTATAATCAAACAAACAAACAGAAAAAAAGAGTCAAAGAAAAAACACCCCCCCACAAACACCACACACACACACACACACACACACACAGAGAGAGAGAGAGAGACAGAGACAGAGACAGAGAGATATGCAGAGACACACATATTTGTACACACAGGAATCTCATAAAAACACAAAACGAGAAACCATAATATATACACAAAGGACCTGTAAAATTTAAAATAAAAGGCTCTGGCAAAAAAACAAAGACCTCCAAAGATGCCACTGAGTTTGCCTGGTGTTGCGCACCTCCTACTGGTCATAAAACTTGCCCTTAAGAGTGAATAGTTTGTATTCCCTCTCACACTTAGTTGGATGGATCTAATTTTTTTTATTTGAGAATGATTATCAGTTGGAGACAGGTTCTGCATTAGGGATAGGGCTTTTTGTCCTTTCAGCTTTCAGTTCTGGGGCCCCATCTGACACAGACACCTGCAAACCTTGAACATGGTATCATAGTCTCTGTGAGT
Source organism: Arvicola amphibius (assembly GCF_903992535.2). Taxonomy (NCBI): domain Eukaryota; kingdom Metazoa; phylum Chordata; class Mammalia; order Rodentia; family Cricetidae; genus Arvicola; species Arvicola amphibius. The sequence goes on from NC_052048.2 coordinate 173,148,113, forward strand.
TCATGTCTGTGTTGGTTCTTCTTGATTTTTTAAAAGACATTTTTCCCCTCCTCCTGGTATCCTCTATCTTCTCTGAATCTTACAATCTTTCCACTTCCTCTTTCATAGGTTTCCTGAGTCTTGGGGCAGGGTAGATGTGATGATGACATTCTAAGTGTTTCAATGCCTCTCATTCTTTGTACATTGTTCAGCTGTGGGTGTCTCTATTTGTTCTCATCTGCTACAGGAGGATACTTCTACGATGATTGCTGATCAATTACAGCAGAGTGCCATTAGAAGTCATTTTATGGCTGTAGTCTTTTAGCAGAACAGTGGTATGCCATTTTTCCTTAGGTGCCTAGCCAATCTATTCTCAGGTCTTTAGCCACCTAAGCAATGTCGGGGATTTGTTCCCTCTCAAAAGTAGTTTTTAAATTCAATCAGATATTGGTTGGTGCCTCCCACAGGCTTTGTGCCACTAGTACTTTTAGCAGGTGGATCCTCACTGGAGATCAAAGAGCTTGTAGTTGATTTGCTTGGTATTTACCTTTCTCCTTTGATGGAGTGCAGAATACCTTCCGGTATCATGATGGCTCTAGGTCAGTACCTGCTTGAATTCTCCGCATTAAAAGTGTGGTGTAGGTATTGGCTTTAGAATCATGGCCTTGCCTTAGTTTGTAGAGAACAGCCAGTATATTTGCAGGTTTCTATGCAGTCCCTTTGGTGAACAATCCATTACATATAACCCATTCCAGCATTAAAAACATGGAGTACAAAAGAAAATGAATAGACTTTAAAACAACAGTGATTTTTGGGAGGAAGTAGGGTGGACAAGGACAATAGAGAGACGGAAGCGAGACTAGGGTGAGGGTGGTTAATACGCAAGTGTACAAGTGTGCTAGATTAGATTTTATTTATGACAAAGGGGTAAAAAGTTATAAATATTATACTTTTACTTTTTGTCATCATTAATAATAACAGTACTCTAAATATTTTACCCCCTAAATATTATATTTAAGGATATATCTATATGTGTCTATCTGTCTGTCCGTCTATCATCTATTTATCTATTTAGAGAGAGAGAGAGAGAGAGAGAGAGAGAGAGAGAGAACAATCAAAGTAGTGCAGTGCCTATCCTTCTATGTTTTATTGTCTCTATGTGGGGAGGTATGTACATAGTAGTGAACTGAGAGATGAATATGCAGATATTAATGCAACAAAAGCTGGAATGGTGAAAACCTTGGAGACAGAGGCATCCAAAGGAGCATAATCCTTGTGAGGAATGTGATAATTCTTTATGAGTCACCTCTGACCCTTAGAAACATGGATCAAAGTAATATTTTTCTTTACATTTCACAGGTTTTCAACATAGTGAACTAGCTCTCCCATTTGATCCCTAATTCTTTGTTACAAAAAGGAGGTACAGGACAGGAAAATCAAGACAAAACAACCAAACAAGACAACAAAATAAAGCAAATGATTTGCAAAGTAAGTCATGAAGAAAACAAAGGCAATTTATGAGCTTCTTTAGGTAAAGATCGTTAGCAACCTGAACTTCTGTAGTATGATGCTGATTGTTTCTAATGATTTACCAATAAATCAGTGAAATTGTGTGCTCCAAAAGACTTTTAAACATCTCAAGCAGAGATCTATTTAACCTGTTTAGACTTTAGATATCTGTCAATGATATGATGACTTACACAAATCTATTTGAGTATGTAATATTGCTTTGGTATTTTCAAATGCCAATTATCTTGAATAAATGAGCAAGATTTATATGAAAAGTGTAAAAGAAAAGGGGTATGGTCTTATAGCCATAGTGGTTAAATCTCTGATAAGACTGTTTTATCCCTCAACTGTGTTTCCTCTTTGAAAACGATATAAAATTCTAAATAAAACACTAAAACCTCCCAGATAATATGGTGTAGATTTGAAAATACCTATATTTTAATCCCAAAAATGAGAAAATATATGAAATTCTTTCAAGGTAAAATTCCTTGATGAAATAAAAATGCTATTAATGTTATCTCATAGAGGAGTAGAAAGAATTAAATGATATAACAAATATAAGGACATGCACATTTTAAATATATACTATATATATATATATATATATAACTTGTAAAATATATATAGGCATTTATGTTGAATCCTATAATTTTTCCAGCATAGATCAAGCTAGACTGTTCATACTGTAGAAACAGAGATTACATTGGGAGATAATGGAAGAAAAAACCAAAATGTTAAAATAGTACTCCCAGATTATTTAAAAGTTTAGATCTCTTTTTGTGAGTAGAGATATACATCTCTTCATGGCATTCATAAAATTACTAATCTTCTTGCCTTGAAATCCAAGCCCAGTCAAACTCTAACCACAGAGACAGGAAATATTTTCTACTAGGTCTTAAACCATGTGTCTCAACGACATGAATTTCTAAATCACAGTTGATGTTTTTCCCCAAGGTATTTGACTATAGCTACATCCATTTCCTTCATGAAGACTCATCAGAATCAGGATACTAGGTGCAGTCCTGTGGGCCTAAGAAGACGTACAGTAGATTTTCCTAAAAGACTACAGCATTCAAATTTGCAGTTAACAAAGTGGATTGATGCAGAAACAACCAAACCACTGCATATGAACCAGATGTTAACCATGATATAGAAATTTATGTTTGTAGATTTAAAGGAATCTAGTCACCTCTGATTCATAGAATGACAATGAACCTAATTGGTCATATTCTAATTGTCTAGGAAGTTGCTTTCCTGACCTATCTTCCTCAATGTTTCAGAAACATGCTCTTCAAACAGCACACCCAGTAAGTCAAATTTTAAAGATGAAGGGAAGTTGAAGTTTATTGCAACATGTTTAAATCATACCCATTCCGTTTCTTTGGCATGGATCTGATGGAACAGGGGACCAAACTGGACTCTCTGAATGTGGCTGATGGCGGAGGAGGACTGAGAAACCAAGGACAACGGCGATGAGCATGAACTCTACAGCATGGACGGGCTCACTGTGAGCCTTGTCAGTTTGGTTGCTCACCTTCCTGGACTTAGGGGGAGCTGGGAGGACTTAACATAGTGAAGGGAACCCTGATGGCTCTTTGTCTTTGGAGAGGGGTGGAGTGGGGGTATGGGTGGAAGGGAGGGGAGGGAAGGGGGAGGAGGAGGGGAGGAGATGGAAATCTTTAATAAAAAAAATGAGAAAAAAATAAGAATAGTAGACCATGTGTGTTCCTTGCATGGAATATAGCAGCCTTGCTGCGTCACTTCTTTCATTTAATGATTCCTTTTATCTGATTGGAAAGGAGGTAGAGCTCATAGAAAGATGGCTGAAAATCAGCGTCTCCGCACATACTTTATACTAAAATAAAATAAAGATGCGGAATATGGCCAATAAGCTGACGACCAAAGAGAAAAATCATTGTAGAAAAGTTTATGTGGCAGCACTGGTTTGCGACAGAATAAAAAGCATTGTAATTCACGTTGGATAAACTGTGTTCCTTTGGAAATTAACACTCAAGTTTACGAACTGTGATTATAGAACATACAGGAAATAACTTTCCTCAGCGAGAATACATCAGTGAAATTACACTTGAGGCTAGAGTGACAGCGACTCAGTGTTTTCTTCATGAATGTTTACCAGGGGTTCTACACTTTTCCATTGGAATTAATATTTACAGCACATACAGAGAGCCTCATGATGAAAATAACTCAGTTGTATTTATTCTCTATGATTCATTTGTCTGTGGATTTTTTGGGATAGACAGTCATATACACTCGCAGCTTCCTTCACTAAATGAAAGATTTATAAGAGGACTTTTATTTGCCAAGTTCCTGCTGCATCCCCACTTTCTGTAGTTCTTGGCTCATGATCAGTTCTCTTTCAATATTTGTTGAGTAAATGAAAGTGAAAACAAGTTATTCAATTTTCTTGCCTACATCCATTCCTTTTTTATGAAATTACGCTCTCCTCACCCTAGCTGTTTGTTGAATAGAACCTAAATTTCACATTTTCTGACAAGACTGAGGGACTGCATAACTCTTGGGGCTAGGGATTAATTTGTTCAATTACTTTCTCAGTCTTTGAAAAATAGATATGAGATGTGGAGACTTCATGAGGCAATAATCATCACCTCCGCCGGGTGGTGTTAGATGGTTAGCTTTTTGTAAACTTGAATGGAAAAGTATGTTTGAGTGCCTGTTCCTTCAGGCAGTAGCAATGCTCCACTAGACAAAATATGTCTCTATACCTACATTTATAAGGATGTGTGGGCTACTAATGATATAAATAACGTGAAGAAGAAAAATGAGTGTTATAATAAAAAGTAAGGCAGGTGAAGTCATGGGTAGCAAAACAAGTTATAATTTTAAATGGCGTAATCAAATACTAACTTTCTAATCTTGGAATATTTGTTGAAAAGTGGGAATGAAGTAAAAAAATAAATTATATGAAGAGTTATAAGAACAATGATCCAAGTAAGAGATACAGCAGCAACAAAAAGTCAAAAGTACAAGAAATGGCAAAGGTAAGCAAGGTCAATAATGGTAAAAGGTGAAACCCTTAAGGAGTGTGGAGCTAGAGTAAACATACAAAAAATCATTCTCATGGTTTAACAGAGTTAAACATTTGAAACATTGAATTGTTTCATGGTGATGGAACTTGTTAAAAGATAATTCTCATTGGCAAGACATACAATAGTCAAATGATGCCTAAGGAAAATAGAAAGAGTTGCCTCAGCAAAACAGTGTATGTGACATCAAAACATAAATACCAACTCAGCCAAAGAATCAAACATGACTCAGAAAATTTATAAAGTATGACACAGCATAAATGCAAGCAGTAGTTCACAAAAAATGAGCAAGGTGAAAGCAACAAACAATGTCCAAATAATAATTCATCAAATACCCGCAAGGATGACAAGCAAAAGGATGAAATGATGACTTAGCATTTTTACTCAAGTGACTCATCAAAAACTCAAATGGTGACTTGGCAAAATTTCCAGCTTAGCAGAACCCAAAAGATAACTAAGCACTATGTCCAGTGATAATTCAGAAATAGTCTAGTACAATGGTCCAGGAATGAATTATCATGATATCCAAGGATGACTTACTATAATGCCTGCTAATGATTTTACATGATACTTGTCAATGACTAGCTACAGTAGTCTCTTATTAGGGAAAAGAAGGAGCAATTATATCTTAATCCATTAGTTCAGTCTTGCTGAAAAAAAAGTTCTTGAAGGAAGATTGTCACTGTTCATCTCAAAAATCTGTCAATTATATCTGTTTGATTTTAGAATCTCCAAAAAGTCTGAATCTGAGCTTACAATGTCAATACATTCTCTGAAGATTCCATATGCAAAGCCTCAGTTTAAGACTGTGGCAATTCCTAGAGAAAATAACACTTGCCTGAGATAGCAATAGCTGAGCCAAAATCTCGTAAGCCACCAAAGAAGCAACACATCTGCCGAAACAGGTAGTTTGCTTTAGACAAATGTGTAAGATTTGATTGTTGACACCTATTCCAGAGTCACAATCCAGAGTCTGACAGAGTGGGTCTACTCTGAGTCACCCCTGCCACACTATAAGGAGATTAACTGTTTCTGTTGGGGGACCTAAGCCACAGTGTCCTAGATCACTGCTTTTGATGGTGGTTATAGGTGTTTCCCTGACACAAAAAGGAAACAAAATCTGGAGGATATCTAGGACCTAGATGATTTAACTAGTTCATTCCTCTCCACAATTAGAAGCTGAGCAAGGATATGTGTAGTCAAGCTAAGTAAAAATTCACTCAACGTCTTAGGCTTATGAAAATACTACTTTTTAATTTTATTGTGGAAAAAATTAAAATACACAGCAAAATAAAAACTTTGGTAGGTCATTTTACTCAATTCTGGAATTCTATTGTAATGATTTTCTTATCTATTTATCTATTCATCTACTTGTCTATTCTTTTCTTTATCAGCCCACATCCTTTTTTGTTTACCTTTCAAGAAAAACTGCATATTTGTTCCTCTCTTTAAAACAACAAAGTATTTTCTTTATTCATTTTTTCCAGCTAGTAATTTAATGTATCAGTTAAATACACACCAAAAAATCATAAAACAATACATTGGTACTCAGTGGACCCAATAAATATAGATTGGCATCAGCCTGAGAGAGACTTCTGCCTCCAAGACCCTGCCTTCTGTGCGCTTGAAGATTGTTAACAAATCATGGACTTCACGTATTGCTGCTTATGTCATTTACTCTTTCTTACAGAATCCCTTCCCATTGGACCTGTTGGAACTTACTTCACTGTTAAAAAGTGGTCATATAAGGAGCACAGGCTAGTGTTATACTGGTACTCCGGTTATAGGGAGGTTTATTGGAGTATGCTCATCCAATTCCTTCTTCCTAATGTTTTCCCAAAGATCAGAAACTCCAGTTTTCTGGTTTTTTAAATTAAATTAACATCTAAGTTATCATGCAAGGTAATGAGTCTCATGATGATGTTTGCATATACATAACAGTATATTTTGTTCTTATTTCTTCTCTTGACTCACTGCCTTTCTTCCTCCAAATAGCCCCTGTTCTGTTTCCTTATTTCATGCTTTCTAGGACCCTTTCTACTTCCCCACTGTACTAAGACCTCTTTGCTCACTTTCATGATTCCTGTTAGTTTATAAAATATAATCACACACACACACACACACACACACACCACACAAACACACACACACACACACACACACAGAGAGAGAGAGAGAGAGAGAGAGAGAGAGAGAGAGAGAGAGAGAGGAGAGAGAGAGATATCAAATTCATGTCATCATATTTGCGGGCAAGAATCCTTAACTACCAGTCTCCAAACCCTTTTATTCAGAAGAATAATACTTGATCTGGGTAAGTTTTACAGAGAATAATTTTACTACTCAGGTAAATTCATCACAATGAGCTTAGCATCCATCACAGAGAGGGGGTGGGTGGTAAGAAGAGCCAGCATAGAAAGCTGAAACTTTTAAAACTGTCAACTCTCATGATATCCTGTGGTGCTGAACCCACCCCTAGGAGAGACACATGAATCCCTTCTGAGTTGCAGTGCCCACAAGATTTCCTGACCTTCTATGACTGTCTCTCCAAAGTGGGAAGTGGGAGCTGTAGATAATTTATGAAAACAATGAATCCATAGGCTTTGTATAAAAGCCCTTGCTATAAATTTGAAAAAACCCATAAACCTTTACTGAATACAATATTTAGAAATTCATGATTGTGAACCACCACAGGACTGTCTCAACAGAGGGCCAAGCCTGAGGTCCTGAATTCGTTCCACATGGTGGAAAGAGAGAACAAACTTCTGAAAGTTATTTTCTGATCCTCACGTGGGTGCCTGACAGTGCACCAAACATACAAGCAGGCATACAGGCATACACAATACGGAAAGACGCAATAAAATGATCGATATGTCTTGGATCCCTGGTTTTTTTTTTGTTACAAATATTTTGGTCTCTCTCTTGTAAGATTTGATTTAACTCATAGGCACTAAAATTTTTGATTTAATAAGTTTATGGAAATGTAAGAGCCAAAATTAAGCTAATAATTATGTTTAGAATTTGTTTTTCTCTTGAGATATTTCTTTGGGAGATGAAGTAAATTGGGTGAAAATTGAAAACATTGGCAATTAGGAGCACATCAATGCCAGTAGAGATGGACAAAATATCTTACTTTAAATCACAGCACTAGGGGGAAAGAATGAGGATGAAATTTCCATAAATGACTTTTAATGTATCCAGAAGAAAATCACATCACTTGATATTTGGGATCTGAGTAAGAAAGGATCATGCCAACTTATTCACATATAATAGTGATTTGGGAATGATAATTCTCCAAAGAACTTCTAAGTACCAAAGCAAATCAGAAGTCTTGATTCTAAACCAACGATGCATGACGTAGTAAATGGATTTTAAATGACTGAATAGAAACTGGATCGTAGAGAAACATAATTTTGATTCCCAGGAATGTGGCTCACTGGTTGAGCCTCAGACCCCCCTGCCAGTTCAGGCAGATTATGGGGAGATGTAACCTTGGGATTTGGGTTTGTGAGTACAGCAGAGACTAGAACAGGATTAGATTGTCTTGCTCATTGTTTTTAGAACCATGTCCCTGCTATTACAAACATGTTCAATTTCTTGAGAGTTTTTTTTTTTTTTGACATATTTTCCCATTAGTGATCAAAATACGGAATGGAATTTATAAATGTTTCCTTTATACAGTTTCTCCCCATAAGCTGCAATAATTTAACTGTCTGTTTTGCTAAGCTGTGAATAATTGGTAGCAGCTTGTCGTGTGTTTTGCTAATCTGGTGTGAAGATGGAGACAGCCTTCTGTTCCTTTGTTTACAGGGTCTCTTAACTTTGTGGCTCCCTTGGTAGTCATTCATTTTTTTTTGCTAGAAGGTAAGAGTTACAAGTGCAAAACGTTTATTTAATTTGTTGAGATTTATAAAGCCAGGTCCATTTCTAAACCTGTGGGGGCATGAACCAGATAAGACCATATGGCATGATCTATTATTTTCTCAACACTTGTTGTGTGGAAAGACATTGTTTAAATGTCAATGAGGAATCTCAGATAGCTCTCCATGGTGCCATGATTTCATGGAAAAGGTTCAGCAAATTTAATAAAAGGACATTATACTTTCTTTAAGTAATCCACCAAGGCCATTGTCAATCTTATTATAACAGTAACACGTATTCAGCATCCCTTACTACTCTCAAAAGTTTACTCAACCTTAGACTTTGTTGTAGGGTATATTACTTGCGAATAATTTATAGCATACACTAGGAAGATGGATAATCTGTTCAGGCTTGGTGACACTAATTGTGATGACACAATTTTCATCACTCTAGTTCTAATTTCTAAATGGCGAGTCATTCAAATGGAGGGTAAATAAAAAAACATATTTTAAAAAACATAATATTTTCAGATTAAGTTGTATTTCACATTGTAATGTATCAAGAATGTGCACATTTCAAAGATTATTCTGACCAAGAGATTAAATATGATTCTTCTGCATGGACGGACTCTATGGGAGCCTTCTCAGCTTGGTTGCTCACCTTCCTGGACTTGGGGGGAGTAGGGAGACCTTGGTCTTAACATAGAGTAGGGAACCCTGATGGCTCCTTGGCCTGGAGAGGAGGGAGCGGGGTATGGGTGGAGGGGAGGGGAGGGAAGGGGGAGGAGGAGGGGAGGAGATGGAAATTTTTAAATATAAAAAAATAAACCATAAAAAATATTTTGTTCCAAGATAAGGTGGTTGAAAAACTAGTTTTATTTATTTTATGAGATTAATTTATTTGTATATAATAGGTGTTTTTGCCTACATGTATGTCAATGCTTCACATGTGTGAAGTCTCAGAAGAGGACATAAGATCCTTGGAATTGGATTTATAGACAACTGTGAACTGTCATGTGGGTCGTTGGGATCTGAACCCAGGTCTTCTGGAAGAACAGCCAATGCTCTAACTGTTTCAGATTTTCTCTGTTTTATTTTTTTATTTTTGTGTAGTATGTATTATTACTATTACTTAGTAGAAGAAGCGAAAGTTAGATAATATGGTTTTAAGATTTATCTAGAATAAATGGAAGGAGCGACCATCTCTTTTCTGTTAATAGTTCTAAATTGCTTGACTACTGTGTTACTGAGAACAATTCTTCAAGTACTCATTTGATCTTTTGTTTGTTTCTACTTCTTCACCTTCATGTTCCTACTGGCATTCACACATACACACACGCACACACACACACATACACACACACACACTCTTAGGAACATTGTACAGCATTTTTTTCCTGGGGTAGGTAGGTACATTACTACTCTTTATTTTAATTTATACTTTTATATTTATTAACTACATTTAGGAAATGCATCACTACACTCAAGATACTGATAATTTACTGCATTTTAGCTAGAAAAATTTTAACACCACTGAATACTTCAAGCATATCAGAAATGATGTTGCCTTTATTTTGATTTCTTATATAGGTTCAGTTGGCCTGCCTGACAATCTTTGAAGAGCTCTTCGGTATGCAGACTTTTTATGTTCACATTCTGTGAACACAGATTCTGTCAAGAAATGTGACATAGTGAGGAGAATTAGAGCACCAGTCCCTGAAATTGAACTGCAGACACTTTTATCATTTAACAGTCAAAACCAATTAATGAACAAAACATTACAAATTAGAAGCAAATTATCAAAGGAAGCATAGGAAATTTTATTTTGGAGATATTAGGATGAAAGCTCCCATATATATCTTTTCCCTGTAATTTTTCTTCCTTCCTATAGTAGCTTATTATTATTTGTTAATAGCTCATTAGAGAGACTATCTGTGCACTCCTCTCCTTAGCAGAAACCCAGCTGTATTTCTCCTGAGTTCCAGATCCTTGGTCCATTACACAGAGAACATACAGTACTTTGAGAAGCTAGGCACTTGAATCTACTCTTACTTTTGCGTTTTTCTCCATGAGAATATGTGCTTTACTTCTTCTCCCTCATTCCTGTAGTGAATCAAGGAGAAACCCTCTGCGTTCTGCCTCCTAAGCATATCTGCTTCAGCTAGTATCCACCTTGCTTACGTTTTACCCTAAGGCCTTTCTTTTTGCCAATGAAAGATTTTTAGCAAGACATTACTTGTTCTGTTTCTTTCCAAAAATTACAGTCCTTCAATTTGTCAAAGGAAATTTTGTGAAATGCCAATCAGAACCTGATAAAACCCTGTTAAAGCCTTTGCATCCTCCCCTGTTGCTTCATGCACTGAGATCTAAACAGGTGTGCACAAGCTGTCAGGTCACCAGTGCCCTGACTTCACTTACTGCCCAGTCTCATTACTTACTCTCGTGATCGAAACAATGCACATTACTATATATTATATTCCCTCTTTCTCTGAATTACATCACAAAAGCTTATTCTTCTTATATAATTTATTGCTTATGTTATTTACTATCCTCCCATGAAACCTGTTTCTATAGGCCCTGGTAACGAGCACCCTGTCTTCTATTAATATCAGTTTCGCTTTTCAAAAAATCCAACCCACAGGTCAAATTATATGATATTTCATCATTCCCTCTGTTGTTTGTTTCATCTAGCTTAATGCCCTCCCGCTTTCTCTATGCTGTTTGAAATGATAGGACCTCACCCGTTCTGACAGCTTAAAAGTTGTTTTTTTTTAATCTGCTCATCTGATGCTCAACACCTAGGTGATTTTCTTGTCTTAGCTGCTGTGAATAATGGCCATAAAGGTCACTGTAGTGTGAAGCGGCGGGGCTGCGTCCCTCCACCCGGCCAACGGCTAGCTTTACAACCCGAAATAATTACACGGAAACTGTATTCTTTTAAAACACTGCCTGGCCCATAGTTTCAGCCTCTTATTGGCTAATTCTCATATCTTGCTTTAACCCATATTTAGTAATTTATATAGCACCACGAGGGGTGCCTTACCAGGAGAGATCTTAACCTGCGTCCATCTCGGAGAGGAGAAGCATGGAGACTCACTATGGTGACTGCCTGAAGCGTCTCTCCAACTCTACTTCCTTGTTCCCACAATTCTGTTCTGTCTACTCCACCTACCTAATTTTCTGTTCTTAAAGGGCCAAGGCAGTTTTCTTTATTAATTAACCAATGAAAGAAACATAGACAGATAACTCTCCTCCATCAGGTCACGATATCTCTCTATGGTATATATCCTTCAATGTCTTTGGATGGGTATCAGAAGTTAGATTCCTGGATCATACACATTTCCAATTTCAGTTTTCTGTATAATAGTTGTTTTCATAATGACTCTGGGAACTTCTATCAACAGTGATGATAGTACATGATAATATGATGTAAATTTTTATATTGTCACAAAATATGACTAAAATGTGTGTGCATCAAGTGGTAAATATGTATTGGGATTTTGTGTGTGTGTGTGTGTGTGTGTGTGTGTATGTGTGTGTGTGTGTGTGTGTGTGTGTGTTTGCGTGCACACACTTGTCTGTGCAGGTCTGTGTGGAGACCAGAGGTTGACATCAAGATGCCTTCCTTAATTGCTTCTCCAAGTTATTATCTTGAGACAGGTTTTCTGTTGGTTAACCAGCAAGTGATCTCCTGCAATCTGTCTTTCTCCTCCCGGCACTGGGGTTACTGATGTCTGTGGTGTGATCCAGCTTTACTCTTGGTGCTAAACCCAAACTCACATCCTCATGTTTATATACCAAGCACATTCCAGGCTGACCAAATCTCCAGCCCATAACTATTTTCATTTAAAAACAAAATGAAAAGACTAAGAAATAAAGACTAAGGTAATAAAAGAGATGTACCTGGAGATTACTTCATGCTTCTCCACCAGTCATATTTGGGGGATGACATGTCCAGGACAACCGGTGTTCTAGCTGTGGAGGCCAAGGAGTAGGATGCTTAATCCTAGATACTTCAGCCATACCTGAAAGTTAAGTCATCTTACTCGGCTTGATGGAATTAAGCACTATTTGTGTCCTAACAGACATTTGTTTGTACTCTGATTGCATAGCATATACTAAATTTGTGAAATTAAACTTTTTGATATCATATCGAAGTTATAGTAAAGTTACAAGAATAAGAATGTCCATAGGCAGTTTTCTTTCTTTCTTTTCTTCTTCTCTCATATATTACACTCAGACCTGCAGTTTTCCCTCCCTCCACTCCTCCCAGTTCCTCCTCTCATCTCCCTTCTCCCCAGATCCACTCCTTGTTTTCCCCTTGAAAAAAGAGCAGACCTTCCAGGGATATCAAACAAACAAGGCATAAAAAGACTAGGCACAAATCCTCAACATAGTGGCTCAAATAGGCAAACTCATTAGGAGGCAAAGGGACCCAAATCCAGGGGAAGGAGTCTGAGACAGTCCCCAATCCCACTGTTAGGAATTCTACAAGAACACTCAGCTGCACAAAAATAATGTACACAAAGAGAACAGAGCTCAGACCCATACAGGGCCTATGCTTGTCACTACAGTCTGTTCAGGCAGCTTTTTATTTATTATATATGTTTCCTCTTTACACTCACATACATACATACATTTGCACACTACTTTTATCTTAAACTTTTGAAAATAAAATTAGATACCTCTTTCAAGACTACAAAATATTCACATTTTTCAAGAATAAAATTTTTCTATGACTGTAGGAAGTTAAGGCCTACTAAGCCAAGAGGAGGCAACCTGGTGCTGCCAGAGATCCACACTATGTCAACAGGTAGGAATGCCTGAGTGCTGGGAGGGTATGTAAGTTTTCCCATTGTTAAGTAAATGAGTCTGCTGTACTGCCTTACACACCTACAAGGGTGAGCCTTTGATGTCAATCCTCACCCCTCCCCCAAGAAAGATGTTAAGGTCCAGCTACATGTGGCACCTGGAGCATGGACCTTCTAGCATAGGTTTTGAACTTGTCTGGTCAGAGTCTCTTTTTATTGCCGCTACTTGTAAATTTCAGAGATTTGCCCAGAATAGGTTCTAGACGTCTTCCTCTTCTTCATTCAAGGTGCTGGATAACGCCCCCACCCCACTGCCCCCCCCCCCCCCCGTGTATCGAGGGAAGGCCCCCTCGATGTGTGCTTTTGATTGATTGGGCAGGTAAGTGTTAGGACCCCATTCTTTCTTTCTTTTGTGTTGTCTGTCAGGTTTGTCTGCCTGTCTGCTTAGGAAGACCCTTTTTTTTCCTTTTACACAATTTCCCACTACTATTGTCTCGCTTCACGAAATGGGTAACCTCTCCTTCACCTCCTCCCCTTCCATTTCTGAACTCTCAATATCTGATGGAAGGGACTCAGATTAGGTCAGGCCTCCAGGGGGCTGTTGTGTAGAGTGTGGCCACAGTTAAGATTGAATTTGCTGCTTTCCAGTCAGCTCCAGTCCCGCTGCAGGAAACTACAGCTCCGCAGCAGTACGCTTGAAGCAGCTAACAGAATCGAACAGCCGCAGCCCGTTGGGTGTACAGGAGGACTGAGCTGGGCCTGCAGCTGCGAAGGGCTTGCAGGTACCACAGCACCCTGCCTAAAGGACCTGTGGGCGCCAGAACACTCTGCCGAGCACTGCTCAGCCTCGTGCGGCCACACTGGCCTGGCTGGTCATGGGGAGCGAGCGTGCCCTGGTGGGGCCTCAGTTGTGAACTTTGTGCCTGGCGGGGCATGTCATCATTTGTGCACGACTCCTGCCACGACCTATGCCCAAGCTCACTGCTTCAATCCCTCCCTGCCGTCAATGGTAGTCTCTGTGAGCCCCACAGCTAGCTCACTGGAGGCCTGGACTCCACTGAGCTCCTACCTATGGACAGCTCCCTGGGCAAGCCTGGCTCACCAATGGGGCTAACGGGAAGAACAGTGGTTTCTGAACAGAGTTGGGGAAGTCCCAAAGTGACAAAAGATACGGTCACTGCTGCAAAGTCAATTGATTTAAAGAATACATGCAAAAATATCAGAGCTAAACTTATTCAAGATGTTACCAATAACACAAATGAAGAGGCTGGAGATGGCATTACCACTGCTACCGTTCTGGAATGTTCAGTTGCCAAGGAGAGTTTTGAGATCAGCAAAGGGGCTAATCCAGTAGAAATCTGGAGAGGTGTGATGTTGGCTGTTGATGTTGCTTGCAATTGTTGACAGGGCCATGGGCCAGCACCTTCTCAGAATGGGGCTGACTCCTACTGCATCTGAAACACCACTCACTGACACCAAACACCCTGGAATCCCTTGGGCTGTGCATTCTGTCAGCACCCAAGCCTCCATGACTTCCTACCCACCCCTGGCCCAGTTTGTGCTTCTCTTATGTTTAAGTCCATTTTTATGGCCATACCTAAAAGTAAGAATAACAGCCCCTGCCATCTAGCTCCTCAGCCACCACTAAAATTTCGTTGAGTGTATGTGCACTATGGCCGCTTTTGCAATCATAAACATGTGCTTGTAATAATAGATACATGTTCCTCCTTTATTTATGTCCTAATCCTTTCTGGGGAGAAAGCTGTCAGTGCTGCCAAGGTCCTTAAATTGGCCATGGTAACTATGGGGGTACCTTGGATGCTTAAGACTGACAATGTCTCTATGTCTCTCAACAATTCAATGACTTCCTGAAGTCCTGGAAAGTGCCATACTATTGGCATTTCCGGCAGTCTGCAGAGTCAAGCCATTGTGGAGAGCACCAACAGAGCTCTTAAAGGAACTGTTGGCCAGGACTGTCTCACCAGAGGCTAGGAGAGATCCTCATCTGGCCTTAACAGAGATCCTTTTCAATATGAATTTTCTCAGTATTGATGACAAGGGGCTTGGCCCAGCTGACAAGCACTGAGCATTTCTTCCAAGAAACACATCCCTGCCTCTGGTGAGACAGAGAAATCCTATCTCCTGTAATGTCAGCCACCAACTCCCCCGTTAACCTGTGAGAATGTGTTTTTCCTCAGACTGCCACAATGCCAATATGTGTCCTGGTAAGAGAGGTACACTCGGTCATGGGTCAGTCTGCTTCCACCAAGGAGGAAATAACCCAGGATGGGTAATGTATATATTCCCCTTTCTTGCTCTAACTACCCTCCCCCAAACAAACTGATTTGTTAAGGGCAGAAGTTATGGCCTTTGGCGAATCATTTTTTTTAAAGTTTGGAGTAATATAAAAGGCCTTTGATCCCTCCTGGATGCTCACATACGCATTAATTGGCAGGGTAGTATTGTTAATCCTTATTCTGTTTAAATGTCTCCTACAGCAGATCTGACTTCAGAGGACAACTAAGGTGTCTCTTCAGGTATTAATGGCTCCTATGCACCCTTCTTTCAGTGCTCCACAGGAGGGTATGCATGCCTGGTTATGGGTAATTCAAAAGGCTACTACTTAGTTCCCCCACCCTGGCAGCTCTCCAGGAATGAAAGCTCTTTGAGGGCTGGTAGTTAATGACAGATAATAACTTGTTATGCAAGACAGCCTTATACAGGCCCAGCCCAGTTGTTGAGCCTCCTGAGGCAGGCTCAACAAGGCCTGAGTAAGAACTCTGGTCCCCGTTGAGTGCCTATGTAATAAATTTAAAAGGGTGGATATGTAGGAAGTTAAGACCTACGGGGCCAAAAGGAGTTTGCCTAGCACTGTCAGAGGTGCTCATCTTCTTAGCCAATGAGGGGCAAACCACACAATGCTGCTTGCAGGCCTAACAACAGGTGCTGTTAGAGGTCCTGATTGTGTCTAGCCAATGAGAGCTGACCACACCATGTCAACGGATTAGAATGTCTGGGTGTTGGGAGGGTATACAAGTTTTTTTCTGATGTTAAATAAACAAGTTTGTCCTATTCCTTTCACCGAACTCCCAGCGTTTGAGTTCATTGATGTTGCAACTACTCAAGCCCTTCCCCAAGGAAGATTTTAGGGCCCAGCTACACGAGATTTTATATATGCCAATAATGAAGCAAAATTATTATTTAATCTATAACCCAATTTAAAATTTCACAATTGCTTAAATAACTATACAATCATGTAGTATATACATTAGTTTTTCAGGCAATTTGACCAGGAAAGTCTGTTAGCTTCATTATCTCAGTGTTTGAACAGGTGTCTGTTCTCTTCTTCTTTATGAGTAATATGCTACAGTTCTAAATTTTCAGCACA
Organism: Arvicola amphibius; assembly: GCF_903992535.2. Classification (NCBI taxonomy): domain Eukaryota; kingdom Metazoa; phylum Chordata; class Mammalia; order Rodentia; family Cricetidae; genus Arvicola; species Arvicola amphibius. The sequence goes on from NC_052048.2 coordinate 173,164,722, forward strand.
TACCTGAACCATTTCATTGTCACCAATTACAAGGCAGGCTAGTGTGAGTGTGGATGATAGTCTTTTGCTTTGTTTTTTTTTTTTGGGGGGGGGTGTTTGTTTGTTTTTCTTAAGTCTGAGGTTTATCTCTTCTTAGATGTTTCTAACACTGAAGGTGCTAGACAATAGGCTAGACCTAAGGTTTAATTTTGCAAGATCTAACAACTCCAGTGTGCCTCTCATGAAATGTTTGAAAGACCTAATGGGAGATCTTGCACCTCTGCATCAGCACTGCTTTTTCCAGACTTTCTTTCATCTTTGTTTAATTGTTTGCTTTTCTGTGGCTGTGTTGGAGGAATCATTTACATATCAAAAATCTAAACCTTCGTTGGTTACAAGGTAGTAAGTATTTCCTCCTGTCTTTGGTTTGTCCATCTACCTTCTTAAAGACTTTTTCTCATTTAAATAAGAATAAACTTCGATTTAGCATTTTCACATTTGTTGCTTAGATTTCTGGTTCCAGTCTAAGATGCCAATACTAAACGCTAAGCCATAAATATCTACCCCTGCCTTTTCTTTAAGAAAACTTTAGGGTTTGAACTTTGGTTTCTAGATTAAAAACTCACTTCAAAATATTTTTATATATGATCCAATAGTGGCAAAAATAATTTTTCATAAGAATATTCAGTTACATAAGAACCAATTTTCTGAAAAGATATTTCCAATTTAATTAGCTTGGAATCTGGAACATTAATTGATGGAAATTATAATTACATAGATTAGAGAAAACTGGAAGGAATGCCTTGTCTACTTGAACTTGGTAAATAGCAAAATAAAGTTTGAACAGTAACTTTCAAGTCTGCTATAAAATACAATAACCATTGTACTCAGACTAAAAGGTAGAGACACATTGCTGAAGACTAATAGCAAATCCAGAGAGCCTTGTATCTAGTTTAAATCCTTCAAAACATGCTCCTATGTGCATAAACACTGGCATTTCAGTGCTTCCGTGTAATATGTTGTATGTGTGATATGCGACTGAGTATATGAAGGCTTGTGTTTGTGTGTGTGTGTGTGTGTGTGTGTGTAAGTGTATCTCTATGGTGTTTTACTTGACTGATATGTTCCTGTGTAGATAAAGATATGTATGTACATAAATATGGAAGTTCAAGCTAAATATTGGTTGTCTTTGCTCTAGTGTTTCTTACCTTTATTTTAAGAATTATCTCTTTTATTTTTGAGAACATGTACCTTTACTTTCTCTCATTCTGATCCATGACCTCTTTTTTGTTTATTGTTGCCTGTGCGCGCACGCACGCGCGCACGCACACGCACACACACATACACACACACACTCCTCTGTATATTATGCTCTTGTTTCTCCTGAAAAAAAAAAAAAGACATGTATTTTAACTTCAAGGTGTTTCTTAAAGGCAAATAGGTCAGGAATTAAAAAAAGAGAGGATTTTTCAGGGAGAGAAAGAGCAAAAGAGCTCTGAAAGTTCACATAGGCTTTATATGAGCGTGTGTGGAAAAAATCCACGAGCCATTTTTAACCAATTGCATGTGTATGGCATAAAACAAAACATGATTAGAGTCATGTACATTTATATTTTTAGTGACCCTGTACCCCATGTTAAGATGAGTACTGGTATCCCTGGTACTTTCCTGTCACCATGTCATAATCCAAGAGATCATACATGTGTGGTTGGTTTTTTGAAATAGCTGTTCTGTTCCACTACTGTATTCCTTAACCCTTCTGCCAGGTACTTAATTTTAACTACTATAGTTTGAATGATAAATCCTGTTTCTGTTATATTAATTCTCAAGCTTTGTCCTTTCAAAAGATCGCTTTGGTTGTTTATGACCTTTGATTGTCCATAAAAGTATTAGAAACAAACTGTCAATTTCTATTACACAGATTTGCTAGAACTGTGATTGATGCACATTGGAAAAGATTCTTGCTTTATGGAGTGTTCCATTGCATTTTCATCGTACCTTATTAGTTCATGATCAAATTAAATAAAATTTAGACATATTCTGTGGTGAACAGGCTGACACATTTTGTTTTTCTATTATTGTAAATGTTTCAAAAATTCTCAATTTCCAAGTGTACGTTATAGCTGAGACTACCATATTGTATAGTACTGGCTTGTGGTAATGTTGTACAGAACTAACCCCTCAATAAAACAACAACCATCTTCAGAAGTTCAACTCTGCCTGATTGCAAAAGACTATATTGGCTGGGCTTCTTGACGTTTATATCATCCCCAAAAGGGATGAGGGAGGTCTCAAGACACTCTATTGATTATACAATCTGCTTTCCAGACCTATTGAATACAACTCTATCCTAGTAGTATTGTACATGGCATTGGAGATTGCCTAGAATACAAAGGCCCAGGAAGAGTTAGAAAGAGGGCTCCATATGCATATATGGGAAAATTCATCCCTAATGGGTAATAAGCTTCTAGTTTTTTTTTTTGAGAGAGAGCGCATTCCAACGCTAGTAACATGTCACCTGTGCTGTATAGAAAGTACAATAGACTCATTGCTTCCATGAGTGGACTTTAATGGAATAGTACCTACATTGGTTGTTGGGATTTTAGGATGGAGTGGAAGATATTGCTTACCTCTCCCCAGTCTGGGAAGGAATTTTATTTACAGGGAGCATTTAGGAACATTAAATGTTTTTCATGTTCAAAAATGAAGAAAATGTGATTAACATCATATTTTCTTTTCTGTAGGATTGTAAATATGGAAATAAGTTATTCTTTTGAGAACTGGAGATAATTTGTTAGAAAAGGATTTTATAGGAGTTGTCAGAACCAAGTATTTTTAGTGTATAAATATTCTAATTTAAAATATTAGCCAAATAATTCAAAATAAGTAACCAAAAGCAATGATCCCACGAAGAGCTACTTTTGAAATATAAAGGACTTTCAATCAGTCTCTGAACCTTTTACTTCTGCACTATCCAGACATATTCTGTGAAATGTATATAATTGCTTCCATCTTTGTCTTTTACTACAAGCTAAAATATTCATCTAGGCAACCAGAAAAATCTTGCAGTCTTCTTTGTGAACAAGAAACTTGTGTGTGTGGTGTGGTGTGTGTGTGTGTTTGTGTGTGTGTGTGCACGCGCACAGATGCACAGTGTTTGTGTGCAGCATCTATGTCTTAGTTGTATATATGTGTTTATGATTGATATGTATGTGCCTTAATTACTGTTCTTTTGCTGTGAAGAGCCACCATTACCATGGCAACTCCTAAATTAAGCCTTTAATTGAGGACTTATTTACAGTTTTAGAGGTTAGTTCATTATCACCATTGTGGGGACTATAACTATAGCAACAGGCATAATAGGATTGGTGCTACAGAAGTCACTGAGTCCTACATCCTGATCTGCAAAGATCTCTCTCTCTCTCTCTCTCTCTCTCTCTCTCTCTCTCTCTCTAGGTTATAGGCACTTACTGCTGCATTTGAGAGTGAGAGAGACAGACAGACAGACAGACAGACAGACAGACAGAAAGACACACAGAAAGAGACAGAGAGAGACAGAGAGAGACAGAAAGAGACTGTCTCTCCCCCAGTGACACACTTCCTCCTACAAGATCATACCTATTAATCCTTCTCAAATAGTGTCACTTCCTGATGACTAAGCATTTACATGTATGAGCCTATGTGACCTATTCTTACTCTAATCACACAGTCATGTGTATGCAGGAAGTCCCAGATCAACACTGGGTGTCTTCCTCAGTGTCTCCTTGAATGTCTATATTTTTATATAGGTGCTTTTACTGAACCCAAAACTCACTCATGACTGCAGTGGTTGCAACTCCAGATTCCACCTGACTCCAGGGCCACAGAACCAAGTTGTAGGCAATTGCTGCTGCATTCAGCTCTTATATGAGTACTAAGAATCCAAGCTCATTTCCTTATGCATACAGAATAAGCCATGGAACCATTACTTTCCTCTCTATTCTGAGATTTAAAAAATGGACTATGGAATCATAATTCTCCCTGTTGAGTATCAATGCACAATTTGGAATTTTTTATTGGGCTGTAACTACTTGGGCATGGTTGAATGGATGTAGATGTCTACAAATTATTTTATTTTTTATGATACTTTTTAATTTATGCAATCAATAGTCCTATGTAGTGATAGCAAGGAACAATAGCAATTACTGACACAGCAAGATATTCTTAAGGTACAATAGTTGTACTCATATATTGGTAACCAATATCTAATTGGACTTAAAGTTCATTCTACAGAAGGAAAAGCATGCCCAGTACCAGAAAACTAGCATACTACTTAGGCTTAGTGTGGTCATGGATCTTAGAAAGTAACCTAAAAATATACTAATGTATATTAGTATTATTTTAATTACATTCTAAATCTTATCCTTATATCCATTAGTAAATATAGACCTCAATCCTCATGAAAAAGTTTTTCTATACAGCAGAGACCATAACAGAGAACTACAACAGATTATATTTCAGAGATCAACATGCTATATTGCAGAGATCAATGGATTTTGGGGAGTCCAGCTCCAGAGGATACATATACAGCACAGCTTTTGCATCTAAAGCTTAGGAATATTACACATGAGTTGTCAGAAAAATGTAAGAGCCAAAGGACCAATAAGTATACTGAGAAATTATATATCTTAGAAAGAGAAGGGAAACCACACCAGTGATACCTCAATAATTTGCTTCCCAAACAAGACACGATCAATGACAATATCAATAGATATGATAAATTGGTAGGGGGCAATCTCAGTGGTCCCACCCGTGGACAAAGAGATATAGGCACCTAAATGATGCTGAGATGAAGAATTAACCTCTCACATGGATGTGCACTGTAATGAGTGATCCAATACAAAGTGACTAGCTCTGAAATCAAATACATATATGACAGTAAATGTTCTCAATGCACATGTTGTTTATATGTAACAATAATAAAGAAAAAGAGGCCCATCACCTGGAGAGGGAATGAGGTGGCTCTGAATGTGGTTGAAGGAAAGGCATGGAAGTGTTTGGAGGGAAGAAAGAGAAGGGGGAAGTAATACAATTATATTTCAGTTAAATTTTCAATAATTAATATATGTTGAAAGAAAGGATTCTTTTTATTTTGGACCCCTGTCTTTCAAGCTCAGAAAAATTATGTTTTCTTGAATATTGAACATAAATGTCAGAAATTTATGTTTATAATGAATATATGTTTGTTAAGCATCTAAATAACTGATACATCTTCATTGCAGAGAGATTCCGATATAAACACTTAGCGGATTAGAGTGATCAGTTCTCTTTGTGTGTTTTGGGGGGTATAGTTAAAATCTCCTGAGGTTTAGGGACAGAGGACAAATTTCTTACAGCTCAGGCAGGCAATTATTTTATTTAGAGAGTATAACATTTTACTGTGATTTGTACTTAGAATTTAGGACTTAGAATTTAGATATAGTTTAGATATCTGTACTTAGAATTTAGATATAGTTTGAGGTCTTCCTGTAGTAAGAGTCCTAAAGTCTAGAGATTCAGGCACAGAATCAATATTCTTCAATCACCAAGTATGCTGTAATCAGTATGTACCCTAGGATGACTACACAATGAGGCCAAATCTCATTGTAACAAACTAGGAAAACTAAAAGAAAATTACCTTTATAATAAAAAAGAATTTAGACTATATTCAAATTCCATTTTGAAATTCCTCTAATAAAGGTCCTACAAAACATGGATTGTACAGTTCATAATTGTTAAAAAAAATAATAAACGTAAGAAATCATTATTTAACATCATTCCTGGTATTTCCTTCATATAAAACCACACTTAAAAATAAATATTACCATAAAAATGTTCATTCTGGCATAGACCATTCATTTAAAAATCGTGTGCCTATGTTCTTCAGTTTCTCTAGTAACTATCAGACAATGAAGTGCCAAGTGAGAGTGAGTGTCTAAGATGAATAAGCATTTTGTATTGCCTGACACTCCTCCTGACAGTGGTTTAATCTATTTTATATGAGCTAGGTCATTTTGTGTAGACAGATGTGAACTTGCTTTTCTGCACCGTTCTTTTCTGACGCCCATGTCACATTGACTGCTTGGCACAATATTATTTTTCTCATGTTCCCAGCAGTTTGCCACCTCAACTTGTAAAACTAAGGTATTTTATCCTTGCTATATTACAGATTTAATAATATCAATGATGATCTTATTCTTCTGTCTGGTCTTTTTGATTCTCAACAATATATCAAAGAAATTCACCTTTCTATATTTCATTCACGAACACAATGTAAGGCCCATTTGCAAGTAGCATTACATTAACCTTATTTTTTATGAAGCTTTATGTAATGCCCTATACATGAAAAAAACACCTTGATAAATATGAAAATAATATTTGTCTAAAACAGGTAAATGATACAGAATTGACTGAATGTTTTCGATCTCTGTTTCTTTCATCAATTTTAGATATAACAGTAGGACAGAAAAATATGATTGACATCTGTTCTAGTTTTCCTTCAGTTTCTGTGATAAACTCTATGATCAAAAGCATATGCAGGAGTGAGGGGAGAAGGGGACAGAGCAAGGGTTTGTTTGGTTTTCACTCCCCAGGTCGCAATCCATCATTGATGTGAGTCAGGGCAGAGCTGGAGCTGAAACCGAAGGCGAAACCATTAGGAATGCTGCCGACCAGCTTGCTACCAGGTTGAAGTTCAGCTACCTTTTCTTAAGTACCTTTTAAAAAAAATTTCTTTAAGAGTTTTATGAATTATATTTTGATCATATTCAGTCCTTGCTCCAACCTTTCCCAGACTCAACTCCCCAGTTTTATACTTACCCAGTTATGGGTCTTCTGCTTTTAAAGCCATTGAGTACAAGTTTACTAGCTATGTACTCTTGAGTGTGTATTTGTCCGGTGGAGTATGACCAAACTCACCAGTGATCACATCACTAAAGAAATCTAATTCTCGCTCTCCACAAATCTTCAAATTATCAACAGTTCCTTATCTAAGTTAGGAACTTTAAGCGTATCTCTCCCCTCCATGCTGAGATTTTTTTCTGGATTGATTTTATAGGTCTTGTGCATACTGTCTGGAAAACACTGTTTTATTGTAGTTCTGATAGTTTCAATATTTCTATTCTCTTTCCCATGCTGATCCATGACCCTTATAAATTCCAGACCTATTTGCTTAGGGATGGTGCCAGCAACAGTGGTCTGGGATATCCTACATCAATTATAAATTAAAAAAATGCCTCATAGCCAAGCCCATTGGTAAATCTGGCAGAGGTAATTCTTTAATTAAGGTTCACAGTCCCCATCTTTGACAAGGTGATAACCAAGAGAAGCCATTAAAACATATTTTGATTAGGTCATTCTATGCAATTTTTAGAAATACTTGGAAAGAAATAGAGTGGATTTTTGATTTTTAAATGGAGTAGAATTGGGAGTATGGTAAGTTGTCTGTCATTTTTAGTTTGAAGTTTTGCTCAGTCTCTTACTAGTTATTCTCTTCTCTTGGAGATGCCTCAAATAGGCATGCATGCCATTGGGAAATTATAGTGAGTAGGGGCAACAAGAAATTAGTTTTGTGTACCTAAGAGTAAGAGCATCAGAGGGACTCTAAACTACTTCTTTTAAATCCTTGTAGATTGTTTTAAGATCAATATTTTCTCCATATAATTTCAGCATCCATGACATTTAATCATTTTGAACGTCTTCCTCAGAACTGTTAACTCTCTTTAAGCATCATAATTTTCACATTGTACCCCCAAGAGTCTGTTTCACTCATCTCCCTAAAATTCTGTTTACATTTATCACTGTCTTTATATTTTACATATTTATTTTGAGACATATCTTGTATAATTTTCTTGAGATGAGGCTCATAGGTAGTGAATTTACTGGGAGTTTAGAAGTTTGTGTTTTGAAATGTGTAGCCTAAGTTGGGAAGAGAATCTCCAGTCAGTAAAATGTCTGTTTTGTAAGCAGGAGGACTGCTGTAGGAAATCATATAGCCAATAGCCTTTAAGTTAACTGCCCACTGGGGCATGGCCTTTTACACTATATATGCCGATGTAAAGCATGCATCAGGCCTTTTTTCTGGCTGTGGGATTTGGTTTGTTCTCCATTCCAGCAGAGGATTCTGACTTGTGAGTCTATCCCTAAATAAATAACCATTTATTATTCTCAATTCTGAGCTAGTGTAGGGTTTCTTTTAAGTGTCTTTCTTCAGAGGTCTTGAGTTCAAATGCTTATATTACATTAAAATAAAGATAAAATATTTGAAGCTGAAAAATATCTGAAAGTGGTGGCATGTAATTATAATCTCAGGACTGAGAATGCAGAGATGGGGCTTCCTGAAGTTCACCAATTAGCCAGTCTGTCCTTGTCAGGAAGTCCAGATTCTCGTGAGTGATATTATCTTAAAAATAAGTAATTTCCATGGGTGAACTCTGGCCACCATATGTCCATTAACACATGTATACATGCACCAGCACTCATATGTATACCTGCACACATATGAACATGCACATACATGAATATGCACATAAAGATGCATGAATTCCACTTTCATATTAGATTGAGAGTATGGTTTAGCACAAAGTTTAAGTTGAAAATGGCATTGTTCAATGGCTTCTTTATATCTTTTTAATAAAATCTATCCTTGTGTTTAATTTCATTGGTTAGAGATTCTTCACATGGGCCACCAAAATGTTGTTAATTTGAATGTATAAATAACTAATTCAGAGTCTCCATTAATGTACTGGTGTCACAGTAAAGAAAAAATAAAGGACTTCTCCTTTGTAATGTTTATGTGAGTACATGCCAAGATTTGAATTCTCTACTTTACTCTCCCTGTGCCTCCTGTCCCCCATCTGTTGTATTTTGTTTACCTAAAATATTTTAGATTTAATAAAGACTGAGGAGTCAAAAACTGAGATAAAAGCCTGAATAACCCAAGGAATGGTTGAGGAATGATTAACTGATAACAGATAACCCTATTCTGCAAGCTTTCCTGATCTGAAAATCCCAGAAATCTCCCTCAGCCCTTCTTTCTCTATATATTTGACTTCCTCAGCACTACAACATCTCTACAGCTAATATCGTCAGCTAATCACTCACTCTGTCATTGATTCAAGTTGGGTTTATTGACCCAGTAGAATGGCAGTGTGAAAAATTCTCCTGTCAACATTTCCCCCTTTTGGTCTAAATAAAAAGAAAAGGCTTCAGTTATAATGTAGTTAAACTATATACAATAAGGACTATTGTCAAGTAAGAAATAAATTCACAATGTCCAGTCTATTAGCAAATTCAACAAATAATACTCCTATGTCTATCTTATCTTGGTGAGTCTAAACGTTTTGTACCTGATTTACTTTCTATCAAAATCATGGCAAACTGTAACTATAACTATCTATCCTCAGCCCCATCAGAGAGTTGAAAAGAATAAAATATTACTCGAATTAAATAGGAAGTGCACAGCAGGCAGCTTAGAAAACTAAGAAATGACAGAGACATTTGGCTGCTTAAACAGTCATCGCAAGGTTCTTTGCAACATTGAAGCATCCATCAGGCGCTAGAAATATCTGACAGACTTTTTTGTGAAGCAGGAATTTTGAAGGACTGTCCTACATTGTTTGGGAAATTTTGGCAGTTGCCCTCTTTTATGCTCCACCTGTCCAATTTGAACAGAAATCTTCCAGCAGTTGAGGCAAGGGCAATTTCTTTGCCCAGTGTCTAACTTTTGCCACAATGAACGCAAATTCCATAGAGTTTCTTCAATGCCTGCCATCTTTTTGAAGTAAATTGATACTGCCAGGTGCAGATGTGTCTCACTTTCATGAAGAGACTCAAGTTCTTAAAACATTTTAAATGCCATATTCTGTAGATATCTGAAGATTTTGAAAACCATCTATCTATTTGAAATATGTCTCTGTTTGGCCTCAAAAAATACCTAACATAAGTATAAGTTTGATTGTTATAAATGACAAGCTACTAACCTGTATTTCTTTATTATTCTAAATAACTTTCAAAGATTAGAACTTTACATTATTTTTGTAAGTGAGCTGCCAAGGTACAAAGCCTTAAATAAGAAATAGAAACATATAATACAGTATAACAAAATAACCATAAAGTTGTATCAATATACAAAAATTCATTACCTATGTAAAATATTTGAGACTATAGTTGCTTTTTTTTAGTTTGAAACTAGGTTTAATAATCTGTTCTTTTATCCTATCATTTTTATATGTCTCCCCATTTTTTTAAGAATGAGATCGCTGAATCTAATTTCCTTTTTCTTAGTTTTTCTTGCTGACCATGACCAATAACACTTCTAACTAAACCCGTTAAACATGACAAATAGCCATTCAATGAACAAAAACCATCCACACCATCTCTGGGAATATGGGCGTCATGTTCTTAAAATGATTTTTGTTGTCTGGAGGTGATGGCATATTTAGCAGGACCCTGAAAAAATTTCATATAAAGATCAAGTCCTGAAAGAACTATGTAGCATGAAGGCCAGGCTGTTGGGGTTTTCTGCTCCTGCCCAGTCCCACAGCCAGTAAGCTGGAAAGAAATCACACAGAGAGATCATATAAGGTTTATAAACTGATTGGCCCATTAGCTTCAGGCTTCGTACTTAACATCTTGTAACTTATATTAACCCATTGTTCTTATCCATGTTAGCCACAGGCTCAGTACCCTTTTTCAGCAGGGCAGGTCACATTCTGCTTCTTTGGTGAATGGGCCAGGACTGGCGAGGGAACTTCCTGCTTCCAGTATTCTCCTTTTCTCTTTTCCCTGCTTCTACTTCCTGCTCTGGTTGTCCACCTATACATTCTGCCGGCTAATGGCCAATTCAGCATTTATTAAAACATAATTGACAGAATACAGAATTGTCCTACACCAGAGCCAGCTGTTGTCCATTGTTAGTGTGATAGCAAAGTGCAAGACTTATCTGAAGTCACTGACTGGAGTCGTCATGAGGCTGGACTATTTTAGCTAACTGTTTTGAAGTTGTCCTGAGTAGCTTGCAGTCTAAGACTGATCTTTGAGTAGTGTTTGACAAAGTAGTGGTATTAACAATATTCAGGACAGATTCATCATTGTGGGCTCCAACTTTCTTTCAGAGATTTCTAAGGTTTCTGTTAGAAATTGTCACAGTTCACTGCAGAAACTTAAATATTTTAAATGTGATATGCAGCAGATCTTGGAGACATTATAGGAGTATAATCTATTAAATACCTGCTTTTCACAAGGTAAATCCCTAATTACATGCTCAAACCTGAAATCATATAAGGAAGCTATATGAATCCTATTTCTAGAATATTATTACTCTATATAACCCATTAATATCACAAAAGAAAAGTTTAAACATATATATAAATCTTATACATTTGAGATAATATTTCTAACTTAAGAAAAGCATTAAAGTATCAAAATAAAACCAAATGAATACAAGCTTGGTGCAGAAGAATTGTCTGTATTCTGTCAAATCATATTTTAACTAAATGCTGATTGGCCAGGCAGGAAGTATAGGCTGGAAAACCAGACAGGGAGTAGAAATGATGCAATGAGAAAGGAGAATTCTGGGAAGGAGGAAGCTGATATTCTCCCACTCCTGCCTAGACTCCAAAGAAGCAAGATGTGAGCTGCCCTGCTAAGAAAGATACAGAACATGTGGCTAGCAATAAATAAGAACAATGGGTTAATATAAGCTACAAGAGGCTAATAAGTAACCTGACCTAATAGCCAATCAGCTTTATAAATTATAGAGATCTCTGTGTGATTTTCTTTGGTGCTAAACAGCTGTGGGAAACCAGGCAGGACAGAAATCCCAACAAGCAAGCTAGCCACTCATGTTACATAAGATTAGTAGAAATAAGGGTTCCTTGCCCTGTGGAGGAGGGAAGTGGATGGGGAGAGGGGGAGGTAAAATGGGAGGTGGGGAGAGGAGGCAGAAATTTTTAATAAAAAAAACAAAAAAAAAAACAAAAAATAAAATTCTGAAAAAAATAAAGTTGGACATTGCCACATTAAAAAAGATTAGTATAGAAATAGAATAGTCCCCTTTAATTTTGGTTTTCTTCTGTCCCATACCAAGTGGTTCTTTTGACAAGAAACACAGTCTTTGGATTTTTCTCTAACAAGCATTCTTGGGTTTATAAAGGAGAGAATCATGCTCCAACTCCAAACCCAGCCTTAAATTTTTATTGGGTTGGAACTACAAAAAGACTATGTGCCATATATGTCTGTAAACAATAGAAACAAACATTTGGGAAGATTTATGAGTGTGTTTTTTTCTGTTGGAAATGTGCTATACCATTAAGCCAAATGACTCTTTTTCTTGGGAAACTTTCTGTGGATGATTTATACTTCTGAAGATTTCTTATTTTTCTAATGGTATTCAGATTTTTAGTTGGATATGTTGATTCTCCTGGAAAGACAAAAACAAAGCGCTGCTCCAATCCTAACTTTGAGCAGTTTCATTTTTTTGTGGCAGGTTATGTTAGATCAAATGAAAGAGGTTTATTAGTCTCATAAGTTAATTCATTTGGAATGACTATGTGGTTGATGAACTATCTCCTCTCTTAATCAAGAGGTCTCTCCTATTTGAATATAATCATATACCTTATTGGGATTCATAGATTTTTGTCCTCCTGTGGAAACAAAGCAGAACCTTTTCTCCACTGTAACACATATCCTCATTTCCATTTTAGGTGAACACATCTTTGAAGTATACAGGCTGATTTTTTTCCAATGAATTACTAATCACTTTATCCATATTTCCTTGTGCTAGAGGGTCTGTTAGGCTCCATATTGAATCTGATTTGTGTTATATCTAAGGGATAATTTATAGTTTTTGAATATCTATTATATTGAATAAAAGTGAAGTTAATTCTGAATCAACTGGATTCAGTAGTTTCAATATGTAAAACTACCCTTTCTGCATAATGAAGAATCTGAACTAAATAAAAAACATTTTGGAAAAATCTAATAGTACCAAAATAATAGCTAGTAATATGAATTTTTGAATTAAATCATAAGGTTTGAGCCACTTTACTCATTTATTCTTACGTGTAATCTGCATTTCTTGATTTATTTGCCAATAGTGTAGAATATAGTGACTTCAGAAGAATTGGCTCTCCACTTACAATGGGAGGAAAGATCCAATAGGTCTCTTTATAATGCTTTTGGGATACTGCTGCTAGTCTCATCCAAAAATTACTGTAAACTCTTGCCATATTCATTTTCTGCCCACAATGAGGCAACTCCAACGAATATTAAAAGGTACCATAATTTCTGCTGCGTTTATTCCTGTTAATTGAGGAAGTCCTCAACTCTTCCTTTAAGATCAGTCAGAAATTTTTTTCTCCATAGGTCTTTTAAATTTTTATTCTGCTTGTGTGGCCCAAAATACCCATTCTAACATATTACTTTGTCTCCTATAAAAATTCCTTTAGAAGAATATGTAGAATGGTAGTATGATCAGAATTTCAGTCATGCCTCTGTATTCAAGAGATCAACATGTGCATTTTGTAATTTACCAACTCTACCAAAGTCAATTCTTTCCTAGCCTCAGCTGATAGTTTTCTTGGACTATTTAAGTCCTTATCATCTTGTAAGATTTGAAATAAATTACTTAGCTCTTAAATTGTAAATCTAATTGTGGGTTGTAGCCAGTTAATAACTACAGAGGTTTTTGAAAATCATTAAGTGTTATCAAACAATCTTTTAGTGCACTGCGAAGATTTGTCACTTGGATTGGTTTAATATAAAGCTGGATCACCAATAGCTAGGCAAGATTTTTGAGACAGAAGAGACACTGGAAAGATGAAGGCAGATTTGCCAGCCAGACACAGAGAAAACAGGAAAGCACCATGGGCAGTACAGAATAAAGGTGACAAAGCCATCAAGCAGAAAGAAAATTAATAAAAATGATTAATTTAAATCATATTTAAGAAATAGTTAGAAACAAGCCTAAGCTACTTGTTGAACTTTCATAATTAATAACTAGTCTATGTGTTGTAATTTGAGAGCTGACTGGTAGGACAGAACAAGACTCACTATAATTAAGAATTCATAATGAAAGTCTCTTGGTTAAATTTTTTTGAACCTATCTTATATCCTAGATACTTAATAGAATCTCATAATTGTATTTTTTTTAGGAACAATTAGTAATCCCCAGCATGGCAAATTTTTCTTTACCTCTAAAACATTGTTTTCTAAAATATCTGAGTCTGAATCAGCTAGTAAGATATTATCCATATAATGATGAAATATAGATTGAGGAAATTATTTACAAATAATTTCTAAAAGCTGTTGTACAAATATTGACACAAGGTGGGCCTATTTAACATCCCTTTTGGAAGAATTTTACTCTAATACCCTCTAACATTATTATAAGTAGGCACTGTGAAGACAAATTTTTCTCTATCATGTTCTTGTAAAGATATAGTAAAACAGCTGGCTTTAAAATCAATTACTATAATTACCCATCTTTAGGCAATAAATAAGGCAAGTAAATTCCAGATTGTAAAGAGCCCATTGGCTAAATCACCTTATTTTTGGCACTTAAATCTGTTTATGTTCTCCATTTTCAAAGTTTTTTTAATGGAAAATATAGAAGAATTCCAAAGACTAGTTGATTCTCCATTGTTGAGTAACTTGCTTCTCCTGTTCCAGCTGTTCTGTTTTTATGATTTTTCTGATTTCAGAGGCTATTGTTCCACCTATACAGGTTTGTCAGTTAACCATTTTAAGTTAGGGTTGTTGGTATTCTTGAAAGACTACCAGTTGCTGTGCCATTTATGTACAAACAAAACTTGTGGCTTCTCTCTCTCTCTCTCTCTCTCTCTCTCTCTCTCTCTCTCTCTCCATATATATACATGTATGTATATATATATGTATAATGCTTTATGCTTTTTAATATTTTTCTAGGAAGTATTCTTTATGGTTTTTTGAGATTGGAGAAATTTTAACCTGTGTTTTCCATTGCTGCAACAAATCATGCCTCCATAAATTCATTGCTACATTAACCGCATATGATTTTAAGTTTTCTATTTGTCCTTCTGGTCCTATACACTCATCCAATCTTTTTCTTTGTTTTACCTAAGATAACATACATGCCAGTTCCAAGAAGCTGAACATTTATCTTTTGAAGAGGCCAATCTTTATGCCAAGATTTTGGTAAAATTTTGTTACATTTGTATCTGTGTCTACTAAACCCTTAATTTCAGTGCCATTTATAGGTATTTTTAGCTTTGGTCTCTGATCATTTATGGCATCTTGCCAAGATACTTGTTTTCTTCTCTCTCCTGACTTTTTTTGTATCTATAGAAGTTATTTTGTCTTTGGTCATATCTAGAACAGTGTGGGTTTTAACAACAGGCATTGAGTTTTTTAATTGCTTCATGAATTAGTTTCTCTGATGCTGACAAGGATGAACCAAATTTGATAATGTTACCTACAGGAGGCCCCTTAGAGCATTTCCTCATGGCAAACAGATTTCTTGTCTGTGCCTTATTGATCTGGACTCATTAGTCCAATGCTAGCCTTTGCCACACCTTCTGCATACTCCAGAAGTCTGGGACCTTATATTTTGATTATCTCTAGGAAACATATTGTTTGTATGAACAGCTTGCTGATAATACCCTTTCATATTGACCTTAACTACCTTTCAATTTTTCTTAAAATTTTGATTTTTCTTAAAATTTCTAGAAATTACTTCTCCCATCAAATCAGATTCATAAGCATGAGATCCAATATCGCTGTATTTCTAATCCCCTCATCTATTGCTACTGATCTTGCCTTTAAAGTCCCAATCATCCATTGCATTCTGAACTAGAATTTCTAAAAGATAAAGATTCAATTAATATTTGTTTAAACTTCTGGATCTGATGTCATTATATTTGCAGTTGAAATCAATCTTAGAAAAAAATCAGTGCCGACTTCATTGGGGCCTTTGTTTAATTTTGGTAAATGACTAGGTCTCAGCCACTCCTATCTCTTCTATATCTCTCTGTCTGACTTCTCAGCCCTCCAACATCTAACTCCAGTCAGAAAAGCACTGACTCTGTCCTTGATTCAAGGTGGGTTTATTGGAACAGCAAGAATGCAATGTGAACAATTCTCCCACAACACTGTTGTATATGTCTAAGTTTATGCTTTCCTGAAGTTGTCTTCTGAATCTGTCCCTGTCCTTCTTCCTTGTGTGTCTTTTTCTTGTGTCTATTCTGTAACAAAGGGCTTTTCTTTTTATTTAATTGAACATCACAGAGAAGCATCACATAGGGAAGGAATAAAGACCTTTAACAGATTTTACAAGGAATTAAGTCACTGACTAATAACTCAGATAACAATAACAGAATATCATTGTTTATATATAAACTATATCAAATGCTATTTTCATATTTATAATGGGTATTCATTTAAAAAGCTGTTTTCAATGTAATTTACTCTTTCCAACAACTGATTATAATAGCATACATGAAAATACATGCATTATTTTCGAGTCAGGGGAGTAGAGATTGCTTCAACTTTAAATTACAACCTATGCATTAGTTAGGTTGTAGATATTGACCACTTGGAAAACTTACAGCAAGAAGTTTGTTATTGGTTAGGGTCAGGAAGAAAGTTGATAAAAGGAGATTGAATTCAGAGTTCTTGTTTTGAAAAAAGATATATATATATATATATATATATATATATACATATACATATGTGTATATATATATTTGTCTATAAAGGTAAATTATTTAATCTACTCTCAAAATAAATAAAGAGAGGATATAGAAATGGGATTAAAAGGTAGATTATTGAATCTACTTATTATTATTATTATTTAAAATGTCCACCCCTCCTCCCATTTCCCTCCCACTCCCCCCACTTCCTCTCCCCCACCCTCTCCAGTCCTAAGAGCAGTCAGGGTTTCCTGCCCTGTGGGAAGTCCAAGGTCCTCCCCACTCCATCCAGGTCTAGGAAGATGAGCATCCAAACAGACTAGTCTCCCACAAAGCCAGTACATGCAGTAGAATCAAAACTCAGTGCCATTGTCCTTGGCTTCTCAGTCAGCCCTCATTGTCAACCACATTCAGAGAGTCCAGTTTGATCACATGCTCCATCAGTCCCAGTCCAGCTGGCCTTGGTGAGCTCCCATTAGATCAGTCCCATTGTCTCAGTGGGTGGATGCACCCCTCACTGTCCTGACTTCCTTGCTCATGTTCTCTATCCTTCTGATCCTCATTTGGACCTTGGGAGCTCAGTCCAGTGCTCCAATGTGGGTCTCTGTCTCTATCTCCCTCCATCGCCAGATGAAGGCTCTATGGTGATATGCAAGATATTCATCAGCGTGACTATAGGATAAGGCCAGTACAGGCACCCACTCCTCTGCTGCCCATAGAACTAGTTGGGGAAATCCCCTTGGACACCTGGGAACCCCTCTAGAGCCAAGACTCTAGCCAACCCCAAAATGGCTTCATTGGTTAGGATAACTTCTTCCCTGATCCCATATCAACCCTTCCTCCATCTCAATTATCCCATTCCCCCAAGCTCTTCCCAATTCTCCACTTTTCCCTTCTCTCTCCCCATTCCCCTTCCCCCAGTTCACCCCCACCCCCTGCTCCCAACTTTTGCCCGATGATCTTGTCAACTTCCTATATCCAGGGAGATAAATAGATGTTTTTCTTTGGGTTCACCTTCTTATTTAGCTTCTCTAGGATCACAAACTATAGGCTCATGCAAAGGACACTATCATTAAGACAAAAAGGCAACCTACTGAATGGGAGAAGATCTTTACCAACTCCATATCAGACAAAGGTCTGATCTCTTAAATATATAAAGAACTCAAGAAACTAGACATTAAAACTCTAATTAACCCAATTAAAAAATGGGGTACTGAACTGAACAGAGAATTCTCAACTGAAAAAGTTCAAATGGCCAAA
Source organism: Arvicola amphibius (assembly GCF_903992535.2). Classification (NCBI taxonomy): domain Eukaryota; kingdom Metazoa; phylum Chordata; class Mammalia; order Rodentia; family Cricetidae; genus Arvicola; species Arvicola amphibius. The sequence continues at coordinate 173,182,646 of NC_052048.2, forward strand.
AGACACTCAAGGTCATGCATGCTCAACCTCCTTAGTGATCAGGGAAATGCAAATCAAAACAACTTTGAGATTTCTTCATACACCTCTCAGAATGGCTAAAATAAAATACACCAATGATAGCCTATGCTGGAGAGTATGTGGAGTAAGGGGAACACTCATCCATTGTTGGTGGGAATGCAAACTTGTGCAACCACTTTGGAAATCAATGTGGTGGTTTCTCAGGAAACAGGGAGTCAATCTACCTCAGGATCGAGCAATTCTACTCTTGGGAATATACCCAAGAGATGCCCAATCATACTACAAAAGCATTTGTTCAACTATGTTCTTAGCAGCACTATTTGTAATAGCCAGAACCTGGAAACAAGCTAGGTGCCCCTCAATAGAAGAATGGATAAAAAAGGTGTGGCACATATACACTTTAGAGTTCTACTCAGTGGTAAAAAAAATGATATCTTGAACTTTGCATGCTAATGGATGGAAAAAGAAATCACTTCACTGAGTGAGATAACCCAGACCCAAAAAGATGAATATGGTATGTACTTACTCATAAGCAGATTCAGCCATAAACAAAGGACATTGAATCTATTTCTAAACCAAAAGAGTAATAACTAGTTTTTAAAATATTTTACATTGGATTGAATTTTTTTGTATTGATACAATGTTGAGATTTTTTGTTAGAACATACAATACATACATTTCTAATCTTGTTCAAGATATGATATCCATACAACTCATTTAAAAATGTAATGCAAATATCTAGCCTTTAAAAGTTATTATTACCAAATATTTCAGATAATAAGAAAATGCAGTTTAGCCATTAATCACCTATTACATTTAAATTTGTCATCATATTAGATATGTTTTCAAGGTCAAACAGAAATATATTTTAGATAGACAGGTCACCTTCAAACACTTCAGAGATCTACAGAATATGGCATTTAAAATGCTTTAATAACATAGGTTCTTTTTTATGATTATACATGTTTGTTCCTGGCACACCAATCTATTTCAGAGAAGAAGATGGGCATTGAAGAAATGCCATATGAAATTTACTTTCTTTTTGAAAATGTTAGCCATTGGGTAATAAAGTGCTTTTGTGCTGACTGCTAGCAGTATGCTGTACAATTTGAAAAAGCAGGATACAAAGAAGGAACTGTTGAACTTGCCAAGTCAAGGTAGGACAGCCCTTCACAATATCCTGTTTCACAGAAAAGTCTGTCAGATATGCTAGGCCAATAGGTCAAAGATGGATGCCCAAATATTGCAGAGGAACCTTGGATGCCTGTCTAGGAAGCCAGCTATTTCTTTCATTTCTCACATATTTGGAAGTTGTTTGCTTGCACTTTCTACTTACTTAGGTAATATTATTTCCTTCTCAGGTCTGTGATTGAGTTGAGGGCTTTTATTATTAAAGTTATAGTTTTTCTTGTTATCAGATTCAGTAAAGAAATTCACTAAAGAAATGTTAAGTATATAAGGTCTAGCTACATAAAAATAGTTTTCATAATGCAAGTTAGAATAGAAAGTGAATTAGGTACAACTTTTGGACTCACAAAGATAGGATAGATATGGACTATCTCCTCTCAATCTGCCCATTGTTAACGGACTAGACATTGTTGATGTATTTACTGTTTGTATATATTATATATAGTTATTGTACTTATTGTATATAGTTTTTCTTATATTATTAGTTATAAACTTTTTTAAATTTTTAGACAAAAATAGGAAATGTAGTAATATCTTGTTAGTACAAATAAAACTTGCCTAAAGATCAGAGGATAGAGCTAGGAAAGAGGTAATCAAAGGTGTCTGGATAGCTGTACAGACAGACAGGAAGTTATATAGCTGGATGAAGAAAAGTGTTAAGAAGGGAGGAGACAGGAATTCAGTCTTTTTTTAGCTTAGAAGTTGTGGTTCTGTTCCTTTGTCTCAGTGATCTCTCAGCATTTTCCCCAATATCTCAGGGCTATTATTATTAAGACCTATTAGCACTCAGATTACACCCCGAGGGCTGCATGCCCCTACTCCCCCAGAGGATGGAGAATTAAGGTCAACATGTTCATTTAGTATTTTTATCAACTCTGCCACTCAAGTTTGTACATCCAGTACTTTTTTACTGAGCTATCTCCCAGAGCCTCAACTCTGATTTTGATATAACCACTTTAGCTTGATTTATTTTAATAGTTTTAATGTTCAACTACCTGCCACACAGGGAATGTGGAGATGAACATTAATCTAAGAAAGGAATGACTAAGTTACTGACACAATAGACAAGTTGTTTTTCAAAAGCAGAAACCATCAAAGTGTCCATTCACTCTCAGGCATTTATGAAAAATTATGACTATTTGAGTACTAAATATTCATGTGGGAGTGACAGTCCTAATTTGAGGGTACTTTTGATAGATGGGAGATATGTTTAAGTCAACAAGCAAAATTTAATAGTGTAATTACTATTATGTCTAATATAAAACTAATGAGGATCATCAACCAAGAAAGAGTGGGAAGTGAGCAAATGCATCCATGAATAGATATATCATTTTATGAAGCATGAGTTCTTTTCTTCTTTTCATTCTCTTTTTCTGTAGAGAAAGAAGGGCATGATGATATTTGTTTAGAAATATTATGGCTTCCCAATTTTCTTCCATTTATATTTAGGAAAATTTCAGGACATTAGACTGGGAGGTCTTTTAGAATCAGACAATACAGACAATAGCCAGTGTGTGCGTGTGTGTGTGTGTGTGTGTGTGTTTTGGGATGATGAAGTAGTGATTCAGTAGTTTTTCCTAGATACTGTGGTTTAACTTTCTTTGTTATTCTACTAGATGAGTTTGTAATGAATATTTTAGTTTGGACTGTTAGAACAGAATAACAAAATAGCATGCCCCAAAATATTTGTTTGTTTTTTAATGGTAATTGGAGACTGGAATTTTGCTTTCAGGGCAGCAGCATGGCAAAATTGTTTGCTATATTACAATTTTCCAGTTGAGTATGGGGAGTTGGTTTGTTTTCTTTTTTACACAACAGCCCTGCCGTATATTAAGGATACCACACTCATACCTCATGACTTTATCCTACTCTAGCTGATTCCAAGAAATCTTATCTCCACAGCCCATCACACCAGGTTTATGGCTTTAATTATGTGAATGTTGATGAGATACAAATATTCAGTCCATAATAATTCATTTTTATTTTGAAATAACTTTTATTTATCTTTTTCTTTAACATTTCCATTTATCTCATACCTAATGACTGCCATAACATCATACCCTTTCTAATCACCCTTCCACCTCTCCACATTTTATTACCTCCCCTTCTTCTTATAAATTCCTCTTCCACATTGCAGAGTCATGATTTTTTATTGTTGGTGTCTGTTTTGTGACCTGTTTGGTTTAACTGCAATCTCCTTTGTGACAATGATTTGAAACTATCCATGAGAGCTTGGCAGGTATATTTTTAATTTGTTTAAAATATTTTGACTATTGATTCATATAGCCAAAATAGAGTGACTAATTATATTATGGTTTTCTCTTAGGTTTGAAAATTAATACAAATATAAGATGGGTAAAAATAGCTGTCATAGCCATCTTCTAAAGATTTTGATGAAACATAGACCTAGTCAAAGAATATATTTCAAAATTATATGGTTATACAACACTATATTTGAATAAATGTTTATTGTGCATAAAGTTAGAGAATGAACAAAAATAAAATTATGGCATATTGTATTACTTATACATTATATGACTATACAATGAATAAAAATCATAGGCCAGGAACTGACACCAGAAGGGATATGCAACTGTTCTCAAAATAGTATTAAATGTTAATTTCTTAATACATGACTGACACATGGATGCTCATTATATAATGTTTTTGAAATGCACAAAAGTGAATTATATAAAAATTTTGCTGATGTAATATATTTTCCACCAAGTTAAATCAGGAAAACTTAATGACTCCAATGTTAAATATTTCATTACTTATAGGGAGATAAAGAAATGTGTAATGGGTTATGTTAGAGCTGCAAGAAGGGAAAAACCTAGAAATGTCTAGAAAAAATGAACTTCAAAACAGAAGAGGTGTTATTTAAAATGATCTTCAGAATTAGGAAAAGAAAGTCAGAACATACTCTACCATCTGATGTGGCCTGAGAGGAAATAGCGATGTCCCTTGAGGTATATTTTGAAAATCTAAATCATTTGCATTACTCATAAAAAGTTAATGTTCTGGGAGTTGGCCAAAGGGTAGTGCAATTGGTTCTACTACTACTGTCCATAGGGCAGTATGCAGTCTGGTCTTCTGGAATTGGATTCAGCTCCTGACAAACAGCGATACTCTATTTATTCTGTTGCAGGTGGTACATCAGAGTTAATTCAGCCCCCTTCTCCTTTTCTCTCATGGCTATCTTGTTGGGAATATTTGATACCAAAGTCATCACTTATTAGAAGGTGCCATGTAATGGAAAGGATGATATTTTACCACTGAGAAGAGAGGAGTTCAAGGATCAGTGTGACACATTGACTCCTCATGGTTGTCATGGTCCTTATGGCCTCATGGTTTGTCAGTTGATTTGATTTCTGGCACTGGAGTGTTTCTCAGAATTCATAGTCAATATGCATAAGATGACCTTAAATTATTCATGCTTCACAGTTTTGATCTGAGATGCCCGGGTGTCTCTAAGAGCAATTGATTTGGACACTGCTGCCCTTTCATCGCTCTTTGTCTAATAAAGGAGACATCATGAGCAAGTGTCGATATCATCTCTCCTCGTCTTTACTTGGGGAAATCCTGGTAACCTTCAGGTTTTAGTTTGTATGACTTCATCAGCAAAACCCCCATTTGCCTCTTATGTCTGGTTCCTACCTTCTGCTTCTGTTCATGTTCATAACTGCATTCTTCTCTCAGCACACTAATCGCACTCCACTCTGCTTGCTGACTCAGCAGTGATATCTCAGTGTGCAGACACAATCCTCTGAATAATTCAAAGTATCCTTTCCCAGTAGTCATGAACTTCTGCAGTCCCAGGAAATGTAGCTATCAAATGTTTTATTAATGAACATCTCTATTCAATACTATCTTAGCACAACTTTATCATATACCATTTGACAAATTTCCTTCTCAAGACTGGCAGCTGAGACCTGGTGAGGACCATTTAACTAGTCCACACTGGCTTCCTCAAAGAATGACTTGATCTTGAACTGCTGGGAAGAGGTGATGGAAATTTTTACACTATTAATATGTTATGTGAAGGCAAGGAGAAGTTTGTGTCCCAGTTAAGGGGATAAAATGGAAATACTGAGCATGTCAGGCTAAGCTAAGCAGAAGTCACCTGGGTCAGAATTTGGTGATGTCTCTGGGGAGCACTTTGCCAAGAATAGTTGTTTTAAACAATCATTCAGCAATAGAGCTAGCTGTTCACGAATCAGTTCTGAACAATTATTCTGACCAGGTGTTCAGGAAACACCATTCCAGGGAAAAGCTGCCTTCATTGTGATCCTAGCATTGTTCTGTTAGATTTGTGATTGTCAATAACCACAGGAGACCTTGCCTTTCCCATGCATGATGCAAAGTCCTCTGAGTCCTGAGATCAGACTATGTTCAAATAAAAACTTTTCAAGGAAACCAGTTCAAAACTTAGTCAGTGATGGCAAACTGTACTTCCCAGTGTTTCTGCTTTTTCCCCTGATTTTCAGAGGTGTTCAAAAGTCACTAAGTATGGCACTTTGTCATGCAGGAGGGGAGCATCATAACATAAGTTATTATGAAACCTAACAATTTCTTGTCAGAGGATACACCATATATAAATAAATATATGATAACTAATAGGGAATCACAAGGAACTCTGGAAGAGCATGCAGGAAGATTTATGGAAGCAACGTATTTAGCAATACATTGTGAGTATGCCAACATTGATTGCCTGTTTGTACAAAGGGACAAACAATGTGTGTAAGAGTTTAGAATTTCTGTTCTTATAACTATGTAAGATTCTATAACTCCAACCCCTCTCACCCCCAACCTTCCACACCCCTGTCTGCAGTTTCCTAGTATTGACATAGCTACTGGATTCTCTACAAGTTGAGGGCACTGAGCAGCAGTGAGTTCTATCATGATGCTGCAAATTTCATGATGCTGTTGCTTTTTCCTGTCTGAGTAATACTCCATTATGTAAATACATCACACTTTTCTGTATCCATCTTTGGTTGAGGGAAATATAGTTTATTCCAATATCTGGCTATATTAATGAAGCTCTCATGACCACTGTTTAACACGTGTCTTATGGCAGGATTGAGTGTCCTTTGGGTATATACCTAATAGTGCTATAGCCTGGTCTTGAGGTAGATCAATTCCCAACTTTTCTGAGAAACTGCCATACCAAAAGTGGCTGTAGAAGTTTACACTCCCACCAGCAGTGTATGAGTATTCACCTTACTCCACATCCTATCCAAATGATCTGCCACTTGTGTTTTTGAGCTTAGCCATTCTGATGGGTGTAAGATCAAATTTCAGAGTCATTTTGATTGTATTTCACTGATGGCTAAGGATGTTGAATGTTTCTTTAAGTGTCTTTCAGCCATTGATGACTTCCTTTGTTTAGAATTCTTTGTTTAAATCTATACCCCCCTTTTAAGTTAGATTATTTGGTTCATTGATATCTTGGTTCCTCAGTTGTTTGTGTCTATATTGGATATTTAGCCCTGTGCCTGGTGTGAAGTTGATAAAAACCTTTTCCTATTCTGTAGGCTGCAGTTGTGTTAGGGAAGTTTTTCAGTTTCATTAGGTCTCATTTATTGATTGTTGGTCTTACTGCCGATACTGTTAGTGCTCCGCTCAGGAAGTTGTCTCCTCTGCCAAAGTGTTCAAGGCCATTCCTCATTACTCTTCTATTAATTTCATTGTATCTGTTTTTTTTTGTTGTTGTTGAGATCTTTGATCCACTTAGACTTGAATTTTGTGCAGGATGATAGATATGAATCAATTTGCATTCTTCTACATACCACCAGCATCCAGTTAGCCTAGTACCATTTGTTGAAGATGCTTTTTGATAAATTGGGGATTTTTGACTTTTTAAAACCAAAGAAGGTCAGGTGTCCATCATATGTGTGCATTAGCATCTGCGCACTTAATTCAATTCTATTATCCAGCGTCCCTGCTTTTATGCCAATACCATTCAGTTTTATTATTAATACTAATTTTTTAATTGATTTTTTACTGAGCTCTACATTTTTCTCTGCTTCCCTCCCTGCCTATTCCCTCTCCTTTAACCTTCTCCAAAGATCCACATGCTCCCAATTTACTCAGGAGATCTTGTCTTTTTCTACTTCCCATGTAGATTAGATCTATGTATGTCTCTCTTAGGGTCCTCATTGTTGTCTAAGTTCTCTGGGATTGTGATTTGTGGGCTGGTTTTCTTTGCTTTATGCTTAAAAACCACTTATGAGTGAGTACATGTGATAATTGTCTTTCTGTGTCTGTGTTACCTCACTCAAAATGATCTTTTCTAGCTCCATCAATTTTCCTATAAAATCAAGATGTTATTTTTTCTGCTGTGTAGCACTCCATTGTGTATATGTACCACATTTTCCTTATCCATTCTTCAGTCGAGGGGCATTTAGGTTGTTTCTAGGTTCTGGCTATGACAAACAATGCTGCTATGAACATAGTTGAGCACATGTCCTTGTGGTATGATTGAGCACTTCCTTTGGATTATATACCCCCAAAGTGTATTACTGGGTCTTAAGGAAGGGTGTTCCTAATTTTCTGAGAAATCTTCACACTGACATCAAAGGGTTGTATGAGCTTGCATTTCCACCAGCAATACCAAGTGTTTCCCTTACCACACAACCTCTCCAGCATAAACTGTCATCAGTGTTTTTGATCTTGGTCATTCTTACATGTGTAACGATGTAATCTCAGAGTTGTTTGATTTGTATTCTCTTGATGACTAAGGATGTTGAAACATTTCCTTAAATGTCTTCATCCATTTTAGATCATCTGTTGTGAGTTCTCTGTTTTAGATTAGAACTTCATTTTTCTATTAGATTACTTGTTCTTTTGATGACCAATTTCTTGAGTTCTTAATATATTTTCGAGATCAGACCTCTGCTCTGATATGAAGATCTTTTCCCATTCTGTAGGCTGCTGTTTGTTTTGTTGACCATCTGTCTTGCTTTGCAGAAGCTTTTCAGTTTCAGGAGGTCCCATTTATTAATTGTTTCTCTCAGTGTCTGTGTTGTTGGGGTTATATTTAGGAAGTGGTCTTCTGTTCCAATGCATTCAACTGTATTTCCCACTTTCTCTTCTATAAGGTTCAGTGTGGCTGGCTTTATTTTGAGGTCTTTGATTCATTTGACTTGAGTTTTGTCCATGGTGATAGATATGGGTCGATTTTCATTCTTATATATGTTGATATCCCGTTTTCCCAGAACCATTTGTTAAATATACTTTCTTTTTTCCATTTGATATATTTTTGCCTTTTGTCAAATATCAGGTGTTCGAAGGTGTGTGGATTAATATCTAGGACTTTGATTTGGTTCCATTGGTCCTCCTGTCTGTTCTTATGCCAATACCATCCTGTTTTCAGTTCTGTAGATCTGTAGTAGAGTTTGAAGTCAGGGATTGTGATGCCTCCAGAAGGTCTTTTATTATACAAGATTGTTTTGCCTGTCCTGGGTTTTTTGCTTTTCCATATGAAGTTTAGTACCTTTCTTTCAAGGTCTGTGTGAAGAATTTTGCTGGGATTTTGATGGGCATTGAATTGAATCTGTAGATTGCTTTTGGTAAGATTGTCTTTTTTACTATGTTAATTCTACCTACCTAAGAGCATGGGAGATCTTTCCACTTTCTGGTGTCTTCTTCAATTTCTTTCTTTAAAAATTTTAAAGATTTTGTTGTATAAGTCTTCCACTTTTTTTGATTAGAATTACTCCAAGTAATTTTATGCTATTTGTGACTATTGTAAAGGCTGACATTTCTCTGATTTCTTTCTCAGACCTTTTATCATCTGTGTACCTTATAATGACCCCCTCTATCAAGATACCTACTTCTTCTCCATCCTTCCCCAACTTTACCATTTCTTTCCCTCATGTTCCTTTTCATCTTCCTCTCCCCTATTTTTCCCTCATCCAGTTTCCTCAGGAGATTGTAGAAGGAGCAGCAGGCTGCATTCCCGCACGGCTTGTGCACGGCTAGCTTTACACCTGAAATAACAACACACAAACTGTAATCATTTAAACACTGCCTGGCCCATTAGTTTCAGCCTCTTATTGGCTAATTCTCACATCTTGCTTAACCCATTTCTACTAATGTGTGTAGCACCACGAGGTGGTAGCTTACCAGGAGAGATCTTAACCTGCGTCTGTCTCAGAGAGGAGAAGCATGGCGACTGTCTCAGGCATCTGCCTGACTCTGCTTTCTTTCTCCCACAATTCTGTTCTGTCTACTCCGCCTACCTAATTTTCTGTCCTATTAAAGGGCCAATGCAGTTTCTTTATTAACCAATGAAAGTAACACATAGACAGATGACCCTCCTCCATCAGGAGATCTTATCTATTTACCCTTCCTAGGGTGATCCATGCATGTCTCTCTTAGAGTCCTTAGTTTCCAAGAATTTGTAAACTCTTTGTTGTTTCTGTTGTTGCTTAAATTCAGGTTTAACCAGAGGTTGTCTGATAGCATGCAGGGGATTCCTTCAACTTTCTTGTATTTTTTTTCAGGACTTGCTTTGTAACTGAGTATGTGGTCAATTTTTTAGAATGTTCCCCGAGGTTCATGAGAAGAAAGTATAATTCTTCCATGTTGGGTGAATGTTCTGCAAGTATTTGTTAGGTTCATCTGGTTAATAAGTTCTGTTAGCACCAGTATTTGTCTAGTCCTTGTTTGGATGATAAGTTCATTAATGAGAGTTGGGTACTAAAATTTTCCACTATTAATCTTTACAGTTTTAAGGTTTTAGTAGTGCTTCTTGGGTGCCCTTGTGTTCTGGGCCGGCATTGATATTGAGAACTAAAACACCATCTTGGCGTGTCTTACCCTTGATGAATATGAAGTGTTCCTCCCAGTGTCTTTTTTTGTTTTATGTCAGTTTTAAAGTCTGTTTTGTTAGATATTGGAATGGTCTACTCCAGTTTGTTTCTTAGTCCATTTCCTTGGAAAGTCTTTTTTGAATTGCTTTACTCTGAGGTAATGTCTATTTTGATGTTGAGGTGTACTTCCTATATGCTGCAGAATGATAAGTACTGTTTTCACATCCATTCTATTAGTCCTGTGTCTTTTTTATTGGACAATTGAATTGGTTATGTTGGTCTAGTGTGGAGATTACTGATTTCCTCTGCTTTTCAGGGAAGGTAGTTAACCTCCTTGGGTTGGGGTTTTGTATTTCTTATACCTTCTGTAGGGCGGATTGTGAATAGATATTTTTAAAAATATATCATGGAATATCTTGTTTCCTTCATGAATGGTGATTTAAAGTTTGGTCCGTTTGTAATTTTGGTAATAGTTTGGGCTGGCATGTCTAGTCTCTTAGAGTTCATGCCCTTCTGATTTTTAGGGCCTCCCTAAGAAGTCAGGTATAATTCCAGTAGGTCTGCTTTTATTTGTTGCTTGAAATTCTTTCCCTTGCTACTTCTAAATACTCTTTTTTTTTTGTTCTACATAGGACTTTATTTTCTGTCTAAACTATTTGGTGTTTTGTATGCTTCTTGTACCTCATTAGGCAATTTATTCTTTTAGGTTAGGAAATTTTTCTTCTATGATTCTGTTTTAAATATTTCCGTCCTTTGTTGATGTTGGATTCTTCTTTTTCTATTCCTTTATTGTTAGGTTTGATGGTTCTCATACTGTCCCAGATTTCCTAGATATTTAGTATTGGAAATTTCTTAGATTTAAGATTTTTCTGACCAGTGTCTCTATTCTTCCATTGTATCTTCACTGCCTGAGATTCTCTCTGAGATCTCTTTTATTATCCTTGTGTACTTGTATCTGTAGTTACTATTAACTTACCTAAATTTTTTATATCCAGGATTCGTCAGTTTTTTGTTGTTTTATTACTTCTATTTCTATTTCTACTTTCAGGTCTTGAACAGTCTTACTCATTTCCTTCAACTATCTTTTTTTCCCTCTTGGCTTTCTTTAAGACTATGTATTCATTTCTCCTTTAAAAGACCTCTACTATCTTCATATAATTGGTCTTAAGGTCATTTTTCTTGTTTATCAGCTGTGTTCAACTACTCAGGCTTTGCTGTAGTAGTATACATGGGTTCTAGGTGCCAGTTTCTGAATTAGTTTTTGTTGTTTTTTTGTTGTTGTGATTGGTGGTTTCATTTTCTCTCTTGTCTTCGCCCGCAGAGTAACATGTGGTTACATAGAAAGTCACTACCAAGTTAGGGGCTGGAATTTGGAGGCCTTGTTGAGCTTCCCGTTCAGCTAGGGATTCTCCATAGTGGTTGGGGCTGAGGCACATAGGGGATGGGTAGAGGTGACTGGGAGTAGCCTGGGTTGAACACTGAGTGGGGAGAGTGCCAGGACTGGTGGGATACCTGTGGTTCTGGTGGCCTGGTACTGATCCTCTGCTTTAGCAGGGTGCTTCTGCTGGTGCTGGGGCCAAGCTATGGTGACAAGGATGAGGGGGACTGGAAGAAAGAAGGGGACAGTCCTGGGGCCAGTCAATCTACATGACATCTTGCAGCTAGTATGACCCCTGGTGGGGCAGGGTGGCTTCCAACAGAGTTTTGGGCAGGGATATGGTGAAGGTAAAGGAGTGGTAAGTGGTAGTTGGGGTTGTCTGGGCAGACACTAGAGGAAGTGTTGGCAATCTGCCAGGTGGAAGGATTACCTGAGGTTCTGGGTGCCCACATGGCCTGTGATAAAGTAGTGTGCTTCCCTGGAGTTGTTTCCAGGATATTGTGATTGAGGATAGGGGGCTCATTCTGGTAAGCCTTGGAGGGCTCTGAGGGTTTATTGGAAATTTGTGACCAGGGGATTTACCTAGGGCTCTGGGTGTTGCCATCATGGCCTCTGTTGAAGCAGAGGAGGATTCTGCTGGAGTTGTGGGCTGGAGATATGATGAACAACTACAATCCTTTGACCAGAGAAATTAGGTAAAGAGAATGGCTCTAATGAATAAATAAATTCAGAGTTAATTTATATTTTGGGAAGAGGAGATGATAGAATAGATTTTATGGGTGGACTGAGAGCAGGTGGAACAGGAGTGGAAGGAATCTGGTCAGGAATGGGAAATGGAATGGAAGGAAAGACAACAGGGGGGGATTGGCAGGCATGTTGAGGTATGGTGTGGAAACTTAGTACAGTGTAAACTTCCCTAAGTATGTATGAATATATGAAGGTAATAATAAGGAGGGACTACTTGTAATGGGGGATATGGAGTCTCAGCTGGCCTATCTCTTGTAGCCAGGCCATGTCTTCCAGTGTAGTTGATTTGTATTAAATTGATTTGTTGTCCAAGGGGGTCCAATGTAATCCCCCAAATAATCCAAGTGGTGCTAAGACAAAAGATTGCTCACTGTAAGCTGACAGCAAGGCCTCATTTCCAAGGACAATATCTATACAAATTATTGACCATGGAAAAGATGAGCTGGTGCCTACATGAAGCCTTCATGCCTACATTCTAGTCTCTTTGGAATGGGAAGGTACTCTGAAGGCCAATCAAAAAAATGTGGACACCAACCCTAGCCACAAAACATTTGACATACAATTTGTTCTGCCTGCAAATATGTTGAGCAATGGTTGGCTCAGAGCTTATCTTCTTTTACGTAAAGTCCACTCTACAAGAAGAAACCAAACCATCCTGATATTGTGTGGGTTAACCAAACACCAGAGACTAGAAAGTACAGAGACCTAGGGTTAAAACCAAAATATGACGGGTCTAAGAAATAACAAAATAAGTAAAATGATTCCTATTGATATTCTGCTTTGGGCCTTGTCCAGTCATCATCAGAACATCTTCCCCTTAAACAGCAGATGGAATATAGAATCCAGAGGACCTCCAGCTTGTCATTATGGAGAGAATGAGAATCTGAATTGGGGGTTGTCCATCAAATCCTTTCCCCTCAGAACTCAGGGAATCCAGAGTAGAAGATGAAATGGAAAGAATGTAAAATTCAGAGGAATTGAGAACATCAGGAGAAACAAAGCCATATCAGTCAACTAAGAGAGGCATATATGAATTCATAGAGAATGAAGATACAAGTATAGGAACTTATGTCGGTCTTTTATACTAGGTCCTCTGTTGTATAGTACTCATAGTCATTAGCTTAGTATTTCATGGGACTCCTGACTATGAGAATAAGGGGGGAGATGACCTCTTACTCTTTTGCCCTACACCTTGGGACACTTTCCCCTCTTGTTGGGTTATTGTTTCTAAAAGTCGATATGATAAATTTTGCTTCATCTTATTATATTTTATGTGCAGTGTTTACTGTTATTTATTTGAAGTTTGTTCTCTACTCTTCATAGTTCCTCTGCCACCTGCCATCTAATCTGGATCCCTCTCTTCTGTCTCTCATTAGAAAATAAGGAGGTTTCCAATGGATAATGGACCATAATAAAATATGAAATGCAGATAAAAACAAAAACTAATACATCCAAATAGGACAAAACCAGGAGGAAAAAAAGAAACAAGAACATAGGCTTACTCATTCATACATTCAGGAAACCCAGAGGGACACTAAACTCTGGAAATTATATATAAATAAAAGAGATTGAAAAGGAGAAAAATCATCTGGGGGGGAGTGGAGGTGCGGAGAAATTGGGAGGATAGAGGCGAGGGGAAAATTACAACCAGGATACATTATAAGATAAAAGAATCCTTTAAAATAAGAGATAAAATTCAAAAATTAGTGATTTACAAAAATGCTTAACTTTCTAAATTTAACTCCAAGAATATCTTTAATTCCAGACTAAATACTGTCTTACTTAACCTAAAGCCCAACTAGTGATTTATCCAATGAGCATGGTTGCTAAAGTGGCAAAGTGGGAAGGCAATGCTTTGATGAGTTATATTCAAAGAGCCTTTATAGGCATTTCATGTGCTGTAAGTGTGGACTGTATCCTGAGAACAATGGCTGACATGCCCAGAGCAGGGTCTGATTTTTCCTGCACAGGTTACATAGTGAGCTCAGTCTTCAGGTGCAGTTAGGACATTCTTCCTTCCTGTTAAAAATGGTCAGCAGGATGGAGGGAGTTGTCATGCAATCACAAGAGTCTCCTATGTATATGCATTGTGTGCCACGGACTTTGTTCATCTCGTTCTACTTCAGTTGATTTATTTGTCTACATTCACTCATTCACAGCACTTTTCCTGACTCAAATATTCAAGTGTAGTATATTTTAGAGGAATTATGAGAATGCTTTGCCAATGGCTAGACATCTTAGAAAGAACTGGCAATGCATTTTCTAGAGCTCAGAATGGGAGAAAATCAGTTTATTTATTCCAGTTATCATATTACTGGTATCTACTTCTTGACCACTAGAATGTCTTATCACTTTTTTTTTCTCATGGTTTATTTTTTTTATATTTAAAAATTTCCATCTCCTTCCCTCCTCCTCCCCACTCCCTCCCCTCCTCCTCCCCCTTCCCTCCCCTCCTTCTCCCCCTTCCCTCCCCTCCCCTCCACCCATACCTCCCCTCCCTCCCTCTCAAGGCCAAGGAGCCATCAGGGTTCCCCACTCTATGCTAAGACCAAAGTCCTCCCAACTCCCCCCAGGTCCAGGAAGGTGATCGACCAAGCTGAGAAGGCTCCCACAGAGCCCGTCCATGCAGAAGAAGATCAGAGCCCAGAGCCATTGTCCTTTTGCTTCTCAGTCAGCCCCCACTGTTGGCCCACATTCAGAGAGAAGGGTTTGGTCGCATGAATCCACTCAGTCCCATTCCAACTGGAGTTGGTGATCTCCCATTAGTCTGTCCCACCGTCTCCATGAGTGAACGCACCCCTCTCGTTCCTGACTTTCTCCCTCATGTTCTCGCTCCTTCTGCTCCTCATCAGGACCTTGGGAGCTCAGTCCAGTGCTCCAATGCTGGGGCTCAGTCACCTTCCCCATACTGTCGCCAGCTGGAGGTTCCCTCACGGTCCTGACTTTCTTTCTTCATATTCTCTCATCTTATGCTCCTCATCAGGACCTGGGAGCTCAGTCTGGCTGCCTCCAATGTTGGGGCTCTGTCTAGAATGTTTATCACTTTTTAATGCATTGTCTGCAAACCAAACGACCTCTTTGGAACTTTTGAAATGTTAGATGATCAACAGGTAAACACCCTTTTAGTCACTTACATTAAGCCTGTATAAATCTTAATTACAGTATTGGTACAGGAGACTATGATATATTATAAATTCAATGAGTCTCCTTTTATTTCTTATTGAAAATAGACCTTTTAACCTCATGTAATGTATCCTGATTACTGCTTTCCTTTCCTCTACTCTTCCTAGTTCCTCTGCACCTGCCATCTAATCTGGATCCCTCTCTTCCTGTCTCTCATTAGAAAATAAGGAGGTTTCCAATGGATAATGGACAATAATAAAATATGAAATGAGATAAAACAAAAACTAATACATCAAAATAGGACAAAACCAGGAGAAAAAAAGAACAAGAAACATAGGCTTACTCATTCATCCATTCAGGAAACCCAGAGGGACACTAAACTCTGGAAATTATATATATGATATATAGAAAATAAAGAGAAGAAAAAAACATATACAGCCAGGTGGTGGTGGTGTATGTTTAATTCCAGTACTCAGGAGGTGGAGATAGGAAGATATCTGGGAGTTTTAGACCAGCCTGCTCTACAGAGTGAGATTCTGGGCAGACTCCCAAAGCTTCAGAGAAATGCTGTTCTAGAAAAACCAACCAACCAACCCAGCCAAACCACACACCAACAACCCAAAACCTACAACAACCACAACACAAAACAAACAAAACACTCCCCACATATAATAAGACAATATAAATAATTTAACAAAATGAGGATAACAAGGAAACGAACAAGCCCTCAAGTAACATTATTGACAAAGGAATGTGGAAAGAAGTCACTGAGTTTCTTTTCTGTTGGCCATTCTACTGCTAAGCTTGTAACCTACCCTTAAGAGTAGTATGTTTTCTACTGTGAGATTCTCTTGGATAAACTAAATTTTCATTCTCAAATGGTTATTAATTGAGAGATAGCTTCCAGTGTGACCCCTGTAGGCCCCTGTGCTGCTGCTTCTGACTCCACTGAGTTCACATTTTTTGATATTGTTGATTTTTAGAGGGCCTTGTTTCTTGGTGTCCCTCCATCCCCTTTCTACTCTTTCTGTCTCCTCTTCCTCAGGGTTCCCTGAACCATAAAGAGAGGGATGTTCTTAGGGCTGAGTGTTCCAAGGTCTTTATCTCTCTGCATTATGTCTGCCTGTGGGTCTTTGTATTTATTCCCATCTGCTGCACAAGGAAGCTTCTCTGACAATGGCTGAGCAAGACACTGATCTGCTTTGTTGTCTAGAGGGCCCTCCCATCTTTATATGTTTCCCAGTATACACTACTCAGTTTAGCATCTTAAAAATATACCATGAAACTATTTCAACAGCCCAAGGTTACGGAGCAGCAAATGCTACATTTTGTGGCTAGACGCAGTCTCTGTCCAGTCCAGTCCCTGATTCTCTCTTGCCTGTCAGGGTCCATGTAGCCACTAATGAAATAATCACTCAGAGGCTAAAATATTAAATAAAATTGTTTGGCCAATGTCTTAGACTTCATACCGATTAGCTCTCACTATAAATTAAACCTTTTCTAATAGTTTATATTTTACCATGTGGCTCTTGGTTTGCCAGTAAGGTTCGGACCTCTTTTTCCTTTGGTGGCTACATGACATCTCCTCCACTCTGCCTACTCTCTCTGTGTATCTTTGTTTGGACTTCCTGCCTTGTTTACTCTGCTAAGTCATTGGTCAAAATAGCTTTATTCATCAAGCCAACAAGAGCAACACTTATACAGAAGGACATCCCACACCAACATTTACAATCTTTTTCTTTATTAATTAAAAGGCCACACTAATAGGTTAAAATAAATATGTGTGCTTAAATGAAGACTCTTAAAATTGTGGGAAAATATACAGTTGGTGTTACTAAAATGGGATCATAAAATAAAAACAAAATACACAGGGCTAACATATTCAGAAGAAATATAGCATGATAAATCATACCCTCAAATGGTGGAAACTGGTGCTTAAAGAACTGAAAACCCATCCCACTGAGATGGTTCACAAAAAAATTGTTTTAGAGATTTGTGGAGTTGAATGATGCTACATAGCCATGTCTGCTTGGTGATTTTTACACCTCAGTGTCATGCTTTTAATTAAATTAACTCCATTAGAAATTTCAACTAGATTTAAAAGTTAAGGATGGAGTAGTGACGACAGAAAGAGAGTACACACACACACACACACACACACACCGACACACACACACACACACACACACACACACACAGACACACACCACACAGACACACACACACACAGACACACAACACACAGACACACACACACAGACACACACACACAGACACACACACACATAGACACACACACCACACACACACACACACACACAGACACACACACACAGACACACACACACACAGACACACACACACACACAGACACACACACAGACACACACACACACAGACACACACACACACAGACACACACACACAGAGACACACACACACACAGACACACACACACACACAGACACACACACAGACACACACACACCACACAGACACACACACACACACACACACACACACACACACACACACACAGACACACACACACAGACACACACACACAGACACACACACACCAGACACACACACACACAGACACACACACACAGACACACACACACACAGAACAAGGAAAAGAAGAAAATAAAAAGAAGATTTAAAAACCAGTAAAGAGGGAGAGGTCAGAGAAGACAGAAGACAGGAAAATAAAGATAAAGGAGACTTGAAAGGAGCAGAAACAGCCTTACTATTGCCAATCCAGTAAGCACACCTTCCTTTTCCTGAAACAATTCATGTGCTGACTTCGGACGATGAATGGCCCCTGAGCCTCATTGTACATAGTTTTCCTTGAATTAATTACTCGTTTGATGCTTTTCTTCGTTGCTATGTCGAGGACTCCTTCACGACATACCTGCACATACAGAAATACTCTATGATTTTCTTCAGTGAGTTCTGGTATTGTTTTGAATTGTAACTGAAAATATTTTTTTTTTTTCTGGCAAGGAAGAGGAAGAATTACTTATGGGTGAAATAGCTCCAAGTGCCGTCATCGTGCTTGTTTTTACAATGGTTAATCCTTCTGAGGCTGTAATAACACAACAAACAACAACAATCAGATAGATGTTTTCTTTAACCTAATTATTTTAACATAACTTCAACATGTGAATTATGGTTTACTTTGGTTTAAAATTAAAGTGAGACTAATGAAGCTCTTTTTTTATAAGACTTCATTTCTTGATGCCTCCATTCTAAAATGCGTCTCCCTTTCCTACTGCACAAAGATTAGTTTACTTGCCACTCTAATGCAATTCTTCAAGTTTGTTGCCTGGATCTTAACTGCAGTTATTATTACTCGGCCGTCTGCATATGTCATTTCACATGGGTTTGGCAGGGACTACAAGCTCCCTGAAGAAAGTGCTAATGATCTTCTCTTTGGAGTTAAACACTGTCGAATGCAAAGTGGAGATACCTTGTCTTGGTGACAGTTTACACCTCAGTGAATTTTTCTGAGATTAAACTTGTCCTAACATAGCATGTATCAACTGTTCAATACTTCACTAAGCGTGAATTTAGCATCAATGTAGGTTAAACCCTATTTTGGAACTGGGAGATCACTAACTAAATTGAAAATGTCCCTGTTTCATACAACTTGAAATCTAGAAAGACCAATATGGATAAATAAATATATAGTAATCTAAGCATAAGAATAAACAAGATATTATAAAAAATGTTTGTGATTAGACCAATACTTTGCTTCTGTGGTCATGTAAGTTTGAATGATCATTATGAGAATGTTCACCTATTTTCTGAATTTGTTCTCCTATTGAATAGCTTGTTTGATCTGTTGTTAGCACCTCATATCTACACTTAGAATATTTTTATTCCCTTTTTGCTTTCTTTACTCAGACTATTTTTTACTCCTTTTTGCTTTCTTTACTCGTGCCAATGATAGAACCCAGTGCCTTAAGAATACCAGGCAAGTGCCTTACCGTTGAAGCACAAACACCACCCTCAATGCTATCCAGCATCACCTCAAGTCTGAGCGGTCTCCAGAAACTGGCTCTCTACAGATGGAAGAAGTGGGACTCACCAATCATTTTTTAGTTAATCTGGGATGGAAAATTCTCGGAAAGATAAAATAACATTAACATCCTAAGGAAACTTACTGTCTCCTCGTATTCATTTCTTCTTCATTTAACTGCCCCCTCGAAGGTGAGTGAACATTGACATTTTAAATAAAGAATTTAATCAATAGAGTCACAAAATTAAGGTAATCAACTTAAAAAGAATAATGGGCTATTTGGTTTCATCTTTTTGGAAGGCTTGGCCAATTTCCTCATTGCTTGGAGTCTGTTAACTCCAAAATATATAGTTAACAGCAGGAATTTTATAGTAAAGCAAAGCTGTTCACCCAGTGACAATTAAGAAGCATATAGAAGATGGGGGCTGAGGTCCCAATATTCCCTCCAAGTGCATGTACCAAGGGCATTAACTTTTTTTCTAAGAGATCCCACCCTTTAAAGATTACACTAGTTTGCAATAGTGCCATTACCGGAGGCCAAACATTTACCACTTGGATTGTTGTATAGTATTCCACTTACAACTGTAGATGGTAGTAACATTTTCACAAGATTAAATCTGAAGTCCTTTAAGGGAACTACAGAATTAAGCATTGCATTTAAACCCATAATGGCACTGCAAACCAAAGAAAAGATTCTGATTATTTCAGATGATGTAAATGTGTTGCCAGCTTTGAAGTATGCAGATGATTTTTGTTTTCATTTCCCCATGGCGTGCAGTCTTCTCTTGTGCTTACAAAGGCAAGCAGTTACACCCTGCATCAGTGACTGCCAAGGAGAGCATGGAACCTCCTGTCAGAATGTGGCATCAAGCATAGGATTTGGAAGTTAATCTCTGTAGATTTCAGTATTTGTTACTTTTGGATGTCACATTCAGAAATTGTTCCCTATCACTGTTGGGAAGCAACTCATACAATTCTGATTATGGTTTCTTTTTCCCGAAGTCCCCTCTCTCTGCTGGTGTTAGAAGACAAACATATATAAACAACAATAATAAAATAAAAAATAAGATAGAGCAAAAATAAACAAAGTGGAATGGGACAAAACAAACAGAAAGAAGAAAAAGAGACAAAGGAAAAGCCCGGGAAATAAAGATGTAGAGACACATACATTTGCAGGCCCACAATCTCAGTAAAACACAAAGCCTGTAACCTTAAAAAACATGACATAAAATTAGGAGACAAAGAACCCTCCAAAGATGCAATTGAGTTCATTTGTGTTGGTCATCTACTTCTGGGTATGGGTCCTGGGCTTTAAAGAGTGCGTATCGTATCCTCAGTGAGTACTGTTGGAGAAATCAGACTTGTCCTTGGTGAAGAGTTATTAATTGGAGGTACCGTCTGAGTTAGGGATGAGTTTGTGCCCCTTATTTCAGCACTGGCATCTCATGTAGTGTCTATCCATGCAAGCCCTGTTCCCCGGTACCACAGCCTCTGTGAATTCATAGGTTTCCAGTTCTGCTGTGTTTAGAAAAGCCTCGTTTTCCTTGGAGTCCTCTGTCCCCTCTGGTTTTCAGTCTTTCCATCTCTTAAACAGAGTTTCAGGAACAATAATGTGAGAGATTTCATAAAGACAACCCCACTTAGGAATGACGGTTTCAAGGCATTGTCTGCTTGTGGGTCTCTGTGATTATTCCTATGTATCACAGCAGGAAGCTTCTCTGATGAGGACTGATCAAGGCACTGGTCTGAGTATAGCGGAACATTCTGAGGAGTCATTTATTTGCTGCCATCCTTTAGAACAGTATCATTTTTTCCCCTAGGTCCCTGATCTATTCGTTCTTAGGTTATTTGTCACCGAAGTGGTGTCAGAATTGGTTCCACCTCAGAGTGCGCATTAAATTCCATCAGATACTGGCTGATATCTAACTTCGTGTCACCATTGTAGCAACATTTCTTGCAGGTAGGGCATTGTAGATGGAAGGTTTTTTCGGTAGCGCTGCATTTCTCTTTCTCTTTTCCTAGCATGCAGAGTACCTTCCAGCACCATGAACAGCAATCAGTAGGCATGAAGGGTTCTAGGTAGGCACCAGCTCAACTTTTCAGTGTTGCAGTGAGCTGTTGTAGGTGCTTGTCTTCAGTAGTAACAGAGCTTTTCCATCAGTTTGTGGAGATCAACTAATAGCTTTGGCATATATCCTGGGTTGTTTGAGGGTTTCTATAGGGCCACCTTGTCCAACAACTTCTTAGATGTAACTGCTGGAAGCTTCATTTGTGTGACAAGAGATGTCCATTTGGGGGCTTCCCATCTCTCCTACATGGCAGTTTCATTTAGACCACCTTTATATAAGTTTCTATTTTAGGAAGTGTCGGCTCTTACGTTTCTGTATGACCTCCTCCTCAAGTGACCCTTAGTTTTAGTTTTTCCTGGTTGTATTCACTCCTTTGGCCCCTTCTTTCCCCCATTTGCTTCTGAACAGATGATAGAGCTAGAATTGAGAGCCTATGATGATTGGGATATATACTTTACTGTCTAAACACTTAAAAGTATAAAGGAGGTTTTTTTTTTGGAGGGACTGAATTTGATTTACTGTTTTTCCCAATAACATTTCTGTAAATCAGAGTGTATTTTAACCCTAAGTGATGAATTTTTTCTACTGTTGAATCATACTAAGCAGAACATTAAGCACAACAGAGAACTTCTTTGTTTTGATTCTCCTTTGATATGTTAAAATTAATTAGTGAGCTATGACATAATGATTAAAACACATCAAACAGTATGCTTCTTCATTCACTACAATGCAATATTAATTATTTCAGAAACCCTGAGCACAAGCAGCTCTTGTTACCAGAACAATGTGTTTTAATATCATATTTTTTTCTACTTATTTTCTTTCTTTTATATGAAAATAAAGATTTTTATGTTTGAAAATAAAATTATGCACCATGATTTTTTTCTTTATAGTTTTATGAATGTGGCTTAATCTTGTTTTATTTATTTTTACTGTTTATGACTTTCTTCTTTGGGCACTAATGAATCCAGGCCTGGCAGGGATAGTGAATATTGTATCATTGAGTTATCTTCCCAGCCTTAGAGTTAGTTATTAATCATCCTTTTGCTGTCGCAAGTAAATATGATTGTTTCCAAGCTCATATTGCAATATATTAGTTGTTTGATACAGCCCCAAATGTTTTATAATGTGTTATAACTTTCAAAGAGACAACATATATCTTAAAGCTGAAAACAATTGAAATGATTATATATTTTACAACACTGTTAAGAATGATATGATTCCCATCGAATGATATTATTCCCATCTCCACATTGGCGGGCCTATTGGTATCTTCCTAGTTCAGTTCATGTCGAGACGGTCATGTTGCTGAGAGTTTATGGACTTAGCTTCTGACATTCCTAGCAGACACAATTTCACCACAAACTTTCTGTTCCTCTGGTACTTATAATCATTCCAGTTCACATTTCTCACTGATCCCTGAGCTCATAGGGCTTTAACCCTGTGCAAAGAACTAAAGACAACTAAAGAACGCTGTGAGTTGGAGATATAATCTTCCCTAGGGGTGAGTACACCAACTGGAATATCGAGGACCAAATGGTCAACCCTGAAAACATACATACAAGTAACATACAGACTGAGTAGGTTGCAATTATGTACTTAAGTATACACATATACATATACATATATGTAACAACAGTTAAATGAAAAGAGATGCTTAATTTTGTAGAGAGAAAAGAGAATTTGGAGGGAGGAAGAGGAAGCAAAGATGATGTAATTATATTATACTCCCAAAGAATAAATTAAGAAATATATTTTTAAATAAGTTGTTTTCATATTCCAGTTAACTTACTGTAGCTTTGAGTACATTTATTTCTATAATTGAGTGGATACATTAAAATAATTTGTCAAATAAAAATGTAAATAATTTAAAAGTATAAACAAACTATTCTGTTAATATATTATAAAATGTAGACATTTTACATATTTAGTAAACACAATTAATCAATTCATTAATCAATCATGCAAAAAGACTAATTGTTCCCAGATACAAATCTAGTTGTAATTACACTCTTAAACATTTATTTTACAAAACTGAAAATTCATTACTGAATTCTGCAGTCATAAATAACCTCATTTGTGACAGTAAACAATTAAAATGAAAAATTATTTGAAAATGAATGGTTGATTGAAAGGATTTATATAAAGGACTTGAGAATGACTCCTGGAACAGATGTTGGAGTTGGTGGGGGAAGTTGGAGCTGTATATGGAAGCTGAGACTGTCAACTGCCTTGCCCATTCACTGACACCCCACTATAAATCCCTTCCTAGCAATCTCTACCTCTTGTGATAAGGGAACCTGTCAGTCTCTACTGAAACAATCACTTGTGAGCCTAACACACCAGTGCAAGATGCTGTCACAAAGTGGTTCAGACAAGCTACTAGCAAGCTAGTGACAAGTGTGATGCCCAACAGAGAATAATGCTCATTCTCTCCTCATTGTGGGACATTAGTGTGGGACTCTAACCCAGCAGGTAAGCTCTAACTCAAGCATAGGCGTGTTTGCCGTGGGTGAAAAGTGGTGAATGAAAAATGAACATCTCCTGGATTTCCAGGAAAAGTACGAACATTCAAACTTTTGTAAGATAGCCTGTACGTCTCTATTCAAGGCTGTTCTTCCTATGGGGTAGTCTTTTCGCCTTTCTGTAGCAAACTTCCCTTGTATCTTATTTTAGTTTGGCAGAATCTCTCACTATAAGACTCAGGCTGTCCACAAATTCAGATCCTTCTTCCACAACTTCCCAACGCTGATATTCAGGTGCAAACTCTCATGCCTAGAAAACTTTCACTCTTCTTTTGATTAAAAATAATATTTGACCCCAAGCTAGTGAAAGGCAACGTGTGTGTGACTTTTGTATGCCACACAAGTCTAGGGATTATGAGCAAATATTTTATGAATTGCTTAAGTAGTATTTAATGGCATTTCTACAGAATAACAGACAAATAGAAGAAAGAAGAAGTTATATCTTTGGTATAAAATAGTTACTATGTGTGCTGTATAGTTTCCCTTTGGGTGTTTATTAACCTAGGAGAACATTGGGGTTCCAGCTGAGTTCTGTCTCTACTCTTCACTGAAATATGATTCTACCATGATTTGAAGAAGTTTTAATATATTCCAACTAAAACTAAAAACAACTTAGATTGGTTCAAATATAAATCACCTTTAATAAATATCAGTCACGAACAATAGCACTAAGCAATGTTATTTACTTAGCACATTGCATAGAAAGAACATTTTATGAATAGAGTGCAAAGATGCAAGCAGAAACTTGGAAAATACCTGTGCTTTCTTGAGACATATCGCCACACACACGAAGAAAGGGTAATTACAGTCCAAATAGTTTGGCTTCACATAAAGAGAAACATTCAAGGGAAAGAGAACTTGGGGGTGAAAAGTACTATCCTGTTTTCTAAAGATCCGTTTCATTGCCAGTGCTCAGAAGGGACATCAGTGCTGGAGCATTGCAGTTCTACAGAGGACCACGGTCCCGTTCCCAGTAGTCACATAGCTGCCTGTAACTTCAGTGTTAAGGGGATTTGACACCCTTGTTGTCTTCCAAGAACTCCTGATAGAATGTTGTGTAATTATATCCATCTAGCTTCACACATAAACGTATGAAAAAAACCGAAGTACATCTTTTTAAATAATGAAAATAGTTATTTTAACCTTCTGTTTCTTTTCTTTCTTTCTTTTTTTTCTTTCTTTTTTTTTTTTTTTGTGGACGCCCCCAGCTAGGTCCTTGGGCAGCTGAGGAGAGGGTGCCAGAAATGTACAGATCCTATTGCCATACTCATGAATATCTTGCATATCACCATAGAACCTTCACCTGGCATTGGATGGAGAAAATGACAGAGCCCCACATAGGAGCACTGGACTGAGCTCCCAAGGTCCTGATGAGGAGCAAAAGGAGGGAGATCATGAGCAAGGAAGTCAGGACCGTGAGGAGTGCGTTTACCCATTGAGACGGTGGGACAGATCTAACGGGAGACCACCAAGTCCAGTTGGAATGGAACTGATGGAACAGGGGACCAAACCGGGCTCTCTGAATGTGGCTGACGGTGGAGGAGGACTGAGAAACCAAGGACAACGGCAACCTTCTGTTTCTTTAAGTAGTGTGTAATTATATTTTATTTTCCCCAAATGAGATAGATTGTCCACAAATAATACAACAGAATAGATTACATTGAAAAAACATTGACAATTAACCATATATTATATATCAATATTATTTCTATATCATGCTAACAAAATGATTTTGACAATGGCTTTAGCTTTTGGCCTATGACTATAAGCCACTACGATTTCCTTCTTTTTTGACAAGGGCCAAGGACTATTTGATGCCATAATTTCTTCTGGATCACTTACCATTAGTGGCCTATAAATATGGCAGAATCAGTAACTATTACCCTGAAGCAGCCAGGATTTTACAAGTCCAACTCCTGCCCTTTTATCCCCTCTCACCTGAGTAGAATGGAATGCCTCAGTACATTTTGTGACAACTTATATAGCTTGATGGCTTAGTTTGCCCAGTGGGTAATTGAATTGCAATAATTCATACTTAATATTGCCCTACAAATGTCCTGAACCTGGAATCCATTACTCACACAATCTTCCAGGGCCAAAAAAATCTACCTTAAGATATTTACAAGTTATCCCCATAAAAAAACAATTGCACAAATATTCACAAAAAGTGAGGGTATGTTTCAGAGTCATTTTTCCTTTTCAGAAAAAAAAATAATCTCAGTAAGATAGCAGTGAATTGGGAAATTGTTGCCCAGACAGTGCCATGTTCCAAGCTGAAACAATTTTATTTTGGATCTGGGTCTTTTCTATTCCTATAAATAAACTAACAAACACATCTTGTTGCCTCCATCTTGTTAAGTATACACACCATAGGGTTGCCCAGGTTGCTTAGCAACCACAAAATCATGAGATAGCAGTAGTTTTACAATTTTACTTCCAGTAAAACAAGCAGTTATTTTGCTATACGTACCTTGAGAGGGACTATGCTGGCTTGGTCAGCCTACAGGCTTTCGAGATTTAGATTGCTCATTGTGAAAATTGTGGTACAATTTCATGAAAGTATCCTTAGTCATCAAGTCCTGCGATACTACAGCATAAGGGAACAGCATCTGATAATTCCTTACATAGTCATTCATGATATTATTTCCCAGACTTTTCAAAGATTCCAATGAGCATCTTACTGTTAAAATAGATAGTGTGCAAGAAAGATTCTAACGGTTTCCCCAAGCATCTTTTTTCAAGCATAATTTAATTAAAGGAAGAATTCATCTTGTGCTATTTTTCTATTTGTGTCATGAATTCTACTAGTTCAGTGATTGAAGATCAATTAATATGATATGTTTTAGAGACATTCTTAAATTTTTGTCCAAATTAAGTTAAATAATAAAATACCCCAGTTCATTTATAGTAGCAAGTGCTCCAGAAATGCATGCTAATTAAACAGATAGATCTTCAATTAGAAAGAGTTTCCCATTCACAGTAAGAAAAAACATTTATATTTTTCAGTACAGAATCTAAATGTTATAAGTGATGTGACATTCTACGTTTCTAATGAAGTCATGCATAAATCCATCCATCCACCCATCCATCCATCCATCCATCCATCCATCCATCCATCCATCCATCCATCCATCTATCCATCCATCCACCAATCCTTCCACATAATCATATATCTACTCATACATCTATTCAACCATACTATCACTCATTAATCTACTAAGTATTCATGGTTTGATATTATATGTTGGTATAAGAATTAGGGGAAGAAAAATTAGATTTTTGTGATTTATAAACATGGTATAAACATCATCAAAAAAGTACATAGTCATTTGAGACTATAGAATTAGCAGCATTGTTTTGGCATGATCTTCATTGTACTGACAGAGGAATCGCCTTGTAATGCCATGTGTTTGGTATCAGGAACAGTGAACAGAACACAGTAGTCAAAGAAAGGAAATGTGTCATTGAGTGTTTGCATATAGATTCCAATGGGCAGGAGAAATTATAATCAGGAACTACCAGGGAATAGGCAGTGTGACTCACGCTTCTGGAACTTGGACCAGGTCAATGGGATAGGAAGATGCATCACCTGAGTATTAAATTCAGCCTAGCTGATGTATAAAATGGTAGTTCTAAAAATAATAGGATTAGTCAGTCTACACAAAACATAGGTTAAGAAAAGAGCCTTATATTTTCCTGAGACTTCCATTCTAATCTTGGTTCTTTTGGCATTCCTCATTCCTATTCCCTTCTACAGGAAGTATGCTGACTACTTACGTGGAGAGATTCATTACCTGTACAACTTTGATATTTGATGTCTGAGTTTCTCTTATGGAGTGTCAGCAGTACTATTGCTACCATTGTTATCAATTCCAGAGGGTGATTTTCCTACTCAGCCAGTTTTCACATCCCATTTTCCTGCCTTTGCCTGATCCCTACAGCTCATCTTGTAATATGTAGCTGACATCATATCAGAAATTTAGCATGACTGAATATTTTCTAATAATAGCTTCACCATTTTTTACAGTAATGATTCCAGGAGACAACATATGAATTTTTAAAAATGTGATTTTACTATTTTTAATTATGTGTAGATGTTTATGTCTGTGAGTGGGTATGTGCACAGTACAGGTGCCTGTGGAGGCCAGAGATATTTATCACTTGGTCCTGAAGTTATGGCTAGTTGTGAGAATTTGATATGATAGTGATAATCAAACTTGGGATTTCTGGAAGATTAACAGATACTCTTAACCGCTGATACATCTTCCAATCACACTATTTTATCCTTTATTGTTTGTTAGTGGAGTATCAGAAAGAAATAAATATCATAGTGAAACGGAAGACAGTTTAGGTAGATGTGATGAGCAGATACTAAGTGTGTAGACAGTCAAGGAAGCCTCAGAAACATTTCTACTTCTTCAGGATGATAGGAATAAATAACTTGAGAACTCTGGCCCTATGGAGATAAGAAGAGAAAAGGAGTCCTTCAGATGAATCCCAGAAATCCCTGTCCAGGGAGGCTGTCTCACAGGGGTTACTGCAGCTGGTTTTTATTTTTTTCCTGGATTATAGTGGCTGCCCTCAGGTGAATGGACATGCATGGTTCATACAGTACTTAAAATTCTTTTCACTGATTTTTAATTTTTAAAATGGCAACTGTGGTACTGTTTCATCTATCTATGGAATCCAATCAAGAATGAAAGGTTTAATTTTTCTCCAGTTATCTTTTTCTTTCTTGGTGGACTAATTCTTGTGTGCCAGTCAAATTATGAAATAGTCTCACTGAACACCGAAGGTACTATTCAGATTAGTGGCTTTCTCAAATTAATATATGAAAAATCAAGTTGGAAAGATCCATGAAAGCTGAAAGTGTTGAAAGAGAACTATTGACATTAAAAAAATAAGGTCATGAAACGGCAAGCAATTGAGCAGAATAAAATCAATGACAAGAACCCCAGGAAGACTTTGCCAATTGATTCTGAGTGATAGCGCCATATTGTCCTAGGGAGTCAGAAATAGGTGAATGCTCATGGATTTCTTTAAACAAATGTAACAGAAAGCCAGTGAACAATGAGACAGAAGCCGCATACATTATTTTAGCCTCACTTAGAAATTATTAATTCACCTTCACTGCTAATAGTAGCTTTGTAAATTTTGTAACAAAGATAAAAATAAAACAGTAACACAGAGTTGTAAGTTTATCTAAAATAAGAAAATAGAAAGAAAGCAGGTTGCATTATATGATATTCTGTGTAATTCAAGTTGCCTAATTTGACTCAAATGTTAAATGGAGGGTCTAGTTTGGTCCTATTCTGGTTCCTTTCCTGTCTGGCCAGAGTTGGTGAGCTCCCCATTAGCTCAGGTAAACTCTTTCAGTGGGTGTCTTCATCATGGTCTTGACCTCTTTGTTCATATTCTCACTCGTCCCACTCTTCAACTGGACTTTGGGAGCTCAGCCCAGTGCTCCACTACAGGTCTCTTCCTCTGTTTCCATCAGTTTCTGGATGAAAGTTCTATGGTGACATTTAAGATATCTATCAATCTGACTACAGGGCAAGACCAGTTCTGGCATACTCTTCTCTAATGCTTAGGGTCCTAGCTGGGGTCATCCTTGTGGATTCCTGGGAATTTCTCTAGTGCCAGGTTTCATGCTAGCCCCATAATGATTCCCTCGATCAAAATATCTCTTTCCTTGCTCTCATCTCCTCTGAATGTGGGTAACAGTTGTATGGCTGGGGCACATTGCTGGGCCACTGGAAGTGGCACCAGGACTTACTCCTGCTGCATGTACTGGCTTTTTGGGAAGTTATACTCTTTGGATGGATGCCTTGCTCAGACTAGATATAGTAAGAAGGTCCTTGGACCTTCCCCAAAGCAATGTGCTTTACCCTCTCTGAGGAGTGGATGGTGGGTGGGGTGGGAGAAAAGATGGAAGGAATGAGAGGGGATGAGGGAGTGGGAACCGGGATTGGTATGTAAAATGGAAAAAGATAATTTGTTTTTCTAAAAGAAAAGAAACAAAAAATGTTAAATGAAAATGAATGTGGCATTTTTTCTCATATATGTTAAAATTTCAAATCAACTCTTGAAAATTATGAGATAATTAAAGGCTTACAGTGGGAAGAAATAGTAG
This sequence comes from Arvicola amphibius, assembly GCF_903992535.2. NCBI lineage: Eukaryota > Metazoa > Chordata > Mammalia > Rodentia > Cricetidae > Arvicola > Arvicola amphibius. Next base: position 173,212,667 of record NC_052048.2, read on the forward strand.
AGGCTTTAGAGATGACTCAGTAGTTAAGAAAGCTTCCTATTTTTCCAGACGACTCAGATTCAGTTCTCAACACTCACATACAGCTCAAAATCATCTGATCTCCAGCTTCAGGGGATTCAATGCTTTTTCTTGGCCCTCACTGGTGCCAGGCATGCATGTAGTGCACAGATATACGTGTAGGCAAAACACTCATATATGAATGTGAGTGTGAACAGTATGCCCTCTGCTTCTAGCCTATGTATGTTCATGTGTGAATAATCCAAACTATATAATTTAGCAATAGCTATATACTTTGTTTTCTAAAACTACAATGAAGTACACAGTTTATAAATGTGTGCATTAATTTTATTTAAAGGCTGTATCATTAACATATAGCAGAACACATTTTTTTTCTCAAAGCTGGTAGGCTGGAATCTTACAATTTATTAGAAAGTTCTCCATAACTATACACTGGTGACTGGGACAAGAGACGTGCAGAGGCTTGGGTGATGACGTGTGTCACCTAGCATTCTGTTTTACTCACTGTTTATAGGTTTCTATTGATTATTTTTCTTCTATTCTACTGTGGTTTGAATGTGGATTTCTTGTTATCTACTGAGCCTAAATTCATAAACTGAAGCCTTCCAGTATGACATTAAGAATTTGTCTTGGGGATGGGATAATGTCATGAGAACTTTGTTGAATTGATTGGGATTAGTTCCCTATAAAGGCATGGTCTTTAGTTAAGGGTTTTGCAGGTATGTATTTTTGTTTGTTTTTGTTTTTTGAGACAGAGTTTTTCTTTAGCTTTGGAGCCTGTCCTGGAACTCACTCTATAGAACAGGCTGGCCTCAAACACAGAGATCCACGTGCCTCTGCCTCCCAGGTGCTTGTACTAAAGGCATGAACCACCACTCCCTGGCTACTGGTCTGTATTTTTAAAATCACTAAAAATCTTATGAGCATACTGAGTTACAAAATGCAGTAATTTTTAATTACACTTAGAATAACTGATGGGGAAACAGATATGTAGGTTCTGTTGAATACTAAATAATAAAATGAAGTAAAAGGAGAAACCATTTCTTTATATACATGGCCAACTGACTTTTGCAATTTTAAAGGAATCACTATTTTAGGTATATTTTAACATGTAAAAATATATTTAACAAATTGTCAAAATCAAACCTGCAAGTGAATATCATTAATAACTTTAAATCTGTTAAATTTACTTTAAAATAATAATGCAATATAAAATTATACTGCCACTATAAAGAAAACTTTAGTCGTTTGTTAACTTTTCCAAAAATAATATAACACTGTTGCTTTTGATTTTGATTTTTTTTGGTCAACTGATAAAAACATAGCATAAGTATGTATGTACAGATAGATAGATAGATAGATAGATGCTATTAGATACAACAATTTTACCTATATAATAAAATTAGTAAGTATATTTTCACAAGCATAGGTACTTTGAAATATAATTGTGAGGAAAAATATTTAAATGTTTGTAATTCAGGCATGCAACACACAAAAACAGAAACAATAAGGACATATGATGAGTTACCAAAATCAACAGAAACCACACATGGTGTTGTCTATAGTTCTAGCATTTGGGAGACTGAAACAAGGGGCATCACAATTTCAGTCTGGACTGTCCAGTAAAACCTTGAAGAGGCAGGAAGGGCTTGAGTTGTAGTTCGGTGGAAAAGCACGTGCATGGCCTGAATAAAGTCCCGAGTTTGAACTAAAACAGAAAAGTGGGCTGGAGATATGGCTCCGTCATTAAAAGGTTAAGAGCAACTGGTTTCTCCGCCATGGGACCTGGGATGGATTCCTAGCACTCACACGGTGGCTCACAACTACCAGGACACCTACACCCTCTTCTAGTCTTTGACAGTACTAGGCACACATGTGGTGGCATAGGATACAAAAGGCATGGTCTTTAAAGCAAAGAATGAGTCCTCACCAGACACAAAATGACTTGTACCTTGTCCTTGCACCTCCAGAACTGTGAAAAAATTTCTTTATAGTTTATATATTACTCATTCTAAGGGCAGGGTTTTAAAAAATAGAGATCTATTTAGTACTGAAGTTCTGTAATAAATACCAGAAAAAGTGGGAATTAAGTTTGAGTTGGTAGCTGGTAAAGGGTGGATGGTTACTGCTGAACCTGTATTGCTGCCATGGACTGTGAAAGCAATTTTAGTGAGAACTCAGAAGAGTAGGAAGCTGTGCAGAAAGCTTCTGTTATCTTAGAGATTACCGGCAAGGTAATAGGCAGGACGTGAGTGGAACTGTGGAGGGTAAACTTCATGTGGTAATGAGTAACACTCTTAAAACTAGAGGAAAGGCAACTCTTGTTATATAGCAAGGAACTTTGAGTAAATAAGGTACATGTAGGAAAAAAATCACTCAATGAAGCTTTGAAAGAACAACATCTCTACCATGATTGTTTGTGGTATAAATACAATTTAAAGGAAGAATTTATAACCAAAAAGAAGCAGAATGTAAAGGTCTGGAAAATAGCCTGTATTTTCCATCTTATAGCATGTGTTTGAGAATGAACGCCAAGTAGTTTGGCAAGTCTTAAGATGCAATGTTTGCCCTGTGGGTTTTTGGACTTAGGAACTATTATATCTTTAATGCTTCTCATTTCTCCTACTTGCCAGAAGAAAGTCTGTTATATATGCCTGTCTCACTCTTACATTCTAGAAACATGTAACTTGGTGATTTTATAGGCTCACATTTGGAGAGAAATTTGCCTCAATGTGAATAGTGCTATGAGTCTCACTTAAACATATTTGCTGTTATTTAGAGACAAGACTGTAGACTTGAGACTTGGAGCTGAGACCAGATAATCTACGACATGGGGAGCAAGTACTATGAGATATTTGTCTCTTGCTTTAGAGAAACAACAATAAAGAGATGAGTTACTGTCCTTGTGTTTCCCCCCATTGCCTGATTTGTATTTTGAATGCAATCCTCAATGACTACATAATATCACTACGTAATACCAGAGGCTTTTGGAGATGGCTATCTCACGAGAATCTGCCATTTTATGAAAGACATTATTGTCCATTATAGAATAGTCCCAAGGAACACTATAACATCTATAAGTGAACATGAAGACAGAACATTTCATTTAGGCAGAAAGAGGACACTGAATCAGAAACTTGAGTGTGGATTTCGTAGCCTTGCCTATTACTGTTTTTCTTGTATTGATCTTACATATTTTGTTAGAAAAGCCCAAATAAACCAAAGATAAAGTTTTACAATGTGTAAGTTATATCAAGAACAAGAAGTTGCCTTTCTTTTACCCTTGTGTATATACCCTAGTTCTGGAATAATTATGGACACACGCTGACTAGGTGAATGAGTAAATATGAACATCTTTGCAGAAGAGGTTTGGTATAATAGCCTGAAAAAAATGTAATTGGAAGAACCTTCAATATTTTAACTACTGAAAAAAATAAGCAAATTTATTTATTTTGGTAAAGGGTCTCAGAGTGTAGGTCTGGATGGACAAAGCTTGCAACTCAGACCAAGATATGCTAGAAATCACAGGATCCACCTACTTCTGCCTCCCTAGTGCTAGGATTAAAACATGTAATAACACATCATGCTTAATTTTTACTTCAGTGACCTCTTATATCTTAGTTTCAAAGTTCTTTTAGAGTCCCTATATGGTTAAACAGGCAACAGTTTAAAGTTGTATCAAATGATTTTAAAGTTAGTGTGTATGGAGGTTGGTTTCTAAATATATATGTATATCATATGAGTAGAGGGTGTTTTGTGGAAGCCAGAAGATAGCATCCGACACTCTGGAACTGAAGGCATAGCCTGTTGTGAGCTGCCATGTTGATGGTGTGAATTAAAACTGAAACCTCCGAAAGTGAAACGGGTTCTCTTAAACCACTGAACCATCTCTCTAGCCACAAATAATTTTAATTGATTGTTTTCTACTATGTCATGCAAATTAATTATTGTAGTAGGAACACTTACACCTTCTAGCCTGGTCTCCTATGTAATAAATGCACACACATTTATTACACTATATATACTGAATATATGCACACATGTATGTTTATGTATATTTATATGCACTATATATACAGACATTGGAAATCTTAATGAGTGTTGAAGAAATGACTCAGTCAGTAAAAGTCCTAATTTTTTAAATTGTACATGGGTGTGTTAAATCACTCCAGTCAAAATACTCTTTACCTAGGAATCTGTGTGACAACCATCTCAAGCAAATATTTTAGGGCTTTTTCTTCTATATAATTTTTAACCAATGTTTACTAAAAAATCCAACAATGATTATATAATAAACAAAAAATCTATATGTTTTTTCTTGCCATAAAGATAGATCTTCATCACTTTCAATTTCCTTTCAGGGGCTTTTTTCTTTGTACTTCATAGTGAAATACTCAGTACAAGATGAATAGCTAATAGAAATTGGAAAAAAGAAGTAGAACATTTTTAGGTTGAATGACTTTATTGCTATAATATGTAATAATTTTTGGAAGAATTTACACTTCCTGCTCCTCGGGAGAGGGAGAAAGAAATGCTATAACTCATGTATATCTCGCTAATCTCTGTCTCTAACAAATGGTTCTGTTTGTTTGTTTGATGACCTTTGCTGGGAGCCTTTGATAATATGGTTCAGAATTAAGTCATGAGCAGACAATGTGCACAAATGGGCTTCAGCTAATACACCAGAAAAAGAATATCTTTATCCTCTAGCTATTTCTATACAATTCCAGCCATCTTACTGGTCACAAATAACTTACTTTTTAAATGTTGTTGCTACGTTTTTCCATGATTAAAAATTGTCCTACTATTTCTGTCCTCTGGAAAAAATTGTAACTAAAAATATAAGGTAGAAATAACTCCTAAGAAGAGCAATATATTTTTTTCCAGATAAAAACCACTGAATTTTCGTGAGGGTCATTTAAGTTTCTGGCAAACTCTTTACATTGCACTGCTATTGGTCCAAAAATGAATTAGTCACTGCCTTGAGTCACCTTTGGAAATTAAATTTCTGTGTTTGTTCTATCTCTGGGACTTGAGCAATAGGTTTCATTTTAGCTAGAGGGAAATTGCACAACCAGAAATAATTCTCCCTAACTTTTTCTCCGCAGACCTTCCTCATTTGACCAAAAATAACTAATAAATGAGAAAACAAAACTAGTTGAAGTGCTCAAGGCCATTAAGAAATTTGAGGAAATCAATAGAAAATTGGTGAGTGGGACTTTAGACAAATATTTGGTCCCATCTGCTTCATTTCGTGTGGTGTGTGTGTAAGTCTTTCTGTTATGAGTGTTTGTGTGTACATGTGGAAATTCAGAGTTCTAAGGGAGAAATCAGAGTACCTCTACCACACGTGTAAATCCAGGGTCTCATCAAGTAGAATAAGCAAAAAAGCTCCTTTCTCTTCAATGTATTCCACTCCTGTGCTAGTTAGCTTTTTGTAAGCTGACACAGGATACAGTCATCCGAAAAGAGGAAGCCTAGAATAAAAAATGTCTTTTCTATCAGACTATGTGGCTTATTTTTTTTTCTTTTTTTCTTTTTGGTTTGTTCGAGACAGGGTTTCCTCTGCAGCTTTTTTAGAGCCTGTCCTGGAACTAGCTCTTGTAGACCAGGCTGGCCTCGAACTCACAGAGATCCGCCTGCCTCTGCCTCCCGAGTGCTGGGATTAAAAGGCGTGCGCCCACCACCGCCCGGCGTATGTGGCTTATTTTTATTAATAATTTATATGTGGGGTCCAGCCCACTGTGGGTGGTGGCCTTCCATGGTTTTCTTGGCTGAACAAAAATACTAATCAAACAAGTTGAGAAAGCTTGTAAGTAGCATTCCTCCATGCTCTGCACACCAGGGCGGAGCCTCCCGTTCCTACCCTTGGTCAGAATCAAAGCAATATATAAGCCAAACTATGACAGTTCCTCTCCAAATATCTTCACCTCCTGACCTGTCAATGCTTTACTGGATCACCACTGAGTTTATAGTCATCCTCAGTCCTTCCACTTTTTTCACAGGTACCAAGGCTTTAACTCTGCTCTTACAATTCAAGTTTGAGTGGGAAAGGCATATTGACTTGATTTGTGCTAATCCTGTATACATAAGCTATGTTAGTATTAAAAGAGATCTGAAAATGCATGGATTTCATATATGTTTAACGATAACTACATAATGGACAGATTAGCATCCATTATCCTTTTTTATTTTATTATTATTATTTTACAAGTTTTATTTTTTTTTGTTAATTTATCTATTTTTAATTAAAAATTTCCACCTCCTCCCCTCCTCCATTTCCGGTCCCCATCCTCCCATTTCCCTCTCCCTCCCCCACCCCCCTTATACTCCCTCTCCAGTCCAAAGAGCAGTCAGGGTTCCCTGCCCTGTGGGAAGTCCAGGTCCTCCCCACTCCATCCAGATCTAGGAAGGTGAGCATCCAAACAGACTAGGCTCCCACATTTGATTTATATGCAGTAAAATCAAAACCCAGTGCCATTGTCCTTGGCTTATCAGTGAGCCCTCCATGTAAGCCACATTCAGAGTGTCCGATTTGATCACATGCTCCATCAGTCCCAGTCCAGCTGGCCTGGTGAGCTCCATTAGATCAGCTCCACAGTCTCAGTGGGTGGGTGAACCCCTCGCTGTCCTGACTTCCTTGCTCATGTTATCCCTCTTTCTGCTCCTCATTTGGACCTTGGGGGCTCAGGCCAGTGCTCCAGTGTGGGTCTCTGTCAGTATCTCCATCCATCGCCAGATGAAGCTTCTATGGTGAGATGCAAGATATTCATCAGTATGGCTATAGGATAGGGCATTTCAGGCTCCCTCTTCTCAGCTGTCCAAGGACCTAGCTGGGGACATCTTCCTTGGACAACCTGGGAACCCCTCTAGAGTCAAGTCTCTTGCCAACCCTTAAAAATGGCTCCCTTAATTAAGATATATACTTCCCTGCTCCTATATCCACCCTTCCTCCATCCCAACCATCCATTTCCCCAAGCTCTCCCTGTCCTCACCCTCCTCACTTTTCTCTCTCCCCATCTCCCCTTACCCACACCCCACCCCCACCCACCCGAGCTCCCAATTTTTTCCTGGAAATCTTGTCTACTTCCAACATCCAGGAGGATAACTATATGTTTTTTCTTCGGGTTTCACCTTCTTATTTAGCTTCTCTAGGATCACGAATTATAGGCTCAATGTCCTTTATTTATGGCTAGAATCCACTTATGAATGAGTTCATACCATATTCAATCTTTTTGGGTCTGGGTTACCTCACTCAGGATAGTGTTTTCTATTTTCATCCATTTACACGCAAACTTAAAAGATATAATTGTTTTTTACTGCTGAGTAGTACTCTAGTGCATATATATTCCACAATTTCTTTATTCCATTCTTCCATTGAGGGGCATCTAGGTTGTTTCCAGGTTCTGGCTATTACAAATAATACTGCAATGAACATAGTTGAACAAATGCCTTTTGTAGTATGATAGGGCATCTCTTGGGTATATTTCCAAGAGTGGTATTGCTGGATCCTGGGGTAGGTTGATCCCGAATTTCCTGAGAAAACTGCCACAACTGATTTCCAAAGTGGTTGCACAAGTTGCATTCCCACCAGCAATGGATGGGTGTACCCCTTACCCCACAACCTCTCCAGCAAAGGTTATTATTGGTGTTTTTGGATTTTAGCCATCTGACAGGTGTAAGATGATATCTCAAAGCTGTTTGATTTGCATTTCCCTGATCACTAAGGAGGTTGAGCAGGACTTTAAGTGTCCTTTGGCCGTTTGAACTTCGTTTGTTGAGAATTCTCTGTTCAGTTTCAGTGCCCCATTTTTTAATTGGATTATTAGCATTTTAATACCGTCTAGTTTCTTGAGTTTCTTATATATTTTGGAGATCAGACCTTTGTCTGTTGTGGGGTTGTTGAAGATCTTCTTCCAGTCAGTAGGTTGCCTTTTTGTATTAATGACAATGTCCTTTGCTTTTACAGAAGCTTCTCAGTTTGGGGAGGTCCCATTTATTCAATGTTGCCCTTATTGTCTGTGCGACTGGGTTATATGGTAGGAAGGTGGTCTCCTGTGCCCATATGTTGTAGACTACTTCCCACTTTCTCTTCTATCAGGTTCGTGTGTTCCAATTAATAATGAGATCTTTAATCCATTGGACTTGAGATTTGTGCATGCTGATAGATATGGATCTATTTTCATTCTTCTACAGGTTGACATCCATTATGCAGCACCATTTGTTAAAGAGGCTTCTTTCTTCCATTGTATACTTTTAGCTCCTTTTTCAAAAATCAGGTATTCATAGTTTCTGGGTTAATTCCAGGTCTTCTATTCGATTCCATTGGTCGACTTCTCTATTTTATGCCAATACCAAGCTGTTTTCATACTGTAGCTCTGTATAGAGTTGAAGTCAGGGATGATAATGCCTCCAGGACTTCCTTTGTTGTATAAGAGTGTTTTGGCCATCCTGGGTTTTTTGTTTTTCCATATAAAGTTGATTATTGTTCTCTCAAGGTCTGTGAAGAATTTTGTTGGGATTTATAATGGGGATTGCGTTGAATTTATAGATTGCCTTTGGTAAGAATCACCATTTTTACTATGTTGATCCTACCCCTCCAAGAGCATGGGAGATCCTTCCATTTTCTGGTGTCCTCTTCAATTTCTTCTTCAATGCCTTAAAGTTATTGTCAAATAGATCTTTCACTTCCTTGGTTAGAGTTTACCCCAACATACTTTATGCTATTTGTGGCTATCATACAAGGTGAAGTTTCTCTGATTTCCCTCTCTGCTTCTCTAATCTTTTGTGGTGTATAGGAGGGCAACTGATTTTTTTGAGCTGATCTTGTAACCCTGCCACTTCACTGAAGTTATTTATCAGCTGTAGGAGTTCTTTGGGTAGAATTTTTGGGGTCACTAATACACACTATCATATCATCTTGCAAATAAGAAATGTTTGACGTCTTCCTTTTTAATTCTAATCACCTTGATCTCCTTATGTTGTCTTATTGCTATTGCTAGAACTTCAAGAACTATGTTGAAGACATATGGTGAGAGTGGACAGCCTTGTCTTGTTCCTGATTTTAGTGGAATGGCTTTGAGTTTCTCTCCATTTAATTTGATATTAGCTGTTGGCTTGCTATATATTGCTTTTATTATATTTACGTGTTATCCCTGTATCCCCAAACTCTCCAAAACCATCATAAAGAGGTGTGGAATTTTGTCAAATGCTTTTGCCGCATCTAATGAAATGATCATATGCTTTTTTTAATTTCAATTTATTTATGTGATGGATTACATTGATAGATTTTCATATGTTGAACCAACCCTGCCTCTCTGGGATGAAGCCTACATGATCATACTGGCTAATTTTTTTAATATGTTCTTGGATCTGTTTGCCAGAATTTATTGAGAATTTTTGCATTGATGTTCATGAGTGAGACTGGTCTGTAATTCTCTTTATTGGTTGGGTCTTTGTGTGGTTTTGGAAATCAGGGTAACTGTAGCTTCATAAAAAAGAGTTTGGCAATGACTCTTGGTGTTTCTATATTATGAAATACCTTAAGGAGTATAGGTATTAGGTCTTCTTGGAAGTTCTGGTAGAAGTCCGCATTGAAACCATCAGGTTCTGGGCCTTTTTTGGTTAGGAGGTTTTTATGACATATTTCCGCACAACTTACAGGTTTATTTAAATTGTTTACCTGGTCTTGATTTAATTTGGTAAATGGTACTTATCTAAAAAACAAGTCCATTTCTTTTACATTTTCCAACTTTGTGGCATATAAGCTTTTGTAGTAAGATGTAATGATTCTCCAAATTCCTCAGTGTCTGTTGTTATGTCCCCCTTTTCATTCTAATCTTGGTTAATTTGCATATTCTCTCTCTGCCTTTTGATTAGTTTGGATAAAGGTTTGTCAATCTTGTTGACTTTCTCAAAGAACCAGCTCTTTGTTTCATTGATTCTTTGGATTGTTTTCTGTGTTTCTATTTTGTTGATTTCAGCCCTCAGTTTGATTATTTTCCAATCTTCTACTCCTCCTGGGTATGTCTGCTCCTTTCTTTCTAGAGCTTTCAGCTGTGCTGTTAAGTCTCCAATGTGAGTTTTCTCCGTTTTTTTAAAATGTGGGTACTTAGAGCTATGAACTTTCCTCTTAGCACCGCTTTCAATGTGTCCATAGGTTTGGGTATGTTGTGTCTTTATTTTCTTTGAATTCAAGGAAGACTTTAATTTCTTCTTTCTTTATTTCTTCCTGACCCAGGGTTGGTGGTTCAGTAGTTGACTGTTCAGTTTCCATGAGTTTGTAGGCTTTCTGGGGGTAGAATTATTGTTGAATTCTAACTTTATTCCATGGTGATCTGAGAAGACACAGGCGGTTAGTAATTTTTTTTTTTGTATCTGTGGAAGTTTGTTTGCTTTGTTACCGAGTATGTGGTCAATTTTCAAGAAGGTTCCATGAGATGCGAAAGAAGGTATATTCTTTCCTATTTGGGTGGAAAGTTCTATAGATGTCTGTTGAGTCCATTTGATTCATTACCTCCATTAATTCTCTTATTTCTTTGTTAGGTTTCTGTTTTTAATTGACCTGTTCACTGGTGAGAGAGGAGTGTTGAAGTCTCCTACTATTAGTGTGTGGGGTTTGATATCTGCCTTGAGTTCTAGAAGTGTTCTTTTACATAAGTGAGTGCTTTTATATTAGCGGCATAGATATTCAGGATTGAGACTTTATCCTGATGGATTGTTCCTGTTATGAGTATAAAGTGTCCATCTCCATCTCTTCTGATTGATTTTAGTTTGAAGTCAATTTTGTTAGAAATTAGTACAGCCACACCCACTTGTTTCTTAGGTCTGTTTGATTGAAAACCTTTTTCCCCAATCCTTTACTCTGAGTAGATGTCTGTCTTTGTGGTTGAGGTGTGTTTCTCGTAAACAGTAGAATGTTGGATCCTGTTTTTGTGTCCAATCTCTTAGCCTGTGCCTTTTTATAGGTGAAGTTGAGTCCATTGATATTAAGTGATATCAATGACCAGTGGTTGTTAACTCTGGTTATTTTTTCCTTTTTTGATGGTAGGTTTAATGTGTTTCTTTTCTTTGAGTTGTGCTGGTGAAGGGTCGCTAGATGTCTGAATTATTGTGGGCATTGTTGGATTCCTTGGTTTGTGATTTTACAAATATTACTCTCTGTAAGGCTGGATTTGTGGCTATGCATTGTTTAAATTTGATTTTATCTTGGAATATTTTGTTTTTCTCCATTGATTGTGAACAAAAGCTTGGCTGGGTATAGCAGTCTGGGCTTGCATCCATGGTCTCTTAGCTTCTGCAGCACATCTATCCAAGACCTTCTGGCTTTCATGGTTTCCATAGAGAAATCAGGTGTAATTCTGATCGGTTTTACCATTATAAGTTACTTGACCTTTTCCTTTGCAGCTCTTAATATCTGTTTTTTTTTTTTTTTATTCTGTATGTTTTGTGTTTTGATTATTATATGGCTAGGGGATGTTTTTTGTTGTTTTTTTGCTTTGTTTTGTTTTGTTTTTTTTTTCTTTTGGTCCAGTCTATTCAGTGTTCTGTATGCTTCTTGAACCTTCATATGAATATCCTTCTTTAGGTTGAGAAAGTTTTCTCCTATAATTTTGTTGAATATATTTTCTGGGCCTTTGAGCTGTAATTCTTCTCTTTCTTCTACCCCTATTATTCTTAGGTTTGGTCTTTTATTGTGTCCCAGATTTCCTGGATGTTTTGTGATGAGAATTTGTTGATTTGCTGTGTTCTTTAATCAGTGTGTTTATTTTCTCTATGGTGTCTTCAGTGTCTGAGATTCTTTCTTCTATCTCTTGTATTCTGTTGATTATGCTTATCACTGTCATCTCTGTTCATTTACCTAGATTTTTCATATCCAGCAGGGCCCTTGGTTTGTGTTTTCTTCATTGCCTCCATTTAAGTTTTCAAGTCTTGAACTTCTTGAACTATTTCCATTATCTGTTTGATTGTTTTTTTCTTGGCTTCCTAGGGTATCTTTTACGGATTTACTCATTCCTTCAAACTTTTTGTTATTCTTCTCATCCATTTCTTTAAGGGAGTTTTTCACATCCTGTTTAAAGGACTACATCACTTTCATAATGTCATTTTTTTTTTCTACTTCTTCTGGGTTAAGGTGTTCAAGTCTTCCTGTTGTACGTTCGCGTGGGTTCTGGTGTTATGTTGTTTTTCAAATTATTGGAGGAATTCTTGTATTGGTGCCTGCCCATTTCTTCCTTCAAATGCTCTTGGATGGATCTCTGGTACAGGATCAGGGTCCCTTGCTGGCCAGGAACCTCACAGACAAAAGGCCTAGCTTGGTGGCAGCAAGCTTAGTGAAACAAAGGAACCTCTGCCCAGTTGCACTCACCACCCAGTCCCAACCCCAATACAGGCTAAGCTGGAGCGTCTTATGTCCTGAAGAGGAAATGGGGCGCCTGGGTGGAAGCTGGGATGGGATAGGAAGAGAGAGGCAGTAGCCAGGGAGAGAAGCCCCTGCAGAATGAACAGAAAAATTAGTGGGTTGAGGAATGTCTGTGTTCCATTTCCGGGGAAGAATAGGGCTTCTGCCACTGGTCAGGAACACACTCACACCTCCAAAGGATCTTCTGGTACAAGATCAGGGCCCCTTGCTGGCCAGGAACCTCTCAGACAAAAAGCATCCATTATCTTTTAAAATGCAATACAATATTACACATTAAGTGATCTTAAGGTGCCCTTAGTTGACAAAGATAAAAGGTAAGAAACATTTTCAAGAGTATAGAAAGCAAACTGTTGGAAGAGAAAATAAGAGCTGACAGAACACTATGCTGTTGCCTGTTTAACCATATAGTGAATGTAAAAGAGCTTTGAAAATAAAATATAAGAGGTCACTGAAGGAACGAGGAAAGTTGGTATGACTTGTATTTTAAAATGAATGGTGATGTCACTGTAGCTATATTTATATTGTCCAATTAGATATTAACTACTTTTAGGTTTAGGAACTGTGATATATGGTTCATTGAGAAGTAAATATAGAACCAATCCTGAATGACTCCATTTTGAATGCTTAAATCCCAAAGATAGGGATACTTAAAGTTACCAATTTCCAAAGATTGAAATCATGAAAATGTAATCATGAAATGATTTTTTATGCCTTTGCAATAATATTTATTTGAGGCTATATAAAAATTATTGCTTGGCCATAGCATGCATCAAATTAGGCAACAATATCATATATTTTAGCAATTAAATCCATTTATATATGCTCACAAACATTTTCATGACTCCAACATTTATAAGTAGACAAATTTTATATAGAAAGAAATATCAAAATAAAATATATAAAAGTAAATATATATAACCATTGTTGATAATTTTGTGATTTTATCGTTGCAGTCAACTGAAATAGCTTTTGTCTCTTCTTTCTTTCTTTTTATTCTTCCTTCCCTCTTTCCTTTCCTTCGTTCCTTCATTCCTTCCTTCGTTCCTTCATTCCTTCCTTCATTCCTTCCTTCCTTCCATCCTTTGTAAAATTGCTTAAAAGTGTGATGGGTGCCCATGGCCATATAGTCATTCAAATAACAAAGATTTCACTAAGCTTTCAGTTTCAAGAATCAAGCTATAAAATAATGGCAGGTATTCATCTACTGAAGAAGTTTAAATGTTAGATGCACAAAGAAAATCAAAATCATGATAATGAAATTTCAGAGTGACATAAACCTTTTTCAAAATTGCATAAAATAAAAAAATAAAAATAAATAAAAAATTGCATGAAATAATTAGAATTATCTAAACACATTTATACCATGTATACCTGTATATTGGCATGATGTGGAGATGAAATACTCAGGTAGAAAGGTTAAAAAAATCCTCTCGGATTTTAAGTAGTAGTGGAAAACTAAAGATGGAGGATGAGGGAGAGAAGGAGGAGAACAAGAAAGAATAGGAGACAAGGTTTCACAAAAACTCAAAATGAAATTTGACATAAAATAGATTATGGGCAGGTGTTGGAGAAATCCATGTTTTTGATGATGAAAACTCGGGTTTGAAGTTCTTTATAGCTACAGTGGTCTGCAGTTCTGGGGGCAGGTTTTCAATGGTTTCCAGTCCATATTTGTTCTTGGTTTATTTTACTATTTCATTTTCTGCTTATCTTGTAGACTGAATGTAGTCTCACACACGTTAGGGAGCACTACTACTGAGTTACAGTCACAGTGTCAGGTCATGGTTCTTGGTGGAAACTGTGTCCTTTTTTATTTTGTATACTGATTGGGCACACACTGACCTGAACATTCTCTGTTGATGTTTTGGATCTTTGTTGCCCTGTTCCTATGTTGGGGTATATGGAAAGCATTCCCTTTGCACTCATGCACAGAAGGCAAAATGGATAGAAACAATGCTGGCAATTTGACAGAAGCTCCCTGTGGTGCCTTCTTATCTACCACTTGAATCATTATGTTTAAAGCTGTCCAGTTACTTCACAGGCTCTTCAGGCAAATGCAGCTTTAATTCATTATCACTCCAGGAATCTCATCAGCTGGAATGACTGCCAAGACAAAAAGCATCACAATTTTAAACCAGTGTGTTTTGTTGTTGCTGTGACTTGTATTTATCTCCTTTCTCTCAGCAATGCTCTCTACTTCTCTTATGTAGTTTTCTGTTTTTGTGGATTTTGTTTGTTTGTTTGTTTGTTAATGATGGGAATTAACAGTTTGCAAAATTTGATTTTTAGGTTTCCAATGATAAAAATTAGGACTAACCTCTTTTAGGATTTGGAACCCGTGATTGTTTGGGTTTTCAAAATTTGAAAACCTGGTTAGACATGTTGGTTAGGGTATACCTTTTGGAATTATGATAGGCTTGCATTTAAAAACTCTAGTATCCTCCTGGATACTGGAAGTAGACAAGATTGCCGGACAAAAATGGGAACATGGGGGTGGGGTGGGATGGGGGTAGGGGGGATGGGGAGAGAAAAGTGTGAAGTGGAGGATGGGAAGAGCCTGGGGGAATAGGATGGTTGGGATATAGGAAGGGTGGATATGGGAACAAGGAATTATATATCTTACTTAAGGGAGCCATTCTAGGGTTGGCAGAGACTTGACTCTAGAGGGGTTCCCAGGTGTCCAGGAAGACGCCCCCAGCTAGGTCCTTGGGCAGCTGAGGAGAGGGTGCCAGAAAATGTACAGATCCTATTGCCATACTCATGAATATCTTGCATATCACCATAGAACCTTCACCTGGCATTGGATGGAGAAAATGACAGAGCCCCACATAGGAGCACCAGACTGAGCTCCCAAGGTCCCGATGAGGAGCAAAAGGAGGGAGATCATGAGCAAGGAAGTCAGGACCGTGAGGAGTGCATTTACCCATTGAGACGGTGGGACAGATCTAACGGGAGATCACCAAGTCCAGTTGGAATGGGACTGATGGAACAGGGGACCAAACCAGACTCTCTGAATGTGGCTGACGGTGGAGGAGGACTGAGAAACCAAGGACAACGGCAATGAACGTGAACTCTACAGCATGGACGGGCTCACTGTGAGCCTTGTCAGTTTGGTTGCTCACCTTCCTGGACTTAGGGGGAGCTGGGAGGACCTTGGACTTAACATAGTGAAGGGAACCCTGATGGCTCTTTGTCTTGGAGAGGGGTGGAGAGGGGTATGGGTGGAAGGGAGGGGAGGGAAGGGGGAGGAGGAGGGAAGGAGATGGAAGTCTTTAATAAAAAAATGAGGGAAAAAAAGAAAAGAAAAAAAGAGAAAAAAAAGAAAAAGAAAAGAAAAAAAAACAAAAAAACCCTCTAGTTTGACCCTCAAATACATTTGCCTCATCTAGTACACAGTTTACGATAATGTGAAAGATCAATGGCTCACTTGAATTTACATTTATTCATTTTATATCTCAACCACAGTTTTCCCTTTCTCTCCTTTTATTTCATCTCTTCCTGTCCCACCCCTTCTCTATTTCTCTTCAGAAAGGGTAAGGTCTCTTATGGGTTTCAACAAAGCCTGGCATATCAAGTTGCAGCAAGACTAAGCAATTTCCCTTTTATTAAGGTTTAACAACGTAGCCCAGTATGAGAAATAGGGTCCCAAAAACTAATCAAAGAGTCAAAAACAGACTCCAATCCCACTGTTAGGAGTCGCAAAAATAGACCAAGCTGCACAACTGTTTATCTATCTGTCTGTCTGTCTGTCTGTCTGTCTGTCTGCCTGCCTGCCTGCCTGCCTGCCTGCCTGCCTGCCTGCCTGCCTGCCTGCCTATCTATCTATCTATCTATCTATCTATCTATCTATCTATCTATCTATCTATCTATCTAGCCTAAGTCAGTCCTGTGCAAGCTCCTTAGTTGTTGGTTTAGATGCTGTAAGTTCCTATGAGGCCAGGTTAGTTGTTTCTGTGGGTTTTCTTGCGATATCACTGACCCCTCTGGCTTGTACAATGCTTCCTCTCTTCTACAATATGGGAGATGCTGGGATAAGTGTGGCACAGAGTTTGGGGAATGACCAACCACTGAGTAGTCCAGCCTGAGATCCATGCCACAAGAGTGAGCCCACTTGTGACACTTCCTGAAGTGCTAAGGACCAGTGACTGGGTGGCCCAGAGACCTACAATAGAACCAAACATGGTTGGAGAAAAAAAAATGTGAACATAAAATGCTGCCTAATGATTTCTGTTACAGTCACTTGATTTTTATAATAATTTTTACTTCCCTACCTCATACATTTAAACATGTCATTTCAATGATTTAGTAATGTGTATTTCTACACTATTATAATTCACCACTGTAAAATTGTATCTGATGCCAGAGACCACATAGCATCCCTTTCTTCCATATTTCCATATTCAGTTAAACTTTCCATATGTGATTCTGATTGAACTTGCCACAACTGGTTTCAAGTCATTTTCTTTATAAAACTAATATTAATTCACCAAAATAAGGCAAGTACTTCACTCAGTGAAACTTGACAACTCTCAATAAAACTAGGAAAATACAGTAAGAGCTAAGAGGTACTCAATGTGGGGAGTGGCAAGTCATGTTCAGGGCTGTCATTAAACAGGGATGAGTGATGTAGTATCCCACTAAAAGTATATTTTTCTGGAAATGCTAGACGCCAATGGCAAACAAGGAACAGAGTCAAACGGCATAGTCATAGGTCTCAGAAATATCTTGCTGAAACTATAGCTTTGTTAGGATCAACCTGTGTTTATGTATTAGTTATTCCATGAGGAAATATATCTGCCAAGCAATTTGTTAGGTGTAGAGATTTATCAAAAAGACTAAGAAATTAATGGAATAGAGTCTTCAGAAATATCAGGTGGCTTTCTTTGAAAATCTGTGTGGTTCTCAACCTTCCTAATTCTGCATATACAATGGCATATATATATATATATAATATATATAATATACTATATATGTACACACACGCTCACGTGCTTGCACATGCGTGCACACACATACATATACATACATACATACATACATACATACATACTATACTTTGGCCTATTCCTGCAGAGGTTCTCATATACTGTTTGTCCTCTAAATGTGAATGTGAAATATAGAAATAAGGAACAATAGTTTCATCTTTCTCAGAACAGAATTGGACAAAGTTGACCATTCTAAGATTTAAATTATATGATCTTTTCCTCAAAGCTGTCATTCTTCTGAGTTTCTTGAAAAATATAGACAATAAACATCAGATAAAAGAACAGATAACAGAAGAATTCCTATAATTTTCTTTATATTTGCTGATATTTGTGTGTCTTTGGTAAATATCTACTTGGAATGACAGAATAATAACCTCAAGGAGAGGCTGTGCATGTGACTGTGGAACATGTAATTTGGCCTGGTTATCTTATTTATAGACTTCTGGCCAGAATGGTATGAGATTATCTCGCATTTTATTTCTTTTAATGGACAGGCATCTAACAAAAGAATTCATCTGAGCATGACTCTTGGGTTCAGTAATTCAGAATAAAAGGTAAGCCAGGCAATGGAATAGGAAAATAATCCATAATTTAGTGGGCTGACCCTAGTGAGACCCTGCCATTAAAACTTTAGTATTGAGCCTGCAAACCTCTGTTCCTTTGATTAGGCAATTTACTCCCTTTCTATCCTTCTGTTTGCCAAAGCATTCAATTGCAAAATACATTCTAATTCTCTAGACACATAAAAGATTGTTTTGAGGAAAAGCATAATAGAACGGATGTTCTTTCAGCTGTGTACCTTAATGTAATCAGAAAGCATTAGGACTTTATCAATAATATCATAAAGACACAAAGGCAGCAGATTTCACTCAGGATGACAGAGGGGTATAAACCCCTGAAGAGGTGTCAAGGCCCAAGCACATGTCTTTATTTCCCAAAACATGCAGTTCAGAGCACTGTAACCCTTGGAAACACAGTGTAGGGACAAACAGGGAGTGCATTTCCATGAAACCAGGAGGTGACAATTACAATGTTATTGTGCAATGTTTTCAGCTTCACATCTTGTTTTTATAAAAAAAAAATCTTTTTTATTATCTTACAATTTATGTTTTCATGCAATAATAAAAAGACACTGTCTCTAAACATTTTATATAAATTAATGGTTGCTACATAACCCATAGATTCTGCCTTTGATTCTGTAATTCTGACCTAGCGATATTCTGGAATAATATATGTTTAACAAAACATAGTCCCTTGGAAATAATTGATCTGGACAACATTTAACTGAATAATTGAAAATTATTTACCTATTTCTTTCAACACAATTCCAAGAAGCTCCATTGTACTTGCATTAAAGTTAACAGGGTATCCATTTAACAATGTCTCAAAGGTCTTCCTTCTCTGACTTATGAGGCATAACTAGGATGCTGCCTTAGGTTGATTCATCATTGCTATAATAAACAGCATGACTAACTGTCTTTGGGAAGAAAGGGTTTATTTCTTCTTGCAACTCTCAGTTCACAGACAATTTATTCAGGAAAGTCAGAGTAGGAACTCATTACAGGAACCTGTAGGCAGGAACCAAAGCTGAGACCATGTAGGAACACTGCTTGCTAGCACAGTGTTACAATCCAGTGCAGACTGTTGATTTGTGGCACTGTATCTAGCATCTGTATTCTCCCACATCAATTATTAATCAAGAAAATGCTCCACAGACTTGCCTATATGCAAATATGATACACCAATTTACTTTCTTACTGTCTTCCCAGAAGACCCTAGCTTGTGTGTATTTATCAAAAGCTAACCAGCATAGATATGAATTTTCAAAAAAAAAATCTTTGCTCTTAATTTTATTATCAGATGATTAATATATTTCTTAAAGTTTGCTTTAATGATGTAAAGGAAACATATTAACATCATACTTACTAATGTGATTAGATGCTAACGTTCCTTGGAGATGTGTTATTGATGATGAAGACATCATCATCCATATGTATGTATCCAAGGGGACATACCATTTTTGTAACACAAGCAAAATACATTGTGAGCATTGAAGAAACAGTGAAGAAAGATGACAAAGACATCAGTGTGTGAAACACATTTTTCTTTCCTCAGGCTGAGGACAATCTGGGCTGTTTCCTAGAAGCTTTACCCATTCTTGCAAAGACATCACAAAAATGTAAGCCACACTCTTGACTCTCATTTACAAGGGACCTATAAATCATGGAAATGCTTATTACACTATCACATCTGAAATGTTATATATACTTAGGAAGGATGCTTAGTAGAGTTTATGTTCATGTTTTCCCACAAAAGAATTTGTTCACTTCTAAACTGGCTTTATAGACATGCTTTTGAAAATCTAGAGACATAATTAGCATCATTTTTGTTATTTTATAAGTACAACGTATGTTTAGTGTACTGTAGCTGTTTCCTTCAAAATAAAATGTACAAAAATGCAGCCATATACTGTGCTTTAAAACTAGAGGAAGTTTTTAGTGCAGTTGTTGTATCTTTTATTTTTATTTATATATTTTTATTACTTTAAGAAATACCAATCCAAATTCCTACTTCCTCCCTTTCTCCTCCTCCCCTCTCACTCCTTCCACACAACCTTGATGTAGGTGGGTCTTCTTTCTATGTGTTGCTGTCATTGGTTAACTAATAAAGAAACTGCTTGGCCTGATAGGTCAGAACATAGGTGGGTGGAGTAGGCAGAACAGAATGCTGGGAGGAAGAAGGCAATGAGGCATACGCCATAGCTCTCCTCTCTGATAGAATCTTCCTGGTAAGCCACCACCTCATGGTGCCACACAGATTATTAGAAATGGATTAATCAAGATGTGAGAGTTAGCCAGTAGGAGGCTAGAGCTAATGGGCCAACCAGTGTTTAAATGAATACAGTTTCTGTGTCATTATTCCAGGGCTAAGCTAGCTGTGAGGGAGCCAGGTGGGACAGAAAGCAGGCCCACCGTTCCTTCTACACAACCTTCCTCCCACCCCATCCCATCTTAAGAGAGGGCAAGGCAGCCTTCCCTGTGGAAAGTCCAAGGCCCTCCCCACTACATCTGGGTTGAGCAAGGTATACATCCAAAAAGAATAGGATCCCAAAAAGTCAGTACATGCACTAAAGACAAATCCCAGTGCTGTTGTCTTTGGCCACACAGTTTGCCCCAACTGTCAACCACATTCAGAGGGAACAGTTTGATCCCATGATTGTTCATTTTCAGTCCAGTTGGAGTTTGTGAGCTCCTGTTAGCTTAGGCACATTGTCTTAGTGGATGAACACCTCATGGTCTTGACCTACTTGCTCATAATCCCACTCCTTTCACTCTTCAACTGGACCTTGGGAGCTCAGTCCAGTGCTCTGATGTGGGTCTCTGCCTCTGTTTCCATCTGTTGTTGAACGAAGGTTCTATGGTGATATTTAAGATAGTCATCAGTCTGACTATAGGGCAAGGTCAGTTCAGGCACCCTCTCCTCAATTGCTTAGGGTCTTAAGATGGGGTCATTCTTGTGGATTCCTGGGATTTTTTTTTCTAGAGCCAGGTTTCTTGGTAACCCCCATAGGCTCCCTCAACCAAGTTATCTCTTTCCTTGCTCTCCTATCTGTCCTTGATATTGCTTTCCAGTCAATTATTTCAAAAAGTAACAATGGGTATTAGGCCCGAGGAAGAGGATGGATTAATATTTGATAGTTGACTTTTTCTTTTCCGATTTGTATCCTCCTTGATCTCCTTTTGTTGTCTTATTGTTCTAGCTAGAACCTCAAGAAATATGTTGAATAGATATGGAGATAGTAGACAACTTATGCTGGAGATGATGTGGTTAAAGGAAACACTACTGCATTGCTGGTGGGAATGCAAACTTGTACAGCCCCTTTGATATCAGTATGGAGATTTCTCTGAAAATTAGAAAACAACTTTCCTCAAGACCCAGCAATACCGCTTTTGGGTATATACCCAAAGGATGCTCAATCATACCACAAGGATATGTGCTCATCTATGTTCATAGAAGCATTGTTTGTCATTGCCAGAACCTGGGAACAACCTAAGTGCTTCTCAACTGAAGAATGGATTAAAAAAAAATGGTACATTTACATAATGGAGTACTACACAGCAGAAAAAATAATGATATCTTGAAATTTTCAGGCAAATGGATGGATATAGAAAACATTATATTGAGTGAGGTAACCCAGACACAGAAAGACAAATATCATATGTATTCACTTATAAGTGGTTTTTAGACATAAGCAAAGAAAATCAGACTACAAATCATAATCCCAGAGAACCTAGCCAACAATGAGGACCCTAAGAGAGATTTACATGGATCTAATCTACATGGGAAGTAAAAAAAGACAAGATCTCCTGAGTAAATTGCGAGCATGGAGACCATAAGAGGAAGTAAAAGGGGAGGGGAGAGAAAGAGAGAGAAGCAAAGAGAAATGTATAGCTCAATAAGATCAATAAAAAGCTTCTGTAAAGCAAAGGACACTGTCATTAAGACAAAAGGGCTACCTACTGACTGGTAGAAGATCTTCACCAACCCTGTAACAGACAAAGGTCTGATCTCCAAAATATATAAAGAACTCAAGAAACTAGACTTTAAAATACTAACTAACCCAATTAAAAAATGGGGCACTGAACTGAACAGAGAATTCTCAACAGAAGAAGTTCAAATGGCCAAAAGACACTTAAGGTCATGCTCAACCTCCTTAGTGATCAGGGAAATGCAAATCAAAACAACATTGAGATACCATCTGACACCTGTCAGAATGGCTAAAATAAAAAACTCCAAAGAATAAAAACCTCTCCTTTGCTGGAGAGGTTGTGGAGTAAGGGGTACACTCATCCACTGCTGGTAGGAATGCAAACTTGTGCAACCACTTTGGAAATCAGTGTGGCGGTTTCTCTGGAAATTCAGAATCAACCTACCTCAGGATCCAGCAATACCACTCCTGGGAATATACCCAAGAGATGCCCTATCATACTACAAAAGCATTTGTTCAACTATGTTCATAGCAGCACTATTTGTAATAGCCAGAACCTGGAAACAACTTAGATGTCGTTCAATGGAAGAATGGATACAGAAAGTGTGGAATATATGCACATTAGAGTACTACTCAGCGGTAAAAAAAACAATGACATCTTGAACTTTGCATGTAAATGGATGGAAATAGAAAACACTATTCTGAGTGAGGTAACCCAGACCCAAAAGGATGAATTTGGTATGTACTCACTCATCAGTGGATTCTAGACATAAATAAAGGTCAGTGAGCCTATAATTCCTGATCCTAGAGAAGCTAAATAAGAAGGTGAACCCAAAGGAAAACATATAGTTATCCTCCTGGATATTGGAAGTAGACTAGATTGCCAGGCAAATATTGGGATCTTGGGGGGGGGGGGGGGGGGGGGGGTGGCGGTAAGGGGTGATGGGGAGATGTGGATAGAAAAGTGAGGAGGGGGGAGGTGAGGAGACCCTGGGGAAATGGGATGGTTGAGATGGAGGAAGGGTGGATAGGGGTGCAGGGAAGAAGATATCTTAATTAAGGAAGCCATTTTAGGGTTGTCAAGAGACTTCACTCTAGAGGAGGTTCCAGGTATCCATGGAGATGTCCACAGATAGTTCCTTGGGCAGCTGAGGAGAGGGAGCCTGAAATGGCCCTTTCCTATAGCCATACTGATGAATGTCTTGCATATCACCATAGAAGCTTCATCTGGCGATGGAGGGAGATAGAGACAGAGACCCACACTGGAGTGCAGGACTGAGCTCCCAAGCCCCAAATGAGGAGCAGAAGGAGGGAGAACATGAGCAAGGAAGTCAGGACCGCGAGAAGTGTGCCCACCCACTGAGACTGCAGGGCTGGTCTAATGGGAGCTCACCAAGGCCAGCGTGACCTGGACTGAAAAAACATGGGATCAAATCGGATTCTCTGAACGTGTCGGACAATGAAGGCTGACCGAGAAGTTAAGAACAATGGCACTTGATTTTGATCCTACCGCATGTACTGGCTTTTGGGGAGCCTAGTCTGTTTAGATGCGCACCTTCCTGGACCCAGATGGAGTGGGTTGGACCTAGGACTTCCTGCAGGGCAGGGAACCCTGACTGCTCCTTGGACTGGCAAGGGAGGGGGAGGGTAGTTAAGGGAGGAGGAGGGAAATGGGAGGTGGGGAGGAGGTGAAAATTTTTAATAATAAAAATAAATAAAAAAGAAAAGAGGAAAAGAAAAGAAATCCTCTTTTTATTTGTGAAAAAAAATTTTGAAAAACGAAGTTGCCCTGAAAAAAATGTATTTGATAGTTATACTGAGGTCCTCTTGGCTGTTAATTATAAGGAAATACCACTCCTTTAGATAACACATTTTCTCCCTTTCAAATTGATATAAACATATCAATTTACCTGCTAATAGCCACAATTCACATTTGCTTAGCAACTGTGCAAGGGGATGATCAGAAAGAAAGTATATCTCGGAATAGGAGCACCCTCATCCTGGGTACTACAAGGATTTCAGTCAATCAAACTTTGAACAGCAGCCTAATCTGTAGCTGGAATAAAGACTTCAATTTAGGAATGAATACATGCAGAAGGACTATGGGTCTCTGTTTACACTGCATATAGCACACCAGACCTGGACTGCCTACTGCTGTGCTTGCATGTACTGGTGAGGAACGGGGGTATCCATTTTCCTAACTACTAACTAATAACAATTTCTGTATAATAGTCTCTGGATATTTTTTTTCTTTTTAGTCTCTGGATATTTTAAGACATTGTTACCCATTGCATTTTCCTCTAAATGACTATCTCTCTGTCTTTAAATCTCATTGATAAATTTTTCAGAGGTCAACAATTGTAGACTTGTTCTCAGAACCCACACAGCTTTTCAATTCCAAAGATTGCTTAAAATGACTTGGCGATACCATGAGTATTTTATTAATTTTCTCTCATTATTGTGTATATTTGATATGTATCTGTGGACAATCCTCTATAGGACTGCATGTGGAAGTCAAAGAACAACTTTCAAGGAGACAGTCCTCTCCTTCCGCTGTAGGTTCTGGGTTTAAACTCATGTTGTCAGGCTTGCACAGCAAGTTCCTCTACCCACCCAGCACTGCATCTCACTGGTTCAGAGAGTATTTTACATAGGGAAGAAATGATGAGAATCATTTTAATTGCTGTGATATGGTCAGTTCAATTATTTGCAAGAAATCAATATTTCAGGAATATAGGAAACATTGTGCAATCCTTAGATTGAGGAAAAACTCCAATACCACAGTTTTGTAAGCAACAGAAACAGCAGTAACTGTTGAATTATAGTAAATTTATATTAAGGTCTAGAGACTGAAATGAGCTTCATGAATTTGGCTCTTATGTAGAACCATCATGATATTTCCTTTTGGTTGAGAAGACCAGGATTTGAGCCAGATGTTCTTAAATATCTGCCCTCACTGAGCACTCAGACAGATTTTTCATGTGTGGATTTTGTTGTTGTTGTAGTTCAAAGTTAATTAGATTTTTTTCTACACCAGAATGCAATAAAACTACATTACGGAAATACAAAATTAATTTTCTCCATGAATTTAGTCTAACCAGTGCATGGATTACTTGGCATTTAAAATATTTTATAAGAATATCCTAGTGGGTCTTTATATAAATTGTAAAAGATAACAAATAAAAGCTAGAGGAATAAAATTGAGTTAGAAAATTTTCAATGCAGCTGGGATGATAAAAATGAATTCAGAAAAGTGGAAATTTAATTAGTCACAATGTCTGCTCAAAACTAGATTTGGTTTTAAGGTTCAAGCTACTCTTAGGATCATTGAAGAGTCTATAAAATCTGATAATGATTTTAATGGTTTTAGCAAGAATGACCAGCTTTCATTTCTATTAACTGTCATACTTTGGTGTTTACATATTAAACACACTCTGTTTTTTGTATAGGTACCATAAGCATCAGTCTTTCAAATTGCAGGACTGTTCTCAGAAGACCCCCTCCAAACTTACTCCAGCTACCGTTTCTCTGGGAACTTTACTCTATTTTGACTTTTTTCCCCCTTCATGATTTCAGCATTTCTATAAAAATATCTCTTATTTTCCTGAAATTTTTGGTCTTAAATCTTTGGAAGAGAATGAAAAGCTCATTAAACGAGAGCTGAAACTGATGCAGAGGAAGTTAGAAGTATTTAAGGATTATTTGTCAACAGCAATAATGTATCTTCTTGCAAAAGTAAGAATGTTTTTGTTGCTTGCTTTTGTTTCTAATTTTCAAATCTGGAAACTCTGTGCTTTCTCATTGCAAATGCTTGTCGAATAAGCCTCCATTAGTGTGGGCTCAAGAGCCGAGTTGTAATGTTCAGTGTTCTTTTTAATAATGTATATTTTACATCCCAGTTTAGTTACTTCAACCATCTTGATCAAGTTTTCTACCATCCTGGCATGACTTGAGCATTCCCAGAAAGAGCAGCTAGTAGAAGTTGCTTTCCTTCAATATTCATACAGCCTTTTTCATTGCTTTAATTAGCAATACAGCCTGTCAAATATACATCTGTGTTAAAGTGTGAGGGCAACATAGAAGGGATACTAAAATGTTTATCTTGGAGATGATATGTTAATTATGCTTAAAGATTAAAAGTAACTGAAAATAATGACTAAACATGGCACATTCCATCAAATGAAGCCAACCAGTTTTCGTTATCTTTCCCTTCCTCTTTCTCTGATGTAAGTGATGAGAACAGATAATATTTGGCATTTGGAACTCAGGGACCTTTATTAATGTTCCAGTGCTGATTCCATGTTTATGATCTCTGTGAAGCCATTTAAGAACTTTATTCATGTAATTTCTTCATCAAGAATAATAGTGACTATAATAACCACCTCATCTGACTGCTGAAACAATAATTACAATAAATTATTAATTGACACAATAGTTCTTATGTGGCAGACTTTATGGTAATTTATTCACATGGGATATCTCAATTAACCCTTGCAACAACCCTCTGAAGTAGATACTATAGTGATTCCAACTACAAATCAAACAAGAAAATGAGAGGCCTACGATATTACCTACCAGAATCATCAACTTACAGGGGTCTTGTTGGATTTTTCTACATAAAATCTGTCTCAAGAATTCATGCTTTTAAACATATATCACTGAAATATTATAATATTATACATATACATAACCTGCACAGAGTAAGAAACGCTGTTTAGTTACCAAGACCACTTGAATAAGCATGGTGACCTTCTACTGGGCAGATATTTGAGTTCCAACTATTATCAAGAAAGTGAAAAAAAAAAAAGAGACCAGCCTTGAGACATATTCAATCCTTAACTTCTGCCTACAATAAAAATTCTGCTCTACTTTTGAGAGTACTAAGTTGAATGTTCAAAATATTTTTGGTAAAGACTTTATCAAAAAGCCTGTGTAGTGCTTTCTCACAGTGCTTAGTTACTGCATGAAACAAGAATATGCAATATAGAAACACCACATTTTCTTCACATTTTCTATATCCCCTCGCTTCAAAATACCACAACTATTTTGTTTGTGTCTCATTTGGATGAATTGATGTAAAAGTTTGCTCAGCATTGAACTTAGCATTTTAAATTGGATTTAGGGTTACATTTCAAGCATTGGCTGCGAATGCATTATGATGAATTAACTTCTATGAGCTAATTTTCTCATTAATTAGTATGCCCTTGGCATCTGTCACCATATGCTTTAATGTTCCCAAAATTACCATAGCACAACTTTACCACTGCAAATCATAGCGTCAGTGATGTTTATTTAGTAAGCATAGCAACACTTAACAGACTTTTGAATAATTGTGACGAGCTAATACTTCATCAAAGTCATGTGTATAGTCTCTAGGATCATAACTAATATAGTTTTACTAAAAGGATATAATAAGTCCAACAAACAATTGTGGTGCATAAGGACTCTCTGTGTGTGTTTCACATTAATACAAAGTTTGTTTCATGTTTCCATAGAGTTCAATAAAATAGTGTCCTGTAAATTATAAGATAACTCTTCTTACAGAAATCAGTAAATTAAGTTTCTACAACATTCCAGTTCCTGATGTGTACTTGAATTATTTGATACTTTGTTACATAGATTTTCTTGATAGTACATTGGCTATTAGTTTCTTGCCCTCTAATCAATGTAGGCATTTTCTTCAATTGTATATTTCCATGTGTCTGTAGAGAGCAATACTTCTTAGTCTTGTTTTCCCATAAGGATACTTTCAGCAAAGGTTGATTGGAAATAACTTCTAATTAGCAAGCTGGGTGGGAAGAAGTCAGAGTGAGTGAGGTGAACATCACTGACCAGAATGTTACGTATGTGGGAATGTTAAGGTACTTGGGTGTTTTGTATTCTCTGTGACTTGAGGGGATTCACTAGATGTAACTGTCACCCCACTCCACTTTAAAGTCCATGTTGATTTTCATGTTTTGTCAAGAGAGGAATACTGTTGTGTTTGAATTTCTTTGTGAGAGACTTGGAGTTCCCTATTTATCAAATTTAAATGCAAAATATTTTTTTCTGAAGTCAAACATTTTAAAAGAATGGATCATCCTGCAGAGGAAATGATTTTCAGACAATGGAGTTTACATGCCTAACTTGGTTCTTGAGAGGAATGAAATCCACTGAAGGCCAGTGAGTTGCTATGCTACGCTCCTCAGAATGACAAATGAGAGACCTGTCTGCATTTGGTGTGTATAAGGATGCTCTCTGAGCTGTGAGGAGCTTTATTGTTCACCAAGGATAGCAAGGAACAAATCACAGTGATGGACATGAATATTTATATTCCCTCAGGGAAGGAAACCAAGGAATCTGGGGTGGTATCTCTTTGTGACACTGTCTGTGATTGGAATTCTTCCTTTGAATAAGATATAACTATGGCAGTACACTCTTGTTAAAAATTCTGACTCTTTCCAGTAAATTCAGGATATATTCTTTACCATACTTTGATTTGATGGGAAACCTAATGGCTCAGTTTAAGGCCAATTAAAATATTATTAGTTATGTTTATATAAATTTCCATAATTAATTTTATGCCTATGTTTTCTAAACCTCAAATACCTAGAATCATCCTAACATAGAAAAATATTTACTCTAATGTCAATGCAAAATTGGTGCCAATAGACAAGCTGATTGAGTATAATACAGGAGTTAAGTCTATTCATATATAGTGACTCGATTTCTGATGGCTATATAACTGTAAAGTAGTTGGTAAATTTTACCTCCATTTTCTCTGAATGTTTTAGGGACTTCATATGAGTAGACTCAGGCTGTGTTTGTTCTTTTGGGACTAGGTTAATTTGCGTAGGCTAATGTCCCATAGGTGTGCTCTAGCTCAGTACAGAGTCTTCTCCCATATACATGTCATGTTTTCTTTATCCATTCAACTGTTCATGTTATTCTTCAGATGTTGTGAATCTTGCTATAATGAAGGTGAACATGCAAGTTTATCTGTGAAAAACTGCTTCATATTCTTTCATGATATACCCCTAAATGGAATTGCCATATCATGCAATAATTTTGTGTTTAGTTTTGATAAATTTCTATACTGTTTTTCATAGCAACTTCACCAATTTAGATTACTACCAACAGTATAAATGTTTTAATTTCTTTGCATCTTTGCAAACAATTTTAGTTTTCTATGCTTTAACTGTAGTGATGTTGATAGATAGTATGTGATACTACAGCTTTCATTTTAATTTGTCTGAAGGTTACTGAAATTGCGATATTCTCTGGGAGCATTTCCTCCTCAACTACTTGGCCATTTTGTAAATTAGATTATTTTGTTCTTGATTTTCAATGACAAATTTGTTACTTCTCAATATTCACCCTTATAATTCTCCATATTAATATCTCACTAAATGCATGAACTGGAAATGTTTTCTCCTTTGTCATTGGTCACTTACTGTTTGTTAATTTTGATTTGAAGAAGTCTGTAAGTTTGACATGGTCTATCTGCGTATGTTTGCAGTATCACTTTCAATAACCCAAAAATGACAACTTCCCAAATGTCTGTCATGTGTAGAATAGATAAAGTATCTCACAGTCATACCATAGAACACTAAATTATAATAAATAAAGGCTAGTTACTGATAAATTATAAGAAACAATCATTTCCACAATATATTGAGTAAAGAAAGGCAGGCAAGATATGTATTGTATGTATCATGTCTTTTATGTTCAAAACCAGAAAAGACCACATGAAACACAAACTGATAGCTATGTTTATTTTAGAAGAAGAGATGTTATAGTACTAGTTTTTATTATGTTTTTTATAGCATTTTTTAAAATTTGTGGTAATACATTTGTATACTTACCTTATGAATCGCAAACAAGGTCTATGGCTTGGATATAATTTTATGTGTATTCAACCCCCTGCTAAAAAGGGAAAACAAGTCTTATCAAGGATCAAGGATAAAGTGCTTGCTTTACCAACTAAGAACTTTAAGAGTCACACCCTTCTCTTTGTTCACACAATTTTCAAGTCAGGCATCTATTTCTTTTTCTGTATTTTTGCAATTGCACCTTAAATAAGATGAATCCTGCTATTGTCTGCCATCATTAGCCAACTCTCTGCATCATGGATATTTGTAGCTCACAGAAGGAAGTAGATTTTCAAGCGTTTCTAGGAAAATATTTAACTACATTTATGTTACTTGAAGAAAAATATCACCATTTGTGTGTTAAATCATCTATGTGAGATAATTCAGGACCTAGAATGCTATTAAGCCAGCTGGGTAGAGTTTTTAGTCACAGGAATCCAATAACTCGGAGATTTGGGAATGAGCAGAGAGTCTTATTTGCAGCATTATTTCTAAAAGCTTTATTAATTATGAGCCTCATTCTTGTGGGTTTGGCTGATTAGTTGGCGTCTAGAAAGTGGATGAAAGAAATGGCTTCTATTTACTTCTGATCCATCTATCTTTGAAATGGAATTAGGATAATATGCTTTAGTGTATTTTATATCTCCAGGCATCTGGAGCTGATTTCTGCACAGCATCAGCTCAGCAAAAATCAAACAAATGGTATTCTTTTAATTTTTTTCATCCCAGATAAACAATCCAAATACACCCAAATTTATTTAAGGTGCCAAAAGACAACAAACACATAGGTCATCAACTGATTTATGCACAAATTTTAAGTAACTGAAAAAATTTTTCTTAGAAAGCTAAGTCATACATTACAGTCTTCTCTTAAAATCTGGGCAGATATTTTAAATTTTTTAATAATTTAGTATATGTGATATTTTTAACTTCTTTTAATAGTCGTGTTTTTTTTTTTTATGTGTGACAAAACTTTTAAACTCAGCATTGTGGTAGCAAGTATCAGGAGTAATTCTTATTATACTTCCTAATCATATAGTCAATACCTTATATTGCATTATTTGCCTCCTTCTACATGCTAATAATACTTTGTATTTTGTACATTTTTCATGTGAATGAAACTGTTTTTACAGATACATGCAATGAGAACCAGTCAAGCTGGTGTATAACAGTCTGAATGTTTGATGCTGCATTAAAAGCACACATTTGCACTGAATGTAGGTGACAGTTGTGTGACTTGATTTGTTTGTTGGGACCCTGGCAGTGGTACCTGGGTGCATGAACTGGCTTTTGGAGCCCATTCCTTTGGTGAGAGACCTTGCTCAAGTTTGATGCATTGGGGAGTGGACTGGTCCTGTGTCATCTTCATATGCCAGACTTTGTTGATATCTCAAGGATGCCAACCCCTCTAAGCAGTGGATCGAGGGTGAGATGGAGGAAGGGGGACAGAGGAGAAGGGGAGGGAGTGGGAACTGGGGCTGGTATGTAAAACAAATAATTTTTTAAATAAAAAAGGATATATTTATCTCTACTAAAAACACATCTTTGAACAAAGGTGAGAAGAAAGTTAATATGGTCTCTTGAAAAGACTGCAAGGTTTGTCTGTACAAAGGTCTTGAATATTACTTTTGGAAGCTATATTAAATTACATGTGTCAGAACATGGCCTATGAATGAAGTTGTGAAAGCTTGTGAGAAAAAAAATCCAAGTAAACAAGCCAAGAGTCTTGCAAAATCTGTTCCTCCAAAATATGCATTTATTCTTGGACTCATGCTTCTTCCAGGTGTTGTAAATAGAAGTGGGTTGTGCTTCAGTGGGTAATGGGTAACATGATGGGCAACATCTGCCAGCGTCCAGCCTTGACAGGGCTCATACCTTCCAGGATAGAGGTGTGTGGATTAGAAAACTTAAGTAGGAAAAACAGAGAGACGAAAGAAATACAGAGACATAGGATAGAACCGGGAGGGCTATTCAATAACTACTAAATACTGACTATGCACATATTTATTTTCCATATGCCCATATACCCCAATACAAAAAGGAGAGAAGAAGGCAAAAGACTGCTTTAACATGACACAGAAAACAAACAGAAAAATCACTTGCTTCAATACTTGAGACATCGAGGCATTATTTCCTGAATTAAGCATTCTGATGTTTTAGGCAGGACATGCAGCAATTGCACCTTAGACCAAGTATCCTGTAGGTAGCCATTCCCTGGGTCAAACTTCCTGTCTAAAAATGAAGGAGCAAGAATAGGCTTGAATCTCTGACCTTTGGTAAAGGTGGCAGATCCACCTCTTCTGGCCATCTTAATATCCAAAACACCAAGTAATCAAAACTTAGGACAGGATATCTTGTTTGTAATTCCTTCTTAAATCAGACTTCTTTTCAATAACTTAGGCTTAAGCTCTCTGACTTTTAATCGAGGTGGAACAGACCCACTTCTGTGGGCCCTTATATTATCCATTATTATGCAGAGTCATATTTCCAAGCACAAGTTGTCCTTGAGACTATAGGCAGAAATAATATTGCCTTGCCCTCTAGACTACAAGGCTAAACTCATATGGCCGTCCTTGCCTTTGTGACTGTATATAACTTGAATTTAAGGGAACTTTGCTCACATGACTTCACTTAATGCTCAATAATGCCCTCAGAAGATAAATTGTCTAATAACATGAGTAAAGTTGGATATTTCATAAGACTTTATTTTGCCTTGGAAGACCCCTGGAGTCGGGAGTCTCTCACTCAAGTCTTGGGATAACACGACCCCCCAAGAACTCATGAGAGACCATCCTTTATGTAATCACATGAGGTTTATTGGCAGAAACCAGCACGCTGGGGCCAAGACTCATATCCCATGCAGGGGTACAGGAGTTTGACCCCGAGTAGCTGGGAGAAAGGGTATTTAAGGGAAGAAACCACAACTCAAAGTGGGTAGGGAGGTTGCCATTTTGAAGATTTTGAAAATACCAGTGATTATCACAATGAGGTAACTCCCTGTTTTTCAAGATTGTTCTCAAGATTATAATCTAACTTTGTGGTCAGCCAGTTCCTGGAACAAAGTCACTGAACCGACTAATATAGATTTTTGGCTCTACTCTTCTTGCTGGGGGTCTGGATTTGGCCTGGTCTTTCAGCCTCACTTTTAGGCTCCAGTTTTCCAGTTCTCCACACTGATAACTTTAGTAGTAACAGGCATGCATATTGGTTTGGGTACATTATATACATTCAAATATATATATATATATATACATATATATACATAATTATGTAAAATAGTTTCCTGTGTGGTCTTGGAAGTGATAACACTTCGTGATATATTGCTTTCTTGAAATAACAGGTTTTGCTTTTCATTGCTGACTTTAGTTTTGGTACATATAAAGTAGAGTTACTTTATATAGAGAGCCCATTATGAATGAAAATTTAAGTCAGAACTAGAAGACAGGAGTTCTTTGCCAAAACAAAGCTCTGCTAAAGTTTTCCAAATGCTTAAGCTTTTAAAATAAACATTTTAATTTACACTATCTACTCTCACATCTTTAGCACATCAGAGGAAGCCATATGAGTGACACTTGTTTAGAGTCCCATTGCACTGCCTTGAGAACTTGCCACTCTATGTCTAGCCTAGTTAGAAGGAGATATTGGAAGTGAAAGAGATTTTCCTTGGGTAGGCTGAGTATTATATCTATTTATCCATGAGGCAATGGTGTGTTCTCTATACCCATACTGATTCTGTCCTTGCTCCTTGTGGTGGTTTGAATGAAAATGGCCCCCACAGAATCATAAGGAGTGGCATTGTTGAATGTGTGGCTTTGTTGGAGTAGGTGTGTCTTATAGTAGGAAATAAGTAACAGAGGATGGTCTTTGAGACTTCAGAAGCTCAAGCCAGTCCCTTTGTCAGTATCTCTTTCTGCTGCCTCCTGATCCAGATGTAGAATTCTCAGCTCCTTTTCCAGAACCATGTCTACCTGCATGTCCCATGCTTCTAGCTAGGACAAAAAATGAACTAAACCTCCAAATATGTAAATAAGTCCCAGTTAAATGCTTTCTTTTTTAGGAGTTGCCATGGTCATAGTGTCTATTCATGACAATAAATCCCTAAAATAAGACCTAATATTCTCTCTAAGGCGGTACTTGTGACCCATTTGCTATGCAATGCCCTTATTTTCTGGGATTTTTTGTACTTGGCTTTAACTATTTTAAGTTTTTAATAATTATTATAAGATCATTTATCCCAGTAACAAGTAATCACATGCCATTCAAGGAGATAGTGGCATGAATAACATTTTTCTGAGTCAAAACTCTGACAAATAAATTGCCTGTCTCTGGAAAACTATTTTTAATAATTTGCCCAAATGGCAGGAATGTCTGTATCATAATCTGATTTGTTAACCCCAAAGTGATTCCTATATAGTACACCCCCACATTGATTGCCCCCGATTAGTGCAGGATTATTGTTTATTTTTCATTGTTGCTGTTCATAAGTTGCTCAATTATTTCTGATTTGTTGATCTCACAACCACTGACCTCCTATACGCACTTTGTGAGGCCAGTTGGTTATAAAAAGATACAAAATCACAGTCTTTGGTTTTAAAATTTGTTTCTTGAATTACCTGAATCTGTTATTTTATCAGAGAGAACAGTTATTGATTTGGTATGTTCTGTTGTACTATTTGAACTCAACTCTCCTGAAGCACATAGAGGTGATTGAGTATATCTTTTTATTTTCTGACTGCTTGGCTTTGCTACCCAGTATATTTTTTACCTTTTTCCATTCTTACCCCTGTGCATTAAAGCTAATGCTCCTGTTGCTCTCTGTGTTTGTAACATTCCTCAACACATTATGAATTATTGCTTGCCTTCTGCTGTCACTTCACAGCTCTGCAGGTAGGACCTGATATGACTGAAGAGCTGCAGAGTTAGTGATATGTTCACATCCCTGGTCAGGTCATCTACAATATAGAGAATCTGGAGCTGTCATTGTAATTCCATCATCATTTGTGTTATGGAGTAATCATGAGAAAATGGGGATCAGAGATGGGGATGGGGATGTAGAGGAATACAGGGGGAGAGATGAAGTGCATTTATTTAAAACAAAAGGTGATTCATTCTTTTGTACAGTTCATGAAGGACAATGGCAAAGAGACATTAAGAAGCATGACAAAGACAAATTGGATCAGGCTCTTCCTGGAACAACATTAATAATTGAAAGTACCCTCTTCCTCCAACTCCCTCCTTAAGAGAGGGCAGGGAACCCTGCTGTGTGGGAAGTCCAAAGACCTCTCCCCTACATCCAGGCCTAAGAAGCTTTGCATCCAAATAGACTAGGGTCCCAAAAAAGCCAGCACATGCAGTAGAAACAAGTCCCAGTGCCTTTATCAATGGCTTCACAGTCAGACCCATTTTTAGCCACATTCAGAGAGTCCAGTTTGATTGCATGCTCAGTCAGTCCCTCTCCAGCTGGATTTGGTGAGCTCCCATTAGAATAGGCACACTGTCTGAGTGGGTGGACCAACCCCTCACGATCCAGACTTGCTTTGTCATCTAGGGGAGCCAGAGGGGAATGGGAGGAGGCGAGGAAGTGTAAATTTTTGAATAAAAAAAAACATTGATCCAAGCAAAATGTAATTTTTCACATGCAGTACATATTTCAAGCATACACTGAATTGCAATCTTAGGATTATTTTGCTATGTACTCTGAGATATTGATGTTGTTTACCACAATTAACTGTTCACATAACTATTTTTATTGGCAATTTTACACTGGTGGTTTTTATTTTATTAAAAATGCTAGCATTTGTCTCTAAAAAAATAAAAAATAAAATAATTGAATAATCTTGTGTTTGATTATCTAAGTAAGAACCACAATAAATTTTGTGTTTTTAGCTTTCTATGTGTATTACTTGAAAAGTCTTTAAAAATGTTTAGGCTAAGCTAAAACTTTACAAAGAGTAATTGCATGGCTAATCAATATAAGATAAATATATGTCAAGAATTCTACTTCTTTACTAATTAATGAAAAGTAATTTAAACATATTGCTGTCTCATATGTATAAATAAATCTAATGAAACTCATTTTGGTTTATAAGACAGTTAAGAATACAAGAAGAAAAGGAGTTTGATTAGTTAACATGCTAGTAGAAGACATAGGTTATGAAATGAAATTCTTAGCCCTGAGAGCTAGTTCCCTCACTATGAGCTATAGGTAAGACAGGCTTCCCAAGGCACACAAAAAATGAGATATTTTTATTGCTCTTGGTTGTCTACCATACCTACATGGTAAGACTGTATTTCAGAAGAGCACATTGCATTTTGTTTTTGTTTCAGGACAGAGAAATCCATCTTGAAATGAACAGAAAACTGTTTCTGCAAGCTATTTTTTATAATTCTGAAAGGTGCTATGAAGGCTGCTGGGGAGAAAAAGCATCAATGATCCTACTACCACGTAAGCTGCTTGCATTTGTGTAATCATTGCAAAATTGTTCATGGGATACATCACCATTTTTTAAAATTAGATTTGAGGCCTGCTCTGTACTTTGTAATTCATGCCTGATATTATAAACATGGTCAGAACCCAAGGCTGAAAATGTCATAGGCTGAACATAACAACCTACAGACACTATTTTTCTAAATGATCTTGTTATCAAATTGTCTTCTAAATATATATATTTGTTTATATCCATATATTTGTGCTGCTCTTACCATTGGTCAGAGAAACTTTTTATTGCAATGGGCAGAGATTAATGAGAATTCATTACAATTCAAAGCACTAAGACTAAGAGACCGAGAGTGATGAACCTTAAATGGGACATTCTCTTTCCAAAATCCAGGAAACATTGAGAAGAGGAAGTGGAAAGAAAGCATAAATCAGAGGATGGGGCAGAGTGCTATGGGATGCTGTCCTCTGGATAAGACAAGCAGTTGCACACATGAACACACAGCAATTGTGGTTTCCTACATAAAATCTGTAGAAGGGCAAGCTAGTTAAAATTTGGGGACAGGGGTGGTGACTTCTACACCACTACCCATAGCTATTGGCAGTTCATGACCACTGGGAGAGGAAATATTACTTTTCCTTGTAGGATAGTTCCTGTAATTTGGCCTATGCATGAGTAG
The DNA here is from genome assembly GCF_903992535.2 of Arvicola amphibius. Taxonomy (NCBI): domain Eukaryota; kingdom Metazoa; phylum Chordata; class Mammalia; order Rodentia; family Cricetidae; genus Arvicola; species Arvicola amphibius. The sequence continues at coordinate 173,249,546 of NC_052048.2, forward strand.
ATGACCCCATGCTCATGCACATGTGGGAAGCACTAATTTGGCTCAGATTATCAAAAGCAAATTGACAAGCAAACAAAAAATGGAATTGGGAGGGATGTTTTGAGTAGAGTCTGTCGGAGGTAGAATGAAAAGAAATGGGAGGTACATAAGACTAAAATATACAGTATACATATGTGGAATTTTCAATAAGTAAATAAAATATTACTTAAGACAGAAAGTTATATATTTATTGGCATTTATCAAAAATGTTAAGACAGATTGCTTATTTGAATATGAAACTCTTTAATATCTGTAGTTCATGTATCCTTGGATCATTGTCCTGGAAGACTTAATATTTTTTTAACTATGCAAAATCTATAAATTAAGAAGTTATGAAGTTTGAAAACTTTCATAATGGACCATATGCATTATGCAAATCAAGTTTTTTAGTAAATCCAGCTTCTGTTTAGCACTGAAACATGAGTGTCAAACATTCTGGTCTTATTTCTAAGATATGTGCAATATTTCATTCACAAAGTAGCTGTGTAACTTGGCATACATATGTACATACATATATACTCACCATAGATACAAACCACCTCATACATACAGTCTAGAATTTGAAACTGGCAAATAAAAATTTTCCACTTTAGTCTACCCTGACATAAAGGGTACAATTATTCCTTATTTCTTAATTGAAGTGCCAAGCTACAGGTTATTAAATATCAAGAAGGAAGAGATGTTTTAAGAGGCCTCAAGAACCGTGGGTGTGTAATACTGAAAATGATGTGATAAAATTGACTGTAACTAACAGAGTGTGAAATGGTCTTCCAAGGAGCGTAATGAAGTCCTTAGGAAAATGGTTTTAAACAGGAGTGGACAAGGGGCCTTAGAAATACAAGCAGGGGAAACGTGGCATTGGAAGCTGATTTTCAAGTTCCTTCAGAGTATTTGTCCTCTACTTTTATTATTTTTATTCCTGACTGGTCACATGTCATGGTAATGCTGATTTCCCTAATTTATATGCCAGGAAACAAAATAAAATCAGAGAATTTAATGGGCATTGGATTCTGTAAACAACCAAAATGGCATAGCAAATATTTTCTGCTTAGTTAGATGGTATTGTCCTGAGATTTGGACTGCAGGGACTGTTGCTAGGCTTGCTTCCCTGAAAAAAATCTCAATACTAATTTGGTAGATGATTGATATTCCAGTCATGAATCTTGTTAAATATCCAGTATGGCATAGTAGTTTTGTACTGTGGACAATTATTTCTGAGGGACTTCAGTAAGAACCTAAACTACTTTGGTAACCAACAATGCTAGATATAAATGAAATTTTGTTGTAAATGAAATAGGTTGCAGTAGTGAAAATGTTAAATAAAATATTAATTAATAAACAGTGCTTATTAATTCCTAAAAATAGGAAGACAAGCGTCAAGTAATAAGAGAAATTTATACTGGAGGGGGTTTCTTATATATATCATTAGTACTTAGTAAAATTTTTCTAAAATGATAGATATTGAAATACATTTGTCTTATTTGAAGAAAATCAAGTTATAATCAAAATATTTTATCATATTCTTATAGTTGCTTATTTGCCAGTCATACATTTTATTGATGTTATCTACATTTTCTCAGAACTATTTTAAACCTTAGAAATAAAAATTGCATACTCCTTTTTGCTTTTTTGTGTTCTTTGTGTTTTTGTAGAATAACTTTTCATAGCCCTTCCACATTTCATTTTATTTGACTGCTAATTACAGTTTGTTAGTAATTTAAAGAAAGTTTAGCATATATTTGACTTTTATCTAATAAGTAAATCTAAATTAGGCTGAGTAAATGGAGACTGTTTGTTTGTTTCCTGGCCACCCAGACCTGAATAATAACAGAGAAACCATATTAATTGTAGCATTGTTTGGTCTATTAGCTCAGGCTTTTTTGGGGGGGGCTCTTACATCTTATATTAACCCATTTCTATTAGTTTATATTTTACCATGAGACACGTGGTTTGTTACCTCTTGCTTCTTGGGCATCTCCATGGCATCTGCCTCCTTTGGCAGCTACATGGTGTCTCCTTGACTCTGCCTACACTCTTTCTATATCTCTTCCAGCCTGTCTTTATTCTGCGCTGTCATAGGTAAAAGCAGCTTTATACATTATCTAATAAAAGCAACACATATACAGAAGGAAATATCACATCATCTCCCCTTTTCTGTCTATTTAAAAAAGGTTTTGTCAAATGCTTTTTCTGCATCTAATGAGATGATCATATGGTTTTTATCCTTCAGTTTATTTGTATGATGGATTACATTGATAGATTTTCGTATGTTGAACCAGCCCTGCATCTCTGGGATGAAGCCTGCTTGATCATAGTGGATAATTTTTCTAATGTGTTCTTGGATTCTGTTTGCCAGTATTTTATTGAGAAGTTTTGCATCGATGTTCATGAGTGAGATTGGCCTGTAATTCTCTTTCTCGGTTGAGTCTTTGTGTGGTTTAGGTATCAGGGTAATTGTAGCTTCATAAAAGGAATTTGGCAATGACTGTTCTGTTTCTATATTATGAAATACCTTAAGGAGTATAGGTATTAGGTCTTCTTGGAAGTTCTGGTAGAATTCTGCATTGAACCCATCAGGTCCTGGGCTCTTTTTGGTAGGGAGGTTTCTGATAACAGTTTCCAATTCTTCGCGACTAACAGGACTATTTAGAGCATTTACCTGGTTCTGGTTTAACTTTGGTATATGGTACTTACCTAAAAAAGTGTCCATTTCTTTTACATTTTCCAATTTTGTGGCATACAGGCTTTTGTAGTAAGATCTAATGATTCTCTGAATTTCCTCTGTGTCTGTGGTTATGTCCCCTTTTTCATTTCTGATCTTATTAATTTGTGTGTTCTCTCTCTGCCGTTTGATTAGTTTGGCTAGGGGTTTGTCAATCTTGTTGATTTTCTCCAAGAACCAGCTTTTTGTTTCATTGATTCTTCGGATTGTTTTCTGTGTTTCTATTTTGTTGATTTCTGCCCTCAGTTTGATAATTTCCAGTCTTCTACTCCTCCTAGGTGAGTCTGCTTCTTTCTTTTCTAAAGCTTTCAGGTGTGCTGTTAAGTCTCCAATGTGTGCTTTCTCCGTTTTTTTTAAAGTGGGCACTTAGTGCTATGAATTTTCCTCTTAGCACTGCTTTCATAGTGTCCCATAAGTTTGAGTATGTTGTGTCTTTATTTTCATTAAATTCAAGAAAAACTTTAATTTCTTTATTTCTTCCTTGATCCAGCTGTGGTTCAGTAGTTGACTGTTCAGTTTCCATGAGTTTGTAGGATTTCTGGGGGTAGCATTGTTGTTGAATTCTAATTTTAATCCATGGTGATCCGATAGGTTTACCCATTGAGATGGTGGGACAGAGCTAACGGGAGACCACCAAGTCCAGTTGGAATGGGACTGATGGAACAGGGGACCAAACCGGACTCTCTGAATGTGGCTGACGGTGGAGGAGGACTGAGAAACCAAGGACAACGGCAATGAACATGAAGTCTACAGCATGGACGGGCTCACTGTGAGCCTTGTCAGTTTGGTTGCTCACCTTCCTGGACTTAGGGGGAGCTGGGAGGACCTTGGACTTAACATAGTGAAGGGAACCCTGAAGGCTCTTTGTCTTGGAGAGGAGTGGAGTGGGGGTATGGGTGGAAGGGAGGGGAGGGAAGGGGGAGCAGGAGGGGAGAAGATGGAAATCTTTAATAAAAAAATGAGAAAAAAAAGAAAAAAAGAAAGGTTTTAACATAGCAAAATTACATATATAAAATAGTTATCAAACAAGAATTGTAGTTACAATATTTAATCCCTTCACATTTGGCAAATTAAGAAAAATAATCTACCATCTTTCCTATCTTTGTGAGTACAAAGTTTTAAATCTAACTTATTCTTTATCGTAAATAATAAAAACTACCACTATCTGTCTTCAACTCTTCAAAGATGCCAGAATGATATAATATTATCTAAGTAAACAGGAAGTGTATTATAAGCATCTTTCAAAGTTCTAGAATACAGAAACATCTAGCTGCCTGGACAGACACCCAACATTCTTCTGTACCATTAGAGCAGCTATATTCAGCTTACATGCCCATAGTATCCAGCAGATTTTTCTGTGAAGCAAGAAATTTAAAGATCTGTTCTGCCTATATTGGTAATTTGTCAGTAGCTTTCTTCTATATCCTACAGAATCTCTGGCAGTTTCTTCTGTGAAACAGAAACGCTGAAGGACAATGTCATCTTTTGGAATGTTCAGCATTTGCTTTTCTGTGGATCCTTCATGTCTCGTTCATACAGCATACCTAATCAAGCAGTCCATGTAAGAGCAGTTTCTAGCCCAAATGACTAGCATTGTCATACTGAAGGCAAATTTCATGAGTATCTTCAATGCCCTTCAACCTCTCTGAATTAATTGGTGCTGCTAGAAGTAGACAAGTCTCACTGTTGAAAAAAAGCCTAAGTTCTTAAAACCTTTTAAATGCCATATTCTATAGGTGCTTGAAGTGTTGAAAATTATCTAGCTAGCTAAAATATATTTCTGTTTATCTAGAAATCCCAATTAACATGACTATAGGTTTTAGTATTATAAATGACTATTAATCTGTATTTTTAATTATACATTACATTTTTAAATGAGCTGCATAAAACATAATACCTCAAACAAGAGTAGAAATATATATATATATATATATATATACAAAATTAACATGAAATTTGTATCAATAGACCAAGATCCATACCAATGCAAAGTATCAATTTCTATATCATATCCCCATTTAAATGTAAACAAACATTTATAAGCAATCATTTTAGGAAGTGGGTGTAGTTTTCTCCAAACTGCTTCCTGCTGTCTGTTGGGCAAAGTATTTTTAAGGTTCATGGAGTCCTTTTGGATGGGTCTTGCTCCATTAAACCACAGTAGTCTGGAAGGAACCCACAGGTTCTCATCCTCTGTGGAAACAAAAGCAGAACCTCTTTTCCAATGTAACATATCCTTATACTCAAATTTTGAAGTCAAGATAACCTTAAAGTATATTTGTTGATTTAGCTCAGCAGCCCCCAGAATCAAATGTCTCTCTGCAGTCAAGAAATTAAGAAAACACACAATAGTATATACATAATACAGACTATCTGTGTATTTTTAATCTTTACGTGGCTTATTTTTAAAACTCTACGACTTTTCGATATTTATTTTATTATCTTTACTCCTTTAATCTACTCTTTTTTCCTATTTCTCCCAAACCTATGCACATTTTTTAAACATACTGTGAACAATTCAGAGTTTTATTTTGTCTAAATCTGTCTATATTGTGTATGTGTAATCAATTTCTGACTGGAAGTGCCTTTTTAAAAGAAAATGCTAAACTGAGTGGCTAGTACTAACTCCGTGGCCCTGCCTGTTGGCTCTGCCCAGTCCTCCATGGCGGAGGTATGTTTACTGCCTCTGCCAGCCACACCTACCATCCCAGCTTCAGGGACGCAGTGGGATAATGTTGCCATTAAGCAAATTGTAGCACTCTGCTCACAAACCCCATTTATAAATTCCATAGCCAGACCTCCCAAAAGAACAAGAGCCATTAGGGCCATTATGAACCAGAAAGATGTTTTTTGTTTGTTTGTTTTGTTTTGTTTTTTAAAAGAAGCTATGTAGTTTTTGCTGCTAATGTTGAGCCAGGAAGTTATCTTTTAAAGGACCCATGCCTCTGCTCACCACCAACAAACAGAGCCTATCTGAAAAATGCTACCAAGAAACTCCAACTGGTTCTCATTTTGGTGGATCTAGAATCACTTTTTTTTCTTAAGCTTTTCTTTAGGTCTTATGTGTTTCCATGGTCCAGACTCTAGGTGCTATTTTGTAAATGGAGACTGCTTGTTTGTTTCCCAGCCTTCCAGACCTGAATAATACAACCGAAACTATACTAATTACAATACTGTTTGGTCTATTAGCTCAGGCTTCTTATTGACAAGTTCTTACATCTTAAATTAACCCATTTCTATTATTTTATATTTTACCACAAGGCTTATGGTTTGTTATCTCTTGGTTCTTGGGAAACTCCATGGCATCAGCCTCCTTTGGCAGCTACATAGAGTCTTGTTGACTCCAACTACTCTCTCCCTATATATCTCTTCCAGTTTGGCTATATTCTGCTTTGCCATGGGTAAAAGCAGTTTTATACATTATCCAATAAAAGTAATATATATACAGAAGAACATCCTATAACAAGGCTGGTATTTTACTGATGGATAGCTAGATTAGACTGATTGATAACTGAATATTCTTAATAAGCAAGTGTTATGGAAGTCTGCATTTTGTTTTGGACATTGAATATTGAATTTACTTCTTACTTTTTTAAACCTTTCTTTTCAAGCACAGATTTGGTCACAAACATAAAAGTTTAAGTGCTGGTTTCTGAAAGCAAGCATGCCCTAACTATTTAACACATCTTTTTGAAATTTGTGATACAAAAAAATATATTTGCTGCAAGAAATAGTCCATGGTATATTATTAAATTAACAGTTTCTGTAGAAAGAAACTTGTTTATGAATCATAAAGTACTGGTTTTAATATACAATAGATGTTACTATTAATGTGCTGCTGTTTTTCAGAGACCTTCTGCTTGCTTGGTGGTGTTCAATATCTTTGACCTCTTCAACATGTTCTTCTTTCTTTTTGATTATTTTTTATAGACATCTGGAATATTTAGCATCAGGTAAATCACTACCACCATCTATAACCAATACCACCATCACCACCACCACCTCTGTTTATGTCAGTTTCTCTATCATGATCTGCCTTAGAAAATCAGAGTCCAAAATATCCCTCCATTATCTGTAACTTCAGTTTTGCAGTTTGTCAAGCCAGTGACTTGGCTCAAATTCTTCATACTGTGGTTTGGCTCTATAACTGTATCTTCAAGCAGTAGCTAGCAAGTAAAGCTTTTTGTCCTTACCTCTCCCTCCATAGATTCTATATGTCTTTCACTGGTTTCTTCCTCCAGCGAGATATTTTTTTTAACTCCTTGTACTTTGCTACAGCATCTTCAACTCTTATATGGTCATTATGTAATTTGCATATATTTATAATATCGCTATATTATCATAGAGATTATTTACTGTGTAATATGTAATATGTGACTAAAAATTAATATTTGTAGTCAGATTCTAATCATCAGCCTGTCAATAGTAAGTATCAAGAAAATTTTGACTACTTGTCAAATTGCAGCGAACAATACAGCATATCTTGTGAATTCCTTGTTATTCCCTAAATTCCAACTTTGTGGAAAGACTCAAATGTGTGTGTCTACATTTCTGGTAAAGTAAGCTCCTGACAGTCTCTCCTCAGGAACAGACTTTGTCTGTCTCTCTTGAAACTCTTGGGGCCCCAACTTGGACATTTTAAAGGAGTGCTGTAGGCACTCCTGTAGAGATGAAAGGTTGTTGAATGTCTATACCTGCTACTCTTGGCAAATAGGGGACACAAGCCATTGAAAAATGCCCTTCCCTGTGGTACCTCGGCTGCAAGTTCTGACAATATTTTAGAAACATCACAGTATTAGTTCTACAGGATCAATGTGGAAACCTGAAGAACAGTACAGCCATTTCTTTGGGATGGGCTTTCCTGTTGTTAGACTCCCTCACCGCCACCTTGCTAAGATAACATCCACTTGCTTCCAAAGCCCTTTTTTGTGACCACAATCCTTCTTGTCCCTCTTGGCCAGGTACCTGCTTCCTCCCGTGCCCCAAGCCTTTTCTAAGGTGTAGTGGTCTGACTATGAATTCCAGCAGGAAGCTCTGCCCTTGTAATTCATTTTCAGTGCCAAAGGCAAAACCAGCAATGAGCCCCAGGAGCACTTCCTGCTTCCTTCTCTGCTCAACAGGGTGAAAGAGTTTTACCTTGTGCTCTCCTTGTGCAACTTCTAAACAGGCATTTAGAACTAAGTTCTAGAAATGTTTTTCTTCAGAATACGCATTTGTATTGGGAGCTTGTTTGTAAAATTACTTTTCCCACGAAGAATCCCCAAACACTTCTGAACATCCACTCTAATGATCAAAATATTGCCCAACTTTATTGTAAGCAGTTTTGTAATAAGTGCAGTTGGGGACTATATTTGATATATTTTGCAGACTCACTTAAATATTTTACTCCAAACTGTATAATTTCCTTTCTTAGGGATAATAACTCCCTTCAAGGTTCACAGAATGCTAGTCTAATATTAAGCAACACATAATTGAAATAGTATACTTTTAAGTGTCATTTTAAATTTGAAGTTTGAAATGGAAATAAATGTGGAGCCTAGGTCTGAAAGGAAAAAAAATGACTTTTATGCATTTAGCTATAAAATAGAAAAGTGCATTAAAAATGGAGTATCTTTTTAATAAACCAGACAGAATCCCTAATGCTTTTAACATCTGGTCTTCACCTTCATGTGGACTTCTATAGTTTTGTAAACATCTATATGAAAATAAAATGGTGGATTAAATGCTTTTTTTCTTGTTAAAGACTAAAATACTTTGAAAGTAGTCTCTTTGATGTACATACCATAGCTACTTGAAGACTGTATTTTAGAAGCTAGTCTGCACAACAGGCACGAGAAATTTGCTAATTAAATTGTTGACAGTTTAATTGAATTTTCCATATCAGAACCCTTATAATGTAAGTACTTCTTCGAAATATATGCATATTTTAAATGCATATGGATTCCTTGATTGTCACAACAAAACAGTAAATTAAAATTTATTAATATCTAAAATTATATTTTCACTTTACACTGTGTCTTTGTAGTACATCCTTAGGCTAAGTCAACATCTTATCCTATCACTTATTGATTCACAGAATGTTACAAAACCTAAGTGCTTTTGACTTTCAAAACAGAAATTGTCTTTGAATTTTATTCATGGGTTTTATTATGGTGCTTCTCTGTGTGCATGGAGGCTATCCTTTGATCATTTTCTCTTAAGATTCATACACATAAAATAGATTTTAAGCTTGAGGGCAGCATAATATTAAACTGTATAATATTTAAACTTATATGGAAATTCCTTTCTAATTCTTTCCTTCAATTGTAATGAACACAACACCGCTAGCCCCAGATCCCATACTGATTTCCCTAATGTAATTTCAATGGCAGTAAAGTAGAGTTCTTATGAAACTAAAGTCACACGTTCAGCTCCAGAGAGGCCTCTTGACTTTGTATACTAGCGAGCTCCAACAGACAACTACCTACTGTAACATCAGCTTTGCAGGTGTAAAAACATATTACAGATTATAAGGAATATTGCTGAGGGGAGAAAGAGGGCGTTATATAACAAAATAAGTTTATTGAGAAATTGAGACTATCTTGCTGCCTGAAGCAGAGTGCTTACCAATTGCTTCATGAGTTTTTCTACATTTTCTAGCTCCTGGGCTTATCCCAGACACCATTAGTGAGGATGACCAGTAATCTGTGAAAAGTACACAGTGCTGCATATAAATCTCGTGAGTATTATCTAGTGGGAACTCTGTTTGCCTGAATGTGGACTTCTAAAAGACAGGTTTATCAAGCTTTTTGTAGGAGGTGGAAATAAATTTATGTGGTCACAGACCAATACGTTCCTGAAAGTTGAACAGGAAGCCTCTGCTGTCAAACACTGATCTTGGCTCTCAAGTTGGGATGCTCTTTAATGAAGGATCTACCATACAGGCAGCATGAGCATGAAGTGCATAGCGAAGCTCAATACATGCTTATGCATACTATGTAACAGGAACCCATAACACACACACACACTGCAGAGTTTGGGGAGAATATTAGCAGAAACACTGTTAATTAGAGCAACAGCAAAACTACATGGCTTTGGAGAAAAGAGATAAAAATAAAATTCTGTGTAGTTATAAATATTGAAATTGACAAAATTATATAAAAGGGGATAAGTTCAAGTGATAAGGTGCTCTTTGTACTTGGAAATGGCAAACAGGTGTGCTTAAAAAACTGTCTCTTCTTTTCTATTTTCCCTTTCTAGGAGTATCTATATATGTTTTCTTAGGGTTCACCTTGTTACTTAGCTTCTCTAGGGTGATAGACTATAACCTCATTATCGTTTGCTTTACAACTAGTATCCACTTATGAGTACCCACCATATTCTTCTTTCTGGGTCCGGATAGACAAGATCACCTGACAAAATTGGGAGAATGGGGGTGATGGGAAAAGGAAGGGCAGAATGAGAAGAGGGGGAGAGAAGAAAAGGGGGAAGGATAACTTGAGGGAACAAGATAGTCAAGATGGAGGAAGGACGAGATTAAAAGGAAGGAAAGAAATATTTTGATTGAGGAAGCCATTATGGGGTTAGCAAGTAACATTGGCCTGAGTGTTTTTTCCCAGTAACATAGAAGAAACTAGGATAAAATTAGAAAAATAAGTTTTGATTGTGAGCCAAATCTTAATGTCTGGGCCGTATCTCCATACTGGGTAATGGTGGCAATTACTTTAATTCAAACACTTAGGAGGCAGAGATAGGTGAATCTATGCGAGTTTCAGGGCAGCCTGGTCTACAGAGCAAGTTCTAGGACAGTGAGGGCTACACACACACACACACACACACACACACACGCACACACGCACACACAAACCCTGTCTTGAAAAACCAAAAAGAAAAGGAAAAGAAAGAAAGAAAGAAAGAAAAAAAGAAATGAACCAAAAGTTTGCTCAAATTTTCAAAGCCAGGAATGACTTGAAAGCCAACATTTTTTTCTTTTGTTCAATTACCTTTACATGTGTAACTTTTATTTCAGGTCAAATCAGTTGGTGAGAGACAGGAAAGACCAAGGTATTGTGCGCGATATTTTCTATGGATTTTCTTCTGTCTTAGATGTTAAACTTTGATCATGGCATGTGAGGTACACTGATGATGCTCCTGTACTAGTGTGGGCTGAAAGTCAAACAGGAAGCCTCTGCTGTCAAACACTGATCTTGGCTCTCAAGTTGGCATGCTCTTTAATGAAGGACCTACCATACAGGCAGCATGAGCATAAAGTACATAGCAAAGCTCAGTGCATGCTTAAGCACACTTTGTAACAGGAACACATAACACACAAACACACACACACACACACACACACACACACACACACACACACACGCGCGCGCGCTACTACTAGTGTGGGCTAAGGAGGCTGATATTCCCCAAATGGCACTGGCTATGAGGATGTTTTTCATGGCGAATGTAGAGTCTAAATTTTGGTTATTAAAATTTAGGTATATTTTATTAATTTCTCCGTGTAAATGATAAAATGCTTCATGTAAACAATTTATACCAGGAGTCACAAAGTTATATGATGTTAAAATAAGTTCTTTAATTATTTACATGAGCAAAATCAAAAGTCACTAAAAAAATGGAACAATACTGATGTTCTTGCAATTTTCTTGAAGTTTGTATTTATCATTTCCTGGTTTTAATGTTGTTTTTATAATATATGTATGCATCTTTAAATAATATATTTTTTAATTTACTTTTTGAAAATATTCTGTAGTTGCATTACTTATTATTCTGTGATTTACACATTTTTAACATAATTAAAAATCACTCCATAGTTGAGCATTGAGTTAATATTATTTTTGCTATATGTGTATACAATTATTCAAAAAGCAAAATATGTATTTATCTTTTTTATCTACAAATATACTAAGATTGGTCTTCATTTATTTTCTTCTTGTTATCCTGCTGATTTTTCTTTCTCGCTTTTTCCTGGAAACAATTTCTCAGGCTATTTTGACATTTACAGGTTATAATCAAGATACACCTGTTCTTGGACTTCTGGTGATGTATTATTTACCAGAGTTTTGCAAAAGACCACAATTCATCTATCTATCTATCTATCTATCTATCTATCTATCTATCTATCTATCTATCATCTATCTATCTATGATAATATAAATCTTTGTCAATATCATGAATTTTAAAACACATCTCATTAGTTCTGTGGATCTAATGCCTTCTTCTGCTGCCTGGTACCCAAACATGTGTGGCATTCATTCACACTCTTACACATAAATGAAAATAATAAAAATAAGTATATAAGAAATGTATTCCATAATTGCTTTCACTTGCTGTTCTGAGGTTACATGACTTTAATTATACAAAGAATTATCTTTTATATTTTTTAAATTTTTTTAAAAAGAAAACATTTTTCATTATACATACCTATCCAAGTTCCTAGGCCCTCCTCTCCTCCCATTCTCTCCATTTACCTTGCTCCACAACCCACTTCCCATCCACTTCTCAGAGAGCCTAAAGCAGATTGCTTTGGGGAAATTTCAAGGCTCTCCCAGGCTGAGCATGGCATCCATCCAAAGAGAATGGGTTCTCCAAAAGCTAGTACAATCAGTAGGGATAAATCCTGGTGCCCCTGCCAGTAACCCTGCAGCCTGCCCCAGTCAGCAATTGTAAACCACATTTAATATTTAACTCAAGTTTTTTTTTTCCCCCGTAGGCTGCATTTCTAGTTGGAATTTGTTAAAGTTAAGATATTTATTTTTTGTCAAGTTTGCAAATATTTTTCATATCTGTGATCTGTTTTGATATAGTTGAGTACAATTGTTTCTAAATTTAGTGGACTTTTGCTGATTGGTTGTAAATAGTTTACTTTTTGTGTCTTATCAAAGTGAAATCCTTATCAATACAATAAAACACATAGTGTTTGAGGAGAAAGACATAATAAAAAGCAAGCAAAAGAAAATGAAAGGCATCATGTTGTAATAGAAGAAGTAAAGCTCTATGCACACAGATGATACAAACTAGTAGACAGAAAATCTCAAAGGATCTACATTTCCAAATACATAATTAAAACTGACAATTGTGGTAAAATATGAGTATTATAAAAATCAGTTGTATTTATGCATACTTTTCAATAAAGAAGCAGATGTTTAAAATAAGACTCAAACCCATTTACAGAAACACCAAGAACAATAAAAAAGAGAATAAATTGTAATAAAGGTCAAGAACATATTATACTGCAAACCGGAAAAGGTAAATATTTAAGTTCTACATAAGATAACAGATCTGTTTATAGATCAAACAACTCACATTAAAATGCAAATATTCTTACCTCACAGAGGATTTTTTCTAGTGCCAACCATTTGCATGCATATTTCAAAATGTCATTTTTTTTAACCACTCCATTGTGTAAATGTATTGCCATTCTTTGGTTGAAGGTCATCTCTGTTGTTTCCAGGTTCTGACTACCACTAAATAATGCTGTTATGAACATAGTTGAACAAATGTCCTTGCAATATGATTGGGCATCCTTTGGTAAGAGTGGTATTGCTGGGTCCTGAGGTAGGTTGATTTCCAATTTTCTGAGAAACTGACATACTGATTTCTAGAGTGTTTGTGCAAATTTGCATTCCCACCAGCAATGCGGGTGTATTTCCCTTATTTCACATCCTCTCCAGCATAAGCCATCATTTGTGTTTTTGATCTTAGCCATTCTGACTGTTGCAAGATGGTTCCTAAGAATAGTTTTGATTTGCATTTTCCTGGTGCCTAATGATGTTGAACATTTCTTCCAGTGTCTTTCAGCCATTTGAGATTCTTCTGTTGAGAATTTTATGTTTAGATCTGTACCCCATTTTTAATTGGATTATTTGGAATTTTGATTTCCAATTTCTTGAGTTCTTTATATATTTTAAAGATCAGTCCTCTGTTTGATGTGGGCTTGATAAAGATCTTTTCCCATTTAGAAGCCTGCCTTTTTGTCTTATTGACTGTTTCCTTTGCTTTACAGAAACTTCTGAGTTTAAGGAGGTACCATTTATTTATTGTTGCTCTCACTGTCTGTGCTACTGAGGTTATATTTAGGAAGTGTTCTCCTGTGTCAATGTAGTGAAGGCTACTTCCCACTTTCTCTTCTATCAGGTTCAGTGTGGTCAGATTTACTTTGAGATCTTTATTCCATTTGGACTTGAGTTTTGTACATGAGGATAGATATGGAACTATTTGCATTCTTCTACATGTTGACATCCAGTTATGCCAGCATTTATCCATTGTACAATTTTAGCTTCTTTGTCAAAAATCAGGTGTTCATAGCTTTGTTGATAAATATCCAGGTCTTTGGTTTGATTCCATCGGGCAACCTGTCTGTTTTTATGCCAATACTAAACTATTTTCATTACTATACCTCTATTATAGAGCTTCATGTCAGGGAAAGTGATTCCTCCAGAAGTTCCTTTACTGTAGAGGATGTTTTTGGCAATATTACTTAAGGTATTTATCAGCAGTAAGAGTTCCCTGGTAGAGCTTTTGGCATCATTTATGTTTATTATCATATCATCTACAAATATAGAAAGTTTGACTTCTTCCTTTCTAATTGTACCCCCTTAATCTGCTTTGGTTGTCTTTTTGCTCTAGCCAGAACTTCAAGATCTATCTTAAATAGATGTGGAGAGAGTGGACAGCATTGTCTTCTTCCTGATTTTAGTGGAATTGTATTGAGTTTCTCTCCTTTTAGTTTAATGTTAGCTGTCAGCTTGCTGTATATTGCTTTTATTATGTTTCAGTATGTATCCTTGTATCCCTGATCTCTCCAAGACCTTTATCATGAAGGGGTGTTGGATTTTGTCAAATGCTTTTTCAGCATCTAATGAGATGATCATATTTTTCTTTCATTTTATTTATATGGTGATTTACATTGATAGATTTTTGTATATTGTACCATCCCTGGATCTCTGAGATGAAGCTGACTTGATCATGGTGGATTTTTTTTGTTGTTTGTTTGTTTTTTTTTTTTTTTTTGAGCCAAATTAGTCTCAGGTTCTATTTTTTTTCAAGAGATTTTTTTTTATTAAAAATTTCCATCTCCTCTCTTCCTCCCACTTCCCTCCCCTCCCCTCCACCCACACCCCCACTCCCTCCCTCTCCAGGTCAAAGAACAGTCAGGGTTCCCTATACTATGGGAAGTTCAAGGTCCTCTCAATTCCCCCCAGGTCCAGTAAGGTGAGCATCCAAACTGACAAGGCTCCCACAGAGCCTGTCCATGCAGTAGAATCAAAGCCCAGAGCCTTTGTCCTTGGTTTCTCAGCCTCCACCGTCAGCCACATTCAAAGAGTCCGGTTTGATCACATGCTCCATCAGTCCCATTCCAACTGGCCTTGGTGATCTCCCATCAGATCTGTCCCACCGTCTCTGTGGGTGAACGCACCCCTCGCGGTCCTGACTTCCTTGCTTATGTTCTCCCTCCTTCTGCTCCTCATTAGGACCTTGGGAGCTCAGTCCAGTGCTCCAATGTGGGTCTCTGTCTCTATCTCCATCCAGGGTGGATGATTTTTTTGATGTGTTCTTGGATTCAGCTTGCCAGTATTTTATTGCATATTTTTGCATCAATATTTATGAGGGAGATTGTCTGTAATCCTCTTTCTTTGTTGAGTCATTGTGTGGTTTCAGTATCAGGGTAATGGTAGCAATGTTGGCAATGTTCTTTCTATTTCTGTTATGCAGAACACTTTGAGGAGTATAGGTGCTAGCCATACTTTGAAATTCTGGTAGAATTCTGCACTGACACCATATTGCCCTGAAATTTATTTGATTGGGAGGCTTTTGATGACTGTCTTTTCTTGCAGGATATATGTCTGTTTAAATTGTTCACCTGGTCTTGATTTGCTTTTGATATGTGGTACCTATCCAGTAAGTTGTCCTTTTCTTTTATATTTTCCAATTTTTTTGAAGTATAGGTTTTCATAGTGTGACCTAATGATTCTCTAGATTTCTTCAGTGTCTGTTGTTATGTCCTCCTTTTCATTTCTTAATTTGCTAATTTAGATGTTCTCTCACTGCTTTATGATTAGTTCGGACAAGGGTTTGTCTACCTTGTTGATTATCTCAAAGAATCAGCTTTTTTTTAATTGATTTTTTGTATTGTTTTCTTTGTTTCTTTTTTATTGATTTTAACTGTCAATTGGACTATTTCTTTTCATCTGCTCCTTCTGGGTGAGTCTGTTTATTTTTGCTCTAGAGCTTTCATGTGTGCTGTTAAGTCTCTAGTGTGAGATTTCTCCACATTCTTTATGTAGGCACTTAGTGCTTTGAACTTTCCTCTTAGCACTGCTTTCATAATATCCCATAGGTTTGGGTACATTGTGCCTTCATTTTCATTGAATTCTAGGAAGTCTTTAATTTCTTTCTTTCTTTCTTCCTTGTTGACCCAGTGGTGGTCCAGTTGAGCACTGTTTGATTTCCATTGAGTTGATTCATCTTTAAAAGTCTCCATCATCCTCCTTTCATCCAAAGGCGTTTTCTTCTGCTTCTTCTGGGTTAGGATGATGAGGTCTTCCTGTTGTATGACTTCTGGACTCAGGTGTTACAATTTTTTTTAGGTTGCTGAATGAATTCTTGTATTGGCGCCTACTCATCTGTTTCTCTGAATGGTGCTGATAGTGTCTTTGCCTCTTGGTCAAATCCTTGCAATTGTTGTCTGTGTCTTTGCTAACTGTTCTTAGTCTATACTGTCACTGTCTGTGTCTGAGAGAACCACTGAGGTCTCCCTTAACCCACTCTCTTATCTGCTCTCTTGGTTGACTCTGTGCAGTCACAGCCTGTGCTTCAGAGTTCTTCTTTGGTTCTCTCAGTTTAGTTGTACCCCATGTTTCAGAGTTCCTCTGAGGTTGCAGGGGATAGGAGTGTTTGGGAGAGGTGTGGGACTTGTAGCTTGCAGAGTTCAGTTGATGGGGTGAGGGTGTTAGAGCAGCCGACCTGTAGGAAGCTTGCCTAGTGGCTGACTAGAGAATCTGCGGCAGGTGGGGGATGATTCTGGGGTTTTCCCAGAGGTGGAGGGTCTAGAGAGTTGGGCACCCCACTAGGTGGGTGGCCACTCACCTCTTGATCCTCTTTGTGCAATTGCAGCCTTTGTTTCAGAGTTCCTCTGAGGTTGCAGGCGATAGAAAGGTAAGACAGAAATATTCTTGTATTTTATGTACTACATGAAAAGACTGCCTGTTAGAAATTATATGTTTTCTTTTTGCAGAAATTTACAAACTGGTTGTCAATTCTAGAGATAAGTGCAAGTGACCCACAATTAGCCATAAAAGTAAGCACACATGTTTCTTTTTAATGGTATGAAAAAGAAATATCCAAAGCCCAATTCTGTAGTTAAAATCAAAAAGACAGCTCTTTTCCATCTTCCTCTCGGAGAGGCAGCTTCACTTCTGTCTCTCTTCCTCCTTCTCTGTCTCTGTCTCTGTCTCTGTCTCTGTCTCTGTCTCTCTCTCTCTCTCTTTCTCTCTCTCTCTCTCTCTCCCCCTCCCTCCCTCTCTCTCCCTCTCTGTCTCCCTCTCCCTCTCCCTCTCTCCTTTAATAAAGCTTTATGTCTAAAAAAGACAAAATTTGTAAATCTGAATTTGTGAATCTCATATTTTTGTCATGTTAATAACAGCATTAATGAAACTAATGAGGAGATCATGCTGTTTGTCATTCACTTGTTGTGTACAGAATACATTAAAAAACCCTTAAAATGTTGCAGTATGACCAAAAGAGTTGAATAAGCATTTCTGTAAAATGGTGAAACAACTAGTTTTCTGATTGAAAATATGCTCAACAAATTATTCCTTAAAGGTTTACAAACAGAACCATAATTAAATACCTCTTCTTATAATGACAACATAAAAAATAGTGAGCAGTGTGAAATGGTAAGAATACAGAGAAATGGGTCTTTTTAAGCATTGTTCCTGGGAATACAAAATAGTTCAAGAGTTTTGGGATTCAGTTTATATACTTTCTCAAAATATTAAATATAGATGTATTATATAATAGAGTAATCCTATATTTTAGATCTATAAAGGACAAATGGAATATATATGCAATGGTTCAGCACAAAATTATTCATGACAGCTTCCAAATGGATTTCACATCAAACATTCATTAAGATAATTCATAGGGAAGCAAAATGCATTGCAGCCACACACAGGAGTCATTGAATATAACAATGGCCTGAACACTGAAACATGCTACTATACGGATATCTGTAGTGAGTGAGAGAACTCATGCATTTAATGAATCATGCATTTTATTATTACATTGTATAATAGTAGGAGATATGGAACTTCTACAAATATAACTTTATGAAGTGATGAATATGTCCTAAATTTAAATTTGTATCTTAGTTGCAAAGTCCTGTCAATATATCAAAAACATTATGGAATTTTGATGTTGGGTTTAATTGTAGGTAGACATGCCTCAGCAAAGCTGTTTCAGAGAAAAGCAGCTGGCTCCAGTTACGCTTGCATTAGGTACGTGGGTGCTTATGATTTTGAGTGACTTGCCAGCTAAGGTAATATGACATGGTAAATTTAAAACGTATTAAACATCTACAGTACTGAAATATAGTGGTGGAGATATAATTGTACAAATTAATGGCTAATATTAAGACATGTAGCAATAACATCTCAGTTTTAGTTCTTAGTTTTTCTCTGGAAAACACTGAAGGTTTGGTCTATGAAAAAGGTAACTTTATTAATTTTTTTTGCAAACTAATTTTGTTATTATTGTTTGAATTCCACAGGTCATGTGGATATCAGTAGACAATGTGGCAGTAGTGGGTTCTCAGTTCCTTCTTTCTGCCATATGAATCAGAAATTCAGGTCCTCATACTTGATGACCAGTGCTGTCACTGAGACATCTTGCTGGTCCTGCAAATGAATTTTTTTTGTGTGTACTTGGTTCATATTTTTTTCTTTCTTTCTTTTTTATTGCTAAACTTATGGACTTAAATAATTCTGGTTTTTTTTTTTTTTTGGTTTTTTGAGACAGGGTTTCTCTGCAGCTTTAGAGCCTGTCCTGGAGCTAGCTCTTGTAGACCAGGCTGGTCTCGAACTCACAGAGATCCGCCTGCCTCTGCCTCCCGAGTGCTGGGATTAAAGGCATGTGCCACCACCGCCCGGCTGGACTTAAATAATTCTAACTGACTCTTCCCCCTTTACTCAGAGATGAACAACTGAAGAGACATCTAGGGAAATCATTATACATCTATCTCCAAAATACTTCACTTTTACACAAGTTTTACTTTGGTAAATGTATTTTTAAAAATGTGGAATATCCCAGCAGTTGAAAAATAAACTGGCTTTGTTCCATTAACATGGTACCAGTTCACTGTCTTTGTTGGAAGTAGAATAACAATGTTAATAATTAACAGCATGGGAAGGAAATCGAGATGCTGAATTGATTGAACAAGTATTTATTGAGATCATTTTCTGTGAAGATGCTGAGCTAGTAGATGTGAGAGAAGGAAAAGGCATATGTGGAAGTGATGTTTAATCAAGGAGACAGACTACACACACAGAGGGTGGACAGCTGATCAGTCCTGACAGAGCTCCACTCCAGGTGCAAGGGATACCGAATGTTGGTGTATGACTTAGTGATGGTTTATGGAGTCTTCAGAGAAAAGTGAGAACTGGAACAAATTCTGAAAAGTCAGTATTATTCATTTGTGATTTTAAAGGCTCTGAGTGACTCACTGAAATCTCAAGGTGCGTGAGATCAGTATCCAGCACCAACCAGTTTTTAACTTGTTGTATAATCCTCCCTGACGTCCTAGAGGCTGGAAGCTTTGACCAGAAGCATACACTGTGTACACAAATACAAAAGAATACTTACTAATGACTTAGAATTGGATTTTGAAAATATCATTGATCTCAAAGGGTATGCATTGCTGCTAGAAGCTCAACCTAAAAAAAGAAAAAAAAAGTTCTCTTTAGAGTAGAAAGCAGATTTCTGCTGATGTAACAAATACAAACAAAATAAAACAAAGCAAAAACCCTCTTTGGCATTGTGCAAATACTCCTTGCCTTGGCATTTCAAGATCTATGTTTTGTTTCCCACAGACAGAAGAAATTTTGAAGTAATGGAAACTCCTCCTAACCACTCCACAGTAGAGCTGAGGGTAAGAGCAGTGTGTGGGACCACTGGGCACAAATGTTGTTCTTGCAGTCCATTTGGAGGTACACACTGCTCGGCAGCTGCAGCTGGTGGCAGTGCTTATGTTGGGAAGATAACTGTAAAATTTTACTGACCATCATCAAATAAGACTGGACTATGAGACATTACATGTTTATTGATGGAAATAAGATAGTGTGAAGGCAAATTATACGATAAAATTATAGAGCACTAGCCCTGCCAAGCTAATTTATTCATTGAAGTTAATTGCAAGTAAAATGTCCTTTCTATATTTTTAAACTTGACAAATTTTTCTTTAAAATTCTGTATAATAAAAAAACTAAAAGTATTAGTCTAAAAGTTAAAAATCGAGGTTCTTCCTTGGAACGCCCATCAGAGTTATAAAATACTCATTTATATCACAATACACAATAATGTTAATGTGGAATTTCAGATGAAATTGAATCCTAAAGTGTTGTATAAATAAAAAATAAATTATAAATATCTGTACTTGTAAGAAAGGGGAAAAAGAGAGTGAGGAAACATTATTTATTTTTGAGAGAAAACATTATTAATCATTAAACTCTGGTAGTCTGGCCAGCAATGTTTTTATCTTTCTTTTTGTAACATATGAAATTATAATAATATGATGTATAATAAAATATTCATATACTTTTTAAATAATATAGAAATAATGTAAATTTTCAAGAAAATATGCAGATCATTTTATCATGAAAAGTTTAAGTGTGAATTCTATTAAATTAATAAAGAAGGCAGATATGGCTACAGAATTCATTTTTTTTTTTTGATATTTCGAGACAGAGTTTCTCTGTAACTTTTGAGTCTTTCCTGGATCTAGCTCTTGTTGCCCAGGCTGGCCTTGAGCTCACAAGATCTGCCTACCTCTACCTCCCAAGTGCTGGGATCAAAGGCATATGCCACCACTGCCTGGCTCCAAATTCAAATTTTTAATCATTCTCTGAAACTTGAAAGAGAAGCTGGGCCTTATTTTAAATATATGCTACAGACAAAGCATTAACATTAAAGGACAGAGTATTTTAATACAATGTAATTTAGGTATCCTAATTAAAACAGGCAGAAAATGAGAAATTAAAGCGTCCAATAAATATATAAAAGGTTAGGCACAAAATTAATAATTATGAACCAACACTCCTAGACTCTCTTTTAGTTTATCATATCCATTAAAGAAAGTGGCAGTAATCAAATAACACAGGAAATGAAGAACATGCCTCATTATTTATGAAAGGCTAAATAATATGAAATTCACATCACCACCTAATAACTATCAAATCTAAAAATATTTGTATTTAACTAAGTAACTGCACTTTTAAGGTTATCCATCACAATTAAACTGAATAGATTATACTTAAAATTAGAGTATATACTGTTTAGAATATATATATATGTATGTATATATATGCATATATATGTGATACAACAATTAGAATTTAGGAATAATTTATTAATGCCCAAATATGTGTGGAATCTTTATGATAATGACAGAGAGCAAATGAAGGTGATGCTATAAGATAGAGATACATATCTGAACTCCTCCAGGAGGATCCAGGTGGACTTCAGCGGGTCTGCTATACTCAAAAGTCTGCAGCTGTGCAATATGGCAGGCACACAGTTGTAAGACTGGTGACCTATGTTTGAGCTTCAAGCAATTTTGTAGCTAATGGTTTGAGGAGAATGGAATGGAGTGTTTACAGCACATTTCTACTAAAACATCAGTATATAATTTTGTTAATTTTGTGTGTGACGTCTGTATACAATATACATTAAATGTTCATTGGTAGATCTGGATTTTTATATTACTCATATAATTGCCTTCTTTTACCATAACATTCCATACTAATTTTATGCATCACAAACATCCCAAGTGTTGATCTACGAGATGACTCAGTGAACAGCTTTATGGTGGAGATAAGCCCTTTCCTCTACATATCTGTTTGCCTGTTGTGGGAATATACATAATTAAAACAAAATTTAGCAGAGCTGCTTCATAGAGTATTAGGGGAAAATGATAATTTCAGATGAGGCTCATGAGTATCCTGCTCTCAGCAATCTTTACTCAGCCTCTTGTGACCTAAATTCCATTAAAATAATATTTTGGTTAATAACTTGTTTTCTGCACATCCTCACTAAAATATACTTTAGAAAGGATGAAAACAAAGATTGAACCATAATATTTGCATTACATAGAGCCTGAGAGACAAGCAAAATTTGGAAGTCTGAAATCCTATAATGACTTTAGTGGACGGAAATAGAGTCCAGGTCAGGAGAACTCAGACATCTAGGGCTTTCAGGTGGTCTTTTGTTTGCAGAAATGCACGTAGGGCTCTGCAGCACCAGGGGAGGAGAAAAGGGTGGGGAGAGACTGAGTGCTTTGGGATCTTTGAAGGGAAAGTCGTTATTGATTGCTGAACTGACAGCTCAGACTCTCAAGTGCCCTTGATGATCGGACTGTGAGCAGAATCAGCAGCTTACTTAGAACTCATTTTAGTCACAAGATACAATTTAAGAATCCTTAGGTTAAAAAAAAAAAACTACATTTGTTTTCTTAGTATAGTAGTATGATTAAAAAATACATTAAACTCATCATTTTTAATATTTTACAGTTAGTTTAAAATAAAATGGAATTTATGTGACATTTTCACATCAATATAAATAACTAAGAACTTATCTTTAAGTTAAGCTAAACATTTCAAATTACCTCAAAATAACTCTGTCATTTTATAGACGCCTATATAAATTCCCCCCCAATTTATACCAAAATCTTGGGGGTAATATTAACATATTGCTGTTGTCATTCATTCTTGATTCTACCCTTGGTCTCTAAGCCACCCAGCTTCCATGTCCTGACTATTTAGGCAGTGCCAGTAAAGGCCTCAGGTTAGAGCAGTTGTTGGATAGGCAATCTCACGAGCTGAGTCACCGTTGCCCCAGCACATTTCACAGGCAAATTGTGGGTCACAGATTTTGTGGCTGGGTTGGTGTTTCAGACCCACGACAGGGAGCCTATCCTGGTTATGGGGGAAAACTAGTTCAGGCTCCATATCATCCAATATTAGGAATCCTTTCTGGGGTCACCGTGTAGGTTCCAGAAAGTTTCCACTGCACTAGTTTTCAACATCACCCACTAAATGTACACCCATTTCAATCATATCTCCCTGGACTCCCTCCCTCCATTCCTTCCTTTCTCATTTGATCCCT
Organism: Arvicola amphibius; assembly: GCF_903992535.2. Classification (NCBI taxonomy): domain Eukaryota; kingdom Metazoa; phylum Chordata; class Mammalia; order Rodentia; family Cricetidae; genus Arvicola; species Arvicola amphibius. The sequence goes on from NC_052048.2 coordinate 173,272,677, forward strand.
CCTGTTCCCATCTCAGTCTTCAATCTCCCCAAGTACACTTGCAGAATCTGTGGAATTTCTCCTTCCCAGGGAGATTCATACATCCCCTCCTAAACCTCTCCTATCTATCTATCTATCTATCTATCTATCTATCTATCTATCTATCTATCTATCATCTATCTATCTATCTATCCATCCATCTATCTATTATCTATCTATCTATCTATCTATCTATCTATCTATCTATCTATCTATCTATCTATCTATCATCTATCTATCTATCTATCTATCATCTATCTATCTATCTATCTATCTATCTATCTATCTATCTATCATCTATCTATCTATGGATTGCAGCATGATTATCCCAATATCTACTTGTAACTGAGTACAAATCATGTTTAGTAATGAAATGATTTCTAATGATATTCTGCTATATTCATATGGCCAGTAGCTAGTGTAGTCCTCATCAGAGATGCTAATCTGATCTCACCAAAACTGAAGCAGCAACCAGAAACCTGCATGTATCAGCACTGGGTGTTCTGCATATGTGCTGCAGTTGCTTAGCTCAGGGTTTTTGTTTGACTCCTAATAGTGGGAGTAGGGATTGTCTCTGACTCTTGCCTGCTTGTGAGACCTGTATCCTCCTATTGGATTGGGTCATGAGCATTGATAAAAGGGATTATGCCTACTCTCATTGCATCTGGTTATGCCAAGTTCAGATGATATCACTGGGAGTTCTGACAGAGGAGCAGTGGATGTGAGGAAGAGGTGGTATGGGGAGAGTTGGAAGAAAGGGAGGAGGGTAGATTGCAATTAGAAGGTATTGCTTGGGAGAAGAATAAATATAATAAAAGATTTATACCCCTTGTATACTTAGTTTTCCCAAGTGCTTATAAAATAAGTACAATCTAGTTTGAAGTGAATACTAATTTTAGTATTTAGTTAAGGATCTAGTACTTTAATAGTTCAAGTGTTACTTATTTCTATTGTTACGGTGTTCTGCGTGCTAGGAGCCAATTGCATTCTCTTCTATTTTGTTAGAAAATGTTTTATTTGAAGTTTAATTTTGGTGTTCCTTTATTTTTTACTTATACTTTAAAAAATATACATATCTTACCCCTGGTTTCCTCTGGTTAGGGCTCCCTCTCAACTTCTTCATTTATATCTTTGTCATTGCAAACAGAGAAGTCATTGTCACTCTGTTTTGTTTTTTTCTTCACAGTCTAATAGATAGGGCAGGCTTATGAATGGTGTGCATTCAACTCAGATAAAGCAAGCAACAACAACCCTTTCTGTCCTACAAGTTGCTTTAAAGTTGTTAATAGAGGCAAGAACAAACTATAGAATGTAATTTCAGGTTATTTTGCTTTACGAGAACATCATCTACATTTAGGCTCTGGAAAACTACAGAGTCCTTATTAGGAATAACAAAAAGCGGTTTTGTGAACATGATATAGTTGACATTCGTGAGTTCACTTCAGCTGTAATTAAATAACAAGAACTGCTTCTCAACATTTTGTCATTGTTGGGGAGATCCTAATCCTCCTTGAGGAACTATTGGCAGTTAGTAGTTGTCCCAAGAGGGGATGTGACATTTTCTTCGTTAATACAGGCAATGTCGGGTGGTTCTTTCTCAGGAACATATTGTCCCACACTGTCTTGGGCAAGAAACTCTGCTAAACTTTGTGGGCTATGCAAAAAGGAGGCATGAAAGTTGGAGGGATTTACTTAGAAGAAGAATTTCAGCTGCAGGAGGGGAAGAGGATGAGAGAGAGTAACATAGAGTAAAAATGTCCAAAACTCATTTTACAGATGAAACTGTCAAACTTTACAAATTTAAAGTATATCAAACAAAGAGCAAAAACTTGTACTGCCTGCTAGTAACTATGATGGAGTAAAAGAACTGAAAGTTGAGAACATTCTATATTTTAACTTCCTGTGTTTTACAAGTTACAATGAAAAAGCAAATGGATCAGATATCTTTGAATCTATCTTCTTGTCATTTTGAGGATCTTATGGGAGCTTTAGAATTATTCCATACACAAATATTTGCTTCATGAAATGGGACCTAACCTCTCACTTGCATGCCTAAACTACTGGCAACAAGTCTTGAGGTTCCTATTATATTTTTACTATGAGCTAGATTTCAAAAGTTATGTGTATGATGCTGTGTAAAGCTCATGAATCAGTTTAAAGAGTTTGATCCACACGCTTCCTGAAAACAAAATAAAATATTTAGTTCCTGGCAATTTCCCTCAATTCCTTAAGAATAAACCTCATCTTTAACTATGAAATACAGTCTAAATAATCATCAATACAGTCCATAAATGGGTACACTTTATGTTAAACAGAATTTGGTCTCAGTATCAAAGACTGAAAAAAAATTAAGAAAATTTCCTTGGGTATGGTGTTAACATGTGGAACTTTAGCACTTGAGAGAATGAGCCAGGAGAATCAGGAGCTTAGACTGGTATGGGTCATGTAGCAAGACTCTGTTTAAAAAATTCAACACAAATTAAAGAAAAATAAGAGCAGCACTCCCCTCCCCCCAAACAAAACCATGGCAAACAGGGCTAATTTAGTTTTATTTATTTGAAGAGTTCGCTTTAGTGATAATATATTTATTTTAATTATTTTTAGCACTTTTGTTTAAGAGACTATTACTCACTTAGAATGACACATATGTCTCTTGTATTGGTTTCATTAAACACTGATTGGCCAGTAGCTAAGTAGGAAATATAGGTGGGGTGACCAGACTAGAAGAATTCTGGGAAGAGGAAAAGTAGAGACATAGTTGCAAGTCAGAAACAGTGAAAATAAAATCAGGAGACCTTACTGAGAAAAGGTACCAAGACACATGGCTAAACACAAATAATAATTATGGGTTAATTTAAGTTGTTAGAACTAGTTAATAAGCCTGAACTAATAGGCCCAAACAGCTATTATTATTATTATTATTATTATTATTATTACAAATTTTCACCTCCTCCCCTCCTCCCATTTCCCTCCCTTCCCCCCCATTCCCCCTTCTTCTCCCTCTCCAGCCCAAAGAGCAGTCAGGGTTTCCTACCCTGTGGGAAGTCCAAGGTCCTCCCCACTCCATCCAGGTCTAGGAAGGTGAGCATCCAAACAGGCTAGGTTCCCACAAAGCCAGTACATGCAGTAGAATCAAAACCCAGTACCATTGTCCTTGGCTTCCCAGTCAGCCCTCCATGTAAGCCATGTTCAGAGAGTCCAGTTTGATCACATGCTCCATCATACCCAGTCCAGTTAGGCCTTGGTGAGCTCCCATCAGTGGGTGGGTGAACCCCTCATGGACCTGACTTCCTTGCTCATGTTCTTTCTCCTTCTGCTCCTCATTTGGACCTTGTGGGAGCTCAGTCCAGTGCTCCATTGAGGGTCTCTGTCTCTACCTCCATCCATTGCCAGATGAAAGTTCTATGGTGGTATACAAGATATTCATCAGAGTGGCTGTAGTAGAGGGCCAGTTCAGGTGCCCTCTCCTCAGCTGCTCAAGAAACAAGCTGGGGACATCCCCTTGGACACCTGGAAACACCTCTAGAGTCCAGTTTCTTGCCAACCCTCAAATGGCTCCCTTAATTAAGATATATACTTCCCTGCTCCCATATCCACTCCTCCTCCATCCCAACTGTCCCATTCCTCCAAGTTCTCCCCTTTCTCCCCTTCTCACTTCTCTCTCCCCATTTCCCCTTACCCCCATCCCACCCTCATCCCCAAGCTCTCCATTTTTGCCTGGAAATCTTGTCTACTTCCAATATCCAGGAGGATAACTACATGGGTTTTTTTTGGGGGGGGGGAGCGGTTCACCTTCCTATTGAGCTTCTCTAGGATCATGAATTATAGACTCAATGTCCTTCATTTATGGCTAGAATCCACGCATGAGTGAGTACACACCATATTCATCTTTTTGGGTCTGGGTTACCTCACTCAGGATAGTGTTCTCTATTTCAATCCATTTGCATGGAAAATTCAAGATGTCATTGTTTTTTTTTACCACTGAGTAGTACTCTAATATGTATATATTCCACACTTTCTTTATCCCTTCTTCCATTGAGGGGCATCTAGGTTGTTTCCAGGTTCTCGCTATTATAAATAATTCTGTTATGAACATAGTTGAACAAATGCTTTTGTAGTATGATTGGGCATCTCTTGGGTATACTCCCAGGAGTGGTATTGCTGGATCCTAGGGTAGGTTGATCCCAACCAAACAGCTTCTAATTAATATAAACCTCTGTGGTTTTTAGGGGGACTGAACAGCTATGCAACCCGGCAGGACAGAAACTCTGTCTACAAATGGTGCTCAAATGTTTGGCAAGAATTTCTACACAAAGTCTGAGATAACTTTTAAAAAAGGATTCTAGAGAGAAAAGAGCAGAGTCAAGGGCAACTTCTTGGTAACCATCTCTTCTATGGTAGGTTCTTTTTGCTGGCAGTGAACAGAGAAATGGCTCCTTTATGAAAGGCTTCCTGACTCAGCATTGGTGGCAAAAACCTTGCAGCCCTTCTAAAAGGTTCTGCTACCAAACACTTAAATGGTGTTTATGAGCAGCCGGCAGCAAGACTCTTGGTAGTGCTGTGGACCTTGAAATTCCATAGAGATGTGATAATAAACATGGCTTTCACCAGTACCTCTGCTATGAAGCTAGACTCTCAGAAAGCCAAGAAATGGGTGGATCCAGTCATCAAAGACACAGTTTTAATCCTATTCATTCTGTTTAGCAGATTAAGGATTCATGTGCTCAGAAAAGGATACAGATATACAGTAAAGACATAATTAGATGAAAAAGAAACTCGAAATGGTTTACAATGCATTTAAAAATATATGTAGGCTTGGGAGAGAAAAGAAAAAGGATAAAGAAAGTCCTTAAAGAAAAGAAATAAAGTAGCTGGTCATAGTGGGGCACACCTTTAATCCCAGAATTTAGGAGGCAGAGGCAGGCTAATCTCTGTGAGTTCAAGATCACCCTAGTCTGCAGAGTGAGCTCCAGGACAGCCAAATATACACAGAGAAATTCTGTCTCAAAAAAACCAAAAACTAAAAAAAAATAAAAGAAATAGAGTAAGAAAAAATAGCTACACAGAGATGGAAGATACACAGATAATATGGATACTGTATGTCATTGTGTTGTCTTTGAACTATTTGACTGCTGAGGAAGGAACAACATTTGCTAAAAGACATGTGATTATAAATGCTGCTGGATTAATTCAACCTATATATTTTGAAAATATCAGCTTTTAATCTTTCTATTTCCAATTATATATATGAAGCACAAATAGAGAGACATACACAGAATACAAATGGCTACCATTTTCTGAGATCAACTCTGATTTCATGGAAAGTTCAATCCAAATTTTCTTTATAATCTGAAAGAACAAATATACAGTATGCAATGTACATATACACAGTTTGAAGATTTTAATTTTATGTTTTGGCTAGTCTTAAAAGAAGGAAATAAAAGGACACCAGAAATTCTGTTGACTAGTAAAATTGTATGCACATCTGGGAAAAGAATACATGATTGGCAGCTAGGGGATCTGACCCGTCCATTGCTCTGTACTCTGTGAACTGTATTTCAATGAGCCTTAAGCAGGGATTATATTGTCAGTTGAATAGCCAAGCCACAAATGAGAGCAGGCATGCTGCCAGATCAGCATGCCCGTGAAACAGTTTTCAATACTAATGTTTATAAACAAGCATATGTTTGAGATTTTGCCTATTTTCATAAGTGGGACATTTCTAACAATTACTGGTATGTCTTAAAGTAATTTCTATAATGATTTGAGGATCTTTGGATATTGTCTAATTTAATCCATGCCATCATTCTTATTTCTAATTTATTTTATTTTTAAGCTTTAATTCTGCCCTCTCTATGTCTCCAAATACCAAGCAGTCCTTATTCTTGAGAAAAATAGTTTTCTCCACTTTAGGATGTTAAGTCACATCCAGTGGTATACTCCATAAACTAATTTAACAGATTATTGCTTAGTTCATTAACAATAAGTCTGATTATGCTTATAGCCAAGTCAAGATGAAATGGACCAAATAAAATTGGCAGATAACATAGTTACCATTGTTGCCTTGGCTTTGATGCACTGACCTGGCAGGATTTCTAGTTACAGCACATTTGAATTTTTGTGACTTTTTTTTCACCTGTAATCGGACAAATTTAATCAGGTCCATACCCTTTACTTTGTGGGCATCTGTCCACAAGCGTCAGATGCAGTATTGAGATGGCTGCTTGTGATTGACTATTTGATAAGAAAACACCATTCTGATAAAAAAAAATGCAGATTTTACAATAAAAATCAAAGTGCTGCTATGAGCTCCTCTCTGTTAACAGATTTGCAACAACATAATTCAAAACCAAACTCCTGCAAGGGAAACCCAGGATGGATAATTCTAAGTGCCTTCAATTGCCCACTTTTTGGTTACTCAGAAGGGTATAATTAAATGCAGTATTTGAATGATAAATGCACTGTGCTTAGACTGCTCATTATTATATGTTTTCATAAAGTAATACAAATGTAAGAAAATAATCTCAATATCTGAGTGGTAGTATTTGATGAATAGTTACATTTATATTCATATCTAATATCCAATCCATTTCTCACAAAAAATTAAAAAAACTAAAAAGCAACAAATATGTGTGTGTGTGTGTGTGTGTGTGTGTGTGTAAAATGTAAGCTACTACAGAGAGCTGCATGCCATTAAGTTAGAACTAAGTGATAAAAAAACAGACAAAATACGGGATGTAAAATTTTCTGAAGGACCTTTAATTTCTGACTAATAAGAAAGTGGTAACTCAGGAGTTTACAATTTTTAACCTCTTTATCAGGCTAGAAACTACTGCATTAATCTTCCAACTGATTACAAATTTTTAAAAGTCACACATGATATGAACTGTGCTCTAAATCTGCCATGTCCCATGAATGTTCAAAAAAAAATTGTCTAATCTAGTAGCAACTAGGTAGAGAACGGACCAAAAAAAATGGGGTTGAAATATATTAACTATTTTCTTTGTGTTTTTTTCCTTATAAAATTCTAAACTTATTTGAGAAAAAGGAGTTTTCTGTAGAAGATATTTTTCTGAGATATGAAGAAATGGTTTTAAATGAAAAGTAGTTGAAGTAGTTACTTCAATTTTAAGTACAGATATCTATATAGATTTACTTTCAGAATAATCTTCAGCACACTTTTTTATAGCCATGTATTAATGTTTGAATAGATGGACATTAGATTGCTCTCATTGTAACTGAACACAAACTGGTTTGAAGAAAAATAGCATTAATACAATCTAATTGCAATTTAACTTGACATTTTTTAGTATTTAAAGCAGAGCTATTTAATAACAGCAGACATATTTTTGTAAATATTGCCAATCACATCCGCAGATCCAGACAAAACAGTGGTGTTGAGTCTTTTGAGTTCTTTGGTTATTACTATGACTTTTCATTGATTAACTTACATTCATGATATTTATAAAGGTTTCCTGTTCCTTAGGTGGTCATGTTGAAATAGTAACATACCAGTTCTCATTGAGAGTCAATATATTCCTGAGTATTTGTATTAATATTCATGAAGATTCTCAAATTGGCAAAGATAATTTTAGAATCTGTGTTTTATTTTATAAGAAATTGAAAACAAAGGTAACACACCAATGTCTCCATTTTCTGTAATCATATTTGAAGATCTCATTTTAATTGTATTGATGCCAAGAACACTGCCTTTGGATGAGCAAAGCACAAAATCTAATGTGGAATTGAAGTCTATGTTGACTGAGAATGTGTATAAGCCAAATGGTTTCAAAGAATTTCATGAAAGTTTAATGACAGTCTAAATGCAGATAAATTCTGGGGATAGGGTAGATATAGTGGCTAACAGTATTATAGGCAAGAAAAACCCTGGAGAGGATGAGATTAACATTTAGTAAAACATGCCTAAATGGCACATTTATTTGAAACTTGATAGTAATTTGTTTTGCTTTTTGATTAGTTTATAAAGCATTTGTGTTAATTTTGTGTGAGAAATTTTTTTATTGAATTCAGATATATGTTTGTAAGAAATACAAAGTAATAATAATGGTTATTACTTTAATAAAACATTGTGCTTAGAAACATAGTAGAGGGCCATTAAAGAGTAGGATATGCCCTTAACTATAAGCCAAACACTAGCCTCCATGATTTTATTTAATTTCGTTGATCAGGTTTTCTTCAGTTATCACCAAATTTGCTCATGATAATACATTGTAATAAAAAAACCCAATAATATGTGGGTTAAGTATTCTGGGTCTTGGGGTTAGTAAAAATATAAAAGAAAAAAACTGATATTAGCATTTGATTTGTCATTTTTATCAGAAATACAGTACTACTTCATTGAAACATTTCTGTTGGCATAAATTTTTAGATAGATAACAAATAATGCACCATATTTTCTTGATCTATTCTTCAGCTGAGGGACATCTAGGTATTTCACATGTTTTGGATATTATGAATACAGCTGCTATGAACATAATTAAAGGATGGAGGGAGAGAGTATTGGAGAAGCCTGGAACTGTGTGCCATTTCATGGCCAAAGTAGAGCCCTAGTGCAATGGAAACTCCCTGGTATCCACAAGAATGGTTGATTGCTTTCATAATAGACTAGCCAGTATTGTACCAGTGAGCTCTTCTGGCCTGACTGGGTGGTTGTTAGTCACAAGATCTGTAGCTAAATGAGACTGTTGATAACAGTTCTCCCCTATCCCTCAAAATAGCAACTTTCCAATCTAGAAAGGAGAGCCAACAGGAGCAAAGCTTCAAGCACACTTTCAGTTTGACGATTTGCATATTCTAAAATCATGTAGATGTTTTCAGCAATAGAGTCCTATTCTCTACTTTTGTTAAGTGACAAAGAGCACTAACAACTGCCTGTACTTTTGGTGATCTCATGGGTTATTTTATTCAGAGGGAGATAATCTATTTCTGTGACTGGAATTTTTACTTAATTATCTATGGCTTCTTGGAGCAGCTTTCTCCACTCACAACAGATATTTCCATTCAAACCCCTTATCTCATTTCATTTTTGAATTGACCATCAAATGTTTTAAATTTTCTCATGGGTAATGAATATAGGTAGTTTTGACTGACCCTTTTCCATACTACTCTCTCCTGAATCTCAATGTATCCTTCACTTAAACCTTTCTACTCATAGTCCCCCTACAATTCACTTTTAAGTCATATGATCCACAAGCCAACCACATAAACATTCTTTTACCCTTCTTCTGGACCCCTTTACGTCATACTTTCTTGGGATCCACAAACACTCATTCTCATGTATGTGCGCATGTATGAAAGTTAGCATTTTCATAAAGCCTTGTTATACCACTCCTGAGGTTATTTCCAAAGGACTCCACATCCCACCACAGGGATATTAGCAAATTCGTATGCAAAATCATTGCAGCTCGATTGACAGTTTCTAGGACATGTAATCATCCTCAGCTGATGAATGGAGAATGTGGTACTTATGCACTATAAAAATTTGCCCCATTGTAAAGAGAAATAGTAGTTGTAGTAAAATGGATGGAACTCGAAAATACACATTAAATAAAGTCATTCAGACACAGAAAGACCAACACCACTTGTTTTCTCTCAGGGGACACACTTCTAAAATATATCCAGGACTTCACATTGGCTGCATTGATGATACAAAATAGAGAACTCATGTTAGCTTTATAGAAACATTATTTGTTCAGCATGACAGATTACAAATTCACTTTGATTATCTTTAGATAGGATGTATATTCTCTAACTTGCCATAAATCTTACCAACTACTACGGTATTCACTGGGGCATGTTTTACATATAAATAAGTATTGTCTACTTTCTCTATGAGTACAACTTAGTTTGTATACAGGTGAGGTTAAATAAGTGCTAGTATTCTGATGGTGTTTCAGTTTATCTAGTTACTTTTATAGAAATATATATATTTCATATTTTTTGTAGAAGAATTAACATCACAAGAAGAGTACTTATCTTTTAATTTATAATATTTTCATTGTATATTTGAAAACAAGAAGACAATTATATTAACTGTTTATTATCACAGTATGACTGTAAAGATATTGATATTTAATGATGCATTTTCAATGAAATCTTTTTAGAAAATAATATTAAGTAGAACAAAGAGCAGACCATAAAAGTGTGGATACAATTATGTCCTTTTAAAATAAATATTAAAGGTGGGAAAGCCATAAGGAACCCTGACAATATTCACAATGGTTTTATTTATTTATTTATTTATTCATTCATTCATTCATTCATTCATTCATTTATCATGTTGCACTTCAGGAATTTCTTTATTATTTTTGGAAACTGTACTATTAATAAAGTAGGATACTGTTGCACAAATAAAATATTTATTCGGGAAAAAATATAAAATGAGGCTGAAACCATAAAATCCTTTCATCTGAAAAATCCCATGCTAATATGATAAGAAAGGTTGAGTTCTACATAGCAGTTGTGGACTGGGAGTAAAGTGTTGTCCTCGGGTTCATATACTGTATGTCTGGTCCTTGTCTGGTGGAATTATTTGGAACGTTGCTAGACACTTGAAAAGGTGGTATAGCAATATTTTGTTTGTGCTTTAACAAAGAAAGCTGGTCTGAAGATCAGAGGGTGGAGCTATAGCCACTAGTTAGCCATAGAGGCCAGGCAGGGGTGGCGCACACCTTTAATTCCAATGCTTGGGAGGCAGAGGCAGGTGGAACTCTGTGAGTTCAAAGCCACCTGGAATCCACAAGATCGATCCGATTTACAAGAGAAATAGAGCCATGCGGTTGTGGCTCACACCTTCAATTAAGCTCAGCACCAAAGAGGTGAAGACAAGACGTGATATGGCTTGGTGGAGAGAGGAATGTAAAGCCAGAAGAGACAGGAGCTCAGGATTTTCAGTCAGGTTTCACAGAGGCAGCATTCAGTCAGGATTTGTAGGCACAGGATAGCCTTTTTGCTCTGAGGATTCAGCAGAAGTAAGAACTAGGTGGTGGCGCACGCCTTTAATCCCAGCACTCGGGAGGCAGAGGCAGGCGGATCTCTGTGAGTTCGAGGCCAGCCTGGTCTACAAGAGCTAGTTCCAGGCCAGGCTCTAAAAAAGCTGCATAGAAACCCTGTCTCGAAAAACCAAAAAAAGAAAAGAAAAAAAAAAAAAAAGAACTAGTGGCTGGTTGCTCTGCTTCTCTGATCTTTCAGCATTAACCTCTATATCTGACTTTTTATTATTAAAACCAATTAAAATTCATACTACATTTCGGAACCTAGCTGGAAGAAGTAAGCTATTTAGCACGTGTTTTTCTCCACATCCCTCTCTCTTCCTGTCCATCATGAGGTGGGTAGTCTGTAACATCCTCCTGCTGCTATGTTCTCTTCCTAAATACATGAATTTGGACAACTTTGCGCTGAACATGAGACAAAATAAGCCTTTAATCCTTTAAGTTGTTTCTTTTAAGCAGCTGGTCACAGATAAGAGAAACATAACTATACACAGGATATAGATAAGCTGTAATATGTTAATGGGTATTCCACTTGCGAATGTTGAAGGATAGATATGCTTGTTCTGGGGAATAATTAGTTATTGATCTGTGAGGGGCTGTTGTATATTAAAACCTAGACTTAGAACCCAACACACTCCAGAGATTGTGTAACCTATCTTCTTAGGGACTAGCCTATAAACAGCAAATGGCTCTCTTGTGGTCTTAATCTAAAACCATTGGCATGAAAATATTCTGTAAGGTTTCATTACTACTTATTGTGAGGGGCATGCCATAATTTCAAAAGTTTAGCTAATAGAAAACCAAAAAGAAATGAAATATTGTAATACCTCAGAAGTGATATACTTCTGACTTTTCCAATGAATATGTATATTTAATAATAACGAGCAATTAAAAGTCTTATTATTATTCAGAGTTTCTAAGGTCATTACAGTTTTTTAATTTTGAAGTACAATAATTGAAAAAATATCCTGCTAATCAAGAAAATTTTCATATTTTATTCTATAACATATTAATGTGAGCAAAAGATAAAATATCATTTTAATTAATAAAATAGCATATAATATGGAAGAGAAAATATATCCTTTCTGCACAATATGTACACCAAAGCTCTTGATCAAATGCCTTTGCTTTCTCTGTCATTCCTGCAAATAATCAGTGAGCAGAGACACACACCACCCAGCTCTTTGGGTTGACTTTCACATCCCCAGGAACAGACTGAAGTCTCCCCAGAGTGTCAGACTCACAGTTTGAGAAACATTGTCCCAGTTAGACAGAAAATAAGATAATTACAAGAACAATTTGCAATCTCTAGGTGATTTAGAAAACAGGAGTCGACTGCAAGTTATATTATCATCTTAAATGACTAAATATAATTACTGCCTGGGGGGGCTTTGTTCTGGGAGCCTACAGGCTTTCCAGTACAAGAGCACAATGAATCACTCAGCTTGCTTTCCATCTCTGCTCCTGTCTCTGGGTCTACCCTTTGTGATCAGACTGAAGCTGAGAAATCATGTTTCTTCTATAATTTCTGGCAGGAGTCATAGTAATGAAGTCTCATATCAACACACTAAGGCAGTAAATCTCTTAGAAATTTGTGTTCTAAACTTGCAGGAATATTTTGCATATGTAGAAAAGTTACTACATCAGAAATGTGATATGATCACAAAATTACTTTCCATACTTCTTAGAAATTCAATAATTAACTTATAACTTCTAATGTTAAATATTCTGACATGGAATTTCACATTTAGTTTTGATTACTTAAACTAAGATCTTCTGACTCAGTCTAGCCCATCATAGATTTCATAATACCTGTCTTATAGCTCCAGCATGGGTATTTATAAATGTTTGAATTCATGTTTTTTTTAAAGGAAGTATATATTACTTCTAAGATGGGAAGTTATCAGTGCTATTTTGTATTATATTATACCCACAAACTATGCTAACCAGTATAGTTTTAGGCCACACATTTAGTTCAAGATTGACTGAGAATCTTAGTTTCAGGCTATGTAGTTGCTAAGGTTCTCCAATGACAACTCTATGATATGAAAAAGCTGACTAATTTTGTTGACAGCTCTTTTCTTGAGGAACTCCTTGAAACCAACTACACTAGATCTTTACTATAGCTGACCCAGTGAATATAAACTAACTCATCACATTTTTAAGTTATATAATACCTTAAAAAATTTCAATATACACACCATGGCAAGATATAGGTTATGAATCCTAGCTTAGAGAGGAATCTGTTTTGCTGAATTTACAGATGGGTTTCAGGGAGTCTTATCCCTGCTTGTCCAAAGACCATGAATTAAGTAGCAAAGACAGCAAAGATCTAAGTTTGCAACAATATGTCCAGAGTAGTTTTGATTCAGTTTCTTATTTTTAAATATTTTTGACATTTTAATAATTTTATTGAAAATGGGTTATTTTCCTCATATAACATACCCTGTTTAGGTTCTTTCTACCCTCAACTCTTCCATGTTCCTCCCTATTTCCACTACCATCTGGATTCACTCCCTTTTTTTTTCTCATTAGGAAAAAAAAACAGGCTTCTAAGTTGTCTTAGTTAGGGTTTCTATTGCTGCAAAGAAACATCTTGACCACAGCAACTTTTATAAAGGAGAACATTTAATTATGTGGTATACAGTTTCAGAGTTTCAGTCTGTTATCTCCATGGTGGAAAGCAAAGCAGTAGCAGGCACACATGGTGCTAGAGAAGAATCTGAAGGTTATTACATCTTGACCCACATGAAAAAGGAAGTGGTATGAGACCTGGGTGATATCTTGAGCATGCGAGACCTCAAAGCCCATCCAGACAGTGACACACTTCCTTTAACAGTGCCATACTTACTCCAACAAAGCCACACTCCCTAGAGCTTATGGGGGCCAATTACATTCAAACTACCCTATAAAAGATAGTAAAATAAAATAAATGTAATATGACATAACAGAACAAATCTAACATTTTGGAATAAAAGGAAACAAACAAACAGAAGGAAAGAGCCCAAGTAAAGGCACAAGAAACAGAATAGACACAGATGTACTCATTTGCATACTCAAGAATCCTATAAAAACACTACACTGAAAGCCAAAATATGTGCACAAAGGATATGTAAGGTAAAAAGAGAATATGTGTGTTGTGTGTAAAAAATAAAAATAATATACAAAATTTAAAAAATTCCAACTCAATATTATGAACACTCAGCTCTAATGGGATGTCTTCATCAAACTCCATCAGATCCCTCCCCCAGGGCTCAGGAAACTGTGTGGAAGAGGACTTGAACCACCAGGGAAGACAACAAGGAAAGGGAGCTCTCTAAATCAATGGGATCAATACATATGTAGAATCATAGAGAATGGTTCAGCATACAGAAACAGCATAGGTCTGCACCAGATGGGGTCCTAGAGTTGAAAGGAGAACTGGACACATGCCTCCATGCCTAATGGAGAAGGTTTCTCTAATTGATAACCACATGAAAGTTAAAACTTCGTTTTCTCCAAGGGAGTCTCTTTGGAGGAACAAAGTACTCTTAAAAGTATGCTGCATTTCCAGCAGTAGATGGCCAGCAGAAAACAAGCATCTTTGAGAGTCCTTGATTGAAATTTCATAGAGGATAAGCAGTTCATCTAATAGCAATTAGATTTATTTAAATAGCTAGTTTCTATTTAAATGGAAAGTGATTGAAAATCACCTTGTCTCTTATGCAACTTTTCAAATAAATCTATTTTATCCATAGTATTTAATTTTCTATGTTCAGAGAGTGGCTTTGCTTCCTGAGATGTAGCATTTTGTAGTATTCAAATCTTATCCTTTAAGGTATTATTGGAAAGTAATAATTTTTCTCAACTACTGCAGCTCATTAAGAGGTCCTGCCACAAAACACTTAAATGGTGTTGATGAAAAGCTTTTCAGTTTTCAGCTGTAGCAGGAAAAAAGTTGTGCTGTTTTAAAATGCCGGCTTTCTGGTCATCCTACCAGGGCAAACTCTGACTCTTTCAAGCAGGCGGTACTGACTAAGGAGCTTTTGATTGTTGTTAAACACTGTTGCAGCTTGCTTCCTGGCAGGGACCTTGAAACACTGTAGAATTGTGGCAATGAACATGGCTCTGGCGGGTATCTCAGCCACAAGGCTGGAATAGCAGAAAGTTAAGGAATGGGCTGGATCTAGCTGTCAAAGTCACGGCTTTAGTCCTACCGATATTGTTTCGTAAATTAAAGACTCATGTGGTCCAAAAAGAGAGATATACAGTAAAAGAAAGATTCAAAGTCAAAGAAAATGTCTAAATGGTTTACTATGTGTTGGGAATATACGCAGGCTAAAGGTTAAAGTTCTTAAAAGTAAAAACGATAGAAAGAGTAGTTGGGTGTGGTAGTACACACCTTTAATCCCAACACTTTTGAGGTAGAGGTAGATTGACCTCTGTAACTTCAAGGTGTGGTAGCACACACCTTTAATCCCAATGCCTGGGAGGCAGAGACAGACAGATCTCTGTGAGTTCAAGGTGTTGTAGAGCACACCTTTAATCCCAGCACTGGGGGAGGCAGACGGATCTCTGTGAGTTCAAGGACAGCCTGGTCTAAAGAGTTATTCTAGGTCAAAGATATACAGAGAACCTGTCTCAAAAAATAAAAGTAAAAATAAAAGAAATAGAGGTTAAAGTAAAGTTGCTTAAAGATGGAAAATACACAGAAAATCTTGATACTGTATGCTATTATGCTCTCTTTGAATTGTTTGAATGCTGAGGAAGAAGCAACTAAAAGATATTTGTTTATAAATGCTGCTGAACTAATCCAAGAAAGATATCTTGAAAATACCTTGACTTCAGAATTTGCATCTAAGGATATGATACTTTGGAAAAGAGATTCTTTTGTTTTTACAGAAAATGAGACCCTATGGATTGCATCTATCCCAAAATGGTATGATAGACCACGGCCTCCTGAAAGGTTGCTGTGAACAACTTCAGAAAATTACTTCACCCAACTGATGACTGAGATGAACCTGGCATACAAATTACACCATGAAAGATCTGATTAACAGCGTCCCCATTCAGCAGGAAGCAGTTTGGAGAGAAAAAAACTGCGCCCATATTCCCAACTATTATTTATAAATGTTCTTTTACATTTAAAGGGGGAGATGATACAGATATGAATAATTTACACTGGTATAAATTTTGCCTTATTGATAGAAATTTAAGGTCTATTTTGTTATATGTATATGTATTTCTGATACTGATTAAGGTATTGTGATTGTGTAGTTCATTTTAAAAATGTAATGTATAATTAAGAAATATAGCTTGTTAATGGATAATCATCGATAATAGTAAAGTTATAGTCATGTAAGTTAGATTTTCTAGATATATAGAGATATATTTAAGTTAAATAGGCATTCTTCATATCTTTCAAAGACTACAGAATATCACATTTAAATGTTTTAATAGCTTAGGACTTTTCATGACAATGAGACACGTCTGCTCCTGGCAGCACCAATCTACTTCAAGAAGATGATGGGCATCGAAGAGGATCCTTATGGAGTTTGATAGCAATTTGTGCAAGAAACTGTTCTTGCCTGGACTGTTGCAAAAACTGTTCACAAAGAACCCACAGAGAGAGGACTGCTGAGCTTGCCTAAATGTGAGATGATCTTTCGGGGTTCCTGATTCAAGAAAGAGTCTGCGAAACATTCT
Organism: Arvicola amphibius; assembly: GCF_903992535.2. Classification (NCBI taxonomy): domain Eukaryota; kingdom Metazoa; phylum Chordata; class Mammalia; order Rodentia; family Cricetidae; genus Arvicola; species Arvicola amphibius. Next base: position 173,289,392 of record NC_052048.2, read on the forward strand.
GAAGGACACAGCAGATAGTGACTGAACTGCCTTCAAAATTTCCTGGTGCATAGAAATGTCTGCTGGATACTTATGGGCCTGTAGGCCGAAGATGGATGCCCCAACTACTAGAACTTTTATTGCTGACAACACACAAGACAAAATTGGTTAACTAGATAATAGCACCTAATTTTATTTGATGTATGTTGATGTGACATGTGATCCTTAATGAATGAAGACTCAAAGACCCAAGAAAATCTTCACTTTTATGGACAATTATGTACCAGTCTAACTATAGGAAAAAATATTGTGATTTCATGGGAATGAATAGAATGTTGGGTTATTATAACCTTCACTGTTGTGTTTATTTGACTTTTTCCCACATGCTCCCGTTTCCAATCACCATTTTCCACTTGAGTCACTATTTTGGAAGACTATGGAAATGTTAGTGGGTGATACCTAGTCTAAGGAAGTAGATCATTCAAGAACTGTCTTGTTCCTGACCCCTTCCTGTTTGCCTTTTATTTCTTGTGCACCAAGAAATCAAGAAAAACCTGTCACACACTCCTGCTGCCAAGCTCTTCTGTCCAACAACATGGATAAACAGCTGTCCATTGAAGTTCCTGCACCTAAGCCCACATAAATCTTTCCTCACTTGAATTCTCAAAAAAGTTTCTTTTCTGCAGATATGTATTAAAGTGATACAGAAGTATCTAATATATCTACAACTAATGTAGAGGGTGATTATTGAGGTGACTTCTGGAATATTTGGTTCTTAAATATTTGAAAGTGGAATTTGAAAAGATCATAGAGATGTAGGTTAGAGAAACTATACAATATTTGAATAGATATTGATGCGTGATTCTCAGGAAGAACTCAAAGAACTTGAAGTCTGTATAAAAACAATATGTAGCCAGGCGGTGGTGGCACATGTCTTTAATCCCAGTGGTCAGGAGGCAGAGGCAAATGGATCTCTGTGAGTTCAAGGCCAGCCTGGTCTACAAGAGCTAGTTCCAGGGCAGCCAGGGCTGTTAGACAGAGAAACTCTGCACAAAAAAACCCAAAAACCAAAAAAGAAAGATAAAGAATAAAAGAATGAATGAGGGGGTCAGTGAGGTTTCAGGTAGATTAATGTGGTTTCTGTGAATTGTCATAGAGATCATTCAATATCATAGAGATATTCTATCATGTAATATCTACAAGTGGTATGTCTTACATGTAGTGAGCATAAAAGCAAAGGCTAATTGGTCAGAAAAGTTAGCAAGACATTATAGCATACAGACTGTCACTTGGTTACTACTGGCTGATTTAAGCCAAATTTGAAATAGGAATCAGGAGAAAATATTAGAGCAGAAAGAGTTTGAAAAACTTGCAATGCTCACATAGAAAGACCAAGTTAAAAATTGCAAACGTGGGTAAGATGGTGTGGTTTCTGTAGAGGTCCCGTCATCCCATAGTAACCAATAACTTTGCAGTGAGGCCAAAGGAAGGACGCTCTGAGGACAGCTCCGACGTGGCCAGATTTTACACGGCCTGTCTTAAGGGTGTAAAACTGTCATCTCATCTAGTACTTTTGAACAATGCTTCAGCTGCTAAGACTGGAAACTTTTAGAGATTGTTTACTATGATGAGATGACCATAAGCCTTTGGGGTAGTGGGCCTACTGCTTAGTTTTGAAAATGAAAAGTATTCCACAAATTCATGTTTTGAGCAGTTACATCACAGCTCGTGTTACCAATGAGTAGATTGTGGACTCTTTGGAAATAGGATCAAGATAGAGGAGGCAAGTTCCTGGAGGGGACCATATTAGTGTCTTTTCCCAGGACTTTTGTTTCTTTTCTTCATATTCTCCACAAATGTTAGAAAAAAAAAAAAACTTATGTTATACCCTTCTGTCAGTGTGTTGTTCTGCTCCAGTATCCTTATCCAAGAAAGCATGTGCTAAACCCACTGAAGCCATGCATCAGAACAAATACTTCCTTAAATTGTTTACACAGATGTTTGGTCACAGTGGTGTAAATACAGTGTTTGGATGTTTCTTTACCTCTTAGAATAAGTAGCACCTCTCTGGATAATGGTATTATAACCTACTTCCAAGAGTAATAGACATGATACACTTTAATAATCTTTAGGAGACAGAAGTAAGAGAAAGAGTAAGGGGTGGCATTTTTCTATGTTTTACTTTTTTTACTTAAAAAATCAGTATGCCAATGAGCTTTTTTGTTGTGTCTTGAGATATAGTTTTCTACTACATGTAAAACATCACAATTGGTATCGATCTAATAATTTATAATTTTTATACTTTTCTTGACATCTTATCTGTTTCTAATAAAGTTTAATATTATTAAAATATGTACTGCTTTAATAAGTCTTTGAGGAAGGTGAAGTCTACTGTATTATTATTATTTTTTTTGGTTTTTCAAGACAGGGTTTCTCTGCAGCTTTAGAGCCTGTCCTGGAGCTAGCTCTTGTAGACCAGGCTGGTCTCGAACTCACAGAGATCCACCTGCCTCTGCCTCCCGAGTGCTGGGATTAAAGGCGTGCGCCACCGCCGCCTGGTTGTCTACTGTATTATTAAGCATAAAAATGTAATGAAAGCTATCAATAGCCTAGACAATAATGATACAGTGTAATTAGCACAATGTGCTTTTATATATTTTATTTATATTTATTTACTTTAAAGAAAAATGAAATAATTAACAAAATTGTAACAAACAGATTAAATTGGAAGATATAATACTGAATGAAGTAATCCAGACTTGTAAAAACAAATAACGTATGTTCTTTTTCATGGGTAGATTCTAGCTTTGAATTTTAATATTTCTATGTTTAATTTGTGTTGAAATCAATAGAGGTGAGAAATGCTTTCTATATTAGATCTTTGTCTTTTTTCATGTCTTGTGTATGGTATACATGCATGTATATGGGCATGTTTATATAAGTATGGGTACACATACATCTGTGTTTACATGCACAAGTTCACACACGTGTAGTGTAGAAATAATATTGAATGCTGAAAGCCAGTCATAGTTGATTTTCCCCTTTATGTTGGTACTGGAAATTGAAATCTTGTCCTCACTCTGTGTGACATACCTTTTAATCAATAATTTATCTTTATAGCTCCCGAATCATTTTGAAAAGCAACTTCAGTGATTTTCATTTCTGGTTAAAGTTTCTATGGCTGTAATGAAGCACCTAAGTGGTGACCTAAATGGAAGTTGGAAAGGAAAGAGTTTATTTGACTTACCCTTTTCTTTCACTGTTTATCATTGAATGAAGCCAGGATAGGAACACAAACCAGGCAGGAACCAGGAAGCAGGCACTAATGCAGAGGCCATGGAGTGGTGCTGTTTATTGACCCTTCTCATCATGGCTTGCTCAGCCTGCTTTCTTATAGAGCCCTGGACCAGTAGCTTAGGAATGGCATCACCCACCAAGGTCTGGGCTTTCCTATATTGATCACTAATTAAGAAAAGGCCTTATAGGCCTTCCTAGAATGATATCTTATGGAGGCATATTCTTATTTTCTAGAAGAATATTTTAATTTTTTAAAGATAAAATTAATGCAAAAGTAAATACAATATTACAATTGTAAGTACAGAAGCAGTAGTGATGATTTTTCTTTTTACTGTCAAATGTAATTTATTTATATATAATCAGAATCAGAAAAATATCTGTAACATATTGGTTCTTTATAACTGTGTATTATTCATTTATAATGTATCTTTTTTCTTTTTTCTTTTCTCATTTTATATAGCTATTTTCTTTCCCACCCCCTCCCCTCTTTCCACAAAACCCTTTTTCCCCACCTCCTATCCACTCCTCAAAAAGGGTAAGGCTTGGAAGTCAACAAAATCTGACACTTCACTTTGAGGCATTAGTAAGCACCCCAGATATGTCTAGGCTGAGCATGGTATCCCACCAAAGAGAATGTGCTCCATAATGCCAGTTCAAGCACAAAAGATAAATCCCTGTCCCACTGACAGTGGCCCCATACATTTCCCTCACAACTGTCCCCCACATTCAGTGGATCTAGTTTGGTCCTATGCTAGTTCCCCTGCTATCAGTCCAGGATCAGTGAGCTCTCACTAGCTCAGGTCAGCTGTTCCTGAGGTTATCACCATTATGGTCTTGACCCCTTTGCTGACATTATCATTTCTCCCTCTCTTAGACTGGTCTCTGGAAGGTCAGCCCAGTGCTTCACTGTACATCCTGTATCTGCTTCCATCAGTTGCAAGATGAAGGATCTATGATGGCAATTAATGTAGCCATCAATCTGATTACAGGAGAATGCCAGTTTAGGTGTCCTCTCCACTATTGTTTGGAGTCTCAGCTGGGGTCATCCTTGAGGATTTCTGGGAATTTCCCCAGTGCCATGTTTCTCGCTAGTCCTTTGATGGCTCCCTCAATCAAGGTATCTCTTTCCTTGCTCTCCTTTTCTGTCTTTCCTTTCTTGAGCATTTTGTTCCCTCATGTTCTCCTCTTCCCTCCTCTTATCCCCCTCTTCTCCCCTTCTATCTACCTTTATCCCCATCCATACTCCCAATATTTCAGGAGATAATGTCTGTTTCCCTTTTCCAAGGGATCCTTGTATGTCTCTCTTATGGTTCTCCTTGTTTCATAGTTTCTCTGGGATTGTGGACTACAGGCTTGTTATCCTTCCCTCTACATCTAAAATCCACACAGCAGAACTAAGTGCAGCAAGTTGGAAATTTTCCAGGTTGACACATGCTCCCCCAATCCCCCCACTACCGCCACTTTCTCTGTCCGTCACAGCTTCTGGTTTGTGCTCCCTGCTCATAAGCTCTTGGCTCCTTACTTCATGTACAGAATTGATTTAATTGCTTTTAATTTGTCAAGCAAACCATATTTGTCAGTATTTAACCAGGCACCAACGAGTGGTACATGACTCTTTGTGCTGCCACTGGTCACATCTCTTTGTCACACTGCTGCAACTGTGAATGCTGCTGACAATTATTATACTTACAACATTTTTTTTGGTTTTTTGACACTGGATTTCTCTGTGGCTTTGGAGCCTGTCCTGGAACTAGCTCTTGTAGACCAGGCTGGCCAACTTACCGAAATCTCATAACAAAGGTAACTGTTTGATTAATAAATAAATCAATAAACTTGAAAGTTACATAATTGAAGACAATATTACCATTCAGGAATTTAATAACCTTTTTACTTCTACTATGTATTGTATTCTGCAAGACTTACATGTTTTTTATCGATATATCTATTTATTGAATATTCAGACTTAGTTTCTTTTTCATATTATATTCCTTAAGAAAATGGTTTGATAACAGAGCCAAGAATGACATACTTTTAGAAATGATACAGTCTTTACAGACTAATAATGAACAGCTAGCTGACAGGATTAATACCATTGAAAATCAAAAGTTATTTGAAAAAATTAATACTATTGAAAAGGATAACATTAATTTGAAAAACAAATTCAATCCATTTCAAAGGGTACTGAGAAATTATCTGAAGGAATTCATACTATTAAATTATTAAAATAATTATTAAAGTATTAAATTATCTGTTAAATTTAACAATCAAAATCTGTTAAAGGGGTATGAGAGGTTAACATATAGAGTATCTCTTTAGGAAGGCAATCTGCACATTATCTAAACAATGTCCAAAGATGGTATGTTATCTTTAAAGGAAAAACTTTATACTCTAGAGTCATATTGTAGAATGAGGACCAGAAATTATGTGAATCAATGAAATCACTAGAAATATATGCAGGCCAAGAGATTCAGGCTTTACAAAAGACAGTGGTTAAAAGATTTTAAATAACTGCAAAATTATTGGAGCTGATGAGCAGGGAAAAAAATTACAAGGGCAGGATTTAACATGGCCAGGACCTGTCAGAGATGACTTAGCCATGGTTTTAGCTCTTACCCTGTAATGAACTTTGAAAAAGCATCAAGTTCTAAATGCACAAAGGATCCAAAGAATATAGATTGATACTCATAGAAATGAATGATCTAAAGAAATTAAGCAAGCAATGCTATCTTATGGCTTGCATACAACATTTGTTATGGAGATGGTAAAGACTTGGGCTTCTAGCAATAAGGTGACCCCACATAATTGACTTCAATTAGTTTCTGTGGTCATGGAAAAGGTGCCATAACTACTGTAGAAATGTTAGCTGCAAGAAGAAGCAAAAAAATTTTAGAAGAACAGGTAAAAGCAAAAGGACTTAAGGTTTCCCAAAATCAAATTCTTGGCAAGGGCAGTTATATTGACCCACAGGATCAAGCTCTTTAAAATGAACAAATATTGTCCTTATGCCACACAGCATCCTTAAATATTTAGGACAGGATTTAAGAACAAAGAAAATGAATTGAATCATATACCAGGGTTGAACAGGGTAAGAGAGAACCCTTTAGTGACAAACTAAGGCTGTAAAAATAGGAGTAACAGATCCAGAAGCTAGACAAGTACTCGTTGAATTGCTGGCTTTTGAAAATGCCAACTTAGAATGCAAAAAGACACTTGGGCCTTTCAAGGTTAGGTCAGCACCAATGGATGAATGGATCCTGCACACAATGAATGTTGAGACATCTGACTATAATACTGAGGCTTGGGTAGGAAAAGTAATTTCCAAAAGAATGAGGAGATATCAAAATGCCAAATTTTTAATTTAATTTAATTGTGAGAGAATATATGTATGTGAGATATATATATATATATATATATATATATATATATATGCTGCCCACTAGATTAATAGTCATGCATCACTTAAAAATTAAAGCTGATGTTGGAGTTAGGTGTTGGCTCTATCCTACTCTAAATCCAAGTATGTTGTTAAAGGAAAAATTCAGAGTATCTGTCTCATGTCAGGAACCATCTGGTATGGGACAGGAAGAAAAAAGAACTTACGAAAATTTTTACTTTTCTCCATACATATTTTTGTTTCTATCATACATTTAATTGAATATATGTATATATAAATAATGTTTAAGTTTTCCACAATGAGCAATGAATCTTCCTGCAGTAAGCTTTGAGATTTCCAGGAAGAAGATGTGGTCCCACAACAACAACTTCACCTGGTTGATATGATATCACGATGCTGATAGTGCTACTATAAGACCAGTTATAGGTACTAGGTACTCAAGATGATTCCAACTTTGTTTACTAAAATGATTTACCTCTTTACAATGTTCTGGCTAGAACTTCAAATAGGAACCCCAGAAAAATCTTACCAAATACTCAGAGGCTATTTGCAATTATACCAGACAGTAATCTTGAAACTTAGCCATCATTTTACTTTTACAGAATCCCATAGAAAAAAACATTGCCCCCATGACAGAAGTAATTCTGGAAGACAATGTCTCTTTTATCATTTTTTGTCATATTGTATGCATGCATGCTTCTACCGCTGCTTAAGATATTTTGTATATTTATATAATTTTAGGATATATTTATCATGTTTTACTATATATTTCTACCTTTAATCAAGATACTTATACATTGTTTACATTTTGAGGTCATTGTCCTTATTTGTTACACAGTTGTTTAATGATTGTTTAATATTCTAATATGAAGTCTTAGTCTTTAAGCTATATAGGTATTAAGAATTATAGGTCAATAGTCATCCATGTTTGTCATACTTATTGTTAGACTAATCAGGTTCTTTAGATATAAAGAGATTGAATTCTGCATAGATAGATAATCTTCAACTACTTCAAAGAGCGGTATAATGTGGCATTTAAATAACTTAGGGTTCTGTTGACATGACACATGATTGTTTCTGGAAGCATAGATCTATTCCCAAATGTTGAGCATGAAGACGTTCCACTTGGAGCTTGTTTTCTTCTGGCAAAACTGGCCTTTGGGCAAGGAAACGCCCATGCATGGAAAACTAAAAAAATGCATGATGTCCAGACAGGATGAGCAGAATACAAGAAAAAGTACGTCAAATCTTGCCAAGACAGGTTAATATGGTTTTGAAAAATTACCTGCCTCTAAAATTGGTCTGTCAGTTACTCTAGGCCTTAACCAATGTTGGTTGCTTCAATGTTGCAAATAAGACTTTTGGTGATCGCCCAGGTATCCAGTTGTCTCTGTCTTTTGTTGGACATTTTAAAAGTCATGTGATTGACTTCCTGTATATTTAAGTGATATTATTTTCTTACTCAGATTATGGATGGGGTTGAAGACTAGATAGTCATAGTTACATTCCTCTTATGACTTGGCCAAGATATTTCTAATACAAGACTTAGATTCCATAGAATAGGATAATTATTGAAGCATTTATCATAAGTTTCTTGCTTGATATTGTTTATGTTGGTTATAATTCTAATTTTTATTCTTGATATTTGTTCTTATTATATATAGTTTTGTAATATGCTTAGAACTCTCTTATTGAAAGAAAAGGGGAGTTGCTGTGGGAATTCCTTCAGCCAGTAGCCTTTAAGATACTTCCTCACTCAGGCCTCTTATACTACAAATGCTTGCTCTCTTTGTTGGTTCCTGGATTCAGTTCCCTTTCCCTGTTTGTGCAGAATATTGTGATCTGTGAATCTACCCCTAAATAAATAACCCTTTATTATATTCAATTATCAGCTAGTGTGGGATTTATTTTTAGCATCTGTCTTCAACTTATGAGGGAGTACAAAACATATTGTTCACAGACCTCATTTAAGTGTGCTATAGCAGTGTCTCCCAAAAGAGCCAGAGCCATTCCTGCTTCCAGCACAAAGCAGGAAGCCTCCTCTTTAAAAAGCTGTGCATTTCAGCTGCTAACTTTGAGTCAGGAAGCCATCTCTTAAAAGGAGTTCTGACTCTGCTCTCTGGCAGCAAACAGAGCCTATATGAGAATATGTGGCTACCAAGAAGCTACAACTCAATTCAAGCTGTGGTTCTTGAATTTTTTTTTTTTAAAAAAAGCTTTATTAGGCTTTATGTGGATATACATTCCTGAATGTTGGGCATCATACTGTAACCAGAGACTGCTCATTTGTTTACCAGTTGCCCAGACCCAAATAATCACACAAAACCTATATTAATTACAACACTGATTGGCCACTTACTCAGGCATATTCATAGCTATCTCTTATATCTTAAATTAACCCATTTCTATTCATCTCTATATTGCCACAAGGCTATGGTAAAGTTCTAGTGTCCATCTCCTTTGGTGGGTACATGGCTTGCTTTTTTCTGTTGCAAAATTTTAGCTTCTTTGTCAAAACTCAGGTGTTCACAGGTTTGTGAATTAATATCAGGGTCTTCGATTTGATTCCATTGTTCCACATGTCGGTTTTTATGCCAATACCAATCAGTTTTTATTACTGTAGCTCTATTATAGAGCTTGATGTCAGGGATGATGATACCACTGAAGGTTCCTTTATTGGAGAGGACTGTTTTTGCCATTCTCAATTTTTTTGCTTTTCCAAATAAAGTTGAATATTGTTTATTTAAGGTCTGTGGAGAATATTGTTGGGATTATGATGGGGATTTCATTGACTTTGTAGATTGCTTTTGATAGGATTGTGATTTTTACTATGTTGTTTTTACTACCTATGTAAGAGCACTGAAGAACTTTTCATTTTCTGATTTCTTTCACAATTTTTTTCAAAGACTTAAAGTTCTTTTCATACATGTCTTTCATTTCTTTGGTTAGTGTTACACCAAAATATTTTGTGTTATTTGTGGTCATTTGTAAGTAGTAATGTTTCTCTAATTTCGTTCTCAGTCCATTGATCATTTGTATATTGAAGGGCTAAAGAATTTTTAATTTAATCTTGTATCCTGCCACATTATCTGGCGGGTGTTTATTAGTTGTTACAGTTAACTGGTAGAATTTTTTGGTCACTTATGTATACTATCTTATCATTTGCAGATAGCAAAATTTTACTTCTTGTTTTTCAATGTGTATGACTTTGATCTCCTTTTGTTGACTTATTTCCCTAGCTAGAACTTTGAGTACCATGTTGAATATAATTATGCTGGAGAGAATGTGGAGTAAGGGGAATGCTGCTACTTGAATACTTGCTGGGAGTTCAAAATTGTACAGCCACTTTCAAAATCAGTGTGGTGGTTGCTTAGAAAATTGAGATTCAATCTACCTAAAAACCCAGGAATATTACTGTTGGGCATATAACCAAACGACATATACTCATACCACAAGGACATTTGCTCAACTGTGTTCATATCAGTATTATTTGTAATATCCAGAACCTGGTAGCAACCTAGGTTCCCCTCAACTGAAGAATGGATAAAGAAAATGTGGTACATTTACAAAACAGAGTACAATTTAGTGGTTAAAAAACAAAGATATCTTAAAATTTACATGTAAATGAATGGAACTAGAGAAAGAAAAACATCCTGAGTGAGGTAACCCAGACCTAGCATTAAAAAAAAAAAGCATTTCCTCAGTTTGGGAATATTTAGGCTGTTTCCAGGTTCTGGCTATGATAAACAATGCTGCTATGAACATAGTTGAGCACATGTGCTTGTGGTATGATTGTATATATACATATATATTGTATTATAATAAATTAACAAAAGCACTATTCAGGATACTGGTTCTTTAATATATTCACTATCAGAATAAAGTTTTATCATTTATATTTTTGCTACTATAGTAAGTAAGCCATGATGCAGTTTGTAGTTTTAGTTCGAATATCCCTAGTGACTAATTATAGCTAACACTTTCATACAAATAATCATCTTCATGGTAAGGAGTATTTATTTAAATCTTTGACAAATCTGTGGAAGTTTGCTTATTATCTTAATATGGTTTAAGAGTCTGTTTGAGTTTTTGAAAAGTCTCTTTTTAGGAAAAAATTATCAATTTCAATAAACTTAAATCTACTATCTTTTAAGAAAAATATTTATTTAGAATTTTAATGTCTAGTTTCTTGAGTTCTTTATATATTTTGGAGACCAGACCTTTGTCTTATGTGGGGTTGGTGAAGATCTTCTCCCATTCAGTAGGTTGCCTTTTCGTCTTAATAACTGTGTTCTTTGCTTTACAAAAGCTTCTCAGTTTCAGGTGGTTCCATTTATTCATTGTTGCTCTTATTGTTTGTCCTACTGGGGTTATACATAGGAAGTAGTCTCCTGTGTCATGCATTGCAGGCTACTTCCCACTTTCTCTTCTATCAGATTTAGTGTGGTTGGATTTATATTGAGGTCTTTAATCCATTTGAACTTGAGTTTTGTGCATGATGATAGATATGGATATATTTTCATTCTTCTACAGGTTGACATCCAGTTTTGCCAGCACCATTTGCAAAAGATGCTTTCTTTCCTCCATTGTATAATTTTAGCTTCTCTGTCAAAAATCAAGGTGTTCATAGGTTTGTGGATTAATATCTTGGTCTTTGGTTCAATTCCATTGGACAACATCTCTGTTTTTATGCCAATAGCAAGCTGTTTTCATTACTGTGGCTCTGTAACAGAGTTTGATGTCAGGGATGGTAATGCCTCCGGAAATTCCTTTATTGTATAGGATTGTTTTGGCTATCCTAAGTGGATAGTGGATGGTGGTGGCATGGGGGGAGGAGAAAACGGGAGAGAGAAGTTAGAAGCAGAGGGTTGGGGAGAGCTTGGGGAAGTGGGATGGTTGAGATGGAGGAAGGACAGATATAGGAGCAGGGAAGAAGATATTTTAATTAAGGAAGGCATTATGGGGTTGGCAAGAGGCTTGACTCTAGAGGGGTTTCCAGGTGTTCAAGGGTATGTCCCCAGCTAGGACCCTGGGCAGTGGAGGAAAAGGTGCCTGAACTGGCCTTGTCCCATAGTCAGACTGATGACTATTTGAATATCACTATAGAACTTTCATCTGGTGGCAGATGGAAATAGAGACAGAGACCCACGTCAGAGCACTGGACTGAGCTCCTAAGGTCCAGTTTAAGAGCAGAGGAGGGAGACTATGAACAAGGAATTCAGGACCATAAGGGGTTGGTCCACCCACTGAGACAGTGTGACCGATCTAATGGGAGCTCACCAAAGCCATCTGGACTGGGACTGAATGAGCATGGGATCAAACTGGACCCTCTGAATGTCGCTCACGATTGAGGTAGACTGAGAAACCAATGATAATGGCTCTAGGATTTGTCTCTACTGCATGTACTGGCTTTTTAGGATTCTAGTCTGTTTGGATGCATACCTTACTAAGCCTGGATGGAGGGGGAAGGGCCTTGGTACCCTGCCCTCTCTTAGGACTGGAGGGGGAGTGGGAAGGGTAAGTAGGGGAGTGGGCAGGGTGAGTGGGGGAGCGGGAGGGAAGTGGGAGGAGAGGAGGAAGTGGGAATTTTGAATGGTATTATTTATAAAGTAATAAAAAGTAGAATAAAAGGAAAAATATTTATTCAGCTTGTTAGAATGGCAAAGCATGTGGCCTCATATGCATTGTAGATTAGAGTACAGCTTGCAGGAGTTGGTTCTTTCCTTCAACTATGTAGGCTCCAGAGCTTGAAGTCAGGTTGTCACTCTGTTAGCAAACAGCCAAACCCACTTAAAACTGTGTGTGAATGTGTGAATGTGAACCTGCCTGTGCATTTGCATGTGGAGTAGTGGTTCTCAACCTTTCGAATGCTGCAATTCTTTAGTATAATTTGCCATGTTGTGGTGACTCCCAAATCATAGAATATTTTCATTTCTATTTCATAATTGTAATTTTGCTACTGCTATGAATCATATTATAGATCTCTGTGTTTTCAGATGTTCTTAGGCAACAACTGTGGAATGGTCATTTGGCCTTGAAAGAGATGGCAACCCACAGATATCTGCTTTTACAGAGGCTAGAGGCCTTTATTAGAAATCTTCCTTCATTGCTATACTTTTATTGTTGTTGTTGTTATTTGTTGTTGAGACGGGGTCTCTCAATGATCTGGAGTCCACTGATTCAGCCAGATCAACTAGCTAGCTAATCCTTGGCTCTACCTATTTTGGTGTCCCTGATCTATTTTGAGTTGTTCATTAATATATATCACTGTAGTTTTCTTTAATAGAAGGTTTTTGCTACAAATGGAAATTCTTCCATTGATGTCAGCAGATTGAGATTAGATGCTTCTTTTTGAGTGGTCTTGAGCTGTTCATACCTTTTAATAGGCAGAGACACTTCATGCACTAAGTTGAGTTGATGAACACAGATTTTTCTGAGCATTCTCTTCTTAGTTTGTGAATGTTGAAAAGTTTGCAATAGTATTCCCTTTCATGGTTTATCTTTATAACTTTTATTTCCTTGCTTTTAGATGAGCTTATTGGTTTTGGAGTTTTTTTTTGTTGTTGTTTTGTATTGTTTCTAGAGGATGACCTTTATTTTTTACTGATCCTCCTTGTTGCTTTGCTCTTGTTTTTATTGATGTATGTTCCTGAGCATGCTATGCTCTTCCTCCTTGATGGAGCCAAAACTGTCTTTCATTTTTCATTGCTTGACACAGAATCTTAGATTAGTGGTTTCAGACATTTTTCCTTTTCAAATATTAGCATATATCTTGTAATTTTCCTCCTAAATTATTCAGATGTTTCCCCAAATATTGATTCTTAAATATAATGAAATATGTACTGACTGTCCATGTTGTTTTTTGTCATTATTTAGATACTTTATTTAATTTCAAAGCTATAGTGAATTCCAGATAATCTTTTTGTTATTAATTTCTAGTTGAAATCCACTGTGGCCTGGGAGCATACACATACCCTATGTTTTTAAAGTATTTTACTAAAGTTTGTTTTAAGACCCAGGGTACAGTTTTTGCTAGTAAATGTTTGGTGTGAACTTGAAATGAATGAATGCACCTTTGTTGTTGGAAGAGTTTGTTGTACACGCCAGAACTCAAGCTGATCATGGTGGTCACTCACATCTTCACTACTGTTACCAATTTCCTGTCATTGTGCTCTGTTGACTCCTGAGAGATTTGTGTAGAATTCTGACAGTGAGACAGGTACAGTTGAGACTTTTAGATGAGTTTAGCTAAAGAAAATTAGAAATTATGATAGGATTTTGAGCAATACAGACATATTGTAGGTTGCATATTTTAAAAGGAAAAAGTCTACTAGAAAATAGATTGAAAAGGAGTCAGAGCTATATCAAATAATAAATTATTTCAGTTATCCAGGTAAAAGATAATAATGGTTTATAAATCAGAATGCAGTAGTGGAAGTGAGAAAATGTACTTAGATTTTTATCTTTTATGGGGATAGAAACGGGTTTAAAAATAAATTGGATGCGAAAGAAGATTAAGAAGAGACAAAGGTTTGAGTTTTTGAATAAATCATAGACTAGTTATAATATATATGGAGAAGTTTGGGGAAAATAGATTCAAGGAAATTACAAGAAGCTCTACTGTGTAAATGGTATGTGTGAAAAACCTGAAAATATTATTAAAGTTCATGAGTCTGAAATTGATTGGGGATATAGGAGCTGATATATATATATATATATATATATATATATATATATATATATTTGAAGACTGTCAATATATGGGAGAATCTTCAGTATGAATGAAGAGAATGCATGTTAAATAGCAAAGAAAACCATGACAATCTCCAACCTGTTTCTGCAGTAAATGATCACAGAGTGACTCAGAAGAAAAACAATTAGGATGATGGAAGGGAATGCCAGAGAATCATAGTTTCTTGGAAATGTAAAAAATAATACTTTAGACAGAAAATAATATACTTCCTCCAATGTTTGTTGTAATTTTCTATTCAGGAAGAATTTAGAAAATCATTCAATTGGTATATAACAAATGATGCCAATGGTAGCTTCAACAAGAATAGAATTCTGTCCACTGATTTTGCGTGGGCATTAATGTAGTTTCGAGCAAGGTGATAAAGGAATTAAAGAAAATTGAGTGAAGTCTCTTGCTAACCCTAAAATGGCTCCCTTAATTAAGATATCTTCTTCCCTACACCATTTTAGGGTTAGCAAGAAACTTCAGTCTAGAGGGATTCCCAGGTATCCATGGAGATGTCCCCAGCTAGTTCCTTGGGCAGCTGAGGAGAGGGAGCCTGAAATGGCCCTTTCCTATAGCCATACTGATGAATATCTTGCATATCACCATAGAAGCTTCATCTGGTAATGGATGGAGATAGAGACAGAGAACCACATTGGACCACTTGACTGAGCTCCCAAGGTCCAAATGAGGAGCTGAAGGAGGGAGAACATGAGCAAGGAAGTCAGGACCGCGGCGCGAGGAGTGCGCCCACCTACTGAGACTGCAGGGCTGGTTTAAGGGGAGCTCACCAAGGCCAGCTCGACTGGGACTGAAAAAGCATGGGATCAAACCGGACTCTCTGAAAGTGGCAGACTATGAGGGCTGACTGAGAGGCCAAGAACAATGGCACTGGGTTTTGATCCCACCACATGTACTGGCTTTGGGGGAGCCTAGTTTGTTTAGATGCGCACCTTCCTGGACCTGGATGGAGGACCTTGAACTTCCCATAGGGCAGGGAACCTTGACTGCTCCTTGGACTGGAAAGGGAGGGGGAGGGGAATGGAAGGAGGGGGAAGGAAATGGAAGGTGGGGAGGAGGCGGACATTTTTAATAATAATAATAAAAAAATTAAAAAAAAGAAAATTGATGACATCATTATGGTGTGTTTTGTGGGGAGTCATCAATTCGTTTTCAATTGGGTCACATATCGTAAAACAATTAAATGAACAGAACAATATATCACAGATGTGAAGGTGAATGAGGTTTTTTTTTTTTTTTTGGAGATAAACAAGATTTGTCAGAGTAATCCCAAAGGAAGCAGTTGGTAAGGGCATATATCTATCATCTGGGAAAGTGGGTGTTTAGCAAATACAACACTTATGTTATAGGCAGCAATAGAAGAGAAGGCAAATGAAAGTAGGTAGGTGAGTATAGTGATGGAGATTTAATTGCTTATATTTCTCTCATTGTGATAACAATGTTTTTTTGCTAAGTGAACCTGTGAAACTTGAAGTATTAAGAGAGAAGTGGATAAATGAAAAATTTATTTAGAAAAGTAGAAAAATGAATGACTTATTTAGTTTTCCAGATAACTATGCAGCATTACAGGCCATTCAAAGCTGAGATTTTTAAATATCAAGGAGTCACAGTGGCTATGTGCTTCATTATTGTCAATGATGACAAGACAGGCTAGGGAGAGAATTTAATTGCATCAAGGAAAATGGGTTGTTAAATAGAAATATGTCTTGAAATGTCAATAATGTTGAGAAGATAAGCAAATGGCAATCTTAAAAGATAAGTATAAGTATTTTAAGCTATACACATAGTGTTGTACTATGTGTCAATTTAGTGAAATAAGTGGATTATATTTTGGGTGAAAGAATACGAAGTGGGGGAGTCAGCGTGGACTGAAAAGAGAGATAATTCAAGAGTGCGGCTGGTGAAACTTTAATTCTCGCTACAGTGAGCTTTCTTTCAGGGACAGCAGTTACGGTGTGGTGGCAGAAGTGATGACTGTGAGACCACAGTGACGGCTTATCTTAAAAATGAAAAGGACACCATAGAGATACATTGCTGTCCATTTGGTAGTTATATAGCCATTTGAGTGCCACGTATTCTCGGTATTTACAGAAATTATTTGAACCTTCATATTAACGGTGGTAGACAATTGGAATGAGATGGATATCCATGGCAGTTTCCGAAGAATGGGTCTGCCACCAGCCTACAAGGGAGAGGGAAGAAACTCACAGTGCATTTCCCTTCTCTGAGGATTTGTATTCAGTGAGTGGTTGTTGAGAGAAAGAGAGACAGTTTGTTTGGTGGTATAGCCTCTGATGAGCTGACCATTCTCTTTTTGATTTTTAATTTTTTGAGATTATAATATAATTGCACCATTTCTACCTTGCCTTTGCTCTCTCCAAATAATGAGATATACTCCTCCTTGCTCCCTTTCAAATTCATGGCCTCTTTTGAAATTAGCTGTTTTATATTTACACACACACACACACACACACACATGCCTGAATATATACTGTTCAGTCTGTATGTTGTTCACATGTATGTTTCTATGTTGACCATTTGGTAATAGATAACTAATTGGTGTGATCTTCTTTGAGGAAGACTATTTCCCTTACTGTAGGCATTCCATACATGCCTCTACTTGTTTGTATAGACTTTAGGATTTGTGTTTTATTCCTTCCTCATCCATTTTGGCATATGTCTTCTTGTTGTCCTTGTTCAGATATATTTGGTTATCATACTTGTGAGACTTTACGGATGAGGTATCCGACATTACTAGGAGACAGAATCTCAAAGCAAGTTGCTCGCTCTTCTGCTCTTACAGTCTTCCTGCTTTACATTTACTGCTTTACATAATATCTCATTCATACTCTGCATCACAAGTCAGTGACACTCACTATGTCATATATACCACACATACAGACACACACACACACACACGACATGAAAGTTGGGAGGAGAGTTTGAATGAAACTAATCGCAGGAGGTGTCAATGTGACTATCAATATGATTAAAATTCACTACATATATACCAAAATCATAATGAGAAGCTCAGTATTATATAGATAATATATGCTAATAGAAGCAATCAATGACAATAAAAACAAAATAAAGAATAGGAAGACTCTCCTGTATGTATCACAGTCTATGAGTTAGTAGAAATAATAAAGGCGATATATATTAACCAAATGAGCCTCTGCTAAGATGGAGTAGAGCAGAGCAGACGAGTAATGGGATCGCATAAAGAGTTGTAAGGATACAATAAGTTATGGATACTCAAGTAGAAAAGCTCTGACTATTAAGGATGGGTAAGTGAAGAGTATTAAGGAATATAGAGCATTTGGAAAAATGGAGTCTGAGAAATGAAGGAGGGTTTGGAGTTCTAAATTTCCTTTGGTGAGTTCTCAGTAAAGATGGATTTGTCCTTATCTCAGTGTTGATGATTCCAAACAATGTTGATACTTTGAAGAAAAGGAACACGGATAGTGGTTTGCTTTTCAAATGAATAATTACATCTCTGGAAGGACCGTAATGCTAACACTGTAGAAGATCTTAAGAGCAGAAATCCACTGTGAGGGTTTTACCAAGGAAAATGAAATAATGTGCCTGGCAGTGGAAAAAGAATGTTGATACTTGTATAATCCATAAACCCCTATATTATACTCATTATGTGTAAATTATACATCTTTTTATTCATGTTATATGTGTTTTCTTCCCAAAGGTATATATTATCACAATTTATGTTTTATTCATATTTTCTGTGAATAATTGTTTCCCCAACATTTGTAGATGATTTTGAAAAAACATTCTGACATTTCTAATGTATTTCTAATCTTCTATAAAATGCCATATGGAAATCTCCTAAATGTAAATCATAGTTTACACCAGTGTGAACTGTATAGGTGGTTATTAAAAAGTAAATAAATCATATATTTCAGAGGCCAAAGTTAATAACAAACATAAGGACTATGGCAGAAGCTGGGCCAGCCTCTCCTTTTCTGATTAACTGAAAGAGATTTATTTAAAATTTATACTACCATGTAAAAGCCAATTTCTGAATTATCCCCAGGCAGCTGCTTATTGGTGAAAGACACAGCTAGTATTCTAGTTAGTATATTCTATATACTTACCTTCAAATTTTAAAGTTTATTTCATCATCAATCATCCACTTTTCCATTCATGAAATGCTAACTGGAAATGCAGCTCATTTATGGAACACTTTCCTACAAAGCAAGGCACGAAACTGTATTTACCACATTGTTAAATCAACTTTATTTGTGGCGTTGTAGCTCCGGACACTCACAGGGACAGTTACCACAGTGCTCAACAGAGAGAAGGAAAATTCTAAAACTGATTTCAAGCTCTCCAAGCATGAAATTCAAGAGAATTTTTTTGCACATGCTAACTTTGCTTTCTCCAAGCATAAGACTGACTAAATCAAATTTCCTAAATATTGAAGATACTGAAAGTCAGCACCACAGTAAAACCAATCCTTTGGCTTGTTTCTCATCATCTGTTGTTAAGATGTTCAGGTTATAATATGAATTTCCAAAACATATAGACAAATGGAATGAGACTCTTGTGTAAATTCTGGCATACACAGTATCTTAGGGAAGCATGGAATATTTTAATCATGAAATCTTGTTAATTATTTAGATGTTTCCTTGCTTTCGAGTAGCTTTCATATCAAGTGGTCATGATTTTTAAAAGATTCCTAATGGTTTGGGTGCTTTGAACATAGTCACCTGTTAAACCAGATACAAAAAAATACACTTAAGTTAGGCTTAGATGTTTTGGGGGTATGTCTCCAGTTTGGTATTCTAGTGTAAAAATTTCCTTACATTGCAGTTCTTTACTGCATTGTGTTGGCTTCCCCTTGCTGATCTAATTGTCCGCTGGCCTGTTCATTATCTTTTATAGTCACTGTGAGTAGCAAAGGAGTTTGTTATATACGATCTTCGCCAATTCTCTTGGACTTGGAGCCAGCTCTCTTTGATTGCTTCATGTTAATAGCCTAAATAATGCAATTAGAAAGCTTTAGTACCACATCTAATATATGGTTGCTGTGACCACTAGAGAAAACAAGCTAAAGGATCCAGAAATCTGTGCACAATGAGAACTGTTTTATTTGAGAAGAAAATAGAAATTACAAACATCTGGAATACAAGGAAGCAACATAAAGAAAGTAAAGACAGATTTCTCTCATTGAAATCCATGTCATTATTAAAAACATCCACTTGTCACACATGTGAGATCATCACACTTATTTCTAGGAAAATGATTTTATTTGTGCAAGTGTCCATTTGAATATAGATTTAAATTGGTCATCATGCTTCATGTGGCTCTAAGTTATGGAGCCTAGATATACTTTTCAGTTACCTCATACAGGTAATTTTATAAAAATTAAAGTGTCTTCAATGAAATAAAATAGTTTAAATTTTTTTTACAATTGTGGAAAATAGGACTGTTTGATATATAAATACAAATAAATGTATTGCTATTGCTGTTTAATCTCTCTCACACATACACTATATCTTTTCTTTTTGTTCCTTCTCTTTCTTGCTACTTCATTTTTCAAAGAAGAACTTATTTTCTCCCACAGAGAATGGCTTAGGAGAGCTCTCCATTTGGTGAGATGTGAGATCTCCAGGAACTTAAAATGCCACTTGATTAAGTCACCAGTATGGTTTCTGCTTCATGTGATCTCCTTGGTCCTGTCTACTAGAAATCAAAGTTTATCAGAATGCTAAAAAAAAAAAAATCTTTTCTGAGTCTCAACCATTTGTGAAAACGAGAAAAAAATTTCTACTTGAGTACTCAAAACAGGAGGGTGGGGTACTTAACAGAATATCCTCCTCTCTTAAAACAATGTTAGAAAATTTTTAGCACTGACTGTCTGGAGAAATCTGACAGTAATGATTGGGGAAGTGCAGAAGAGCATGAAAATAAAGATCACAGATTAAGTATGTGTGAAGATATGGGTTTAATTCCCAGCACACAATTTACACACATGGCCTCATAAGTCAACTAGAATCCCTCTCACCATTAAAGATTGATATGAATGTTATATCTGATATTTGAAATAGATTTAAAAGGGACAGAGATTATAAAAGGATGAGTTAATAATTATATTAACACTCACACGGGGAGGGAAAAGTGAGAAGGGGAGGATGGGGAGAGCTTGGGGGAATGGGACAGTTGGGATGGAGGAAGAGTGGATATGGAATCAGGGAAGTATATATCTTAATTAAGGGAGCCATTTGAAGATAAGCAAGAGATTGAACTCTAGAGGGGCTCCCAGGTGTGCAAGGAGATGTCCCCAGTTTGCTCCTTGAGCAGCTGAGGAGAGGGGGCCTGAACTGGCCCTTTCCTATAGCCACACTGATGATTATCTTCAATATCACCATAGAAGCTTCATCTGACACTGGATGGAGATAGAGACAGAGACCCACATTGGACCACTGGGTTGAGCTCCCAAGGTCCAAATGAGGAGCAGAAGGAGGGAGAACATGAGCAAGAAAGTCAGGACCATGAGGGGTGCGCCCACCCACTGAGACCGTCGGGCTGATCTAATGGGGGCTCACCAAGACCAGATGGACTGGGACTGATGGATCATGTGATAAAACCAGACTCTTTGAACGTGGCTGACAATGAGGGCTGACTGAGAAGCCAAGGACAATGGCACTGGGTTTTGATCCTACTGCATGTACTGGCTTTGTGGGAACCTAGTCTGTTTGGATCCTCACCTTCCTAGACCTGGATGGATGGGGGAGGAACTTGGACTTCCCATAGGGCAGGGAGCCCTGACTGCTCCTTGGACTAGAGAGGGACGGGGAGGGGGTAGGGGAGGGGAAATGGCAGGAGGGGAAGAGGTGAAAAATTGTAAAATTATATAATTTAATAAGAAAAATGAAAAAAATACTCACACAATACACATGTAAGGAATGCCTGTCATATTGCTGGTGATGAGAAGTTTCGACATGATCTGAAATGTAGTGTATTAAATTGAAATGATGATAATTCCTCCCAAATGTCTCTAAGAATTTCTTGAGAGGGCTTTCCTTAGTTTTACTACTATGCTGCATGTTAGCACTGGTGGAAGATGACTGCTTCAGTTTAGACCCTGACCCTGGCATTCCTCTGTTTTCTATGAATACACAATTTGCACCTTGTTGTTGTGTGATGTGACATGACATCTGATGTTTCCAGACCTGTGCTGTATTAGTCTCAGAATGCTCACTAAATATTTAAGGACATTGTGAATTTATCTACATAACATCCAAAATGTTTATATTTAATTTTTCATTAAGTTTTCAAAATATTCCAAATACATTTAAAACATACTTCTATGTACATCACCTTATAGGCATGGAGAAAGATACAAAAATGTTTTCCCCATTCTTATGAGTTTTATCAGATCAATATTTGTCAAAGTGTATTGTGAAAATTAGTCCACTGAGAACTCTTTCTATAGAAATACTTGTCCACACAACATGGAGCCCATACCTGGAACACTGCTTGGATGACTAAGAATGTGAAACCTATTTTTTTTCTAGATTCAACAGTGAAAGGCAATCTTGTACATACGATGAGTATTAGCCCATTAAGGTGTTGCTTTCTAAAAATATATGTACCTCATTTGTCTATAAAATTCAATTGAAAAAAGTTATTCACCGTTCATAATTATGCTTTTTAAATTATGTATTTAATTATTTATTTTACCACAATTATTTCCCAACCAGTTTCACCTCCCTTCTCCTCCCATCCTCTCCCCGATCCTCATATTCCCTTCCCCTCCACTCCTCCACTGTTTCTTCTCAGAAAGGGGCAGTTCTCCCATACATGGCTATTACAACATGGCATATAAAGTAGCAGTAAGACTAATGACCCCCCCATGTATTAATCCGGGATAAGGCAATCCAATACGAGGAATGGGTCCCCAAGAGTCAGCCAAAGCATTAAGGTCAGCCCCTTCTCCCATTGTTAGGAGTCCCATGGGTATACCAAGCTACACAACTGCCACTTGTTTGTAAATGACCTATGTTGGTCCCTTGCAGACTCCTTGGTTGTTGGTTTAGTCTCTATTAACCTCTGTGAGCCCAGGTAGGTTATCCTGTGAATTTTTTTTTGTGATATCCTTAACCACTCTGGCTCCTTCAACCCTTCTTCCTTCTCTTCAGCATGATCCCCTGGGTTTTGTCTAGTGTTTGGCTCTGGGTCTCTGTCACTGTTTCCATCAGTTACCAGATGAAGGTTCTCTGATGATAATTGGGGTGGTCACAAATATGGTCACAGGAGATAGCCAGTTCAGGCTATGTATCCATGACTGCTAGGTACCTTTGCTGTGGTCATCCATGTAGATTTTTAGGAGTTTCCCTTGCATCAGGTCTCTACCTACCCCCAAATGCCTTGCTTCTTCCAGTCATCTCATTCAGTACTCTCCCATCCCATACACCCCCAAAACAATCATTCATGGGTTTTATTGTCATATCTTTATGTACTGTTTCTCTTCCTGCCATGATCCTCTCAAGAATCCTTTGTGAAGTGTCTGTTAGATAATCTACAGTCACCTCCTTTATTGGTGAAATTTGATGGAGTATCTTTAGTCTCACTTGCTTGCCATCTTTCTTTACACAAGACTATTGCAGCATCTGCTATCACAGTATGGTGGAGAACTGGGCCAGATCCTCACTAACATACTTTAGTGCTTGAATGGCTTCAGTTCCCTGGATAGCTTGAGCTTCTTGCTGCCTCCCACAAGCTCTGCATAGCAATTCTTGCCCAGATTTAATTCACTGGCAAGTATAATACTTCCTATAACAAATGGATTTTCAGAAATGATTAAGCAAATTAAATAATGTACTCTGGAGATACAATTATATTTCAGCGATTAATTTCTTAATCCTGTGCCACAATCTCTGAAAAAGATGTTAAGAATTTTTCATAGATCTTTAAATAAACATTCAATTATTATGTCTAAATGAAAACTCATCCTTACAATGAATTACAAAAAAATTGAACCCATCTTGATTTGTTAAATAACAAAATGCTTGGATTGTATCTTCCCTGAATTGGAAGTGAAAATTCATAACTGAACTCTGTAAGTTACAAATTGATTAAGATGGCTCGGGTCTGGCTCTAGCATCTAACATATTGAAGTGCTGAGGTGTTCAATGGGCCATGCAGAGTGGGAGCTGAGTGAAACTGGAATCTGCTTTTGTTAAATCCTTCATGTTCAAACCACATTTATCCTATATGGACAACAAATTCAGCGAGTTGCCATGGAACAAATGATTTTTTTAAAAAAAAATGCAGTGATCTCTTCCAATTCATAATAGCTCATTGGAAAACACTGAAAACTGTATAATTTTGCTGCAAGGTGAGAAATTATCAGGCAGAGACAAGTTAAAAAAAGAAAACTGATCACTTTGAAATTTATTCATTATTCTTAACACTTGACTTTTCATACAGAAGCAACTAAAATGACAGATATGTGTGATTTGTGAAACCTTCATTTCTTCAAAAAACAAGGTGTTGACAACTATTTGATGAATATAGTGACTATGAGACAAAATCTTTCTGTGACTGTGTAAACCAAGTGAAATAAAAACTAAAAAATGGCCCATTAGTTCTTCAAGTTGAGTCCTGCTACTGTTTCTAGGATTCATTTATCCAGTGGGCCATCCTTCCCTTGATATTCTGAAAATCTAAATTAACACAAGTGATAGTTGGTAGATTGAGAGATGGTTTTCAAGTCAAGAAAATATTTTATTTGTGTTTGTTTGTGTGTGAATGAAAGGATTTAAATGGTAGGCAGAATAAAAATACCCTGCAAAATTACTACTTATTAATCTCTAAAACTAGTTGGTATGTTACATTACATAAAAAAATTACTTGGACAGATGAATTAAATGAATAAACTTGAGACTTATAAGGGTTATCTGTGTAAGTGATGTGGGATTCCCCTCTGTACACTATGAATATGCTTTATTAGCATTGGTTAATGAGGAAGTTGCTTCAGTCTATAGCAGGACAGAATATAGCCAGCCTGGAAGAAATATTTAGAGAGAGTAGGTGGAGTCAAAGAGACAACATGAAGCTGGTGAAGGAGGCCATTTAGTTGCCCAAAAAGCAAGAGGGTAACAAACCATGAACATCTTGATTAAATATAAAAGAAGAGAAGTGGGTTAATTTAAGATGTAAAGGGTAGCTAGGAATATGGCTAAGCTATTGGCCAAGCAGTGTTGCAATGAGTATATGAGTGTTGCAATGAGTTATTTGGGTCTGGGAAGCTGAGAAATGAACAAGCAGTTTCCTCTTACAAATGGCATGGCAATGTGGGTCAACTACATCCACATAAAATCTGAGAGAATTTGGGAAGGATTTTTTTCCATTTTCTTTTTTTGATAGCTTTATTTTTTTATATATTATTAAAAATTTCTGCCTCCTCCCCGCCTTCCATTTACCTCCCCCTCCCCCCTCCACTCCCCCTCCCTCTCCTGTCCGAAGAGCAGTAAAAGTTCCCTGCCCTGAGGGAAGTCCAAGTTCCTCCCCATCTCCATCCAGGTCTAGGAAGGTGAGCATCCAATCAGGCTAGGGCCCTCCAAAGCCAGAATGTGTAATTGGAGCCAAATCCAGTGCCATTGCAGCAGCCCTCATTGTCCGCCATGTTCAGGGAATCCGGTTTTATCCTGTGCTTTTTCAGTCCCATTCCAGCTGGCCTTGGTGAGCTCCGATTAGATCAGCCCCACCATCTCGGTGGGTGGGAGCACCCCTCGCAGTCCTGACTTCCTTGCTCATGTTCTCCCTCCTTCTGCTTCTCATTTGGATCTTGGGTACTCCGTCCGGTGCACCAGTGTGTGGGTCTGTCTCTATTTCCATCCATCGCCAGATGAAGGTTCTATGGATGTACTCACTCATAATTGGTTTCTAGCCATAAATAAAGGACATCGAGCCTATAATTCGTGAATCTAGAGAAGATAAATAAGAAGGGGAACCCAAAGCAAAACAGATAGTCATCCTCCTGGATAATGGAAGTAGTCAAGATTACTGGGCAAAAATTGGGAACTTGGGGGTGGGGTGGGATGGGGGTAAGGGGAGATGGGAAGAGAAAAGTGAAGGGGAGGATGAGGAGAGCGTGGATGAATGGGATGGTTGAGATACAGGAAGTGTGGATATGGGAGCAGGGAAGTATATATCTTAATTAATGGAGCCATTTTAGTTGGCAAGAGACTTGACTCTAGAGGGGTTCCCAGATATCCAGGGAAATGCCCCCAGCTAGTTCCTTGGGCAGCTGAGAAGAAGGAGCCGGAAAAGGCCAGATCCTATAGTCATACTGATGAATATCTTGCATATCACCATAGAACCTTCATCTGGGAAGGATTTTTAGACACAAAAGAGCAGAGTTAAGTACAGTTTCTTGGTAGCCACATTTTTTCAATTAGACTCTGTTTGCTGGTGGCAAACAAAAACATTGAACCTTTAAGAGATGTCTTCTTGACTCAGTATTGTAGACAAAAAGTTGCACTGCTTCATTAAGAGATGGTTTACTGGTACATGCTGATGGCACAGATAGCTCTGGCTCTTTTTGGAGGTCTTTCATTTAAGTAGGGTCTATGAGCAGCATGTTACAAACTGCTTAATGATGACATAGACCTGCTGTTTTTCTGGTTGATAGTGTCCTTTACAGAAGTATTTCAGTTTTAGGAGGAATTATAGTTGGTTGCCAGAATGTGTGTGTGGGGGGAAGATAACAGAACTACAGTTATCTTCTACAAAAGGGACAAGTACTTTTAACTGCTGATATACTTCCTCTGCCCTCAATTTCATAAGTTTATTCTTGTCCAAATAAACATTGAGGAAATACACTCTCATCTGATTTTTAATAGGTAGTATTTTAGGATATGTTCCACATCACATTTTTCCATGTTTACTATTTATTTATGCATGTAAATGTCTGTATGGTGTTTTGTTTTTCTGTCACTTTAACAAAGTAGAGTCACCTAGGAAAACGGAACTTCAATTGCAGAATTGCCTCGCTCAGATTTTCTGGGACATTTTCTTAGTTCTTGTTTGCTGTGGTAGGGCTAGAACATTGTGGTCTGTGCCACCTCTGGATTGGTGGTTCTGGGTTATGTAAGAATTCAAATTCAAATTTTGCTATCATTGGAAAACAAGCTAGTAAGTAGCATCCCTCTGTGTTTCTGTTTCTGTCCCCAGAAATTTAATTCTTTCCTGGCTCCCTTCAATTATTTGTTAATTTTTCCTCAGTGATGGAACCTCTAAGCTGAAGGCAGCCCTTTGCAAGCCAAGTTGCCTTTGGTCCATGTTTTATTACAACAGAAAGAAAGCTAGAATAGTATGAACATGTGTATGTTTATGTGCATGAGCTCAGGCCCTTAGGAGGAGATTCCATTGCTCTATGGATTCTTATGACAGAGGTCATGGCATCAGGTTTAGCAACAATTGTCTTTTCAGTCTGAGCTACTTCATCAACCTATCATCCCATTTCTTGAAGTATTTCCTAATAGTTTTGTATATATTTAGATGAAAATACTATATTTAAAAATCATCACGAGCAGTTTTTACAAATATTAAATGATAAAAAATTACTCAGAATAGTATTATAGGTTTAGTTTTAGAAAGATATGTAAGTAAAATTCTGGTAGTATATTTTTAAATATTTGGAAAACAATTTTTATCAGGTTGTCACTTTATTTATTGTAATAATTTAAGAAATTATATATATTGTTATTTAGGATATTTAAAAATCACTTTTATATAATATGTAAGAATCAATTAATTTGAAAGAGCCAATGGCTAGTCAATAAAATAATGTTCTATGAATTATAAGTTTAATTACTAATGTAAAAATTATAGTAATGACGTATATACATCGTACTTTGTATAGTGACGGGTTCCTAAAGACATTTCTATACCTGCACATCATCGACTTTGTTATATTCACTCCTATTTAACATTGTTTTTCTTGCCCCTCGTATTCCTTCAGTAATAATCATTGGCAAATTGCAAATAATAAAATATGTGGTTTCCTTCTCTTTCAGTTCTTTGTAATTTTCTCAGGCATGGTTTGGTATTTTATTTAGAAAAGATTCTCACTTTCTGCTCCTACTTGTGCTGCTGACAATTTCTTTCTCATCCTGTAGGATGTCTTTCTTTGAACTCTTACCTCTGAAATAATGACATGGAGCCTGTTGATTAATTGTGAAAGCTTGGCCTTAGCTTAGGCTCGTTTCCCAACTAACTTTTTTCTTTTTTTAATTGCTTTTATTGAGCAACAAATTTTTCTCTGCTTCCCTCCTTTTCTCTTTCCTCCCCCCCTTCAACCCTCTCCCATGATACCCATGCTCCCAATTTACTCACGAGATTTTGTCTTTTTCTGTTTCCCATGTAGACTAGATCTATGTATGTCTCTCTTAGGGGTCTCATTGTTGTTTAGGTTCTTGGATTGTGATTTGTTGGCTGGTTTTCTTGATTTATGTCTAAAAAAACCACTTATGAGAGAGTACATATGTTATTTGCCTTTCTGGGTCTGGGTTACCTCACTCAATATGATGTTTTCTACGTCCATCCATTTGCCTGCAAATTTCAGGATATCATTATTTCTTTCTGCTGTGTAGTTCTCCATTGTGTAAATGTACCACATTTTCCTTTTCCATTCTTCAGTTGAGGAGCATTTAGGTTGTTTCAAGGTTCTGGCTATAACAAACAATGCTGTTAATTAACCTATTTATACTAATCTACATTCTACCATATAGCTTATTCCCTCTCCTCAGAACAGTACCGCCCTCTAATTTCCTCTTTGTATGGCTGGTGAATTCTACCTCTTTTCTTCCCAGAGTTCCTATCTCTTCCCAGGAATCCCACCTATCTTCTCCTGCCTAACGCCTAACTACTGGCCATTCAGCTCTTTTTTTCTTTTTTTTGTTTTTTTTCTTTTTCCCTCCTCCCCCCTCCCTCCCCTCCTCCCTCCTCCCCCTTTCCTCTTCTCCTTCTCCCCCTTCCCTCCCCTCCCCTTCACCCATACCTCCCCTCCCTCCCTCTCAAGGCCAAGGAGCCATCAGGGTTCCCTACTCTAGGCTAAGACCAAGGTCCTCCCAACTCCCCCCAGGTCCAGGAAGGTGATCGACCAAGCTGAGAAGGCTCCCACAGAGCCTGTCCATGCAGAAGAATCAGAGCCCAGAGCCATTGTCCTTTGCTTCTCAGTCAGCCCCCGCTGTTGTCCACATTCAGAGAGACGGGTTTGGTCGCATGATCCATCAGTCCCATTCCAACTGGAGTTGGTGATCTCCCATTAGTTCTGTCCCACCGTCTCCATGAGTGAACGCACCCCTCTCGTTCCTGACTTTCTCCCTCATGTTCTCTCTCCTTCTGCTCCTCATCAGGACCTTGGGAGCTCAGTCCAGTGCTCCAATGTGGGGCTCAGTCATTTTCCCCATCTATCGCCAGATGGAGGTTCCCTCACGGTCCTGACTTTCTTTCTCATACACCTGTCAGATTGGCTAAAATCCAAAACACCAATAATAACCTTTGCTGGAGAGGTTGTGGAGTAAGGGGTACACTCATCCATTGCTGGTGGGAATGCACACTTGTGCAACCACTTTGGAAATCAGTGTGGCGGTTTCTCAGGAAATTCGGGATCAACCTACCCCAGGACCCAGCAATTCCACTATTGGGAATCTACTCAAGAGATGCCCAATCATACTACAAAAGCATATGCTCATCTATGTTCATAGCAGCATTATTTGTAACAGCCAGATCCTGGAAACAACCTAGATGCCCTTCAGTGGAAGAATGGATGAAGAAACTGTGGAATATATACATGCTAGAATACTACTCAGCGGTAAAAAACAATGACATCTTGAATTTTGCAGGCAAATGGATGGAAATAGAAAATACTATTCTGAGTGAGGTAACCCAGACCCAACAAGATGAACATGGGATGTACTCACTCATAATCGGTTTCTAGCCATAATTAAAGGACATCGAGCCTATAAATTTGGGATCCTTGAGAAGATAATAAGAAGGTGAACTCCCAAAAAAAGATATAGTAATCCTCCTGGATATTGGAAGTAGACACGATCGCCAGGCAAAATTGGGAACTTGAGGGTTGGGCGAGACTGGGCCAAGGGAAGATGGGGAGAGAAAAGTGTGAAGGGGAGAATGGGGGGAGCTCGGAGGAATGGGATGCTTGGGATACAGCAAGGGTGGATATGGGAGCAGGGAAGCATATATTTTATTTTAAGGAGCCACCTGAGGGTTGTCAAGAACTTGACCCTAGAGGGGTTCCCAGGTTTCCAGGGAGACGCCCCCAGTTAGTTCCTTGGGCAGCTGAGGAGAGGGAGCCTGAAAAGGCCAGTTCCTATAGCCATACTGATGAATTTCTTACATATCACCATAGAACCTCCACCTGACGATAGATGAAGAAAATGACAGAGCCCCACCTTGGAGCACCGGACTGAGCTCCCAAGGTCCTGATGAGGAGCAGAAGGAGAGAGAACATTCAGCTCTTTATTAAGACATCAGAAGGTGCCTTGACTGAAACGCATTTTCACAGTGGACAAAAACATTATCCCAGAATATCCAGACATGAATTTTTTTGTAATTCTTTACCTAATATTCACGAGGGACAGACTTTTCTGATATTTTAGTGAAAATATGTCCATCTCATACATACTCTTGAAAAATCATTGAGCTTTCTTATACAACATTTTTTTCTCTTGCCTTTGCGGCCTTTGTTGTCCATTGTTCCTTTTTAAGCAAGTCTTCTTTCTTTATATTTGATTCTAACACTTTTTCTCAGCCTTTTGAGGGGTAATTTCATTAAAGATGAGAAAATTGTTCACATGGGAGTAAGAAGCTTCCTTCCGTCTGGTTATTGACATCTTTAATCAATTCTCCATTATCTCAATAATTATTTGTTCATATATGACTTACTTTTCTTCCCTCCAGCAGGAACTTTCTTTAATGAATGCAGCAAATTACGCTACTTTTGCAGTTCATAGACAAGAACCTTTCTCATAAAAACTTTTAGTGGATGGTCACAACTCTAAATCCTTACTTTGTATACTTCTTCTGAAGTTAGCACTTGCCAAATGACAGAATTAAGCATGAACTGTAAAGGTCACTTAAGGTGCCCCTGACCTCTGGGAGTTGCATCATTGGCCCTGACACCCACAGAAGACAATGTTTCACTGGACTTCTTTATGTCTTCTGATGCTTACATATTTTTTTTTTGCCATGTTCTTCCATTATGTTCTTTGAGCCTACAAGATGATATAAATGTCTGTTTTAATGCTGAAAAGTCAATCATATTTTAGACTCAGCACTTTGAACATCTCTGGGCGTATGTACTCATAGCAATTCAATGAAGAGGGAGGTTTCATGATCAAAGCTATGAGTACCATTTATCTGTAGGTATAAACATATACAGGTGTAGGGTACCTTGGCATCATCACAATTTAACTAACCGATAGTATTAAATTCTCCATATATAAAACTGTTCCCATCAACAGTCAACCATGAATCAAGAAGAAGCTTTCTGTCAAATGATGAACTGTTGGCTATTGATGAATTCTGGGAGATAGGCAATTACTGTCTTCAATTGTGCTTCAATGGATAGTGTCAAATTCATGGTTTCATAGGTAACCCTGGCTAAACTCAAAGGATTGCAAGAAAACACGTAACAAAAGCAGTTCAAAATTCACTTGGTCAGCTAATCAAGTTTGCAAACCATAAAGGGGAAGAGCATACACTGAGGGAACAACTAAATGGGTAAAAAGTACTTGGGGTTCCAGAGCTACTATAGTTCATATGCCCAGAACTCATATGAAAGCTAGGAAGGAGTGGAGAGTCTCATCTGTAGCCTCAGCTCAGTCCATAGAAGTCAAAGATTAGGGATCCCCAGGGAAAGCTGTCTAATGAGAGTATCCAGTTTGGTGGATTCTTTGTCCACTGAGATATATTGCCTCACAAAGGTTTGTTCACAAAGGATAGTGTGATTGAGTAAATCTCTTGCTTCTACATTGTCTTGCATACACATGAATGCACATGTGTTCACATGTGTATGAACATGAACACACATACATATGAATTCATACCATATACTATATAAAGGAAAAAAAAACAAGTAAAGATGAATCAGAGAGTAAACAAAGCCAAGCTGTGCTCCACACTCTTATTAACTTAGAACTATCCTGTTTAGGCTTTCCTGTTCTCTGCTCTACCAGTTCAATGTAATCCTGAAGTATCTATTTCCTTATAATTACCACAAATTACTTTTTATGCAATTTTGTTTTGGAGCAGAAACCATACTTATTTATTTTAGTGTAAACCACAGCATAGAAGGTTTTCTCATGGATAATATGTAAGTGTTCAAAAAAAAAAAAGAAGTTGACTCTGTAGCTCCATAGTAATAATTAATGATCAAATTTGTTCAAACATAGCAGTTAATGTACATGATTTCAATTTTTTATGCTTCCATCTTTGAATCAAACACTATTCTTTCAAGGAAAATGAGTGCTGTATTTCAGACCCATCCTCTTTATTTTAGGTAAAGCATACAGTGAAGGTTTGTTACCAGAAGAATGTGTTTCTGGCGATTTTTCTCTTTTTCTTTCACACTCTTTAGTAATAATAGCTACTCTATTTTCACATTGCTCTTTTTGTATTTTTCAAAAGCTAATTTATATTGTTTTCTCCCTTTTCTTTTAATAAGAAAGTGATATTATTGTGGAGTGGGGGCAGATTGCCATGCTGTGGATAGAGGGCAGAGGACAACTCTCAGAGTCAGTTCTCCCTTTTTACCTTTAAATTAGTTCCAGGGATGGAACTCAGGTTGCCAGTCTTTTGTGGTGCATTCCTTACTGTTCTAAGTCATACTGCACACCCTTTGAGTATATTATCTAACATGTAATGTTCTTCCTATTTAGCAAGTTGAAGTTATTGAAAGTGTTGCTCTAGCAAAACTTTAACTATAAAATTATAGTTTGCTTTATAAAATAATAGCTTAATTTGAAGCATGTTCTTGAGTTTGCTTGTCATATTTTCAAATACAATTATGACTTGTAGGTGGGACATTTAGCTGCAAAATCTCTACGAATAGGAGTTTGTCCTGTACAATCTGAGTGTAGTTCATTGGTAACATCACTCTAGCCTCTCGTTGGTAATAGTTACACACTTGACTTTCCAGATTTGCATTTTACATAGATACAATCTATATGTAAATAGTATCATCAACACTGTAAATGTTCTCCCTGTAATTGAGACCTCTTTTCCTTTAACCATTGCACTGATACATTGATTAGCAGTGTGAAGATGTTCTGCTAGATACCTGATAAAGAATGTCAAGGATAAAGATGTAAGAGACATAACTCCAATATGAAGTTGGATTTATAAAGTGATATTTTATCAAATAGTCTCAATTCCTTCCTATGAATTTGGCATAAATCACTGTCTCTTTAAAAATATATAACTATCTTGCAACATTTGTGTCATTCTTTCTATTCAGGAACAGATCTACAAGTTATTTGAGTACTTCTTGAAAGTTGCTCTGCTTCCTAAACATGACTAGTGATTAGTGATGCACAGTGAGATATCTTTCACGATTCTTTACCTCTTCAATTACTATAGTGATCTTACAGAACAACAGATAAAGACTCTGAAAGCAATCCAAGCCCAAAGATATGGCTGAGTAGAAATGATACTTGAAAAGACACAGAGAATGGAATAGGAGCCAATATTTACAAAAGGTAAAGACAAAATAGGAAACAAATGTAAGATTTCTTGTAAGAACACTGAATCGTGAGTGTTAGGCTAGGGAGCAAAGACTGCACATCTCAAAATCCACATAAGTACAGGAACAGAAGTGAGAATAGAAGAAGGAGATAATGTGGCAGAACATCTTGTGGTTTAATAAAAAGTAGATAAAGAGCCAGAACATGGTGTAGTTTGCTTCGTAACTGAAACTTTATGTGTTTCTGAGCAGACATACTCTAGAATAATGATCTTAGTTGCCTAGTAGTGATAGTGAAGATCTTTTTGATCACATATGTTTGCAATATTAGTTATGAAGATTCTGCAATTACAGGGAATGGGGTTGCATTTATCCTGCTGCAAATTCAGGAGAATTTATCTAAATGCTGCTGAGGAGCCAGGGATTTTGTTTTCTTTGACTTATTCTTTGTGATGTCATACTCTTTCTAATAGGAACAGAAGTGAGCCACAAATACAAAACGTATGTTCAATTTTAGTGTTTGTGGTAGATGAAACTAACTTTAATTATAGGGTATATAAAGCAGATTTATAACAGATATTAGGAATTAAATACACAAGTCTTACAAAATTTAATGAGGCATGCCATCCCCCTCTCCATTTTTCTTTTATAAATATATGAAAGGTCCCAAAATTCTGTGCTTTCATACATTCTTGTAGTGGCTCAGACTAAGACCATTGTAGTCCAGTACCATTACTGTGACTGATGGACAAGTTAGGTTCTTTCTCATATTAGAAATACAGGAAGAAAGTTACAGATTACTTTGGAAGAGCCTATCAGTTTGGAAATCTCTGTTGACAGAGATGCTAAGAAATAGGATATAGAGTGGACTTTACTAGTAATGACGATTACCTTGGTTCATTTGTTAGTACACACATGGCAGCTCACAACTGTCTTTGACTCTATTTACATATTTACTCAGTATTTATGCTGTCTTATAGCCTTCACAGGCACTGTGTGCACATTATGCAAACACATACATAAAGGCAAACCATCAACTGACATAAAAAAAAGAGGGGTACAAATAGGGTGATTTTCTAAAACATGACTTATAAAGTCATTTCATTTTGCTTCTTCTTAGTTTAGCCTAAGCAGCACCCATGTCCTCTTTATGTGGGAACTTCCTTGAAGAATAACATGAACTCACTCATAAGTGATTGTGATTTTTAAACATAAAGCAAAGAAAACCAGCCCACAAATCACAATCCCAGAGAATCTAGACAACAATGAGGACCCTAAAAGAGACATACTTGGATCTAATCTACATGGGAAGTAGGAAAAGACAAGTTTTCCTGAGAAAATTGAGAGCATGGGGACTGTGGGAAAGGGTTGAGGAAGAGATGAGAGGAAGGAAGGGGAGCAGAGAAAAATGTATACCTCAATAAAAAATAATAATAAAGAGTAACATAAAAAAATAAAACAAACAAACAAACAAACAAAAAAAGAGTAACATAAACTGTTGGCACAACCAGGATTTCTCTTTCTCAGTTTTAAGACCTTTCTTTGACTTAGGCACATTGCCTTCCAAGTGTTCATGGGTGCCAGGCTTGTCCTCTGTAAATGATGTCAGAGTTCTAATCTCTTTTTGTAAAGTCACCACCTAGACTGGATTACAACTCATTCAAGATAACCTCATGTGATCTTTAGACAGTCAGTCTTCAGCTCCAGTGCTATTCATAGTTATTATGGGTCAAGAGTCTTACATGTGGATTTTAGAAGTATATGATTCAGCACATTGGAGTGGAAAAAAGCAAAGGAGAGTCTTGATAAACGTTCTCTCCATGGAAAGCATTGAATCACTTCTCAGAAGCTTTACTTTTCAATCTTGTTCTGGAGTTTCTGAAAATTAAATTTGTTAAAATGTGTTTATCTGATTAAAAAGGTAAATGTAAAAATAAATTATAGTGTAAGATTCTATATTTAAAATAACAAAATTATAGGATTGGAGGAAACTTAATAATTTTACAATGTAATGAAAATAATGATCTTCAATTTACCATGCAATTATGAATTACCCCCTAAATTCTAACGTTAAAGAAAGCACACTGAGGCTAACTTCTACTGCAAGAGTATGAAACAAAGCCAGAATAGGAAACAGTGTTTTGGGTAAACATGAAGGATATGCTTAAACCGTGAGTGGTTTTTCCTTGGCATAAGCCACCATTCATCAGAACACGTCTTCAGAAAATAAGTGGTTATAAGTCAGAGATGTTTTCTGTGGCTGTGCTATATGTGTATTCACTCTTAAGAAGATGATAAGAATAGTCTGTGACTTTTGGTACTGTTTCAAGAAATGCTGAGAATCACAAAGAAAATACAACTTATAGGCCCCAATACTCTCTGTTGAGAACAAATGTAATGTGTTTTTTAGACTCAGAATGTAATGCTTCTTTATTTTATTATGACTTGATGACACATTTTAGAAACATCTTTATTGAAAAATAATATTCTTATCCTGAACTATAGCTCCACTAAAATTGTGCAAGTCAATGAGACTGACAGTTACATATGCCTATTAAACCAATATGCTGAATACAGATTACATCTGGCTCTCCCAAAAGATTTCTGGTGCCTCTTGGCTGTTCATCATCCCATGGCTTCAGGCTTCTTGGAGAAACTGGATAGTTGTTTATCATTTTAGATTACGTTGTACCTTATATAAATGAGAATCTGTCCTTTTGTGTCTGCCTTCTTTCACAATATTAAAGACTGAGATTTATCCACTTCTTCTTAAGAAATTTTTTCCTTTTAATTGTGGAATGCAAATACTAATGGGCTCTTAGAATTTCATATTTTTAACCAGGGTTATACAGACATATGTGTATAATAAGTCTTTATTTGGACATATAATTTAACTTCTCTTGATAATGGTATAGAAAATATGAGCATTGTAGAAACTGTGTTTATAACTTTGAATTAGCAACAAATGAAATTTATAAACAGTTTTCTGTGAGTGTATTGTCACACATGTCTACCTATCTGTGAGTACATAGCCAATCTCAAATACTTCCTGATGTTTTTCATTAAAAATATGTCTATCAGATCCTATACCCATTATTAAACTATAATTGTATCTTTTTGTTGTTCATTTACTTGTAAAATTTACTTATATATTCTAGATATAAACCTCATATGGTCTATAATCTTCAAATACTTATGTTATTATGTATATTTCTTTATTACTTCCTTAATATGGTCAGCAAATAGTGAGAGTTTAACTTCTTCTTTTCCAATTTGTATCTCCTTGATCTCCTTTTGGTGTCTTATTACTCTGGCTATGACCTAGAGAACTATATAGAATAGATATGGAGAGAGTGGACAACCTTGATTTGTTCCCGATTTTAGTGGGATCATTTGGCGTTTCTCTCCATTTAGTTTGATGTTGGCTATTAGCTTGTTGTATATTGACTTTATTATTTTTAGGTATGTTCTTTGTATCCCTGCTCTCTCCAAGACTTTTATCATGAAGGAATGTTGTATTTTGTTGAAAGCTTTTTTTGGCATCTAATGAGATGGTCATGAGGTTTTTATTTTTCAGTTTGTTTATATGGTGGACTGTTTAGACAGGTTTTTGTATGTTGAACCATCCCTGAATCTAGGGGATGAAGCCGATTTGATTGGTGGATGATGGTTCTGATGTGTTATTGGATTCAGTTGGCCAACATTTTATTTAGTATTTTTGCATTAATGTTCATTGGTGAGATTAGTCTGTAATTTTCTTTCTTAGTAATATTTGTATGTGGTTTGGATATCTGGGTAATTGTAGTCTCATAAAAAGAGTTTTGCAATGTTTCTATTGTTTCTGTTGGAATAATTTGAGGAGTATTGGTACTAATTCTGTGAAAATCTTGTAGAATTCTGAGCTGAAACCATCTGGTCCTGGGCTTTTTTTAGTTAGGAGATTTTGATGACTATTTCTATTTCTTCAGCCATTATAGGTCTGTTTAATTTGCTTATCTGGTCTTGATATAATTTTGGTAAGTGATATTTATCCAGGAAGTTGTCCATTTCCTTTAAGTTTTCCAATTTTGTGGAGTATAGGTTTTTGAAATATAACCTGATTATTTTCTATATTTTCGCCATATCTGTTTTTAGATTCCCCTTTTCATTTCTGACTTTGTTAATTTGGATATTTTCTCTCTGTATTTTGGTTAGTTTAGATAAAGGTTTGTCTATTATGTTGATTTTTCTCAAAGAGCCAACTTCTTGTCTCATTGATTCTATGTATTGTTTCCTTTGTCTCTATTTTGTTGATTTCAGCTCTCAATTTGATTATTTCCTGCTATCTAGTTCTCTTAGGTGAGTTTTCTTCTTTTTGTTCTAACGTTTTCAAATGTTCTGTTTACTTACTAGTGTGGGATTTTTCCCGCTTCTTTATGTAGGTATTTAGTGCTGTGGACTTTCCTCTTAACATTGCTTTCATTGTGTCCCATAAATTTGGATATGTTGTGTGGTCATTCTCAGTGAATTTTAGGAAGTCTTAAATTTCTCCCTTTATTTCTTCCTTGACCCATTGGTGATTCAGTTGAGTATTGTTTAATTTCCATGTGTTTGAGGGCTTTCTGGAATTAGTATTGCTGTTGACTTCTAGTTTTAAAACATGGTGATCTGATAATATACATTGAGCTATTCCAAATATTTGGATTTGTTAAGGTTTGTTTTGTTACTGAGTATGTGGTCAATTTTTGAGAAGGTTCCAT
Source organism: Arvicola amphibius (assembly GCF_903992535.2). Classification (NCBI taxonomy): domain Eukaryota; kingdom Metazoa; phylum Chordata; class Mammalia; order Rodentia; family Cricetidae; genus Arvicola; species Arvicola amphibius. The sequence continues at coordinate 173,327,290 of NC_052048.2, forward strand.
AAGGTGCTGAGAAGATATATCCTTTTATGTTTGGATGGAATATTCTATAGATGTCTGTTAAATCCATCTGAGTCAAAACATCTGTTAGTTCTCTTATTTCTCTGTTCATTGTTTGTCTGACTGACCTGTCCAGTGGTGAAAGTGGAGTGTTAAAGTCTCCCACTATTAGTGTGTAGAGTTTAAAGTATGATTTAAGCTTTAGAAGTGTTTCTTTTACATATGAGGTTGCCCTTATATTTAAGGCATAGATGTTCAGTATTGAGATTTACTCTTGATGGATTTTTCCTGTACTAATATAAAATGTCCTTCTTTGTTTCTTTTGATTGATTTTAGTTTGAAGTCTATTTTGTTAGATATAAGGATGTTGTAAAAGAAGGGCTGCTTGTTTGTCCTGGCTGGCTGGCTAGCTTACACCTGAAATAACCACACAGAAGCTGTATTAATTAAAACACTGCTTGGCCATTAGCTCTAACTTCTTATTGGTTAACTCTTACATATTAGTTTAACCCATCTCTATTAATCTGTGTATTGCCATGTGGCAGTGGCTTACCCAAGATTCTAACTGGTATCCATCTCAGGTGGATGATCCATGGTTTCTCTGACGCTGCCCTCCTTCCTCCCTGTGTTCAGTTGTGTCTTCTCCCCCCCTGAGTTCTGCTCTATCAAAAGGCCAAGGCAGTTTCTTTACTCAGAAACCAATGAAAGTAACACATAAACAGAGCATCTCCTACACCATTAGGATAGCTCCACCAGCTTGTGTCATAGGTCCATTTGATTGGAATATTTTTTCCCAACCCTTTACTCTGAGACAATGTCAGTCTTTGAGGTTGAGATGTGTTTCTTGTATGCAGAAGAAGGATAGATTCTATTTTTTTAATTCAATCTGTTAGCCTGTGCTTTTTTATAGGTGAGTTGAGTCCTTTTATATTAAGAGATATTAATGACCAATGATTTCAATCTCCTGTTAATTTTTTTCCATTGTTGGTGATGCTAATCTGTTTGGTTTTCCTTTCTTTGGAATTTGCTGCTTTGAGACCATCAATTATCTGTGTTTTTGTTGAAAACTTCCTTGGGTTAGAGTTTTCCTTCTAGTATTTTGTGTAGGGCTGGGTTTGTGGCTAGGTATTGGTTAAATCTGGTTTTGTCATGGAATATCTTGTTTTGTCCTTTTATGTTGATTGAAAGTTTTGCTGGGTATAGTATTCTGGGCTGGCATCTTTTGTCTCTTAATGTCTGCATAATGCTTGACCATGACCTTCTGGCTTTCATTTTCTCCAATGAAAAGTTAGGTGTAATTCTGATAGGTGTGCCTTTAAATGTTGCTCGGCCTTTTCCTTTGTAGCACTTAGTATTCTTTCTTTATTCTGTATGCTTAGTGTTTTGATTATTATGTGACAAGGGGACTTTTTTTGATCCAGTCTGCTTGATGTTCTGTAAGCTTCTTGTATCTTCAAAGGCATATCTTTCTTTAGGTTGGCAAAATTCTCTTCTATGATTCTGTTAAATATATTTTCTGTGCTCTTGAATTGAACCTCTTCTCCTTCTTCTAAACCTATTATTCTTAGATTTGGCCTTTTCATGGTATCCAATATTTCCTGGATTTTTTGGGTTAAGCTTTTCTTAGATATAATGTTTTCTTTAACTGATAAGTCTGTTTCCTCTTTGTATCTTCAGCGCTTGAGATTCTCTCTTCCATCTCTTGTATTCTGCTGTCCATGCTTGCATTTGTGGTTCCTGATCATTTTCTCATGATTTCTGTTTCTATAATTCCCTCAGTTTGTGTTCTCTTTATTGTCTCTATTTCAGTTTTCAAGTCCTGAATAGTTTCTTTATATATTTGATTTCTTTTCCTTGGTTTTCTTTAAGTGATTTGCTGATGTCTTCCAATTTTTTGTTTGTCTTTTCCTCCATTTCTTTAAGGGAATGTCTCTTTTTCTATTTTAGAGTTTCAAACATTCTCGTGAAGGTATTTTTTCAGTCATTTTCTTCTACTTCAACTATATTTGGTTGTTCAAGTCTTGCTGTTGTAGGGTCTTTAGGTTTTACTTGTTTGTCGTATTGCTCTTTGTGGTGTTGCATTGCTCTTAACATTTCTACTCATTTTTTCCTCTAATAGGTATGTTTGGGGCTGTCTGTATTCTGATGATTAATCTTCTAGGTGCCAGTGAATCCAAGGCTCAGATGGTTGTTTCACATGATTAGTGCCACAGTTCTAGTTCCCTGTTTGGTCACTCTGTGCACCTGGAGGTCACTCAGTTCTCCCAGGCTTTGCTCCACTCTTTTGGAATTTGTAGTCTCAGGCTTGCTCTAGCCTAGGTTTTTGGCTTTAATCTGTTTCTGTAAATCCTGGTCTGCTTTCTCTCTTGCAGAAATCAGTGGCTTGGAGTTGGTCCTGCAAAGTTCTCTGGCTCCAGTCTACTCCCTCTGAGGTCCCAGACTCATACCTGGTTCCGCAGAGGTCTCTGGTTCCTATCTATTCTCTTGGAGGTCTCAGATTCATGCCCACACTGACAGAGGTCCTGGCTCAGGCCTACTTCCTCAGAGGTCATAATCTCAAGCCCAGACCCACAGAGGTCCTGGATTAGGTCTACTCCCTTGAAGGTCCCAGATTCATGCCCTCAGTCATCTCTGGCTCTGGCTCACTTACTCAGTGGTTGCTCCCCTGTACCTGTTCCTTTGGAGTTTACTGTTTTAGGTCTGCTCTGGCCCAGGTTGCTGGCTCAATCCTGCTCCACAAATGTCCCTGGGCTAAATCTACTGCCACTCCCATTTAGCTTGTTTTCTCAGGCCCACTCTGGCCTAGGAAGCTAGTACAGTCCCACTTTTGTGGAATTTGTTGCCTCAGGCTGGCTCTAGCTCAAGGTGGAGATCCTTCCAATACAATTGTTTTAGAGTGCTTATAATGCCATGCATGTGCATTTTCTTTTGATCCACAATGGCTTTATCATTCAGGAACCTACAGGTTTTTATGAAAATTCGAGAGTCTGCTTTTCTGCCACAAGGTCACCAAGGTTGCATTGAATCTGCAGTTCATTTTGGGCATAATGTTTTTTAAAAAATCGTTGTCCTCTAATCCATTTGTCTTGACTATTATTTCTTTTAAATCATGTTTCCTTTTATTTCTTTCAGTGTTGTCTTACATTTAGTACATAAGTGATTTTATATTCATGGTTAAATTCATTCCTAGCCATTTTACTATTTTGATATTAAGGAAAATTGCTTTGTTAATTTTATTTTGTTCCTCTTTGCTGCTTTATAGCAACATAAAGGAATGCCTACAAGGAGACAAAATAGCAATCATACTAAACTAGAAGTTAAGAAAGACTTTTACTTTGCCACTTTGGGCTCTTCATATACCAAAGTTGATAGGAAAAGGATATAGTCATTGTGCTGAGTAGGATAACTGATTCTGACTACCAAAAGGAAGTTGGACAAGTTCCTCATCATGAAAATTAGAATGTGTATATAGTATTATAGCCCTCCCATGGTAGGTATCTCTGCAATTATCCTTATGACACACATTGACCTATTACAGTTCCTAACAATGACTTTGTATGGTTAAACTAACAATTTTATATTAACTTCATCAAATAATTTAAAAGTGTTGTATACTGCTTTATTTTCAAATACATGTAAAAAGGCTTCTCAAATATCTGCTGCCATTTTTTTTTTGTTTATTTCCCACCTCCCATTTCCCTCCCCCCTTAACTCCCTTCCTCCTCCCTTGCCAGTCCAAGGAGCAGTCAGGGTTCCCTGCCCTGTGGGAAGTCCAAGGTCCAACGCACTCCATCTGGGTCCAGGAAGGTGCATGCGCATCTAAACAGACTAGGCTCCCCAAAAGCCAGTACATGGGGAAGGATCAAAACCCAGTGCCATTGTTCTTGGCTTCTCAGTCAGCCTTTTGTTTCTTTCTTGTCTTGGTGTTAAAACACCGTGATGAAAAGCCACTTAAGGAAGAAACTATTTTTGCTAATGCTTCTAGGTTATGGTCCATTACTTTGTTGAGTAACAACATCGGGGTCTTGAAGCAGCTGGTCACATCTCATCTGTAGTCAGAAATACAGAGCAATGGAAGCATGCCAGCTAGTGCTCAGTTTGTTTTCTACACTTACATAGCTCAGAATCTCCTGCTCAGGTAATGGTCCTTCCAACAGTTATGGTGGGTTTTCACACAATTGATAGATATAACCAGGATACTCCCAACAGGAATAGTCAGAGGCCTATCGTCTAGAAGATACTAGATTTTGTCCAGTTAACACTAACAATTATAGATTGCATTTCACCCAAAAATAAAAAACTTAAAAATAAATAACCTGAAATTAATTAATAACTATGTAGATTAAGTCTTCCACTATTCTTTTCCCTTCTGGTCTCTCCTTATGTCATTAAGTTAACATACCTAATTCTTGTTTCCATAACTTTTTAAAATAAACTTAAGGCTTCTTTTTTTAACTTCATCTTTGGTCACACCTCACTGAACCCAATATCTCAGAGCTAACAAGGGTCAGAGCTAGTTAATACTTGGATGGGAGAAATATTTATTCAATATTCAAATATTTAGGGAATTATCACAAAACCTACTGAAAAGATTTTAATAATGTGTGGCCAAATAACACATTTGCTCTTTATGTTCTACCATATGTTTATTGCAGCCTCTACCAGGTAGAGGAGATAATTGCATACATTCTGTAACTGATGGGCACAGTGCTCTGTGCATAATGACGAGACCGCACAGATAGTAGTGCTATTGGACTGGTTTCTATCTAAACCTTTTTTTTTTTCAGAAAAGTTATTAAATATTTCTTACTTGAGTACAGAATCTTCTAGGTACACATTTAGTTTTACATATTGTTAGATGGTCATACTTTCAATTTCATAACATTTTATTGATGACTTAAATATTATATCCATAAACAATATCTTTTTATTCTTTACCAATATGAATTGTGTTGAAGTAAATTGTATCTCATACTTTATGCTTTATTTTAAAATGGTTTATTTTCTTTAGTTCTTTTTTTCCTCAGTTTAATTCTGTTTCTGTATTTCAAATCATCTCTCCTATAAACAAAGCATTGTTTACCTACTTTCTTTCTCATTAACCTACTATGACAATTTCTGCTTTCAATTAGAACTTGTATTTTATTGACATTTAACATGTTATCAAACAACGCCTAGACTCTGCTTTGCAATCTTTTTTTTCTTTTTTTTTCTTTTTCTGGTTTTTCGAGACAGGGTGTCTCTGCAGTTTTTTTATTTTTTTTTCTTTTTTTTTCTTTTTCTATTTTTTATTTTAAAAAGACCCTTATCTCTATCACAGATTTATTCAAACCGCTAACTTCTTTTAAAGTCATTTTTAATTGAAAATAGTTTTTGTCTTTATTCTGATTATGGTTTCCCATTCTGCAGGTCATCCCATATCTTCCTCATTTTGATACTCACCTAAATCTTGCTTTCTATAATTATAATGCAACTAGGCATAAATAATAATAATAATAATAATAATAATAATAATAATAATAATAATAATAAATAAAAAACCAAACCAGAATATGACAAAAAATAAGAATAAAAAAGAGCCAAATAAAAGGAACAAAAACACATACAGGAGATGAAACACAAACATTCACTCATACAAGAAAACACAGAAAAATAAAATGGAAGCTGTAATATATAAGCAAAAGACACAGAAGAAAAAAAATTTCCTGACAAAGCACTGTGAGACTAAATACCTCCAAAAGTACCATTGGATTCTTTGTGTTTATCATCTACATCATAGCATGGAGCTTCCCTTAAACTATTTTGTATAGACAGTGAGGCTCCTTATGGGAAACCTATTTTTTCCTTTGCCAGCAGTTATCAGTTAGAGATAAATTCCTTGTTAGAGATTTCAATGTGTGTTACTTCCCCTCTCTTCTTCTTCCCAACCTGTTTCCTCTCTTGTTCTCCTTTCTGATCCAACCTGTATGCCTTCTTTTGAACTTTTGATTATATTTTACATGTTCATTGCAAGATATCCATGGGCTTATATTTTAATTTATAGAAATTATATAAGGAATGATAATATATGCTTAAAGTTTGTCATCTATTTAAATTTTATACTATATCACCTTTCAGAGAGTCAGATTTTAAAATTTTATAAGCTCCCCTTGATTTTTTTGTTATTCAAATATAATAAAGCTGCATTCATTATAAATTATACCAAACAAAAACTACATTTTGGTTAACAGTCATACATTTCATAAAAATTATAAAGAGTAGTACTTTGTACTTAGCTACTTAGTACTTCTGAAAGTTTTTTATTTATTGAAAAATGTGTCGTTTTCCTCTTTAGTAATCATTTACTTCTATAGGAAGAAATTTATTTGCAATAAACTAAAGAAAAACTCTTTTAAACTTTCTTGTTTGTTGTACATTTTTCTTGATCACCTCTCTTTCAAATACACACACATACATACACACACACACACACACACATACACACACACGATGTGGGAGGGAGAGAGACAGAGAGAGAGAAAAAGAGAGAGCCCTCTGATTTTTTTCTCTCTCCTTTTCTCCTGTCCCTGTGTCTTCAAAGACATATGCAGTGCTTGGCTAACTTTTCCTCAGAACCCCAAAGATTGTGTTGCCTGTGTTATACTCACCATAGTTATAACTGGAAACCCACAGTCATCCAGATTATTGTCTTTTATACATAATGTATTTGATTTTCTTGCATGTGTGAAGTATAGGAACAAAGTTATCATACATGTAAATTTGTGTGTGAATGTGTGTGCACACTTGAGATCATGAGTGTGTGTGTGTGTGTGTGTGTGTGTGTATTTAAGTGAAGGACAAATATTAACATCAGGTGTCTTTCTCAGTTGCTATCCACCTAATTTTCTTGAGACAAAATAGCTTGCTGAACCTTGTCCTCACTAACTCAGATAGTCTTGTTGGCTGGAGTATTCTAGGGATTCTGTCTCTCTCTGCCTGTCTGCAATTACAGCTGTGTGCATCTGCCTTTGGCTTTCAATGTAGGTCCTGGGAATCTGAACAAGGGTCTCTACGTAAGGACAACAATTCTTTAGCAACTGAGTCATCTCCCAAGTCTTTTAAATCTATTTCTTGGACTGAAAGGGAGACGGTACCTTGATGTCCAGCTCACTACTTCAAACGGGTTTCTTCTGTGTCATTGAGCAGATCTATATCATATTACATTTGTAATGTGCAGGTTTTTTTCTCATTTTTTAATTAAAAATTTCCATCTCCTCCCCTCCTCCTCCCCCTTCCCTCCCCTCCCTTCCACCCATACCCCCACTCCCTCCCTCTCCAAGCCAAAGAGCCATCAGGGTTCCCTTCACTATGTTAAGTCCAAGGTCCTCCCAGCTCCCCCTAAGTCCAAGAAGGTGAGCAACCAAACTGACAAGGCTCACAGTGAGCCCGTCCATGTTGTAGAGTTCATGCTCATTGCCATTGTCCTTGGTTTCTCAGTCCTCCTCCACCGTCAGCCACATTCAGAGAGTCCGGTTTGGTCCCCTGTTCCATCAGTCCCATTCCAACTGGACTTGGTGGTCTCCCGTTAGATCTGTCCCACCGTCTCAATGGGTGAACGCACTCCTCACGGTCCTGACTTCCTTGCTCATGATCACACTCCTTTTGCTCCTCATCGGGACCTTGGGAGCTCAGTCTGGTGCTCCTATGTGGGGCTCTGTCATTTTCTTCATCCAACGCCAGGTGAAGGTTCTATGGTGATATGCAAGATATTCATGAGTATGACAGTAGGATCTGGACATTTCTGGCACCCTCTCCTCAGCTGCCCAAGGAACTAGCTGGGGGCGTCTTCCTGGACACCTGGGAACCCCTCTAGAGTCAAGTCTCTGCCAACCCTAGAATGGCTCCCTTAATTAAGATATATAATTCCTTGTTCCCATATCCACCCTTCCTATATCCCAACCATCCTATTCCCCCAAGCTCTTCCCATCCTTCACTTCACACTTTTCTCTCCCCATCCCCCTATCCCCTCATCTCACCCCACCCCCAAGTTCCCATTTTTTGTCCGGCAATCTTGTCTACTTCCAATATCCAGTAGGATAACTATATGTTTTTCTTTGGATTCACCTTCTTATTTAGCTTCAGTTTATTGTTTCTGCCTTCTCTCACTCAGCATGCAGCTCTGGAGATTCGGCCACCTCACTGAATTTGTTAGAGGTTATTATTTTTATAATACCTTAGCAATTTTGTGTAGCCTTCTATAATGTGTCACAATAAATCTTTCTAAGCAATAGCAACACTACTATTTTATGAACTCAGACTTCTAACTTACATATGAATTAAATTTCATATTTATTATAAAAATATTATGAATAAAATTTCTATTGATATATATAGACAAGCATTTGACAACTGATATGTTTATTTCTATTGGATAAACACCAAGAAGTATAAACAAAGTTAAGGAAAAGATAATGATTTGTTTTTGTAAGAAATTTTGGTGCTTTCCTCAACTGCTAAAACTGAGTTTACTGTCCTCTTATACAATCAGAATTTCTATTGCATCCAGGGAACAAAGTTTATAAGACAACAAGTGTACCACTAGATGCTGATATTGTGTGGGTTGTGAGATTTGAACCCACCTAGACAATGACTTTGGCACACTGCTGATAGTTAAGTTCATATTTATCTTTCAGATCCTTTCCAATTTTTATCATTATCTTCAATTGATCATTAGTTCCATAAAAGATACTTTATGGCAAATATATCCAACTGAACAAACAACATCATGCTATGCCTTTTGTTAGCAAAATATTATGATGATATTCATTGCCCATATGTTTGCATATGTGTTCCAGCATTAGTTATTGCCTATCAACTTTACTTTACTTGAATTCCAGTCCCATGCATAGCAATGTCTGGGGTTCTAAAGTATATCCACTTTCAGATTTCCATACTCTTTTGAAATTCAATATATCAGAAGATGCACTTCATGTTTATGCCATAGAGATGGGTGCCATTTCATGTAGCTGGAAATTCTACAGTAAGAAGCTTTTCTATACAATATCTTTCATTTTTACAGCCAGTTTCTAGAGTTGAATCAAAGAAAAAGGTGAAGTGAGCCAAATCTTCTCATTCAGTATTTATTTGGTTTCTGGAGTTCAGGGTCTTTTCTTCTCCTGAAACCTTTACTGGAGAAACCCTCTGAGGAGCTTATCACGTCTAATCTCTTTAATTATTATTCTGCCAAGAGGAATTTGCATTTAACAGAGGTTAAGGCTGTAGTAAGAGTAGAGCTTTTGCACTTTTAAATTGGTTGGAAAAGGCATTTTGGAAAACAAAACAAAACAAAACAGTGCCAAAAAGAAAAAGTAGATGATGCTTTTAAAACCATGAGCTTTAGAAAATCCCTCCATAGTAACTAATCCAATTAAAGCAGATCCTTAAACTTAAACAGCCTTCTTGAATTTATTCTCATCTGAAAAACAAAACTCAAAACTGAATATAGAGCAATTAAGTGCTTTTTTAAAAGTTTATCTATGAAGGGCATTAGATCTGCACTATGATTACAATTTCTCGGCTTCTATTTCATTTACTGTAGGTGGTCAGTGCTCTCTAAATAAGTCAACTTAGAGAACACTATGTGTCAGTTAAATAAAGGTCGGCATAGAAGACAGAGCTCAAATAGTATTGCACCAACAATGAAATCTAATAGAATATCTCCATTATTCAACAAGAGTTTAACAAATATCAACCTACTATTTTGTATTACTTTAAAATATCAGTTGGATATAATTACAGTAAGACTTCTGATATTGAATAGTGGCTAAACAACTTTATAAAGTGTTGGGATCAATTGTTAGTGTTCTGTTTATTAGACATCACAGAAATTGCGAGATAAAAACCAGCAGCCAAATTAGACTGCAGATGTGTAGTGGGTTCCGACTTTAGTCAATCAGAATTTTCAGAAAAGAAAACAGTCATCACCATTCTAAATCCCTGTATACACTTATACCTTGCTTGGGGATAAAGTACTCCAGTTAATAATCTGTGGAGTTTTGCTCTCAACTGGAATATTCAAGTTTGGTCATAGCAAGAATGGCATCCGGTAAGTGTCTGGCCAGACTAGAAGCCTATCTTCATCTTCTCTAGCTTCTGTCTTCTGGTCCCATCGTAATGCTGATAAACACTGCCTCTTATCTTGCATCAGATTGTCTGGAACACAATAAAATTCCAAGACAAAACAGCACAAAATGAAAGAGAGTGGGGATCCCACTCAACTAGAGTCTTATAAAATGAGATTTTCCTTCAATCTATTAAAAAATAAAACATGGCAAAGTAAACAGTCTATGTTCATCTCATCTAAATCTTTCTGAAAACCATTACTTTTGCTTTTTTGAGCCAGTATGAGCTATTGAGTGCTGCCTCAGAGTGCTGTGGGGACTGCTCAGGTGCCGGCAGCAAATAGTGACACCTCCTCAAGTACCTAACAAGAGCAAATTGGTTCTGTGCTTAGCACCTTCCCCCAAATTACAGCAGAAGGTGTTACACACAGTCATATCTAAGACCTAGAGACAGGTATTTGAGGTTCTTGTTCTGCAATATTCAGCCTGCTGCTGACACTGTTTGAACTGCCTAGGGAAGTCCTTTGCTGATTGACCCATGTACCCTCTATGCTACTACTTCTTCTTAAAAACGTCTGTCTCTTCAAATGCAAGAGAACACATGAATGGGTTATTAAATAAGAAGTGCTTAAGATTGAAGGTTAAATAACAAAAAAACTTTTGTCAAAAAAGAACAGTGTTGACTGACGTAAAATAAAACAAATTAATGTATAAGGAATCAATAGTGCTCAGACCTGAGTTTTTGTGGTCATTGGTGGTGGTTTTCTTGCTGACAAGATGTCTATATTTGCCAAAAGAAATTACCCAGAGAACAAGAATATTGTCAGTTTCTTAAGACCTTGTAGAGCTGCTGCCCACATCATTGACATTAAACTCAGATTCAATTTGTGTATGCAATGTCTTTTAGTGCCAAGATGGAAACTCAGTTGAGAAAATATATATTTATAGAGCATGCTTAGAGACAAATTTTGCAATTACTATAAAAATAAAAACAATGAGCAATTAGGACATTGGCTTAGGTCAAAAATAGCCTTGTCCTTGTTGCTTTAGTTGGTGAATTTTCGGATCATCTTGGTAATAAAGAATAGTGGTCAATGATTCAAGCAAGAAAAAGCATTCTGTTGGCACATTTATAGTATACAGGATCTAAACACATCAAAATGGAAAATTTCCATAGCATAGTTTCTCCTGATACTTGTTAATATACAGAGTATAGTCCGTAACTTGTATTGACTATAATTTTTACAAATACTGATCATATTTAGTTTTTATTGTAATACATTACTTACAGAATTTATACTCTTCTGAGACAAATCCCTGAACTAGTATATAAAAGTAACAGCCTTGGGTGAATTATGTGATATGTCATGGACAGTATGGCATGAAACAATCAGAAAATTTCACCTATAGCATGGTTAAAAAATTCTATTAGTGTGTTTTCTTCTGGCACATGTGAAAGTCTGAGGAAGAACTTAAGAATCAGTCTTTGATTTCCACCTTATTTGAGGTTTAAGATAGGGAAGTGTTCTTTTTTCTTTCTACCACTTAAGTCTAGAAAAAAAATAACATGTGAGTTTCCCTGGAATCTCCTATCTCTGCCCCCATTATCTGTAGAAGCCCTCTGATTACACAGTTTCACTACAATAGATTTGAAGAGTCTACACTCAGAACCTCATACGTTGTGACAAGAATTCTACCATCTGAGATATAGCCCCAATTCCAGCAACTGTATGTTTTGGTTTTTGCTTTATTTTACTAAGTCAGGTTAAGAAAAACTTTGGTTTATCAGTATCTTAGCTTCTCCAGTCATAATGTATGGACAATTTGTACTTCTTATCTAAAGATCAAATACTATACTAAATGAGGAAAACTCCTTTTAACTTGCTATCAACTTACTGAACAAAATCTATTTCAACTGTTCAATTCTGTTCCTTTATGTTGATAATAAACTTTCTTTCATAATGAACACCTTCAGGTCTGTGGTAAAGAGAGATTGTTCTGCAATTTGAATAGGTTATTCTAAGGAATAATCTTTATGATGTCAACAAGTCAATGAATGGAGATAATCCAAAGTTTGCCACCGTTCCAAGGAAAGTGAGATTCATTTCCTGTCCTACTATGGCATTTCTTTCACTAAGTCAAAGTTTGAAAAAGAATGAGGTTTAGGACTGTGTGACATAGAATTTCTCTGAGAAGTGCTGGTTTCCTAATGATGCATAGGAAAGACAGGTTCTGTGGAAAAGTGAAAAGCTGATGAATGAAGCTCAGGAGACATTGCATGCCAGTGTGAGCACACCAGTAATTTTGTGGAAAGCTGAGGCTTGTATTCTTCTAGCTGGAACAATAAGATATTCCCAGGAGACCAGGATGCTTTCTGAGTAATACAGAATGAGCCCCAGCTCCAATTTCAACTAGCCCTGACTTTTGCATGGTACTGAATCACTACATTATTTTCTTCAACAATAGACTATTTTATTTCCTCTTAATTCTTCCAAACTGTGTTTATGGGAAAGCCAGTCTGTCTTCTGTATCTCAATAGCTATCTCAGTCATGCCTACCTTTCAAGAGGTATCATTATATATAAAGTAATAATCTATGAGCTTTGAAGCCTAGTGGCTAGGACTCAAATCTCAGTTGCTCTGGTTATAAGACACTCAGTGTGTTACTATCTCAGGACCACAGTTTACTCAGTTGTTAAGTATAAATAACAAAAAATATATACAGTTTTTTTATAGACAATATTGATGGAGAAAATTTAAAACACAAAGAAAAATGCCTCCTATATATCAGTATTCAATACAATTCGCTATTTTCTTGGGCCTAAACAAAATTGATTACTAAGCATTAAATGTCTTAAAAGCAATAATTGCTGACTGAAGTAAGGGAAGGAATTTTCCAGTTATTGAGCAAACATATTGATGCTTTACATGGAGCCAAGCATTTAATCTCCAATAATGATATACATTCTTTGTGCAAAGAAGAGACAATTGAAGGCCTTGAACAACCAGCTAATATCCAACAGAAGTAGTGATTGAGATCTCAGAGCCCTTTGACTCCAGTAATGGGCCTGTTGTCTTATAAAAGTTCAGGCTCTCTATTCATGTGTTTGCTCACTCTTGATCATTTATGGTCTCGTCTTGATGGTTTCAAAGTAATTGATGAGATTTGGTTGAAAGGTATGTTGAGCTCAGATGACTGACATTGTTTTTTAAGGTTTGCAAACTTCAGTTTGTGGGGATCATCTGGAAGAAGTAGATTGAAGTGTGACTTATAAGGTTTGGCTCTCCCATCTTCATGATTCTTTTCTCTTCTTCTGGATAGACTCAGATATAGGAACACAACCAAATGCTCCTGCTGCTTAACTTTCCCTGTCATGATGGTCTGTTCCCTCAACTATAAATCTAAATAATCACTTGCAATCTTAATATTTTTCTCGTCGGGTATGTGGTCACAGTAACAAGTAAGCTAACTAATACAACTGCTTCCTATGTGTTGCCCAGAAGGAGAATTAGTAAACAAGCCAATATTTATCATCAAAGGGGGTCCTGAAACACGGGGACTGAATGGGGTTCATTGCTTGAATTTTGATAGCTGTAGCTTGACTTAAGTTGGGAAAGTGGGAAAAAAATGGCTATGGGAAGAGAGTGGGATGAAGATTCTGTCAGGTTACTGGGGCAAGAAAGCAGACATTTCTGATCTGAGATGGGACCTGCAATTAACAAAAGCAATACCATAAAAAAGAGAATCTCTAAAATAATAGCAAAGAATCCCAACTCTGTACAAGATATGGAATGATCTGAATCGAGTTATAATTTCATTGAGATTTTTTTTCTCATTTTTTTTATTAAAAATTTCCATCTCCTCCCCTCCTCCTCCCCCTTCCCTCCCCTCCCTTCCACCCATACCCCCACTCCCTCCTTCTCCAGGCCAAAGAGCCATCAGGGTTCCCTTCACTATGTTAAGTCCAAGGTCCTCCTAGCTCCCCCTAAGTCCAGGAAGGTGAGCAACCAAACTGATAAGGCTCACAGTGAGCCCGTCCATGCTGTAGAGTTCATGCTCATCGCCGTTGTCCTTGGTTTCTCAGTCCTCCTCCACCGTCAGCCACATTCAGAGAGTCCAGTGTGGTCCCCTGTTTCATCCTTCCCATTCCAAGTGGACTTGGTGGTCTACCCTGGAATTGGATGGAGAAAATGACGGAGCCCCACATAGAAGCACCGGATTGAGCCCCCAAGGTCCTGACGAGGAGCAAAAGGAGGGAGATCATGAGCAAGGAAGTCAGGACCGTGAGGAGTGCGTTTACCCATTGAGACGGTGGGACAGATCTAACAGGAGACCACCAAGTTCATTGAGATTTTTTGTACTGGGTAATAAGAAGGGAAATGCAGATTGGGACATAATGCCCCAGTAGAAGGGATACTGGGAAAACCATGTATAAATTTCCTTTGTGGGAGGACACAAGGGTTAGTCTTGGGTTCAGAACATCAGATGCTGCCATAGAAACCCAATATTAGCAAAAATCATGAAATGTTAGCCCTCTGTGTAGTTAACAGCCTTTTAAAAATGGCCTTTTAAAATGGCTATAATAAGAAAATGTTAGTACTACTTCCAGAATAATAAGTGACAGAGAGGATGGATTCTTTGAGTCTCATTCTTTGCTCTGCTACATTAACCAGAACCAAAGCAAAGTTTCTTTAAGCTGCTGTTCTTATGGAATTCTTTTATGCACTAATGATATGCAGGATCCAATAGCCTAAGGGAACAATTTTTATAAACATATACAAAATTACTGTCATAAATATTCCCACAAGTGATGTGGGATTCCCCTTTATATGCTCTGAATACAATTGGTTAATGAATAAAGAATCTGCCTTGGTCGCATGTTCCATCAGTCCCATTCCAAGTGGACTTGGTGGTCTCCCATTAGTTCCGTCCTGCCGTCTCAGTGGGTGAACGTATCCCTCATGGTTCTGACTTTCTTTCTCATGATCTCTTTCCATCCGCTCCTCATCAGAACTTTGGGAGCTCAGTCCGGTGCTCCTATGTGGGGCTCTGTCATTTTCTCCATCCAATGCCAGGTGAAGGTTCTATGGTGATATGCAAGATATTCATGAGTATGGCAATAGGATCGGACTCTCTGAGGGTGGCTGATGATGGAGTCTGACCGAGGAGCCAAGGACAATGGCGATGGGCTTGGTCTCTACGACATGGATGGGCTCTGTGTGAGCCTTGTCAGTTTGGTTGCTCACCTTCCTGGACCTAGGGGGAGTTGGGAGGACCTTGGACTCAAGATAGTGTAGAGAACCCTGATGGCTGTTTGGCCTCAAGAGGGAGGGAGTGGGGGTGTGGGTGAAGGGGAGGGGAGGGAAGGGGGAGGAGGAGGGGAGGAAATGGCAATTTTTAATAAAAAATAAATAAACTGGAAAAAAAAAAGAATCTGCCTTGGTCTGTGATAGGACAGAACTTAGCTAGGTGGGGAAAACTAAAATGAATGCTGGGAGAAAGAAGGGAGTGTCAGAGAGAAGCCATTAGCCCTGCCAGAGACAGATGTGGAATTTTACCCAGTAAACCACAGCATCGTGGTAATACACAGATTAATGTAGATGGGTTAAATTAATATATAAGAGTTAGTTAATAAGAAGCTAGAGCTAAAAGATCAAGCAGCAATTAAATTAATACAGTTTCTGAGTGATTATTTTGAGGCTGAGAAAGCTGAGAACAAACTAGTGGCTTCCTACAACATAAAAGGGTTAGTATTCTCTACTAAAGCTTATATATATATCTAAGGAAAACTGATAGCCAAGGTCTTCCTTTATCTGAGTCCCAGAGTGGTAGAAAGAATGACATGGCAATGTGATTGGTTTCATTCATATCCCCATGCATTTAGTTTAATAATGCCCAAATCAGTACTCTGGGAAGGAATCCATAGGCTTTTCTCAACTAGTATAGGGAAAATGTCAAGATGTACATTAAAGCTTCTGCTCTGGGGATATCGGTAAAGAGAGAGCAGACTTGGTACCTATTACAGAGAAATTCACACTTAGAAGCAGTGGTAGAAGTCCAGGACCCCTCAACACTTTGGGTACATGTCAAGTTAACAAAGTTCTTTTAAAAACAATGACTGGTTCCACTACAAATAAAAGAGTTGTTTGTTGTTCTTTTCTTTAATTGATTGCTATGGATGGAACCTAAGGTGTGTGTTGAGTGCCCACTCTACCATTCAAATACACTCTCAAACTCTTGTGTGCTCTTCTGGCGATGAATTTGTATACCATTTTCACTTTAATACCTTTTGAATATCTTCTGTGAAATGACTATTTATCTCAAATAAAATGCTCTAAACTTGTGACATTATTTATACTAGCATAACCACTTACTGTGTTTGTAATAGCTCTCCAGAGATAGTTAAAAACATGCAGGAGATTAATTTTAGCATCTATTTTTCACACATGTCAAAATAAGTTACATCAGTGAAAATAATGCATATTTCTTATCTGATTATGCTTTTCAATATCATGTATTATTTTTACTGAGGGCTAATTGCTATTAACTCTCATTTGATTGAAGCAGTAAAAAGGTGGATCATTTCTACTTTAGCAATTAATTCAAGTTGGACTTGGTCCAAATCATATAACCTAAGTGTTCAATTATAAGAGAATGATTAATTGAATCTCAGCATATCCATATGATGAGATAATATGAAGTCATTAGGATGGTAGTTTGGAAGAATCTGTAGTAAAGTTGGAAATGGCAATCATAAGTTTACTATTAACACATAGAGGATTAAATCACCATGCTACAATTTTTCACGATCCGGTCCTGCATGATTAAACTTCTTACCTTTTATGTTCCTTTCCCTCTATTGTAACACTTCACTCATGGTGAGGTTTTGTTTCACTATGGTGACATCTTGAACTATGTCAGTTTCATAATTTCACATCATCAGATTCTTCCTGTCAGCTTCTACTTTACAGTTTTGTAGGAACCATGGCTTATTACCATGAACTACAAAGCCTTTGCTCATCACCTGCTTTCTTCAGTATGTCTTAGTTATGTTGATCACTGTTTCAAGCTGGTTGGTGGTATCTTATTTTTAACATTTTTTTTCTACATTTCTCCTAGAATACAAGCTCCTTGAGAACAATGTTTTGTCTGTTCTGTTTACTGTTTTATTCTCAGGGCCCAGAAAAGTACCTGACAATAAATGTCAGATATGGATTTATTTAATGACTAAACAAACAACCCAAAATTTAATGAAATTTTAAAAGTAAAATAAATATTTAGGAATCTTAAAAATAGAAAGTAAAACATGTATTTTGCATGTATATTCATATTGATATGCATGCATTTGTGTGTGAGAGTTTTTATGGGTGTGAATGCTTGTGTAAATACTTAATGTAGAGGCCAGAGGTTGACATTGTGTGTCTTTATTGATTGTTATACACCCTATATAATGAGGCTGAGTCCCTCACATAACCCCAAACTGACTAATACAGCTAGTTATATAGCTTGCTTCTAAACTTTATCAACAAACAAGTTTTTTCTTCTTTTCCTTATATTCTGATTTCTTTTCTTTTTGAAAGAAGCACAAATCTCTACAGTATACTCATGCATCAGTTTCATGCTTATTTCCTGAGAAATACACTGCATAGTTTGTTGGTGCAGTTCTAAAACAACACAAACCAAAAACCAAACAAAGTTATTTATAAAGAAGAAATTTGCCTTTATATTACTTTGCATGTAGGAAATATGGAAATAGATGGGATGGGATGACATCAAGGCACTGAGTGGGGGCACAAGAAATGCAATACTTATTTAGCTGTGGGTCCTAGAGTATCTACCTTCAGGAGCACATGACTTCTCCACTTAAAACCCAGAAAGCATCTAGACCAGTTTGTACAGATATGAGAAGCTGGGAACTGTTGCCCTGCTCCCCATATAATGGTCATGATCTCTAAACCTCTGGAATACAATTGTCCATATAAAATGTTTTCTTTTATAAGTTGCCTTGATCATGGTGTTTCTTTATAGCAATAAAATGTAGTGAATACAGAACTCAGTACTAGTGGCCTGTTTCTGTGACAGGCCTGACCATGCTCTTATTTGGAGTAATACAGAAGACTTTGGGAATGTGGGCTAGGAAAGTGATTATTGCTATGTGAGCCTCCTAGTAGGAGCTTAGAAGACATTTTTGCTGAGAGCAAATGTCGACTGTGGAGGCCCAGCTCAAAGGTTCCAAAGGGAGAACAATATTGACAAATGGGCCAGAGGCCATTCTTGTGATATTTTTGCAAAATAAAATAAAATAAAATAAATGTGACCGTTTTCTGCCATTCATTGTCTTAAAAATTGGCCTGAGGCTAAATTGAAAAATATTGGACTAAACTTAATGGGAGATTTCAATAAAGCCTAATACTGACTCTGTTGTATAGTTATTCATCACACTTATGTAACTGTACAATGGTAAAGAGCAAGTAGGGCAAAAAGAAATATAAAATACAGGGTTTAAAATGCACCCACAATATTTATTGTTGGAGTCAAGCCTTTGCTCATAAGAAGAGAAAAGAGATATTCATATAAAATGAAAGAAATGGGATGGTGCTTTCAGAATTACAACTCTACTGAAATTATACAAAGAAGGCCTGAGGAATGTCCTGTTCCTACAAGTTAACAACAAAGGAATGATTCCAGGAAAAAATTCCATCTTTTTTCATTCCAGATTTAATGGCTGAATGCTTCCTTTGTCTTGTGGAGATATAATTCTGAGGTTGTTTTTTCAATTCAAATTTCACAGATTTCTTTCTATGTCTCTGAGTCTCATAAGGAATCTCAGAACAGAAATCAACTAGAAATTGCAGGATAGTCTGCCTATCTTGAGACACCTAGTTTAATTACATGTGAAAAATCTTCAACTGTGTACATGGGGCATCTGATAATTAAGGCACGAACACTTTAAGATGGATGGAACATAGCTGTTTTTGCCTCATTAATAGAGATCCAGTCTTCTTAGTTTTCTTCTTTTTCTTTTAAGCTGTGTTTTATACTGTCATTTCCCCATGTCTTTGTGGAGATTGCCAATTCATTTCCCAGATGCCTAGACCTGAAATAATTATAAAGAAACTGCATTAATTACAATACTGTTTGTCTAATAGATTAAGTGTACTTATAGATAGCTCTTACATTTTAAATTAATCCATCCCTATTAATCTGTGTAACACTATGAGGTCGTGAACTACCAGCAAGGTTCTGTTCAGCATCAAGGGTCTGTCTTCTGTGGTTGCATAGCTTCTCCCTGACTGTGCCTACTCTTCTCTATGCTTAGAATTCCCACCTTGCCCTATTCTGTGTTGCAATAGGCCCAAAGCAGTTTCTTTATTAACCAATGGTATTCACAGCATACAAAGGGGGATACCACATCACCTCCCCTTTTCTGTCTAAATATAAAGGAAGGTTTTAACTTTAACATAGTAAAACCATATGTAACAAAACAGGTATAAAGCAAGAATTACAGTTAAAATATTCATTATCTTTTATCATAACTAAGGAAAACTATAACTATAGCTATCTTTTCTTCAACTCCATCAAAGACCCCAGAGGATATAATATTACCTAAGTTAACAGGAAGTACATTGTAAGCAAGTTCCAAAACTCCAGAATTGACAGAGACATCTCACATCCTGGACAGTCACCTAAATATTTTCTGAAACATTTCTGCATCCATCTTAAGCCTAGGTCTATAGTATCTGGCAGACTTTTCCATGAAACAGGAAATTTGAAAGACTGTTTCACCTCTATTGGCAGATCTTTCATGAAGCAGGAACCCTGAAAAGCAATCTCACCTTAAGTTCAGCAGTAATTTTTTGTGGCTTCTGGATGTCCAGTTATATAACATACTATCAAGCAGTCCAGACAAGAGCAATTTCTTGCCCAAATGGCTGACAAACTTCATAAAGAGCCTCCTTGATGTCCACCTTCCTCTTGCAGTAATTGGTGCTGCCATATACTGTTAGTCTTTGAAAGATTCGAAGAATATCTAGTCATCTGAAATATAACTCTGTATATCTAGAAAAACTAATGAACATGGGTACAAGTTAGACTATCATAAATGGCTATGTAGGCCGGGTGGTGGTGGCGCACGCCTTTAATCCCAGCACTCAGGAGGCAGAGGCAGGCGGATCTCTGAGTTTGAGGCCAGCCTGGTCTACAAGAGCTAGTTCCAGGACAGGCTCTAGAAACTACAAGGAAACCCTGTCTTGAAAAAAACAAAAAACAAAACAAAACAAAACAAATAAATGGCTATGCATTTTTTAACTATACATTTTCTTTTAAATGAGCTGAATAAACTCAATACTGTAATCAAGTGGTGTGGGAGGTCCTTCTGTTTCTGTGTTGCTTTTATTGGTTAATAAATAAAGAAACTGCCTTGGCCTGTTGATAGCACAGAACTTAGGTAGGCAGAGAAAACTGGACTAAATGCTAGGAGAAGGAAGGCAGAGGGAGAGACTCCATGGAGCTGCCACCAGAGTCAGACATGCCGGAACTTTACTAGTAAGCCACTGCCACGTGGTGATACACAGATTAATGGAGATGGGTTAAATTAATATGTAAGAGTTAGCCAATAAGAAGCTAGAGCTAATGGGCCAAGCAGTGTTTTAAACAATACAGTTTCTGTGTAATTATTTTGGGTCTAAGCTAGCTGGGCAGCCAAGAACCAACAAGTGGCTCCTCCTCTAACAATCAAGAGCAGAAACACATATAACAAAACTGGCCTTAAATTTGTATCAATGAACCAAGATCCATACCAATGCAAAGTATTCGTCTCTATAGCACCCATGTGTAAGAGTAATATAGGTACTATGACAATTTGGGATTATAAGGAGTGGCTGACTTGAATGGTTTTGGCATATGTCTTACACTTAAAAAACTGCCATTATTGTAATGAATATAAAATATTACACTTTCATGAATTTAGAATCTCATCATCCACACATAGTGGTGGAAAGATGGAAAATGATGAGATATGGGAGGAAATGCATGAGAATTTAGTTTGTGATAGTACCCTCATAATTAATTCATAAGTTATACTCATACTATTAAAATATCATTCTTGAATTTCTCTTGGAGAATCACAAATATGCTAGCAATTCTGGCAGAGTGATGAGACTATCATTTGCAGTGTAGATTTCCCCTCCCATCTCTGTGGCAGTCATGCTACCTGGAGTTCACACCTTTTTATTCTCCTGTTTTCCTTTATGCTGAGGAAGATGGTTATATTTTTCTATTGTTTTTGTCCATGCCTATGCACATCCAGCAAGCATTTGTTTTGTGTCGGTTTTGGCTTTAGGCTTTTTTGATGGAACTTTGAGGTAATAAAGGTCCATAAAAAAGAACATAATGTATACAGGACAGTTAGAGGGAAAACACACATAAATTTGGAATTATTAGTTAAGGTTTTATACTCTCTTTGGGTAGAATTATAAGAACAATAAAAGAATCAGGGGTTTAGAATTATAGTGAAAAGGGAAATTTTAAGGAGATTGTCTGTGATCTAAGGGGATGATTATTGCTAATGACGGAAATAGAAAGTATTCTAAAGACTTTCAGAGCAGTGAGAACATGTTTCTTACCCTTTGACATTATTTGGGAAATGCCAGGAGAAAGTGATTTTCTTTCTTTACATTCACTGGCTGGATTCTGTTTTGTTCGATCCAAATCTCTGCCTGCTCTAGTCATGAGGGGTTTTGTTTGTGTTTGAACTGTACATCACACGCTAGATATGTTATATTCTGAAGTCTCATAAACCCCCGAATGTCAATCATACTCACCAAACCATTTACACTCCATCTGTGCTCTCCTCCTACAATCTTTATCCTTCCCCATCCCTCTCCTCTCAGAGGAAAATCTGACCCTTCCACTGCTAAAGTTCATTTCTTCCAACTGTTCTTCCAGCAATCATCTCACCTTCAATCCACAAACATGTCCTCCAAGCACATATACAAGTGTTCACAAGACGCTGCCCTCATTTTCTCTACACTATCGAAAAAGTTTGCTAAGAACTCCACAAAAGTCATCCATTTCCTTTCATTTTAAAGTAGCCACTTTGCTCACCTTGACAGATATATTATTTAACAATGTACAAATGCCCTTTCAGACTTTTACCCAGTGATGGCCTTCCATTTCATTTAAATATTAAATGAAATCATGCCAACCATTATTTCCACTCTTCCCCAGAGTGCACTGTTTTTATCTTCACCCTTCTTCATTATCATCTTTCTGTCTTTTCTGTCACTGCTGGTGAGCTACATGGTTTCACTTTGACCCTTCCCAGACCAGACATGATTTTTACTCATGATATTACCAGCTTTGGTACTGTCACTATTTTTAATTATCACGACTGCTATCATTTTTATTAATTGTTACACTTGTAGCATTTTAGATTAACACCGGGTCTTTCATAAACACATCATATACTCTCCACCTGGAAATATCTCTAGCAACACTTCTAGAAATTTACTCAATGACAAAGGACTTTTTCCAAGAAGTGACATTTAAAAGGCCAAATTAAATTAATCTCTGAAATACCATGTTTCCTATTTCATTAAACTAAGCCAATAAAATGGATAAAGAGATGACCCAGCAGCTAAGAGTTGTTGCTTTCTCATTTGTATGCTCCTCCACAGTAGGTTACAACCATCTGTGACCCTCTTTCTAGGTGATATGGTGCTTTCTTCAGGCCTCTCTACAGACAACACACACATGTGATGCACAGACTTGCATGCACGAAAAACACCTAGACAAAAATAATAATCAATGTCTTAAAATAAAAAGACAAAGAATGGTATTTTCCTTTGAAGAATCCACACTTGAAAACCTGAACATCTTTGAAATGCCCCTTTTAACTTCAATTAAAATGGCCAACTCACCTTCCTGGACTTAGGGGGAGCTGGGAGGACCTTGGACTTAACATAGTGAAGGGAAACCTGATGGCTCTTTGTCTTGGAGAGGGGTGGAGTGGGGGTATGGGTGGAAGGGAGGGGAGGGAAAGGGGAGGAGGAGGGGAGGAGATGGAAACCTTTAATAAAAAAAATGAGAAAAAAAATTTAAAAAAATGGCCGAGTCACTCTTAGTGCTCTGTCTACACCAACTGCACAACTTAGTCCCTCCTTCCATGGCTCCATACATCCTTTTCTAATTTTTTTCAATTACTCAAATTTCTGGGTTGAGTTTTATTGTGATGTCTTTTAATCTCTCCATTATATTTTGCACATATTGAGTCTACTATAGACTCATTATATGGATTCTATTCTGATTCATTGGCTGAAGCCATAATCAACTGTGTTGTATTCAGGAAGTAAGGTCTTTTGTGGTGGGAGGCAATTGTGTGAGGAAACTGCAAAGGGGATGTTTTCATAATGGTATTGTTTGTTTTCTTGTGCTTCTAAGGGCATAAGTAATTAGAACTATTACTGGCACATGTGGCGTTATAGTGCACAGGTAAGTATCTACATGACAAGGAGCTATATATGTAATATGAATGAAAATGATCCCTGAGGTTAAGATATTTGAACACTCAATTCCCAGTTGGTGGTGCTTATTGTGAAACTTTTTGTACTTTGGAGATGCATAGCTTTGCTGGAATAGCGCATCACTGAGGACCAACTTTGAGTGTTTATAATCTTGCCCCACTGCCCCAATTCTACATTTTTCCATGTGCCTCACACTTGCATATGCAAATGTAATCTCTTAGCTCTTTACTCCTGTCCTTGCCTGCAGCTTTCAGCCAAGCTTTTCAGCAAGGATGGACTCATCCCATTGGAACCACAAAAAATATAAACTTTTTCTTCCTTAAATTATCTTGATCATGATATTTTAGTACAGCAACAGAACACTGACTTTTATGCAGTCCTTCACCACATCCTATTCATGCTGCTACTATGATCTTGACTTCTAACTTCTATAACTGTGAGCAATAAATAGCTGTGTTTAAATCTCCTGGAGTGTAGAACTTTGCTAAAGCAGTCTCAGCAAACCAAAATAACAATGGTGTTTTTTTCCTCACTTAATCAGCCAGATTTTATTTCTAAGTATACTAAATCCTTTGTAAAATGATATGCAGTTCTGAGAACAGTTCTTGGAACCTAAAGCCTAGCTCTTGCAAGTCATATAAAAGCTCAGCTTCAGGCAGTTTATCTCAGCTATAAATGCTGCAAATAAGCTCCTGTAGACACAGCACTTGAGCTCAAGTAGCCATAAGAGGCTCGTAACATCTGAGCCCCCAGAAGCTGGTTCAAAAACACATGGTAATACCAGGAACAGCTGTAAGAGCCAAGATGTTGGAAAGATTTAAAATAGTTTTCACCAGAATGGAAACAGGTAATTGGTTCAGGAATCTTTGCTTGGCTCAAAAAATCCTGTAATGCCGGGCGGTGGTGGCGCACGCCTTTAATCCCAGCACTCGGGAGGCAGAGGCAGGCGGATCTCTGTGAGTTCGAGACCAGCCTGGTCTACAAGAGCTAGTTCCAGGACAGGCTCCAAAGCCACAGAGAAACCCTGTCTCGAAAAACCAAAAAAAAAAAAAAAAAATCCTGTAATTCAGTTGTCAGATAATACCCTGCAGAGACCACTGCACGGTGCTCATACAAACCCACCAGGCTTCTTTCTATTCTGGTGTATGCTTCCCCTACTGACCACTATGGGTTGTCACTTGTCTTGAGTTGGGGATGTTTGGATTGACACATGTAAATGTATTTTTTTCTTTTTCTTTCCTTTTTTTTTTTTTTGTTTTCGAGATAGAATTTCTCCGTGTAACAGTCCTAGCTGTTCTGGAACTAGCTCTTGTAGACCAGGCTGTCCTCAAACTCTCAGAGATCCACCTGTCCCTGCCTCCCGAGTGTTGGGATTAAAGGTGTGCATCTCCGTGTCTGGCTTCATATTCTAATTTATGTAAGTCTTTTTGCACTTGATTCTTTAAATTTTTTTTTTTTTTTTGGTTTTCTAGTATTTAGTGAGAACACTAAAACCCAGAAACATACCATTGTGTAAAGAAAAGTAAAAATGCTGCAGAAAAAAGATTAGTATTCAGTTTCTATTTCTTTCCCTTTCTTGTAAGGCTTAATCTTTTCTCCCTTTCTTTGCAAATATACATGGTTTTGCTCTGTGCAAGGGCTTATAGTCTTATCTAAAAAAAAAAAAAAAAAAAAAAAAAAAAACCCATTCTATGAATGGCTCACTTGGGTATTTCCAGATCCTGCATTTTCTCAAATGTATCTAATAAGAAACTCACATGGCAATGTTGGAGGCGGGTGGTATGTGCCTAGACACAGAGGCACTGGTGTCAACAGGCCTTTGCTGGCCTAAACCGTACTGAACTTGCTATCTGAGCATGCGATATGTAACATTCCCAAACTGAGCCAACCTAGGTCTGCCAAGGGGCCCCAGCAATAGCTGCCATGAAGTAAGACAAGATGACCTGAACCAGTCTTCATCTGCCGTGAGAGAACCTGATGCCAATGCTGATGTTTACCCTCCTCTGGGCAAGGTGGGGAGTATTTAGGAAGGTTTTCCCCTTCCTAAAATAAACTGAGCTTGCTATACCCAGCCTGTCTCTCAGAGCCTGAGCCTTTGAGCCTGGAGCTATTTGTCCCCTCTCCCAAGGGAAGTTCAGTGGGACAAAGCAGCAGATCAAAGCTGCATGGTGTAATCACAGTATATCCTGTAGTTAAATACAAATAGGAATACAATCCTTTTTCTGTTTTGTCTGAATACAAATACAAATAGTATTTTCCAAAGATGCTACCCAATGTAGAACCTTGGTAGTCTGTCATTCAAAGACACAAGTCTGTCTTTGTTACTTCTTCCTTTCGCTGTAATGAAAAATACTTAGAAGAGTAACCGAAAAGAGACCTGCCTTAGGCGACATCATCCAAGGCTATTATTCATTATCGTCATAGAAACTCAAAGGAACAAGAGCTTGTAGTAGCTGGGCATATCAGATACACTATCACAAAGCAGAGAGTGATGAAGTCTTGTTTATCTCTCTTTCTCTCTCTTTTATTTAGTTTAGTCCTCCAGTCCAGAGAATTATGCTGCACAGAGTGGCCAGGTCTTCTTATCCAGTTAACCCAACTAGCACAGTCTCCCACAGGCAGCTAGCTTAGAGGTTCATCTCCTAGGCAATTCTGGATCCTATCAATTAGATTGAGACTAGGTATCCCCTTCTTTTCTACTTAATCTTTCTTTTTAATTTTAATTAATTAATTTTATTCTTTTCTTATATATTACATCCTGACCTCAGTTTTGCCTTTCTCCTATCCTCCTAGTCTTTCTCTCCCACCTCCCCTCGCTTCCATATCCACTCTTCTTCCCTTCCTTTCAGAAAAGAGTGCTCTTCTTAATCTTGATTCTGGTAAGGCACGTGATTCATGAATATATATATATATATTTAGATTTAGGTATGTATGTAATGTGATTTAAAATACAAACAAAGCAAAGTAGATACTGAATATCCATCTTACAATGGCACATGTCTTATCTTGTACACCGAGACACTCACTTTTGGAGTACTCAGCTTCTATGTGAGCATTCTAGCTGCCAAGGATCCTGTGCTCTGAGAAATCTAAAGCACATGTAGAGACTGGAGGCTTAGCTCTTAGTGACGTAGACATTTATTATTTCACTTATGGACTCTGTTTAAATCATGTGAGAAACCTTAGCTACAACCTCTTAGTTGACCCGAATTCCATAAAGAAATAGTTGTGAGATAATGCTTTTAAAAAAATGCTGTTCTAATTTATCAAGTGTATGTTACTTATTTTGCATTGTTTTTATGAAGCTTTATATTTTTCTCTGCTCTCCTCCTTCCGTCCCCTATCCCCTTATATCCTCTCCCATGATCTCTGGGCTCCCAATTTACTCAGGAGATCTTGTCTTTTTCTATTTCCCATGTAGATCACATCCATGTATGTCTGTTTCTCTTGGGTCCTCTTTGTTGTCTACATTCTCTGGCATTGTGAATTGGGGGCTAGTTTTTCTTTGCTTTATGTCTAAAAGTAACTTATGAGTGAGTACCTACCGATACAAAAAATTGGAATAACTCTATGTGTGCTATTTCTTACCAATAGCTGGACTCTGAGCGGACCAATAAACATTAGCACATGTCTGCTCCTCAGCGATGTGTCCAGAGAAAACCTGTTTTGGTAGCGATGATTAAAGTTTTTACTTTCCTTACTTTGGTTTAGAAATTTATTCCCTTCAGTAGGGACTTAGTTATAATTCATAAGATATGAGGTAATATTTGATGTGAGACTTCTGGGAAAGAAGTCACATATAGAATAGTCTGTTTTATTTAGTTAATTAGCTACTGCTTCTAAAATAGTACTAATTTATGAAGCAAATACTGAGCATGACAGGATGAAATGACAGAAAGAATATTGGTCTTTGGCATTGATAAATATGCTTGGTAATACTCTGTTACTCATATACAAGGGAACAACATACTCTAAAAATTTACCTGAAATTTATGTTATTTGTTGTTTAAAAAAATTACAGTTTTGAAACCACCTTAATATCAGTGCCCATGGTAGCCAAAAATAAACTATATACTACTCACATCATGATTTAGGTATAAAGGTATCCAGAATAGACTAGAAAGGGAATAGAGATAAGCAGACAAAATTATTAAAAACCAAGGCACAGAAGCTGTTATATAAATACATTAGGCTGTACTCTGAATGTGAATATTGTAAACTCCAGGATATTAGAAAGGAGTTTCTACACTGGAAAATCTGTAATAATAACCTAAGTATCTAATCCTCAAGGCCATAAATATTCACAAAATTTAGGGCAATAATGACACTAAACACAATATTTAGAAGATGCTTGCAATGTTCTTTTTCTATAGAGTAGTAAAGTGCAGAGTCAACATGGTGACAGTATAATAAATCAGCTAGGAACAAGCCATTTACAACACTGCCTGTTTAAGGCTATCCCGAGTTTACAAAGAATAATATTATAACTTATTTATATTCTGTAATAAGACCATAATAAGCAAATTGAATCAGGACATCAGTACTTGTTTTGTGTTAAGCACACTTTTAAAAATTTCACCAACTCATTTAATATCTTGTTCTTTCTAGAACATGATTATTCATACCTTCCCATATTTCAGATAAGCAAAGAGGTACCAAAAGACTGAATTGTATTTTTCTGTTTCAGTCAATGAGGTACAACTGCCAGATTAAACTAACATATTCATAACCCTGATATTATTTCTTTATCTCTGCATTGGATTTTGAGTCTGATTAGTGTTGCATTTGAGAATCATTGACCAAGTTGATTTGTTAAAATTATGTCTTTTAGGTTTAGCCAGGGGACAAGACCAGTAGTTCAGATGGTGGTCACCATGGATTTATCTGAACCCTATATTGAGTTGTGAGGGAGCTGGATTCCCTGTAATGGAAATGGACCAACAGAGATGTGGCAGGTGAATATATTTTTTTATTTCAGATGAAGACACAGTAGCGATAAATTCCTCATTGAAAGAATGACCTTATTTGGCAGGATTTAAGATGACACGTCCAAGTTAATAAGAGATTAATGCAAAAACATTTTGTTGACAGAGAAAACATTATAGGGCAAACGGTCGTTACTGCGCTTTCATTTTCCTTCCATTGACCTATGCATCATCTATTTCACCTATCCTGACTTGATAAATATTGGATTCTATTATTATAAAGCTGGATAATGGAGCCCTCTTCCTCAGTATTGTTTTGACAAACCCAGGTCTTCTGTTTTCTCATCTAAATCATAGAATTAATGTTGGTGATCTAAAATGTGGACCATTGTTATTTTTAATGATATTGCACTTCCTGCATATAGCAAGTTGGGCATAATTGTCACCACAACACCACTGAATCTTTTAAATCACATTGAATAAAATGAAACCAGTATAATAAACAGATGGTGAAGACAACTAAAGATATCCTCATGTACCAATCATGGAGCAAAAATAGGATGACTAGTTAGAAGATAATGTAGTAGTTTGTCTCTAAGTTGAATATACAGTTGCACATAATCTACCCAAACATTTCTAGCTACTCTTCATAATAAAAGTGCACATGGATCAAAGTATGTAGATAAATAAATGGAATAATCAGTCTCATATAGCAGATATTAATTACTGATATATATCAAATGACTAAAATTCCTACAAATAACATAATGATATGCTTCCATTATGCTGTGCCATTTATCTTTTAAGAAACTGCCCCAGTGTTAAAACTGTCTTCTGGATGATAGAAAAATGGCTATTTTCAATGAGGTCATTTTAATATTGCTTATAAAATACAATCCACTCCCTAACTGACGAGAACAGACTTCACAGCGGAAAGTGGGGGTGCCTTTTTTACAGTAGTCATCCCAATTTCCTAGGCTTACTTTAACCTGGACAATAAGAAGGAAATTAGACATTTTGTATGTTGCAGAAAGGAATAAAATTGTCATTATTTTCTTACAAACCTATTATAGTATATACTTGGTAAATTAATAACAATAAGAAGTATCATAAGTAAATGAAACACATTCTCTGTAAAATTTAATCAGAATAACCAATAATGTCATTCACATTAGAATTATACAGTAGAACATCAAATACCAGGTAAAAACGAAAAATGAACCAATACTCATGTTAAGAAAAATCGAAAATAAAGAAGCTAAATAGACATTGTTTTAGGTTTCCTGTTTTGGAAAAGACATTATTCCAATATTTCCACAAATATTTAGGGTATGCGTATGTGTTCTAACATGTTTAGGTCTTATGACTTTAATAAGAAGTGATAAAACATAAATTCATACACACAGCTTTGTATTGGTCTTCATATTACTTGACTTGATTTAGCTGTCAAAAGTCTTCCAGAAGAGAGAAAGGGAATGGAAATTCATGTTAGTTGTGCTATGGAGCCATGTTTGTTTAATCTCTAATCTCAAGGTAATAATAACGAGCAATGCTGTACAAGACTGAAAGTCCTACAATGAATTGTCACATCCTCAAATTAATATTAATTCTGTCTCATCGCACATGTGCACTTTAAGACATCAGCTTTGTGTTAATACCAGTGAGAGAGTTTGGTCTTAGCAACAACCTCAAGTCTCATTTTAACATTGTCCAAAGGGTGCTGATATTCTCTCTCCGGAGTAATTGGAACGTTCATCAGCTAAATAAAAGCAATCTACAGGATATTTATCTCTCAGTTGCTTCATTAAAAAAGACCCCCCCAAGAGGTTAGGAAGAATTATTTTCAAACAATCACAGTGAGATTTAATGACATTTTAAATAAATAAGGGTATGCTGTTCACATGTAATAAACTCTTAGCATTTTCATAGTTTCTGGTTTGGATATACAAAGATGAATTAAATCAGTGATGAGAATCGTGAGGTATAATTATTCTATTACTATTTCCGACACTATTTATGGGAGGATAGGTTAGTGACTGCTGCTGGCGCTCTGGTAGCAGAAAGTTAATGATTCTCTTGTCTTTTAGTAGAGTTAGAGTGTGGTTCATGTGCAAAAAATACCCCAAGGCTGTGCTTTAAAGGCTTGGCTCATTTATCTCTCATCAGTTAGGTAAATGAGATGCGGAAGTGGTGCCTAGTTTCTAAATAACTTTTATACACTACTGAAAGCCTTAAAGGTCCCCTAAATACTTTCTCTTGTTAATGAAATTTCACTCATATAATCTGTCCCTAACTCTGGAAGACTCATTTTGTAATGTCTTTAGGCATGTTAGATTTCATATTTCAATTTTTTTATTGGTTACTTCCTTTTCTTACTGTACATTTATGCATTTATATAGGGACAAGGCCAAAAGATATGTACAATGGTTGTGAAAATGTTGATATTAGAAGTAGGTAAGTAAAATTATATAAATTTCTTAATCTGTCATTTGAAAACTCTGAAAGTATATAAGAAGATAATCTCAAAGAAAACTTTATAAAGTAAATATGCTTATTTTACTCCAGATTATATGAGAATATGTACTTGTTCAGCATAAATTTAGAAAGATACAACTATAAAGATGCTTACACAATTACTAAAAGTATAACATCTAATTAATAGTTATGTTACATAACTAGTCAGATATATCAGCAAACTTGGCAATTGTTAAGAATAGGCTTTTCCCTCATCATCAGTAGTTTGTAAACACAGGAAATCAAGTTGAGGACTTTGATTACTGGTTCAAAGAATGGCCTGAATGGGGACATGATACTCTAAATTTTCTGAAAGATCACAAGATTGCTATAGAGCCAGATGCCTTCTGTAAAGTAAACATATACCATCATTCTCTCCATTAGTTAGTTTAGATATAATTTGATATCAGTTGATAGAATTTGTACAGCACCCTGGATATCACCTTCAGAGATTCATAAATTGGTTTCGATGGTGAGTATCCATAATTCAGTATATGAGGGATTAAGGAAGACAAATCATAATTTCGAAGTTCTTCTTTGTTACATAGACAGTTGAAAAACAACCTGGGTTACAAGAGACATGGTCTTAAGTAACCAAGTAAATAAATGAGTAATTCATCTCAATGTGCTAGCCAGTCCCATGGCCAGCCTAACCTTACTCAGAAACTAAGAAACATTAAAAGCCTTTCTGAAGCAAAAGGATAAGATTGACATAAAGGTTATAAGGCCACAGTCTACACTCACCGGTAGAGAGAGTACTCTGCAGAATTTTCTGGCTATTCTGTTTTGTTTTCTCTCACTCTGTAAGTATATTCTTCCCAACATTGGTCCCTTTGGATTATGCTATTATATTTCAAAATGTCATTATTTTTTTCTGCTGTGTGGTATGTTTTTTTTTCCATTTTATATATTTTTTTTGCTTCTTTGTCAAAAATCATATGTTTGTAGGTGTGTGGATTGATATATGGGTCTTCAATTCGGAAAACAGAAGCCTACAGAATGGGAAAAGATCTTCACTAACCCCACATCAGACAGAGGGCTGGAGTCAAAAATGTACAAAGAACTCAAGAAATTGGTCATCAAAAGAACAAATAATCCAATTAAAAATTGGAGTACAGACCTAAACAGAGAACTCTCAACAGAGGAATCTAAAATGGCCAAAAGACACTTAAGGAAATGCTGAACATCCTTAGCCATCAGAGAAATGAAAATCAAAGCAACTCTGAGATCCCATCTTACACCTGTATAAATGACCAAGATCAAAAACACTGATGAAAACTTATGCTGGAGAGGAGGTGGGGTAAAGGGAACACTCCTCTGTTGCTGGTGGGAGTGCAAACTATTACAGCTGCTTTGGATTTCAGTATGGCAATTTCTCAGAAAATTAGGAAACAACCTACTTCAAGACTCAGCAATACCACTTTTGGGTATATACTCAAAGGATGCTCAATCATTCATCTGTCTTTAAACTCAAAGGATGGAATTTGCTATCACAGATCTCCTGGCCTTGGGCTTTCAAATTATCTTGGATGTCCATTTTGCTAACATTAAACAAAGGACCTTTCATGATATGTAGTGTGAATTGATAAGAAAGAATTAGAAGATCTGGGCTTGGTGGTTCCAGTCTGTAATCCTATTACTAGAGAGGCTGAGGTAGGAGGCTTTTCAGAAGTATGAGTCAACCCTGGAAAACATAGTAAGCTCCAGACCAATCTAGACTATACTGAGACCCTGCTTAATATACAAACAAATAAAGTAAGGTTTTGATAAACAAAGCCCTTCCACCATTACAATCAACAAGTCGAAATATGTGTGATTTCAAACTTGCTGGATGAGATTGTTTTCCTTTGAGAAAATACATTTATTTATTTATTTTATTATTATTATTATTATTATTATTATTATTATTATTATTATTATTAAAAATTTCCTCCCTCCCTCATTCCCCTCCCCCTCCCTCTCCAGTCCAAGGAGCAGTCAGGGTTCCCTGCCCTGTGGGAAGTCCACGGTTTTTCCCCTTCCATCCAGGTCCAGGAAGGTGCACATCTAAACAGACTAGGCTCCAAAAGCCAGTACATGCAGTAGGATCAAAACCCAGTGCCATTGTCCTAGGCTTCTCAGTCAGCCCTCGTTGTCCGCCACGTTTAGAGAGTCCGGTTTGATCCCATGATTTGAGAAAATAAATTCTTAAATATAATAAAAAAAATCAACATTCAGACAACCAAACAGGTGAAAGATTTTTTAAGACAACAACTTTAATTCTTTAAAGAAAGAAATTTAAGAAGCTATCAGAAAATGGAAAGATCTCCCATGCTCTTGGATAGGTAGCATCAACACAGTAAAAATGTCAATCTTACCAAAAACAATCTACCGATTCAGTGAAATTCCCAACAAAATCCATTCACACTGAACCTCATAGATGAGAAAGAGGGAAGTAGGCTTAAAAGTATGGGCACAGGACACCAGTTCTTGAATTTAACATCAGTAGTTCAGATATTGATATTGACAATTAATAAATGGGTCCTCCTGAAACTGAGAAATTTCTGTAAGGCAAAGATATAGTCAACAAGACAAAACAGCAACCTACAGAATGAGAAAAAAATCTTCACCAGCCCCACATAGGACAAAAGGCTGATGTCCAAAATATAAAAAAAAAAAACCTCAAGAAACTAGACATCAAAATTTTAAATAATCCTATTACAAATAGCGTGTAGATCCAAACAAAGAATTCTCAACAAAGGAATCTCAAATGGTTGAAATGAACTTAAGGAATTGTTCAACATTTTTAGCC
The DNA here is from genome assembly GCF_903992535.2 of Arvicola amphibius. Classification (NCBI taxonomy): domain Eukaryota; kingdom Metazoa; phylum Chordata; class Mammalia; order Rodentia; family Cricetidae; genus Arvicola; species Arvicola amphibius. The sequence goes on from NC_052048.2 coordinate 173,361,140, forward strand.
AAAAAAAAAATGCTCATCTAAATGACTCTGAGATACCACCTTACACCTGTCAGAAGGACATCTTATGCTGGAGAGGATGTGGAGTAAGGGTAACACTCCTTCACTGCTGGTGAGAGTGCAAACTTGTACAGCCACTTTGGAAATCAGTATGGTGGTTTCTCAGAAAACTGGGAATCAATCTACCTCAAGACCCAACGATACTACTCATGGGCATATACCCAAGGATGCAAACCCATACCACAAGGACATTTGCTCAATTATCTTCATAGCAGCATTATTCATAATATCCAGATTCTGGAAAGAAGATAGATGTCCTGCAATTAAAGAATAAAGAAAATGCAGTACATTTACACAATGGAGGACTACTCAGAGGTAAAAAAAAAAATATGATGTCTTGAAATTTGCAGGCAAATGGATGAAACTAGAAAAAGATACCCTGTATGTGGTAACCCAGACACAGAAAAACAAACACAGTATGTATTCACTCATAAGTGGATATTGGACATAAAGCAAAAAATAACCAGCCTATAGTACACAACCCCGGAAAAGACAGGACACAAGGGAAACCCTAAGAGAGGCATACATGGATCCCCTTAGGAAGAGGAAGTAGACAAGTTCTCTTTAGCAATGTGGCAGTGTGGAGGCACAGTGGAGAGTAGTAGAGGAGTGGGAAGAGGAGAAGAGGAGGGGGGAGAAGAACATGAGGGATTGGGAAGATAGAGTTGGGTGAAGAACAGAGAGGGAGAGCAAGGAAGGAGATACTTTGGAAGTGGGAGCCATTATGGTGTTAACAAGAAACCATACATTAAGAAAATTCCCAGGAATCCACAAAGATGATCCTAGCTAAGAATCTAAGAAATAGGGGGTAGAGTACCTAAAATGTCCTTCCACTGTAATCAGACTGATGACTACCTTAATTGTCATCATAGAACCTTCAACCAGTATCTGATGGAAGCAGAAACAGAGATCCATAGCAAACTCCTGGAGTTCAGCCAGAGACAGAGGAGCAATATGACATGTAAAGGGGCCAAGACAATGATGGGAAAATCCACAGATACAGCTGACCCTAGCTAATAGGATTGACAGCTGGGGAACTTGCATAAGACTGAACCATGCCCTCTGAATGTGGGTGACAATCGTGTGGCTTGGGCAGTTTGTGGGGCCAGTAGCAGTGGAACTAGTATTTATACCAAGTGTATGAACTGGCTCTTAAGAGCCCATTTCCTATGAAGGGATATCTTGCTTTTCCTAGATAAAGGGAAGAAAGCCTTAATCCTGCCTCTACTGATGTGACAGACTGCTGAGTTCCCGTGGAAGACCTCATCCTCTTTAAGGAGTGTATGGGGGACGGAGTGGGGAGAAGATGAGGGGAGTAGGAGGACAGATAGGAGGGTGAGGGCAATGGGATTGGTATGTAAAATAAGATTGTTTTTAAAATAATATAAAAAATAAAAAATTCAGAAAATCATTTCTCTTCACTTTTAAATAACAAAAACAAAAGAAAACAAAAACTTAAGAGTGATGTTTCTATAAGCATCTAGATTTTTGACAATATAATCTAGTGAGAAGAATAATGGCAGTATTTTACAAACATACAGGAAAATCAATTCAGGCATAAATATGCATAACGTTATATGTAAATTTATACCAATTTTCATGAATCCTTAATTTAATAAAATTTGCTATTGCATTAAGGAATATAAAGAGTAAAATGTATTATATTTGATTTTGTAGTCATTCCCATATCCTAGTATGTGTGAAAAATAGAAAAATAATGTATTTCAACTACTAGTAAACATAGTACAGTCAAACTGTTATGGTAGTTTCAGATTTCAGAATAAAAAAATGCCACAATGTGAAATGTTTAAGTTTATTTCAATATTTTAAAATCCTGCAGGCTTCATTATGTAGCTATTAAAAAGCAATTTTTGTTCGTATTACTTTGACCATATCACCTTAGGCCTTCCAAGGCTGTTACCTGCCAAGAAACAAATTAAGCATTTATTTGAGGGTCACTAAGGCATCATTATGGGAGTAATCAGTCAGTATAGATTCTTGTCATTAGTTCATTTATTACCCTGTCTTTTACAAGCTTTATAGAATCATGGATTTTTAATAAGTCTTGTACTACGTGGCCTCAAGTTCAGCAGTATAAATGGCATTTGTATCAGCACTATCTAATTTGGACAGCTTGCTGTTTACAAAATGATGTGCTCTTCTTAAAAGCCTCTAAAGTATTTAGAAAGAAGCTGTGAAATTGGGAATTTAATGCACAATATAAATTATTGATCATATGGACTCTTTGTCTTTTCTGTGACTTAATTACTTCTCTTTAGTTTTTTATTATTTTCTAATTTTCTGCATCAGGACAATTGTGTAGTTCTGTGGTTGAAAGACAATGAAAACTGCACACTCTTGTTAGTATACTTGTGCCCCTCAACTTCTTCAGCTAACCCTCATCTAAAGTATACCTTTCCAACCTCATCCCTTGCTATCAAAGCCATATGAGTGTTGAGCACTTGTTTTCTCAGGACATGGCATAAATAAGGGAAAGTATTAGTCATTCATGATCATCCTTAGATACCTGACAAGTTTTAGGTCAATTTGCCACATTTCATGCCTCAAGAAACACCAGGCATTCAGGAGCAGCTCAGTGGTTAAGAGCATATACTGCTCCTGCAGAGGAACCACGTTCAGTTCCCAGAACCCACTTCAGTTGATTAACTCCTGCTTAAAAGTCTACTCCAGGGTATCTGACACCCTCTTCTGAACTTTGTAGATACCTGCACATACATGTGTATATATACCTGCATGATGTACACACATACACACACACACACACACACACACACACACACACACATGCATGTGTGATGTGTGTCTTCTATCTATCTGATGATTTCATTGGTTAATTAATAAAGAAACTGCTTGGCCTGATAGGTCAGAACATAGGTGGGTGGAGTAGACAGAATAGGATGCTGGGAGTGAAGCAGATGCCTCAGGCAGATGCAATGAAGATCCGGCCCAAGATGGACGTATGCTAGAATCTTCCTGATAAGCCACCACCTCGTGGTGCTACATAGATTATTAGATATGGGTTAAAGCAAGATATGTGAGAATTAGCTAATTAGAGGCTGAAACTAATGGGCCAGGCAGTGTTTAAATGAATACAGTTTGTGTGTTGTTATTTTGGGGCATAAGCTAGCCAGGTAGCCGGGAGCCTGGCAGGATGAAAAGCAGGCCTGCCTGCGGCTCCTCACTACACGTGTGCATATGTATAATCAAAATAAATTAAAGATTAATCATTAAAAAGAGAAAAAGTTTCCATCTCCAAAAACAGTAAAAAAATGTAAAAATACTAGACTAGTAGCAGTTTTGTGGGGAAACATTCAAGATTCCTGTGGAATAGACACTGAATTTACTACAGAACAGTAACCACACAACATGCTCTGAATGTGCTTTCTGAAAAGGAATCTTATTAATGCTGCTGTCCCAGAAGTGATTGATATTATATAACTAATTTTCATATCAGGATTATCTTATTATATAATAGTCAGGTATCTTTCATACAGCTATAAACAAATGAGATAAAACTGTATTTGCAATCTCATTTTCTAAGGCATTAGCAATACTCTTTGATAAATAGTGTCATTTTATATAAATATTGTAATGCATAAAATGATGTTTTAACGACTTCCTCCAAATTTCTTGTAAAATAGGTCTAGCCATAATGTAAAAGGAAGCTAAGCATAAATAGAATAATGGATTTATCATCAACATTTTGTGTCTTACAGAACAAGGAAACTGCTGCCGTACTCTGTACTTTTGAACATCTCATGCAGCATAGATTATGCCTTAAGGTTTGCTCACAAAACAAGGATTTCATATTAAAGAAGAAAACTGAACATAACCTGTATTCCAGATTTCAATCAAATATATATTTGATTGTGACAGTTGTCCACTTCCAATAGCTGTAATAGTTGTTTTGCTACATCTCATTTGGGCTTATTATTATGAAATCAACTCAGTGTCAAAAACATCTTCTGAAAATTATATCAGCTTAAATCCTGGACCTCTCAATCTAGTTTAGCTAACATAGAAATAATTGTAATCAAATTTGTTTTTGTTTCTTATGGAACAAGTCTTATTCTATAAAAATAATGGTAAAATGAAATTAAAGAAATGTATGGACAATTAAAATTTTTGAAAGAAGATGATAAAAAAGAAGAATGAGTCATTAGTCCTGAACAATTTCAAAAATCCTACCAGGAAAGCCCCATTTAGGCAAAGTTCTTGGTAGTAAATTGGCTCTGACTATCTTAATCCTTTTCTAACAGTATAAATCTCTTCATATTAAATTTCATAGTTGTATCAGTTAAAATTTATAAATTTAAATAATAAAATAAAGATCATTAACAAAGGATAAAATAATGCTTAATTACATTCATGAATTTTTAAGGGAAAAAATAAATTCTAGATACTAATCTGTCACTCAGTGAATTACATCAAATAGTTTCTACATTCAAGTCTTATGCACATTTATCAAAGACTTTATCATTTTTGCAATTTGACTTTATTTTCATGGATAGGGCACTTGTTATCTTCAATCCATATTGATCTAACAACAGATTTTATTATTTTATTTTTTCTTTATTCTTCCCTCATGTATATATCATGACCACTTTACCCTCCTTCCTGTCCTCCTCAGCCCTCCTCTGCACCTCTTCTTTCCCTTAGATCCACTTCTCCATTTCCCTTTTGAAAATGAGTGGGTGCCTAGAGATATCAACCAAACCTAGCATATCAAGTTATAATAAGGCTAGGCACATTTTTCGTTTTAAGACTTGATGAGGCAACCCAGTCAGAAGAAAAAGATCCCAAAAGCAAGCAGCAGAGCCAGAAACAACCCCCACTCCCACTATCAGGAGTCCCACAAGAATACCAAATTACACAACCATGACATGTATGAAAAGGACCAACCTAAGAACAAAACAGGTTCCCCGATTGTTGCTCCAGTCTCTGTGATCCCCTATGAGCCTGGCTTACTCGATGCTGTGGGCATTGTTCTCCTGGTATCCTTGATTTCACAATATTTCCTCACCCTCTTTAACAGGATTACTGACTCTTATTAATGTTTGGCTGTGGTTCTTGCATCTGCTTTAGTCAGTGATGAAGGAGGGTCATCTGTCTATGTGTTACTTTTATTGGTTAATAAAGAAACTGCCTTGGCCCTTTAATAGGACAGAAAATTAGGTAGGCGGAGTAGACAGAACAGAATTGTGGGAGAAAGAAAGCAGAGTCAGGCTGAGGCATCAGGAAGTTGCTATGATTCTCTGACCTGAGACAGACGCAGGATAAGATCTTTCTTTGTAAGCCACCGCTTCGTGGTGCTACACAGATTACTAATTATGGGTTAAAGCAAGATGTGAGAATTAGCCAAAAAGAGGCTGAAATTAATGGGCCAGGTAGTGTTTAAAAGAATACAGTTTCCGTGTAATTATTTCAGGTGTAAAGCTAGGGGGGTTGTGAAATGCAGCCCTGCTGCTCCTTTTACAAGTCAGTTGCTGGATGAAGCCTCTCTGATGAAGATTATGCTAGGCTCTGGTCTACCACTTATAAGAAAGTATCATTAGGAATCACTTCATTGGCTACTTAAAAATCTATCATCTATCTGTCTATCTATCTATCGTCTATCTATCTATGTATCTATCTATCTATCTATCTATCTATCTATCTATCTATCTATCATCTATCTATCATCTATCTATCATCTATCTATCTATCTATCTATCTATCTATCTATCTATCTATCATCTATCATCTATCTATCTATCTATCTATCTATCTATCTATCTATCTATCATATCTATCTATCATCTATTTATTTTGTTCAGTCATGTTTGGCTCTTTGCTAGGTCTCTGGGTTGCACAGTTTCTGGTTCCTAACCCTCTATGCAGTGTCAGGAATGGGTTTCCTCTTTTAGCATGGGTCTCAAGTTGGACCAACCATTGACTGCTTCACCTCTCCCAAGAGTTCTGGGACACCATTACTGCATCACATCTTGCAGGCAGTACAACGTGTACATTGAAGGTTTGTGGCTGTGTTAGAGTCCCTGTCCCAATAGTGGCAGCCATACCTGGTTACAGAAGATGGCTGGTTCAGGCTTCCTTTCCCCATTACTAGGAGACTTCACAATGTCACTTTTATGGATTCCTGGGAGCTTTCATTGCGCTAGTTTTCTATATCGACCCTGTAACATCCCCATTTTGGTCATTTTTCCTAGAACGCTATCCTTCCACCCCTCCTTTCCTGTGAATAGTTTTCTTAGTCTGCTGGCATTGAGTTAGGGTCAGCTTTGCATCAAATGGGTGTAAATGACACAGCTATACCTTAGGCCTTTGAAATCTTTTAAGTCTCCCTGCTGCTACCAACAGTGATATAGTGACAATCCAAGCATTCTCTAATAAACTAATATACTACTTTTCTCTGTCATATTTATGACTTCCTCATGAGTTCTCACAAGCAATTTAGAATTTATTTAAAAATATATTATACCAATAAATACCCACACACGCAAACACAGATTCTATTAACAGTCTTTTAAATAAAGTCTAAAGTTGCATTATTTTGTTTTTAGAATTTTTCCAGACTTTCCCCACTCTTTACTTTCAAAGTCACATCCATTAATTAATAGTACTTACTTTATTACTTTGATTACTATTTTAAGAATGGCATATGGTTTCATATCCAGAAAATAGCCTTCTTTGGCAGTAAAAGTGTTACTCATTTCCTACTGTAAAAATTATCACAAAATTAGTAGTTTGTGAAAACATACTTAATATTCTGTATTTCAAGTAGTCAGGTGTTCATAATGGGTCTGACTGGAGGAAAAACAATGTGTTCCTTTAGACTGTGCTCCCTATGAAAAAATCACTGAAATCAAACTCTACCAAACAATATAGGACATTCCTTGCATAGGAAAAGTCTAGAATTTCATACTGTATAATTTGCTGTTTATATTTGGAAAATCAAAATAGAAGACTGTCTTAGGCAGAGCCGGGACATAAATACTGGTGAGGCGTTCAATGCAAAAGAACTAAGAATTAGTTTTATGATGTCCTATATCCTAATATTAGAGATCCTTATGACATATGAAAAAAGGTTGTAGATATTCTGTGAATAAGAGATCTCTACGTGTGTAGTCTCTACTTTATTTTCGTTGGTCATTCATGTTTATACATTAAATGTGGTGAGATTAGGTAAGTGGAATTACATATTGTAGATAGATGATTTTCATATCAAAAAAGAGAAAATCAGTCATTATATCGAGATTTGAGACATAATGTTTGATAACAGAATGGGCAGAAGCTTTTGTTGCTCTTAAGTTCTTAAATTTACAAGAAAAAAAATGCACACAAACTATATATTGGATGGCCTGTATGACAAACTGCTATAGTTTTCAATATTGTAGAAAACTCGTTGTTTTCTTTCTGTTTTGTATTTGTAGGTTTATCTATCCTCTCTATTCTGGCTGTGAATGTCTATATTACTGATTTGACCAAAGTGTTAATAGCAATTAGTCTCATAGCAGGATTTATTAAATGGATTATAAATGACTTTAGACTTGCATTTGCATAATCATCCAGATACTCAGTGGGGTACTTCAGCTTTCAAAATGTTTTGTAGAAAATTATGATTTACATGCAGAATCAAAGACATTTAACCTCTCTATGAGAACTTTAACATGGAAAATGAAAGTAAAATCATTTCTCATTATAGTCAGAGACAAATGATGAGATGATAAACAGCTCTCCATTGTAGAAAGGTTGCACCGCATAAGAACTGTTCTCATATTGTATCTATTGCATGAGAGTGGAGCTTAAACGTTCTTTTACAGATACCTGTGGGGAGTCAAGTTGTTTGTTGGCAGAGAAGATAGAGTAGAGAGATGATGAGATGAACTGCAGTTTTCGGAGTTTCCTTCAGTCATTCATTTCTCAAAAAAATAGTAATGGGTATTTCAAAGAAAAACACAATTGACAATTATATTTTGTCTATGTATGATGTGAATGAAGAAAATTAAACAAGTTTATTACTTCAGGAATAATCTAGATTTTTAGTGTTTGAACTAAGATGAACTTTATAACATAATACAGTATGTTGCTTGGATATATTTTAGCATAAAACTAACATCTTTTACTTTATTATGAATGTACTTATTTTTAAAAGTTCAGTCAACATATGCAATGTATTGTGAACATAGCTACCTCTTATTACTCTCTCTTCCTGTACTGCTGCCTTCTTTTCAACCAGAATCCTCTCCTTCCTACCTTCCTATCATTTGTGTGGTATATGTGACTCTGTAACTCCATTCTGTTTTTTCTTTTTTTCATTTATCATTTTAACTGGATTATAAAAGAGATATTCTACAAGTTATTTCTACAAGGTTTTTTCATATAGCCTTAGCTTTGATTGAATATCTCTGTACCTCTATCCCTCAACTTAAACTTTTCTAATATTGTTCCTGTCTCATACTATTTCATGTGTCTAGCCTCCTCTGCCCAAGTTACCCTCATGATTCCTAAGCTATTCATGGTCTCTATAGACACTCCATTGTAAACACACAAATTCAAGAAATCTTAGAGTACAATCTTTCTGGATTTGAATTACCTCAATGAGTATATTTTTGAGCACTAACCACATTCCTACCTAGTTTATAATTTCATTTTTTAAGTACTGAGTAGAATTCCATTCTATATATGTATACATTTTCTATATCCCCCCCTTTAGTTGAAAGACATCTAGAATGATTGGTTTTTGTTATCATGAATAGAGTATCAATGGATAAATATGTGCAGGTATGTCTGTACTGAAAATCTTTGAGTATATGCCCAAATGGTATAGCTACATCATATGGTAGGTTTATTTATAAGTTTTTAAGAATCAATCACACTAACATCCATAGTTATTGTACTAGTTTACACTTCAATAGTAAGTAATTGTTATCCTTTATTTGAATATGGAACTTCAAAGTAGTTTCTCCTACTAATGGCTAAGTGGTATGGGATCTCCTTCTGTATATGTGTTGCTTTTATTGATTAATTAACAAAGAAGCCACCTGGGCCTGTGATAGGGCAGAAGTGAGCCAGTTGGGAAAGTTAAACTGAATGCTAGGAGAAAGTAGAGTCAGTGAGACATCATGTAGCTGCCAGGAATGAACCAGCAGCCTTGCCCAACAGCTAAGGATATTGAACACTTATAAAAGTGCTTATTAATCATTTATATTTCTTCATTGAGATGTCTCTTTTAAAAAAAGGTAGCATATTGCTTAGTGAATTAGTCATTTACTTGATGTTTACATTTTTAGTTCTTTTTGTTTTCTCTATACTGATCTGCTATCTGATATTTAAGGATAATCTTATATTTCTTACCTTTTGTGGGTGCTTCTGCATTCATTTACAGTTGTTACGGAGGGTCAAGGATAGAATATTAGCTTCTAGAAAAGGTTAGAAATCTGAGTGATATAGCTTAGTTGGTAGAGCAATTGCCTGCAATGAGTAAGGCTCTGGGTTTATTATCTAGTAATGTAAAATAAATGGAGAGGATTTGGAAACTTTAGGTGGTGGAGTCTTGAGGGAAGAGGAGAGTCACAGTAGGCTCAGAGATGGGAGGTAAGAATGCCTTGAGGTTAGATCATCTGGCGTTATTTCCTGATTTGTCTTTGCTCCGTAACTGCACATGCAATGCAGCTAGGTACCTCATGCTGAACTTTATTGTCCCACACGTGACTGTCATTGTGAGTTTTCCCACTTCTTATATCATAGAATGCCAGTGGCCACATCAGCAGAATAGCAGGTGCCAACTGAGCTTTGGGAGATTGGCCCACTAGGAAGCAAAGTACTGACAGGCTTTGGCGTCAGAATGTCTTTTGCTACTGCTGCGCTTTTACATATTTGTTTCTGCCATTTTTCTCTGGTATCTGTCGTGCTGGGAATGGGTGTCAGGTGATTCTCACTGCCTTAAATGTAGTGTGATTATCACATGGAAATTTCCTGTTCTACTCTGCATTTTTACCTATAGATTATTATAAATATGATTTCCTCTTAAGCCATACAGTTTAAAGTGTCTTCCCTGCCCCTGATAAAGTAGGTTCTACACAATATAGAAAAAAGGAATGAGGAGGTGTCACACAGCTAGGAGTTACATAAGCTTACTTAAGAAATCTTATAGACTGTGCTTTAGGTTAACGATTAAGGGGAAACAACTGAAGTCCAGGAGTTAGTTCAAGTATTTCTCAATATTGGAAAATGTGTTCACAGGTTTCAGTGGATCACAGCTAAAACAAAACTTTAAACGGTTGATTTCATGTGAAGAACGATTAATAAAAACTCAGAGACAGATACTGGGGTTCAACCTGAAGACCAGAAAAGCAAATCAGTCATCAACTTGCTCTTACCTAATTTACTTTCTATTATAATTTGCTTTCTTGCTTGCTTTCTGGCTGGATGTTTTCCTTTTCTGGTCTTCAAATTGAAACCCAATATCTGTCTCTGAGCTTTTACTAATCATGCTTTATTTGGCACCCAATGTTTGGGGTATGAATTCATGAAGAAGTCATTTGCCTGAGGCTTTTCAGCCAGCTGCCCAGGCTAGGACTGGGACTGGAATTCCAGCTCTAGGAACCAGAACCCAAACCTAGCCTCTGGGTTTAGGAGAAGCCCTAGTGTTCTCAGCTCCCATCCACCATGGCTTAGCTTCCTCTCCTGCTGTGTCCATTCTTGCTGCCACCTCATGGGGCACTCACACAGTTTTCTGCACCCCCTAGAGTTTCCTGTAGCTCCCTCAGTCCCGTGGATTTCCCCTGTCCCATGAGTATGAGGCTCCCATGAGGCTACAGCAGTTTCTCTTGTCTCCTGGTACCCATGAGAAATTGCTGCAAGGCTGCCCTGACTGGCATCTCTTTAACAAAGTTGTGTTCAGTTTGGTTTTGAGTTCTGCTTAGAAATTGCACAGGTTTTTCTGACCCACATTGTTACTACACCTTAAAAGTCTTAACTAAACCGGGATTTTAACAGATGTAAGTAATTTTCTAACTATATTTTATTTTGCAGTTTGTAAAACACTTCTAAGATAATGGCAGATAATATCCAATCCAGAAGTTTAATAACCATTTTGTTTCTATTACGGATGCAATTTTAGAAGAGGTATTTGACCTACCTGAGATGTATACATTCTTATCCATAATTGCTATCAGTTTGATAATTCATATTATATCTTTAAAGAGGCAGGCGGATCTCTGTGAGTTCGAGACCAGCCTCTTCTACAAGAACTAGTTCCAGGACAGGCTCCAAAGCCACAGAGAAACCCTGTCTTGAAAAAAACCAAAAAAAAAAAAAAAAAAAAGAAATGGTTTGATAACAAAATCAAGAGTGAGAAACTTTTATAAATGATACAGACTTTACAGACTAGTAATGAGACATTGGCTGAAAGGATTCATACCTTTGAAAATGATGACTGTAATTTGACAGGTAAAATTCACTCGATATCAATGGGTTATGATATATTACAGAATGGTATTGCAAGATTATCTGAGAGGATTCATACTATTGAAATTGACAGTCAAAATCTGTCAAAAAGCTATGACGAGCTAACAGAGGGTTGATGTAGGAGGCGATGCATGGTATAAATATGTTTTACTGCCATTGGTTATTAAAGAAGCTGCTTTTGGCCAATGACTTAACAGAATAAAGCCAGGCTTTGAGCTATATAGATATAGTAGGTTGAGTCAGGAAGAAGCCATGTAGCCTTTGCCAAAGACAGACATGCTAAACCTTGCTGATAAGTCACAGTCATGTGGTGATACAAAGATTTATAGAAATTGGTTAATTTAAGATATAAGCATATGTCTCTGAGAAAATAAAACAATTTTTGTTTAATATAACATAAAACATATTACAAGTATACCACACAATCCCACAGGACATACTGTTATAGAACGATCAAAGGGAACTATAAAGGATATATTAAACAAATAGAAAGGGATGATAAAGACTCCCAGAAACAGACTGCATAATGTTTTATTAACTTTGATTTTTCTTAATTCTAATGGGAAAGGGACAACAGCTGCAGGACACACTGGGCAATAGAAAAGCCTTCTAAATTAAATCAACTGGTGTACTTCAAGAATGTATTGACCTCAGAATGGAAACCATGAAATGTATTATCTTGAAAAGAGGTTTCACTCTTGTTTCCACAGAAGAGAAGCTATGGATTCCTTCAAAATTAATCAAGATTTGATTTAAAAAGGAGAAACCTCTTGATAAACAGAAATGACAGATCATCCCCTGAGGTGACAATTCTATAAGTTGTAAGGAAACCTCACAAGGGTTGGGGTAGGGTTCTGTTCTTCTCTTTGCAGGTAAATAGAAAATATCTACCTTTGAGATGTCAATAAACCTTGGACATCTAGATGCCTAAAGAAAAAAATGCTATTAAAAAAGAATAACCAACTAAAGAAAAATCTGATTTATGATACTAGTATTCTTTGTAGGGTAAAATCACATGACCTAACCATAGTTATCTCATTTTTTATACAATATAATGGTTGTCACTACTATCTTAAAATCTAAGCTCATTTGGAGATGGGCTGTGGCTCTATCATTCTCTAAACCCAAGCATGTTGTTAAAAGAAAAACTCAGAGTTTCTGTCTCATATCAGGAGAGCATCCTGGTGTGAGTTAGAAGAAAAATAAAACTTTGGGGAGTAAGGTTTATTATATAAACTTTATTTTCAAAAATTATACTTCTCCCATACCTATTTTCATCTCTATGGCACTGTTTTTTGGAATACGACTATTGAAATTCAAACTTTTCATTTTGATATGAATAATGTTTAAGTTTTTCACAGTAAAAAATAAATTTTCCTACAGGAATCTTTGAAGTATCCATGAAGATGGGACCTCACAACTTCACAACTACAATACTGCCTGTCTCAACTGCCATTCAGATGAGGGCATCACTTAAAGATAGGCTTTGGACTACAACCTGCTCAGAACTTTTTCTACTTTGCTAACTGAGAAGATCCATCCTTACAGACTATTCTAGCAAGGACTGGGGACAAGCCCTGCACTTTCCCATTACACATAGCCTAAACAACAACAACAAAAATAATACAGCTACCTCTCCCAGAACTTGACAATTAATCCAAATTTTTCTTTCAGGATCCCCTAAAGATACTGCTGCTCCCAGACAGCAGGAAGTAAATTTAAGAATATGATGACTACATTTCCAAGAGGTGAGGTGGGTGGTTTTTGGTCATTCAATGGATTATGGATATTATAGACATGATAGGCTAAAAAGGTAGACTATTAAGTCTACCTTTAAAAAGAAACTACTAGTTTTAAATGTTTTACATTTAAATGGACTTTTGTATATTATATTCAAATTTTATATATTAATGCAAATTTGAGGTAAATTTTATTAAAACATATTGTATATACATTTCTAATCTTGTTCAAGGTATTTTACCTATACAGTTCAATTAGCATTTTATGGCTTTTTTATTTATTATTTTATTACTTTAAAACAATACCAATCCAAATTCCTACTCTCTTCCCTCTTCCCACTCCCTCCACATACCCTCCCCCACTAATCCTAAGAGAGGACAAGGCACCGCGCCCTGTGGCAAGTCCAAGGCCCTTCCTACTACATCTAGGTTGAGCAAGGTATACATCCAAAGAGAATCAGATTCCAAAAAGCTAGTGCATGCAGTAGAGGCAAATCCCAGTGCCACTGCAAGTGGCCCCTCAGTCTACACTAACTGTCAACCACATTCAAAGGGACTAGTGCTCATTCACTCCCAGTCCAGTTGGAGTTGTTGAGCTCCCATTAGCTCAGGCAAACTGTCTTAGTGGGCGAACTCCTCATGGTCTTAACCTCCTTGCTCATATTCTCACTCTTTCCACTCTTCAACTGGACCTTGGGAACTCAGTCCAGTGCTCCGATGTGGTTCTCTGACTCTGTTTTCATCTGTTGCTGGATGAAGGTTCTATGGTGATATTTAAGATAATCATCAGTATGACTACAGGGCAAGGCCAGTTCAAGCACCCCCTCCTCTATTGCTTAGGGTCTTAGCTGTGGTCAAATTGACTCCACGAAAATCATTTAACATTGTAATGCAAATCTCTAGTCTCTGAAAATTATTATTACCAACTATATGTGAATATAAGGAAGTGCTATTTATAATTAGTCACCTATTATAATTGAATTTGTAATTACATTAGGCACATTTTCAAAGTCAAACAAAGACATACTTTAGATAGGTCATCTTCATATACTTCAGAGATCTATAGAATATGGCATTTAAGATGTTTTAATAACATAGGCTCTTTTTAATAACAATCAGTCATATCTGCTCTTGGCAGCACCAATCTACTTCAGAGAAGATAATGTACTTTGAAGATACTCCATGTGGAGTTTACTTTCTTTGTGGCAAAAGTATATAACTTGTCTAGGAAATACTCTTGACTTTACGACTGACAATATGCTGTCCTAAAAGGACAAGCAGAACACAAAAGAAAGCGACTGTCAAACAATGTCAAGACTAGGAGGGACAGCCTTTCTGAATGTCTTCCTTCACAGAAAGTTCTGTTGGCTATGAAAGTCTGTAAACCAAAGATGGCGATGCCCCAAAGTTGTAGAAGAACTATGGGTGACTGTCTAGTTAGCCAACTGTTTCTGTCATTTCTCATTTTTTGAAGTGGCTTGTTTGCACTTCCTGCTTACGTAGTTAATATTATTTCCTTCTTTGGTCTCTGAGATAGTTGAAGACTATATAGTTATAGTCTCCCTTGTTTATGAGACTCAGAAAAGAAATTCACTAAAGAAATGTAAAGTATACAGTTGAGAGATATCAAAAGATAGTTTAAGATGATAATGGAAATTGTGGTAAACATAAATTAGGTACAAATATTTGGGCTCTTTAAGATAGGATAGATCTGGAGCATTTCCTCTATTTGACAAATGCAAATGGACTAGACATTGTTGATGTATTTATTTCCTGTATATATCATATATAGTTATTGCACATATTGTAACAGTTATTCTTATATTAGTTATAGTTTTATTTAAGACATGTAGGGGAAATGTAGTGGTATTTTATTTGTAATTTAACAAATAAAGGTTGCTTGAATGTCAGAAAAGTAAAACAGCCACACTGTATCCTGCCCATTACTGAAGGAGTTTATCAGCTGTAGGAGTTCTTTGGTAGAGTTTTTGGGGTCGCTTATGTACACTATCATATCATCTGCAAATAACAAAAGTTTATCTATTTCCTTTCCAATTTGAATCCCTTTGATCTCCTTATGTTGTCTTAATTGCTATTGCTAGAACTTCAGGCACTATATTGAAGAGGAATGGAGAGAGTAGACAGGCTTGTCTTGTTCCTGATTTTA
Organism: Arvicola amphibius; assembly: GCF_903992535.2. NCBI lineage: Eukaryota > Metazoa > Chordata > Mammalia > Rodentia > Cricetidae > Arvicola > Arvicola amphibius. The sequence goes on from NC_052048.2 coordinate 173,376,593, forward strand.
GTGGAATGACTTTGAGTTTCTCTCCATTTAATTTGATCTTAGCTGTCGGCTTACTGTATTTAGCTTTTATTATATTTAGGTATGAACCTTGTATCCCTAATATCTCCAAGACCTTTATCATAAAGTGGTGTTGAATTTTGTCAAATGCTTTTTCTGCATCTAATGAAATGATCATATGTTTTTTTCTTTCAGTTTATTTATATGATGGATTACAAAATAGATTTGCATATGTTGAACCAGCCCTGCATCTCTGGGATGAAGCCTACTTGATCGTAATGGATAATTTTTTTAAATGTGTTCTTGAGTTCAGTTTGCCAGTATTTTATTGAGAATTTTTGCATCAATGTTCATGAGTGAGATTGGCCTGTAATTCTCTTTCTTGATAGATCCATATCTATCACCATGCACAAAACTCAAGTCCAAGTGGATTAAAGACCTCAATATCAATCTGAACACACTGAATCAGATAGAAGAGAAAATGGGAAGTGGTCTGAAACACATGGGCACAGGAGACCACTTCCTATTTATAACCCCAGTAGCACAGACAATAAGAACAACAATGAATAAATGGGACCTCCTGAAACAGAAAAGCTTCTGTAATGCAAAGGACACTGTCATTAAGACAAAAGGCTTCCTACTGAATGGGAGGAGATCTTCACCAACTCTGCTTCAGACAAAGGTATGATCTCCAAAATATATAAAGAACTCAAGAAACTAGACTTCAAAATGCTAATTAACCCAATTAAAAATGGGGTACTAAACTGAACAGCAAATTGTCAACAGAAGAAGTTCAAATGGCCAAAAGACACTTAAGGTCATGCTCAACCTCCTTAGCGATCAGGGAAATGCAAATCAAAACAACTTTGAGATACCGTCTTACACCTGTCAGAATGGCTAAAATCAAAAACACCAATGATAGTATATGCTGGAGAGGTTGTGGAGTAACGGGAACACTTATCCATTGTTGGTGGGAATGCAAACTTGTGCAACCACTTTGGAAATCAGTGTGACGGTTTCTCAGGAAACTGGGAGTCAACCTACCTCAGGATCCAGCAATTCTACTCTTGGGAATATACCCAAGAGATGCCCAATCATACTACAAAAGCATTTGTTCAACTATGTTCATAGCAGCACTATTTGTAATAGCCAGAACCTGGAAACAACTTAGGTGCCCCTCAATAGAAGAATGGATAAAGAAGGTGTGGCACATATATACTTTAGAGTTCTACTCAGCGGCAAAAAAATGGCATCTTGAATTTTGCATGCAAATGGATGGAAATAGAAAACACTTTACCGAGTGAGATACCCCAAACCCCAAAAGAGGAATATGGTATGTACTCACTCATAAGCGGATTCTAGCCATAAACAAAGGACATTGAGCCTATAGTTTGTGATCCTAGAGATGCTAATTAGTAAGATGAACCCAAAGAAAAACATATAGTTATCCTCCTGTATATTGGAAGTTGACAAGATCGCTGGGCAAAAGTTGGGAGCAGGGGGTGGGGGTGGATTGGGAGGAAGGGGAGAGAGAAGAAGGGGAGGATTGGGGAGAGCTTGGGGGAATGGGATAATTGAGAAGGGTGGATATGGGAGAAGGGAAGAAGTTATCCTAACCAAGGGAGCCATTTTAGGGTTGGCTAGAGTCTTGGCTCTAGAAGAGTTCCCAGGTGTCCAAGGGGATTTCCTCAACTAGTTCCATGGGCAGCAAAGGAGGGGGTGCCTGAACTGGCTTTATCCTATAGCCACACTGATGAATATCTTGTGTATCACCATAGAACCTTCATCCGGTGATGGATTGAGATAGAGACAGAATCAAATGAGGAGCAGAAGGAGAGAAAACATGAGCAAGAAAGTCAGGACTGTGAGGGGTGCATCTACCCATGGAGACGGTGAGACTGATCTAATGGGAGCTCACCAAGGCCAGCTGGACTGGGACTGATGGAGCATGTGATCAAACTGGACTCTCTGAACGTGGCTGACAATGAGTACTGACTGAGAAGCCAAGGACAATGGCACTGAGTTTTGATTCTACTGCATGGAGTGGCCTTGTAGGAACCTAGTCTGTTTGGATGTTCACCTTCCTAGACCTGGATGGTGGAGGGAGGACCTTGGACTTCCCACAGGGCAGGGAACCCTGACTGCTCTTATGACTAGAGAGGGAGAGGGAGGGGAGTGGGGGAAGTGGGAGGGAAATGGAGGGAGGTGGAAATTTTTAATAAATAAAGAAGAAAAAAAGAAAACAAAGCAGTCTGTGGTTTTTATCACAACCTCTGCATCTTGTTACCAGTCTCTCAACCTGCAAAGGCTGGTCCCTCTACAGTTGCGTCAAGAAATACAGACCCTCACAGAAATTGTAAAAAACATGTAAATTCTTCCTTAGGTTCTTCTTGTCATGTCACAGTAATGAGAAAATTAATTAATACAATGCATAATTAACAGCTGTCAGCATTTAAATTATGGGATTTGAAACATGCTCTTTAATATTTCCAAGAATCATTTAGATAATTAGATCATGATTTTTTCAATATCTCACAGTTAAGTCTTAAATATGGATTCCAATATACACAACTAACAAATAACAGACATGGAATCAATTCAAGGTTTGTCAAATTTTAAAGATGCTCAATAACTTTCTTTCCCTTGGTGACAGGGAATATTATATATAATAATTATGCATAATGTTTATAGTATATATAGAATATATTATAGTGAGAAAAAAATTTCTAAGAATTGAGAATGAGAAATAAAGTTGCCAAGATGAAGCACTCTAATATCATTACAGGTAATTGCCTTTGAACTAGCATTTACCAAATCAAATTTCCATTGGATGCACATTAGTGTTCAAATCAAAGACTCCACTTCCTGGATTTAAATCTTAGGACCCTGTGGCAAGTGTCAAGGCCCAGTGAATAGGATAATTTCTTTATAAATGTGTTGGTGCAATGCTAACCCAGAAACTCAGGTTGCTAATGTGGCCAAGTTAGTAATCTTAACATCTGTGGGTTCTATTTCTCCGTTGTCTTGAGACATACAGATTTTTATCACTCAGAATACTACTTGGTTTCTCTCCTTGCAAACAATTTATACAGCACTTAAAACACCCCATGCAAATTCTTTTATATGAATGCAGTGTAATGTTTAGATAGCAAGGAGAACCTGGACCTAAATTACTGTGTTCAAATTTCCTTGCAGGTTTTTCACCTTTTTGAACATTTTAGTCTATTAATGTCTCAAGTTTTTCGATGGTGAAATTCAAATAATGATGATGATGAAAATGATTTTGATAAAGGAAACAATAAATGTACTCAAGGTATTAATGTTTTAGTAAATGACATTTGAAATACATGTCCAGAGGTATCTGGAACAGCATGCCTATACACACAAACACAAACCTTTCTCTGATGATTCCGACTAGAAATGTTCTCTAATCATTATCTATTCCCTGCTGAATTTTGTTTATTTAGATGGTCCTGGTTGCATTACCCTCTTTAACATTTATTTTTCTCACTATGTTCTTAACAACAGTAGATTTAAAGCTGACTGAGAAGAAATATTATTTCTACCAGTCTTTCAACACCATACAAGACTTAGGCACAGTAGCATTTTTAAAGGCAGTAGTGTGACTTACTTTTATATCCTTTCATCTGAGAGCACTCCTGTGATGTCTATAACAGCCTTCCCAATTTGCCAGAACATGAGAGCATTAAATAAGGGTGGAAATTGTTACCTTCTAATGGGCTCATTTAGTCTTTTTATGTATATGCTAGGTAAAATAATTGGCCTACAGAACTGTTTGAACCCTAGTTCTTGGAACTGTGTTATATTATGTGAAAAAGACTTTTACATATATGGTTACATTAAAAAGGTTGGGATGAGGGATAAACTTAGATGTTCCAGATGGACTCAATATAATCACAAGGCTCTTTGTAAGCCAGAGACACCAAACAGGATCTACAGACAGCTTCCACATGCTAGGAGAAGGAGAGAAATTCTCAATTGGAATCTCTCGAGGAGCTCAGTCCTACTGACATACTGATTTTAAGTTTTCTGTCATTCAAAACTATGCAACTCCACATTTGTGTTGCTCTGACTCCCTAAATTTGTTATAGTCCCTTATAGTAACAAGAAATTGATAAACAGGGCTGTGGAAATAAAAACAAACAGTAAAAAGAAAGAAGGAAAGAAGAAAGAAAGACATCACGTTTGGCTACAAATGACAGCTCTGCTTGGCTTAAAGAAGAGTGGGTCACCACAGTTGGTGAAGAACAAGAAACAGCATGGGAATAGTTGCAAACTATTTTTTTTTAAATTCATTACATTAAATGATTTCTGCTTAGAAATCAACGGCAATTTGTACAAGAATAAAGAGAAGCACAACATTGCAATAAATAAAATAGGAGGAAAACAAAATTTAAAGTAACATCTTCGTTCATTTTAGCCCACAGATATCACAAACCAAGTGAATACTTTCCTTATGCAAACACAATCTCTGGAATGATGAAGCAGATTTACTTTCTCTTGCTTGATCTCTGATATGAATTGCTGTGCTCAGGCCTCCCTTCCTATGCCCCACTGTCCATAATTGTACCTTCAACCAGAAGCTCTTAAATGGAGGCTCATGGGGAAAAGGAACTAAAGGGAATAGCAGTGGAGGCGCTGAAGCTGTCATTCTCGTTTTAATAAAGGGTCTGTGAAAATGCCAAACAGAAGCTGTAATGGTGTTGCTGGCAATAACCGCCTTTATTCCCCCTGTATTTTCAATCAGATTTAATTTGAATTAAATAGGAATAAAAACTCTTTACCATTGCACCCTAATGACTGTAATTTTCTTTCAAGCTGTTACTTACAGACACAGTATGCTGCACCTTGGAAAGAACATTCCAAGCACCCCTGCCCTTCTAACTTGCAATGGAGTCTTGAGGATAATGTCATGAAAACTGACTTAAAGAGGAAATTTCAGTGCAGGGGATTAATATGAAGTGCAAACCATTCTGGATCTTCCAAAAAAAAAGAGAAATTATTTGTTTCCATTTTTTATTTTTAGGCTCATTATTCTAGCTGGTCCAAAGATGCTGCCTTTTTTTGGGGGGGGGGCATAGGACTCTTGACAGTGTCTCTATGTGAACACTTCATTCACCACATCGTTGTAACCCCGATTGCCAGATCCACAATGTCTCCATTAAGACTTCAAGTAGTTCAACTCTTTGGTGCCAGATGGCATGTAAATCGGTCCCTTTCCACAGATGCAGATGTCACAGTGCCCAGAGTTTGTTAGAGTTTCTACATCCACTCCTACTGGGAATATAATTTGGTAGAATAGCTCTATGCTCTACCTGCCAATGATTTTCAGAACACAGACTCATTCCCAGATGACAGCTGTCATGTGTGCACCCTTCTCTTCATCAGAATGGCAAAGGATGCCAATGTAAAAGTGGGAATTAATGGGATTTTTAATTCATGCGATTGCTAGGATATATACTAGATAGAAGGAGAAAAACTCTAGAGATTAGACTGGTTGCCAAAATAAATCTCACTGAATGAGAGCTTTAATTTTTCATTCTCCCCTTTCTTCATTGACAAAGCTACCGAGGAACAGTCTTTAACTACGTGTGGCAAATGAAGTGGGAGGTAACTGTTTGCATTTATGCATCATTTCTTGAATATGCAAAGGAAACAAGAATGGATGGAAGGAGCAATGATGTTGATAATGTCACTTGACTTACAAAAAAGTTTTAAATTGAAAAAGTAAATGCAAGCCTGATATTTTAAATATTCTTTTTGTTAATATTTTATAGCTATATTCGGTTTTCAGAAGTAGTTCTGGTCTGGTCCTAGCAAACTCTGACTACAGCATATATAGTGCATATACTTACCAAATTAGCAGTTACCTGCCAAACACATTTAATAATTTATAGAAAATTAAGAAATTATAACCAAGCCATCAGCATTAATATACATACATACATACATACATATATATGTATATATATACCATTTATAGTCACATATGAATTTGAGGTAATATATTTAGTGTTTAAGAAGTTTAAGAATAAACACAAAATTTTTGTTGTATGTCATTTCAAGACTAATAACCATTATTATATAAAATATATTTTGGAGAGCACCAACTTAATAAAAATATAATCACAATTTTATGAGAATAAGTTTATTTTCCCTAAAGTTTAAAGATACCACACTGTACTGTATGAATCTCTCTGTGTCACACACACACACACACACACACACACATGCACACACACACCACACATGCATTACAACTGAAACTAATGAAATTAAATAAAAGGTTAAAAGGTATCAGTACTTGCCCAAGGTCATAGCTTCATTCTAGTAAGAGATAAAGTAAAACAAACAGATTCCAGCTTAGTTCCACCTATATCGAAGCAAATTTTTTCACACTTTGTAGAATGGATGTAGGAAACTCCTACAGCCACAATTTACTTATCTGTCAATTGCAGGAAACAGCTCTTTCAGGCTCCTTATGGAGTTTGACCCATGGCGAACAGTTATTTCAACTGTAATGGTAATAAGGGCCCTTAGTGACACAGTTATCTAATGGTACATGTCTAACAAATTATTTTGTCAATTTCAATTTAATATATAGCCTTGAAGTTTGAAATTCCATCTCTTTAGTGGCTTGTGATTTCCTCACCAACTTGAATTTGTAACTGCGTCTTGCTTTTGCTGGGCTTTAGTCTCCCTATGAAAACAGATAAATAACCTTTATTGCCTTTCTCATTAAGTGTTCTGTGTGCCTGACTGCAAGCGCTAATGTGTTTACACTGCAGTTTCACTGACTGGGTCTTCACACCCTTACTTCTCAGTTTTGTGACCCGTTTTCCATCATAGCTCCATTGCTTGATCTCCTTGTTATTTCTGATAAAATTGATTTTTGCTAAACCTAGCCTCTAGCTTTCATCAAGTTATCTTAAACTAATGAGTGATGCTTATAATATATAAACATGAAGGAGAGAGTTATTTATATCCTAAACAAACAAATTGATCTCATTATCAAAAAAAGCATCAACTGCACAGAAGAGACATACTCAAACAGCCTAATACTGAAAAAATCTGAGCTAATGAACATAAAAGTTCAAAGAATAATGCCTGCTTCCCAGAAGTTGGAGTAACTACTTCTTTCTATCCATAATCTTCATTTAGAGTTTCAGTAGTTCAGTTTTAAATACTATGACCATCAAAACAAAAAAAATGTCACTAGGAATTTTTTCCCCTTGAACATATCTTAGTTTGTAGCCATGGTTGGCCTGAAACTATGTGTAAAACTTAGAATTTGTCTTCAGACTCACAGATCTCTCCTGCCTTTGCTTCCCAACTGGATTGCAGGAATTAACAGTATGTGCCACCATGACTAGATTTTTAATAATAACTTGGAAAACATTGCTAGAATTCTGTGCTTACTACATATGAAACTGCCATGTTTTTCTTTGTTCATTTGCTTATAAGTAAATGATTTTCTCTAAATGTTACCATGTGGAGGAATACCAAACCTTTCTTAATGCTATATTACAGTTCAGATACTTTCTGTTCTGTACAATTGATGTAGTACTATTATTGAACATCACTGCTTCTCACTCTGTCTCCATCTTCTTTCTGAGGAGACCTATTGTGTTAAATTGGGGTTCATGAAGATAGTGTGATGAACAGCAATGATGATTATTGTTGACTCTCAGAATCATGTACTTGATCTTTGCAGCTCATTTTTAGTAAAGTGGTTCAGCAATGTGGCACTGGGACTTATAAAAAAGTTTCTGATTCTGTAATCATAATTGTTGGGAAGTTGTGACCAGCAAATGTAGATGATGGGGGGAAATGTGGTTTGAACATAATCACTTGTAGAAAAAAAAGGTCAATATGTCAATCTTTTTTTTTTTTACTGTTGTCATAAAATATGCAAGCTTTTTCAAAAGTTGTTTATTTGCTTAGTTTGTCTACTTATCATTATTATTGTTGGGTTTGCTTTTGGGGAAAACTCGATAATTTTTTTTCATTGTCAATCATTTTTAATTTTTCACCTTATACATTTCTTTTCTAGGTACAAAAATTTCACATAGTTAATATTTTACTGAAATCTTAATATTATAAGCTTATGGAATAAAAGAAGTGGCTATGATAGTAATAAATGTAGAGAAATTTGGTGAAAAAATTAAAATAGGAGTGACATGGTGAAATGAATAAGGTATGCTGTAAGTTAAGGAGTAAAACTGCTTTAAGTTTTCTGTGATAGAAATTCAAATGAATATGTAAGCAAATGAACCTACACATGGAAATGAGCAGTGTAACATGCGGACCTGCTTGTTGGGGTTTCTGTCCTGCCCAGTTCCCACAGTTGTTAGGTCTCAAAGATATCACACCAGTTCTATATTAATGATAAACTAATTGGCCCATTAGCTCAGGCTTCTTATTAATTCTAATAATTTATATTAATCCATTATTCTTATCTATGTTAGCCACATGGCTCAGTACCTTTTTCAACAGGGCAGGTCACATTCTGCTTCTTCAGTGTCTGGACAGGACTGCAGAAAGAGTTTCCTTCTTCCCAGAATTCTCCTGTTCTCATTGTCCCACCTCTACTTCCTATCTGGTTGTCGTGCCTATACTTCCTGCCTGGCTACTGGCCAATCAGTTTATTTAAAACATAATTGACAGAATACAAAAATGTCATACACCAGGGCAGGACCAATGGCATCAGTACGCAAGGCAAACTAACCTCACTCTTGCAATCAAATCTGACTACAGTCTCATGGAAGTCTCTTATACAGAAACCTCTACAAGAATAAATTAGTAGTCCACATGAAATCAATCTCAAATTGGGTATTAAACCTATAAAATATGGTGTTTTCATTAGTTGTTACCATAGATATTCTGGGATTATTTGTACAGTACAGCATAATTTCTCTTATCTTTCCTTCATTTTTTTCTCCCCTTTCTTCCTTCCTTTCTTTTAAATTAATAATAGATTATTTTCCTAATGCAGTGGTGGCACATGCATTTAATCCCAACACTTGGGGGGCAGAGGAAGGTGGATCTCTTAGTTCCAGACAAGTTTGGGCTACAGAGTATGTTCCAGGACTGTCAAGACTACATAGAGAAACCCTGTCTCAAAATAAATAGATAAAACTAAGAAAAAATTTTAGAAGCAATTCATGAATATAATATTTAAGAATTATCAGAATAAAAAGTAAACCAAGAGTATAGAGATGTACATGTGAAAGAAAGAACTGTCTTAGTTTCTCTGCCTTAATTTCAAAGTCAGAATTACAGAATTTTGGGTAATTTTTACATTATATATATATTTACATATATATATATACATTATATATTATATTATATATAAACAGGTTGAGTCACTGAGTGCACAACTACTTCAGATCTGTAGAATATGTAGTTTTTAGTTTTATCTTTTCTAACAATGATATATTTTCCTCATTATATTTGTCTCCTTCAAACTGAGCAGTTTGTATCAATTCTTGGGGTGAATAAGTCTGGACATGCTTCCCTTTCTACTATTTAGGGCCATGTCAAAATGAGGCTCTGATGCCCCTCCCCTCAACAATCCACTCCTCTGTTTTTGCTCAGAAAGGGGCATGTCTCCCATCAACATCAAGTTGCCGTAAGACTAAGAACTGTCCCTTAAAATAAGGCTGGGAAGATGACCTGGCATGAGAAGTGAGTTCTCAAGTGCCAGTCCAAGTATGAGGGAACAACCCCTGCTCTGATTGTTATAAGTCCCACAAGTAAACCACACTACACAACTGTTGCATGCATATAATGGGTCTAAGTTGGTCACATGCAGGCTCTCTGGATGTTAGTTGAGACTCTGTGAGTTCCTATGAACCAGGTTAGTTGTTTCTTTGGGTTTTCTTGTGGTGTCCTTGACCCCTCTGGCTCCTACAATTCTTCTTTCTTCTCTTGAGAAGGATTCCCCAAGCTTGGGCTAATGTTTGGCTGTGGGTCTCTGCATCTGTTTCCATCAGTTACAGAATGAAGGCTCTCTGATGACAATTGTTGTAGTCACCAGTAGGATCACAGGAGAGGGCCAATTCAGGTGAGGTATTCACTATTGTTATGTCTTTCTGGGTTCATCCTTGTAGATTCGTGGGAGTTTCCCTTGCATCCTGTTTCTACCTGGTCCAGAAATGTCACCCCCTTATAGTCATCTCTTTCAGAACTCTTCCCCCTACATATTTCCCCTAAACTGATATCTCATGTTCCCATTTCCACTTGCTCCCAGTTCGCCCAGCAGAATTCTTCCATTTCCCTTTCCCAGGGAGAGTCACGCATACTCCCCTGGGCTCTTTTTGTTACCTAGCCACTCTGAGTCTATGGATTGTGGAATCATTATCCTTAGTTTTACAGGTAATGTCCAATTTGAGCATATACCGTGTTTTCCTTTCTGGATCTAGGTTGCCTAACTGAAGATGCATTTTTATAGTTGCATCTATTTGTCTTCAAAATTTCTGATGTTGTTGTATTTAACTATTTAGTAATACTCCATTGTGTAAATGTACCACATTTTCTATATCCATTCTTTGCTTAAGGGGAATCTAGGCTATTTCCAGTTTCTGGCTATTACAAATAAAACTGCTATGAACATAGTTGAGCAAGTGTCCTTGAAGTATGATTGAGCATCCTTTGGGTATATGCCAAAGCCTGGTATAGCTGGGTCTTCAGGTAAATTGATTTCCATTTTTTTTGAGAAATGGCCATATTAATTTCTAAATTGGTTGGACAAGCTTTCAGTCCCACCAACAATGGAAGAATGCTCTCCTTTTTCCACATCCGCTCCAACATAATCTGTTACTTGTGTTTTTGATTTTAGTCATTCTGACAGGTTTAAGATGCAATCTCAGATTCATTTTGATTTGTATTTTCCCAATGACTAAGGACAATGATCATTTCTTTAAGTGTTTCCCTGCCATTTGAGATTAAATGTTGAGAATTCTGCTTAGGTCTTGACCCCATTTTTTTATTGTTTGGTTTGTTGATGTCTAGTTTATTTCTTTATATATTTTGGAAATCATCCCTCTGCTGGATATGGGATTGGTGAAAATCTTTTCCCATTCTGTAGGCTGCTGTTTTGATCTGTTGAGAGTGTCCTTTGTCTTATATAACCTTTCAGTTTGATGACACCACTTTTATTAATTTTTGATCTTATTATCTGTGCTATTGGTGTTCTATTCAGGAAGTTGTTTCCTGCATTTAAGGTTATTTCCCAATTTCCTTTCTGTCAGGGTCAGTGCAATGAAATTTATGTTTTTGCCTTTTTTCTACTTGGACCAGAGTTTTTTTGGATCTATTTGAATTCTTCTACATGCCAACATCCATTAAACCAGCACCATTTATTGAATATGCTTTGTTTTTTTCCATTGTATAATTCTAGCTTCTTTGTTGAAAATCAGTAATCCAGAGTGTGAGGGACCGAAAAGGACCCTCGGGTCTGGCAGGCTGATTCATCCCCCGCGCCTTTCGGCTTGGGATAGCCTGCATGAGTTAACAGCACGTACTTATCCTAAGCACATCTTACGGTCAACCATGCAACTGACGGGTCCTCCCTCTGATGATATTTACAGCCTACTTCCCCTTTGGCCTAGGGCTCAGTAGTTTTCCACCCCCCTCTAACCTTACCTTGCCCTACCAGATCTACCCTATAAAAAACGAGACCCTGCTTGCAATAAACGGAACCTTGACGCATCTCAGACTGACTCTGTCTTTCCTTACACGCTTGGTTCCCTTTCCCTTTTCCCCCATTATTCCTAGGTGATGCCTCCTCGAGACCCATGAATAACCTGGCCTGCTGGACGGGTCAAGTGGCGCCCAAACGTGGGGCTCAAGGAACGGCGGTTGCCGGACAGCACCAATCAAAGAAGAAGGCTCCGGAGAGCCACTGGTAGAGACGTCCTGCATCACTCGTGCTGAGAGGTGCGTGGATTTATGTCTGGATCTTCAATTCAAATCCATTTATCCTCTGTCTATTTTTACACCGATACCATACTGTTTTTTTTTTTATTACTATTGCACTGTAATAGAGTTTGAAATCAGAGATGGTAATACCTCTGACAGTTATTTTTATTGTACAGGATTGTTTTAGTACTCGTGGTTCTTTTCATTTTCCATATGAAGTTAAGGTCTGTTAAAGAACTGTGTTGGAATTTTTATAGGGATTGCAATAAATCCATAGATTTATTTGGTAAGTTAGCCATGTTTATTGCTAATCTGTCTGATCCATGATAATGGGAGAGCTTTCCATCTTCTGATATCTTCTCAGATTTCTTCTGCAAAGTATCTCAATCCCAGAAAAGTGTATGGCCAGATGGCTTCAGTGCAGAATTGCACCAGAATTTCAAAGAAGAGTTAATACCAGTCCGCTTCAAATTATTTTAAGAAATAGAAACAGAAGGAACACTACCAAATTCTTTTTATCTGATATCCAAACCACACAAAGACTCAACAAAGAATGAGAACTCAGGTCAATCTTTCTCATGGTCATTGTTGTTAAAACACTCAATAAAATACTGGCAAACACAATAAAAAAATATAAAAAAGACAACCCACCATGATCAAGTGGGATTCATTACAGAGTTGCTGTAATAGTTCCACGTATGAAAATCTGTCAATGTAATCTACCATATAAACAAAGTTAAGAATAAAAATCACATGATAATATCATTAGATTTTGAAAAAGCTTTAAAAAAGTCCAACACCCCTTCCTCATTAAACTCTTGGAGAGATTAGGGGTATAAGAAACATTCCTAAATGTAATAAAAACAATAAACAACAAACCAACAGCGAATTTAAAGGAGAGAAACTCAAAGCAATTCCACTAAAATCAGGAACAAGTAAGGCTGTCCACTCTCTATTTATTCAATATAGTACTCAAAATTCTAGTTAGATCAACAAGACAACAAAGGGAGAACAAAGAATACAAACTGGAAAAGAAGAAGTATCAAAGTATCACTATTTGCAGATGATATGATAGTATATAAGTGACCTCAAAAATTCTAGCAGTAACCTCCTAGGATTGTATAACACTTTTAGCAAGGTGGATGGATACAAGATTAGCTAAAAAAAAAAAAGAAGAACATCAGTAGCCCTTTTATATACAGATGCTAAAAGGGCTGAGCAAGATATTGAGGGTGCAACACCCTTTCCAAAAGCCACAAACAATACAAAATATCTTGAGGTAATACTATCCAAGCATGTGAGAGACATGTCAAGAACTTTTGAATATCTTTTAAATATTCATTTTATCTTGTGTGTGTGTATGTGTGTGTGTGTGTGTGTGTGTGTGTGTGTGTGTGTTTGTCTCTGTGTAAGTATATGCTACATGTGTGAAAGTATTAGAGGAGTCCAGATAATGGTGTCCAATCTCCTGGGATTGGAGCTACAGACTGTAAAATTCTCTTCAGTGTGGTACTGGGATTCAAACCCAGTTCTGCCAGTGTAGCAGGTTCTATTAACCACTGAGACATCTGTCCAGTTTTGGAAGCTTTACTTATAAACCTTAAAAACTGGCACATATTGCTTATAATTGTAAACAAATCTACAAATGATTTGTATGGAAACTGCCTGAATTTGTATGAATCTGACCTTAAGGCCAAAATGTATATTCTGTTTCTTATATTTGATAAAGAATATTTGAAGAAATTTAATTAGAGAATAAAAAAATAAAAATCTGAGTAAAAGGCCTGCCACTGGTACTCTGCAAATTCTGAGAGCTAGGGTGATAAATGTGGTTCCCACCCTGAATTACTGACATGAGGCTAGACCCTCAGGGAACTGAGGGGAGTGGAGCTAGCCACCAGAGACATTCAGAGGCCACTTAGACTTTCAAAGTTTAGATAACACATCAGAGAATGAAGCAAACATACAGTTACAGGCAGTTAGTAAAGTCAGGTACAGACTGAGAACACATCTGGACAGATATGGCATATTTGAAATATGTTTAAGTACTAAAGAAAGAAAATAAATGCATATAGACAGTTCTAGAAAAAATACCTTAAAATAATAAAGTATTTAAATAAAAATATAAAAAAGTAAAACACAAACTGATGGAAAACACACAGGGTGTTTTGATCCTGTGGGTACTTTGCTGACTGTGAGTTTTAAAAGCTAATATACAAAAACATCAGTTGCTGAGAGACATTGGATTATGGAAACTTCTAAATCAAACCAACCTATTTATTTTAACAATGTCTTAACTTCAGAATGGAAGTTAGAAAACATGTTGTATTGGGGAAGAGGATATGCATTTGTTTCCACAAAACCAAAAGTTATGGTTCTCTTCAAAATTAATAAAGATCAGTCTGGTGCTCCTATATGGGGCTCTGTCATTTTCATAATCCAATGCCAGGTGAAGGTTCTATGGTGATATGCAAGATATTCATGAGTATGGCAATAGGATCTGTACATTTCTGGCACCCTCTCCTCAGCTGCCCAAGGACCTAGCTGGGGGCATTTTCCTGGACACCTGGGAACCCCTCTAGAGTCAAGTCTCTGCCAACCATAGAATGGCTCCCTTAAGTAAGATATATAATTCCTTGTTCCCATATCCACCCTTCCTATATCCCCACCATCCTATTCCCCCAGGCTCTTCCCATCCTCCATTTCACACTTTTCTCTCCCCATTCCCCCTCCCCCCATCACACCCCACCCTTATGTTCCCATTTTTTGTCCGGCAATCTTGTCTACTTCCAGTATCCAGGAGGATAACTATATGTTTTTCTTTGGGTTCACCTTCTTATATAGCTTCTCTAGGATTTTTTACAAATTATAGGCTCGATGTCCTTTATTTATGGCTAGAACCCAATTATGAGTGAGTACATCCCATGTTTATCTTTTTGGGCCTGGGTTACCTCACTCAGGATGGTGTTTTCTATTTCCCTCCATTTGCATGCAAAATTCAAGATGTCATTGTTTTTTACCGCCAAGTAGTACTCTAATATGTATATATTCCACACTTTCTTCATCCATTCTTCCACTGGAGGGCATCTAGGTTGTTTCCAGGTTCTGGCTATTACAAATAATGCTGATATATATATATATATATATATATATATATATATATATATATATATAGGAGCAAAAGGAGGGAGATCATGAGCAAGGAAGTCAGGACCGTGAGGAGTGTGTTTACCCATTGAGATGGTGGGACAGATCTAACGGGAAACCACCAAGTTCAGTTGGAATGGGACTGATGGAACAGGGAACCAAAGCGGACTCTCTGAATGTGGCTGACAGTGGAGGAGGACTGAGAAACCAAGGACAACAGCAATGAACGTGAACTCTACAGCATGGACGGGCTCACTGTGAGCCTTGTCAGTTTGGTTGCTCACCTTCCTGGACTTAGGGGGAGCTGGGAGGACCTTGGACTTAACATAGTGAAGGGAACCCCGATGGCTCTTTGTCTTGGAAAGGGGTGGAGTGGGGGTATGGGTGGAAGGGAGGGGAGGGAAGGGGGAGGAGGAGGGAAGGAGATGGAAATCTTTAATAAAAAAAATTAATAAAGATCAGTTTTGAACAGGGATGACCTCCTGAGTATATTGGAAAGTAGCCAATTGGAAAAGAAAGTCTAAAGAGATTATAAGATATGTGATACATATGCTGATCTCTTAATAAGGGAACAGCTTAGAGAGAGGGTGATCCATGCTAAATCTTGGCTACAGAGTCCTTGCTATCCTTTCATATTGCAGAAATATTTATATCAGATGATGGGCATAAGCCAGCCATTTGGGAAAGAAACTTCCCTTATTTTTTCTTCTGATAGTATTCTGTGAAAATTGGATAAGGAAGACACAAAAGAAGGCAACTTCTAAACTTTGCCAGTACAAGATAGGACAATCCTTTAAAATTTCTGCCTCACAGAAAACTCTGTCAGATAGTCTAGGCATATAGGCTGGAGACTGTTGCCCCTTGTTGCATAGGAATCTTGGGTGACTATCCAGACAAACAGTTGCTTCTGTCATTTTTAAAGATTTGGAAGATGCTTACTCTGCACTTCCAAATTACTCAAGAAATAGTATATCCTTCTCAGTTCTCTCATGGTGTTGAAGATAAGATAGTCATAGTTACAGTTTTCCTAGTTACTAAATTCAGAAAAGAAACTCACAGAAGAAGTATAAATCGTATAAGTTTGAGAGACATAAATGCTTAAATTATTTATCTAAGAAAATGTCTTGAGGTCAAAAAATAGTTTTAGGTTGCTAATACAAGTTATCATAGAAAGTTAATTATGCACAAAATTTTAGACTCACCATCATAGAATAGATAAGAAAGTAGTTTCTAATAATTTGCTAAATACAAGTTGATTTTACATTGTGAATGTAATACTTACTGATATTTTTTCTTATTGTATATAGTTTTATTATGTCAGAGTTATAACCTTTCCTTTATATTTAGACTAAAAGGGGGAAATGCTGGGGGTATTTGTACACTGTGTGATGATATAATACTCTGATTTGTTTAATACAGAACTGAACAGTCAATAGGTAGGTGAGAGATACAGATGGGATTTCAGGGCAGAGAGAGGAAGCAGGATGGCAATGAGTCATAGAGGGTGTCCGACATACAGAATGAAAGAAAGGTAAATAGCCTGGAGGCAAAATCTAGATTAATATAAATAGGTTAATGTAAGTTATAAGAGCTAGTAGACAAGCCTAAGCTAAGATTGAACTTTCATAATTAATAAGAAGTCTCTGCATCATTATTTGTGAAGTGTTGGCCAAAATCAATGCTTGCTACACAATTTAATTCATATCTTGGTATATTGATAATTGTGGTGGTTCATAAAAATGTTGCTGTTTCCAGTTTTTAGGATTGTGCACAGTATCTTATAGAACCATTCAAGTTAGACTGTAACTGGATGTTTCTCTTCTGCTCAAAGGCTTAATATTAATTAATTAATAAACAAACTGTTTGGTCTGCTAGCTCAGGATTATTATTAACTAGCTGTTAGCAAGAAATCATTCACATCATACAGAAGGGCATTATCATCACTAGACTAAAGAAAAGAGGTTCATGTCAGATTCAGTATGAACCACTTGAGTCCTGTGTCCTAAGCATATAGCATCTTCAGTAATAGAGGTTGACTCTCAGCCCCTAAGAGAAAACCAAGAGCTAGATCAATAATCTATATTGTTTTAGAAGTCAATATAACTACCATGAAAATTCCACAGGAGTTTTCTCATGCCTGGTACTGGGATATTTATTAGATTATATTTCTTATATTGAGTATTATTAGCCCAAGAGGCTTAACATTTTTACACACACACACCTCTATGTTTGTGTGTGTATAGATGTAATAATATTGCAAATTATTTTGGTAAGTATAGAATAATATAATTTTTGAAACTATATAAAACAACATTGGTATTATTTTTCCCCTCACTCTTCCATATTGACTGCTTTCACTTATTCCTAGTTTGGGTCCCCTTCCCATTATTCTTTTTCCCACTTTATATCTTTTGCACCTTGCTATTCCTCCCTAAGCCCCAAGCCTCAGTCTCTGATCTCTTTATACATTACTGGCTTCTGTGTTTACTCCAAGTTGTATATTTATATCTAATTATATGAAGTTATGAGCCACAGATTGAAAATATTTGTCTCTCTGGGCCTGAGTTATTTTACTGAGTGCAATTTTTTTCTAGGTTCATTCGTTAACTATAAATTTCATTTTTCTTTACAGTTAAATAGTATTCCATTTATATATGTGCTACATTTTGATTGTGCATTCATCTGTGTAACTAATGTTTTAAAAACTGTCTCAGTTTAGTTTCTATGTAGGAATACAACGAGAGAAATATTACCAAGCTGCTTAGTGAAAAGTCCTTTATCAGGCCCCACCTTATTTTTCTTATCATAGCCTGTCAACACGAAGTTAGATTTCTGAGAATCTTCTTTATCTTCTGGTGTTGACTTGGAATTTCCTTATGCTATTAGCATTTGAGTTGTTATCGGTCCCAATAAATCTTTCAATATCATGTTAATGGTTCATTTTTCAACTATTATTCTTTGCTACCAGAGAACACTCACTATCTTAAAAAAAAAAAACTCAAAACAGTATCATTATTACTGCAAAGTTACATATTAGCCTGCAAAACACGTATTGATGACTCAGTCCCTGGAGCCTGTGCCTACATTACTTCAAAATAGAGAGTTTTCACATTTTAAAGGATGAATGAGATGTTAAAATCAGAATGGGTCTAAACTCAAAAATGGATACCCTTATAAAGAGACAGACATTTGGAGACAAAGACAATGTAGAAAATACTGCAAGTCCTGTTGCCAACTGGAAACACAATCTGGCCTTTTTCTATCACAGCTGTAGTGGTTCCTGCATATATTGCCTGCTCAATCTGAGAAAGCATTTTTATAATTACTGTTTGAGCAGAGAAAGAGGTCAGAGATGTTCTCCATTCAATCTGTTTCCTTTCAAATGGATCTGAAATCACACAAGATGGAGACTACAATACAATTTTCTAGAGAAGGTGTCCTGACTATTGGCTCATGGCAGGTTGGATGCCCTTCTTATGGTGCAATAATTTCTTTAGGAATTGTAGCTACTTTCTGCACATCCACACAGTTTGTAACTTTAAACTTGCACATGGGACTTTCTTTACCAAACTATATAATTTGAAAAATGTTTCCCTGTTTATCTGACAGAGAAGTGTTCATAGTACAGGCCACAACCAGGATATTACTGTGTTCTAAATTTTACTTTGTGAAATAAATTAGTTAATTACTTTTGAATGCAGCCATACTTAAATACTCATGACACTGGCATTAAAAGTCAGAATCACTGATAGAATGCAATATAAATGGTATTTAACTCAGTTCCTAATAGAGTTCTTGTTCCTCTTTGATGCATCATGAGATAATTCTGCACTTACTTTATTCCCATTAGCACTGAGTCTACCACACTTCCTTCAGAATGTTACATTAAGCTTTGCTCTTGGCATTTTAGGCTTTTTTTTTTTTTTACATTTAACCCCCAATTCTTCCACATTTTTTCTGCAAGTCAGTTCTCAAAGCCTATAAACCTCATGGCCAAGTATTCAGATTCATGAACCCACTTCTCAATACCATTTTCCATATTTGCTGCTTTTCCTGTTGCTGTAGCAACTTAAGGAAGGACAGGTGTATTTTGGTTTGTAGTTTGAGGATATGTTATTTCAAGGTAAGCACGGCAGAGGGATCGGCTACTGCTCTGGCAGTACACTGAGGCTCTTCACTGTGGTTCTGCCTTCAGGCAGCGGGAAAAGTAATGTTGGTGCTCAGGTCATATTCTCTTCTCTTTTAAAAATGAAATCCAGTTATTCATTTGTTGAATTGGTGTCACCCCTTTTCAAGGCACGTCTTCTCTTCTTACTTAAATTATTTGGAAATAACTACAAAGACACATCTATAATCGAGTATCCTCAGTGATTAAACATCAAGTCATGCAGGCCAATACATTAGTCATTATAGTGGTTAAAAATTCTTTGAGATTTTAAAGAGAACATGAAGAGGGATCTACTTTTATTAGAAGGTTTTGAAGGTCATAGAGCGATTCACATATCTGCCACACTAACTGCACAGTCAGCCATGCACTTAGAAGTTTTGATGAAGCCACTTGTTGGAATAACTCACTGGTTTATGGACCTTGGTGGTGAGTCCTTTTTCTGAATTTTTTCTCCTTCCAGGCCCTTATACTTCCTCTTCCATATTTGTGGTAACCTTGCTTTTCCCACAACTGATTTTGCTAATACCTGCTGTTGTTCTGTATTCTGCAACAAAACGAAATTATTCCTTGACAAAAAACTTTTAATGCTTAAAAGAAAATGTTATACATAGAAGAAGTCATAACATACTTAAATAAAAAGAAATCACCAACATTACGAAGTGCAGGGAATTGAATAGTGCCTTTTATATGAATATTCTTATGCATTTAGAACCACACTTTGAAACCTTTTCTTAGAAACAGATATATGATGATGCTTATATTTAAGGATATCAAGGGACAAATATCTTCAGCATAGATAACCCTAAGTATAATGACTGGAATTCTTACAGAGAGGATGGTCTTGCAGAAAGTTTACGTGAAGGTAGTGAAAATGATATTATCTATAAACTGCACAATGACAAGAGGCTGAGAGACAAGAGTACATTAGCATATTTAAATGTACTCCTCTACAATACTGTGCAAGGATCATGACTTGTGATATCTTGATTTTGTCTTCAGACCATGAGTAAAATTATGTTGCTTGAAGCCATTATTATCCTTGTTATACCAGCCCTAGGAAATTAGTGTGATCAATTTAGAACAAAGGTATTTACTAAATGTTTCTCTATTTTATTTTCCCTTGTTTATGCAGCTGGGGTTATATAATAAATATTTGATGATAGTCTTTCTAGAGAATTTTACCATGAAAAATCATTTGTTGCATTCTATCCAAAATTTATCATTACTTCCATAGAAAGAAAATTTGACTTTGGAAAGTTAAAGTAGTTTTTCAATATACTATTTCAAGTTATATATAAAATACCACAATCCTAAAAGAAATTGGTAAAATATGGCATGAGGTGTAACTCAGCCCCTTGTTTTTAGTCTTCTTTTGTTGTTGAATTCTAATGGAACTCAAATATCCCCAGTCTTTTGTATTACATTGTAAATAAATATGCTGTCGATGGCTGATTCTACAACGTAGTGGAAAAACTGAGTATCAATGACAGACTGAATATATGGCAGTCAAAGCTAAAAATATCATTGTTTACAAGAAAATTCCAGCTCCTGAATGTAATTGCAATTATATACATCAGTAAAGCTTCCATGTATAGCCTACATGGTATGCCTTACCCATATTAAAATCAAGGCATAGGCACAGTGTGGGTGTTCATTGCTATTTTCAAAAGGAGTTGATTTGTCATTGTCCCACACTGTTCATTTAATTATTAGATTGGCAGATAAATGCTTGTAGAATTCAGTTCATTCTTTTAATCAAAAACTTGTCAATTATAATTTAGAGTTGAACTATTAGAATTAATTATACACTGAAATGTTAATTATAGACTTACAATTATACCATTAACACTACCATAAGCATATTAATTACAGAGATTTTCCATCAATTTCTTGACAGATATATTGGAATAGAGGCTATTAAGTTGGGATAC
Source organism: Arvicola amphibius (assembly GCF_903992535.2). Classification (NCBI taxonomy): domain Eukaryota; kingdom Metazoa; phylum Chordata; class Mammalia; order Rodentia; family Cricetidae; genus Arvicola; species Arvicola amphibius. The sequence goes on from NC_052048.2 coordinate 173,397,779, forward strand.
GACTTGTAGATTCTAGTGATAATAAAATTTCAAGCTGATACTTCACTTATGCAATGGCGCTTGAGGCTCCAAAGCTACATAGAGAACCATGTCTCGAAACCCCACCTCCCATAAAAAAGCCACATTTTGTAAATGTTTTTAGGACTCAGGATTTGTTATTGGATAAACAGTAGGGTCTCTTCTCTGGGGGAGACTATTGATTCTGCTCTCAGAATTGCTTAGCTGCCTGTTGTTTCTTTAACACTGAGAAAGAAAACTAATAATAAGTAAAAGGAAATCCAAGTCAAAAGGTCTTAATTCTTACTTTATAATTTTATTTCAAGATTAATGTCTAAAACAAAGGAAATAAATTATCTGATGAAGATGCATTGCAATAACAGACAATTTTAAGAATTTTCCTCCTTTTTCTTCTTCAGTTAGTTAACTGTGGGAGGAAGGGCCGCTTGTTCTTCCTGGCTGCCTAGCTAGCTTAGCCCCAAAATAACCACACAGAAATTGTATTAATTAAATCACTACTTGGCCCATTAGATCTAGCTTCTTATTGGCTAACTTTTGCATATTAATTTAACCCATTTCTATTAATCTGTGTATCGCCAAGAGGGTGTGGTTTACCAGGTAAAATTCCCAGCATCTGTCTCTGGCGGCTTCATGGTGTCTCTCCGACTCTTCCTTTTCCTTCCTGGCATTCTATTTAATTTTCCTCACCTATCTAAGTTCTATCCTATCAACAGGCCCAAAGCAGCTTCTTTATTAACCAATGAAAGCAGCACATAGACAGAAGGACCTCATACATCAGCTAACCATCTCTCTCTATAAAATATATATTATATATATATGTTTTATAGAATATAATATAAATATATATTATATATATGTTTTATAATACACTAATAGACTATAAGTGTATTATAGTCTATCATAACTATATATATATCACATTCATTATATAATATTTCATATATGACATATAGATGCACATATATATATACCACATGCATGCATATATATTATGAACAAATAAATACATATAAAGAATATGAATGTAATATAGCATACTTCTTCTGGTAAACAATAGATTCCACACAGTGGTTAGCCAGTATTCTGGTTAGATAACACAGGCTTTCTAAAATACTCTGATAAACAAGCACTCTGAAATATGTTTAGAATGAAAATTTATTCAAATTAATATTTGCTGAATAAAAAATTAGCAAAATTTAAGGCATGCAAATAGTCATTAATGATAAGTATATACCTTCATATATTTGTATATGTGGTATTCAAATGTTTGCTAGGTTACCAGTAAGAGTAAAAATAACCTGAAATTTCGAAATGTTTTTATGGTGTAACAAAAGTTACCCTCTATACCAGAAATATCATGTTGGTTTTGATAAAACTGAGACAAATCTATATTTACTACTGGCAAAAAAATGTTCAAGGAGTACTCTTAGTAAAAATATTCAATATTATGCAAATTATTTATTTTTTCTTGTATTATTTATATTTTAATATTGTCACTATTAATATGTATGTGCATGTATGCCCATGTGTGTCACAGTTTATACGTGGAGGTCCAAGGACAGCTTAGTGGTCTCAGTCCTCTTCTCTACATTTCTTTTGAACACAGAAGTAGATTTTCGTCATAGTCTGTGTGATTAATGATGTAGTTATTCTGACTTCCTAAAAAAAATCAAATACTTGATGATGTTGACTGCTTATAACATATTTTATGCTTCAAGTAAAATTTATATTCTTAAAAAGTTAAAATTTGAAATAAGTGGTAAACATTGATTTGTACATTTTTCTAGTTTAGATGATTGTATATTACACTATGAATTTAAATTTTACTGAGTATAACATTTTAATATATGTATAAATGACCATCTAGGTATGGAAATTTCTTTTGAACACAGAAGTAGATTTTCCTCACAGTCTGTGTGATTAATGATGTAGCTATTCTGACTTCCTAAAAAAAATCAAATACTTGATGATGTTGACTGCTTATAACATATTTTACACTTCAAGTAAAATTTATATTCTTAAAAAGTTAAAATTTGAAACAAGTGGTAAACATTGATTTGTACATTTTTCTAGTTTAGATGATTGTATATTACACTATGAATTTAAATTTTACTGAGTATAACATTTTAATATATGTATAAATGACCATCTAGGTATGGAAATTTCTTTTGAACACAGAAGTAGATTTTCCTCACAGTCTGTGTGATTAATGATGTAGCTATTCTGACTTCCTAAAAAAATCAAATACTTGATGATGTTGACTGCTTATAACATATTTTACACTTCAAGTAAAATTTATATTCTTAAAAAGTTAAAATTTGAAACAAGTGGTAAACATTGATTTGTACATTTTTCTAGAGTTTAGCTGATTGTATATTACACTACGAATTTAAAATTTACTGAGTTTAACATTTTAATATATGTATAAATGACCATCTAGGTATGGAAAATTTAAAAATATAGCAGAAAGAAAAAAGTCACTTAATTTTTGATACATAGCAAGAGGTTTACATTGCAGCGCAGTGATTTAATTTTTTTATTGATTAATTATGATTCATACTTATATAGTAGCTATCCTTACTGTCTTCAATTTTTTCTGTCAATAAAATTGAAATTAAGATGGAGTCTTTCAGTTTGATTGACAGAGTCTTCTACTTCTGAGATATAGTTTCTCCCTCTATGAGATGAACTACACAGATACAGAACATAGTTGAGGGGCAGAGAATCTGTTCTAGAGAAAAAGATGTGAACATATATTAGAATATCCAGACAGATTTCATCTTGACTGGAATTGCCAGAACACCCAACTGGAAGACAGTTAGAGGCCTTCATATAACTCTTCATGGTCTCACATGAACAGCAGGGCCTCTTAAAAAGCGGCGCTTCAGTACTTAAATAACTTAAATTAACCCATTTCTATTAATCTGTATTCTGTCACATACAGTTCATCCTGCTTCCCGGACATCTCACATCTCTCTCATCTCACTCCTCCTCCTCCTCCTTTCTCTCTCTGCCTGGAAGTCCCGCTCATGCCTCTTGCCTAGCTATTGCCCATTCAGCTTTTTATCACACCGGTCACAGAAATATTCCTTCACACAGTCTGCAAATATGCCACAACATATATTCTTTTGTGTTTGGATGGAATATTCTGTCTATTTTGTTTATAACAACTGTTAGCTCTGGTATTTATCTATCTTTTGTCTGGATGACTTATCCATTGATTATAATGGGGTATTGAAGTCTCCTAATGAGACTATGAGAGTTAGAAATCATCAGTTGTTCTTAGAAAGACCTTCTGAACAGGATTTGGAAGATAACAAATGTTTCATTTTCATCCTGTGTTCTGTCATATTATTCAGTTTTGTTCTAACTAGCCAGTTCTTTGTGATGGAGAAATGTGATATTGGTGATTCTCTAATTAGCACTGTTTCAGTTTTGATATGTAAGGGACATTTCACATTGTGATTTAGTCTTTGGACTTAACTCAGCCACAGAGGAACACACTTATGAGTCTGACATTCGCTCAAGTGTCAGAAAGTATCGCTATATTTGTTGGGTACAATTATTGGTAATTCCCACTACAACAACACAGTTTGAGTCAGGGGAGAAATGATCCGGCAAAAGCAAAGGGTACTGTGCTCTTCCAGCAGGGTTTAGAGATTAAGGAAATCCATCAATCTGTTGCTTTCAGCTGGAAGCATCATGTGCTAACTAAATAAAGCTAATATACAAGTTTCTGTAATGTCCCTGTTAATTTTAGGTTACACTTTCCACCACCCAAAACTGTCTTAATGTTTGTGAATGTGAAAAAGTGTGAAAGCATTTTCAAATTATTTCTGAAAATAATTATATTTATGTTTCTCTTAAAAAGCAAACAAGAAACCTAGTAAGGGCAAGTTAGGTATCTGCTGAAAATAGATATTAGAAGATTCCTGTACTATGCAGTGTCTAGTAACAGTAAAATGACGAAGACTTAAGTGATGGTGGAGGACTCATTGAAGTCTGAGGAAATAGAAACATCATATATTTTATATGATTTCTTCTTATATGTATGTATTTAACACCTATATCTATGACACGCACAAACACACACACACACTCACACACACAAATCTAGTTCCACTATTACAGAAGATAAAGAGACTAACTTTTAAGTCCCATGAGGGTTCTTATTCTGTCTTGTGAATACAATACAAATTATCTCCTATAGGCTCCTGTGTTTGAACACTTGGTACCCTGGTAATGGTCTTATTTTGGAACGCTGTGGACCCTTTAAGAGGTAGAACTTGAATGGAAGAAATGAGCTATTGGACTGTGCCTGGATATTTGACAACTGGGTCATAGTATTTGTTCCCTGCTGCTATACTCAGGCACAACAAATCACAACCTTGCTTACATTGAAAGTCGAACCAACTCTTCTTCCTTTGCTTTGCCTAAGGTCAGGTGTTGAGTCTCTACAATGGGGAAATTATCATGTAGAAAATTGCTACTGAAATACATGAGGTTGTTTTGAGGTTGGTCATTGTTATTCCTAGGCCTCTGGAACTGATTTATGAGAAAACTGTTGAAATTTTGAGGGGAGTTAAATTTAGAAAACTCTAGAATTTTGCAAGTGGAACTTGAGTCATACTTGAGGCTCAAAAGCTTGGAATGCTGGGAGAAATATGAGCACTTGAGTACCAGCTTATTATTTCTCAGAGGAGCATAAGAAAGAGTCTGTTACATTCTGGCAAATAGATACATACAAATACATACATACATACATACATACATACATACATACAGATGGATGGGTTGATAGATGATGGATAGATCGATAGAAAGATAGATAGATAGATAGATAGATAGTTAAAAAGTTAGATATGTAGAGATAGAGGTAGTTATGTATAGATGACTATATAAATATAGATATAAATAGCTATTGATTTGTCTACCTATTTATATCTTTGAATCTACATAGATATGTGATGTTATAGACAGACATAGCTATAGATTTGTCTACCTATCTATATCTTTGAATCTACATAGATATAGATAGATGTATGGATGTATATGGCTACATTCTTTCCATGACTTGAGAATGAGAGGGGATGTATTAGAAAGCAATAGATTAATTTGTTCGTTAGAGGAAATATTAAGGCAAGGTAGTAGCCATGCCATGCCATGGTTAATGCTCACTGCTCATATCCAGGTCTCCAGTGAGGGAGCTAAACTAATAAAAGAGCAAGATAGGAAAAGTCTGTGTTTTAGTGTGAAAAGTGGCATAAGAAATTTAAAGTCCCAGACAAGGTGGATTTTGAGAGAGTAGCAGTGGGTTTTAACAAGTTAGGACACTAAAGAGAAACCTCATGTTTTATTATCATGGAATCACAGGAAATGTTTAATAGGCTAACACTGTACCCAAGGAAAGATCTACCTTACAAAACTATGAATTCTAACAAGAGTGAACCCAAACTTAGACTCTCTTACATAGGAATACTTCATTAACAATTTTTTAAAGAAAAAATTCTCATATTGAGCTATCAAGTCACTATAGCTTTTGTTTGAGGGGAACAAACTATACCAGGAGCTGGGTTTATAGGTACTATGGATACAAGGCTAAAGGCACCATGGAAGCTTTAACTCATGTTCCAGAAAGCCATGGATGCCACACAATTTGTGGCAAGGTCAGAGTTTCTTGAGGGAGCTCGAAAGTCCACAGCATGATTCTGAGAAGGATAAAACCTAAGTTGCAATGGAGATGCCCTGATGTTGAAGATCCCAGAACCATATGATGCCAAAGAGGGAAACTGATCTTTCCTTACTACTTCTCTAATCTTCCCTCAAAGATTGGGAATAGATATTCGGTTCCATTATACATTAGAAGTATGTGATCTATTTTTATGTATAGAAGTTCATAGGCAAGGGATTTCCTTGAATCTCATAAGAAATTTGAAATTTTGAAGAGTACTGGAATTGTTGAACACTATAAGGACTTTTAACACTTTCAATTCAAAATGACAGTAATTCTTTTGGAACCAGCGTAGATTCTTGGGATCTCAATGTGACTCTTTCAGACAGATGTGTTTGCACACTTTGTGCTTAGCTAGTGATTTAGTTTTGGAGGGTTGTAAAACTTCTATCAAGTAGAGACTTGAGGAAAGCAGTCTCTGGAGTTGGGTCTCTAAGTGTAAAAGCCCTGTACCAAGTTCGGTCTGTTTTCTGCTTTCTGCTATGACCCAGTGTGACAAGCCACTGGGCTACCATACATTTCTTACTGTTATGGATTATATCCCTTTAAATTGTAAACAATGAGAATTCTTCCTCATCTACATATCTATGTCCAGATATTTGGGCAGTAACAAACTAGGTTGCCAGGTGAACATCTACTTTTATTTTCTATATAGTATATCAAGTGTTATACTAGTATTGTGACTTGTAGAACTTGTTACTTCTCTCATTGATGTGAATGTTAGAGCCTTAGAAGCATAAAAAAACCCTAATACTTAATCCGCCTAAAGATTGGACAGGCAATGCAAAGTGGGTTGTGGAGAGGAAGCGTTCTGGTTAGTTAGAAAAGTCAGTTAAGCAGAGTTCTTGTTTATTTTGTGGTTAGATGTATTCTGTTCCAGAGTGATAGTATATATGCTAATTCATAGCCTTTCTTCTGAGGAGGCACAGTGGTGTTCAGAAATGTAATGAATTGATGGAAGTCACTTTTTGTTTCTCATACATCAATTGCAGGTTTCTACTTTCATCAGGTTTGTCATATTCATGCCCAAATAACTTCAATGTCTTTTCTCCACCTAAAAAGAAAGAAGAGATGATGTTTATGTAGTTACTGTGAGAGCAGAGAATCTGGCTCAGTGCAAAGTCAAGATGCTACTAGAGGCCTCAGAAAGGTTCTGAAGCAACAACTTTACCATGCAAACACTCACTGGAACTCCATTTGGTAGTTGTCCAGAAATTTAAAGCATCCTGTGCAATGAAGGATCTTTCCCCATTGACGCATCATGAATTAACTGAAGGAACAAATACAGATAACTTAATATTTCTTGTGAAAATTCAGATAATTCAAACAGAGTATAAACAATAGCAGTTTTCAGTACATGAGTTACTGAAGGCACTGTTTGGCGGAAAATCTGACATCAATACTCTTAACTAAAGGAGAGAACTGATTTTTAAAATTCTTTCACTGACCATAACACATGTGCCACAGCACACATGTCCCAGCACTCATGCATAAATAGCATATACAAAACATACAAAACATACACAAGCAAATAATAATAATAACAATGACAACAACAATAATAATACATTTTTTAAAATAAAGGAAATCAGTTACGAGAAATTTTTATATAAAAATGTAACTGTGTAAAGAATAGAAAGAAATTCTAGATAGAAAAAATTAATAATTTAATAGAATAAAATATAGAGCTTAAAAATGTATAAATGTATCTGAATGAACAAAATTAGTAGCTACCAGAGAGAAATGATGTACTATATTTCAAAAGATCAAAGATATTTGAGAAGGACAAAGAAGGGTAAAGAATGTAACAATAAACATTTTAATAGATTAGTTATATAGAGAGTGACTAAAGAAGAAATAAATTTGAATAAGTGGCTATGGTTATATATAGGAAGAAAATCTAATAGAAAATAAAAACCAAAGTAAAACTCATAGAGTTCTAATGAAAACTATAGAAAAGATAATAGTTTTAATAAGGCCAAAGTAATATTTGAAAAGCAAAAATGCTTTAAAATTTTCTAGAGTTGAGAAAATATGAACCCTCAGTTGTAGAAAACACAACAAAACCCAATAGTTTAAATGATCATAGATTGAAAACCTGAAACACTAAAATGAAAGTCAAAGAAAAAAATAGTTCCATGTATGGGAACACAGACTATATGAAGAGAATATCATGAAAGAAACCCTTATGATGTTAAAAAGAAATGAGTTTAAAGGTGGCAAGAAAAGAAAGAAAGCAGAGAGAGAGGGTGAAGGCATGGATGGGTGAAAGGAGGGAGAATGGGAGGGAGGATAGGAGGGAGAGAGGGGCAGAGAGACATTCATTGATTCAGTCCCAAAATTTCAAAATAATAAACATAGTTAGGAACTCAGAGTCTACAGAAAATAAAAACCAAATGTTTTTTTTTTTAAAATTGAGCACCTCCTAAGAAAGTGAGCCTCACAAATCTCTGTATGAATACTATTCTGTGTATTTTATTTTCTCAAAGACACATCTGAAACCATGTTTTTCCAATGAATTGCCTCTATACATTTCAGAACTACAGTTTTTGCTAAACATTTCTGGCCAGCTTCTGACTTGTTTTACCTCAGTTTTTCCCACCAGTACAGGATCATCTGTATCCCTTTGAAACCTCCATCATTAACTAGCTATATATAATATTATAGCTATATATATATATATATATATATATATATATAAAATACCTATACTTTGTCATTTTTATTCTAGTCATATATCCAGCCACATTAAAAGACATTTTTGCATATTTTATCAAAACAGCATTCTCTTATTTTCTTGTTAGAAGTTTAGAAATTATATTTCCTGCCAGACACAGTCTGATCAACATAAAAATCAACATGAATGCATTTTATATGGTAATGAATGCAACCTAGATTCACTTCTCTTGGAATGCAGATTTCCGTAGAATCTAATAGGACACCCAGATCCAGTTTACCAAGTCAGGAAAACTGAATTGTGTGTGCATTTCCCGAAGTACTGGAGAAATTAATTGCGGTATTTCTTTTTATGAATTTATTTTTATTGTATAATACTTTATTTTTCTTTCACATACCAATCTCAGTTTTCTCTCCCTCTTTTCTTCCCACTCACCTAACCTTTCCTCTACCACACCCTCCATCCTCAGAGAGCGTAAAGCCTCCTCTAGGAATTCATCTAAGTCTGTTCTATCACCTCACTGAAGCAGGACCACAGCCAGCCCTTCTGCCCCTCCCCCCACACTCATGCCTAGGCCTAGCAAGGTATCTCTCCATAGAGAATGAACTCCATAAAGTCAGATCATGCATTAGGGTTAGATCCTGGTTCCACTGCCAGTGGCTCAACCCACTGCCCAAGTCACATCATCGTCATATGTGTTCAAGGGGCATAGTTCTATCCTATTCAGGTTGCCCACTCAATGAGCTCCCACTAGCTCAGGTCAACTGATTCTGTGTGTTTCCCCATCATGGTCTTGAACTCTCTATTTATATTATTGCCCCTCACTCTCTTTGATTGTAATCTGTGAGCTTGTCCCAGTGGTTTGCTGTGGAACTTTGCTCTGCTTCTATCTGTTTTGGGGTGTGGATTCTGACTTCTCTGGTGTTGTGAGCTATAGGCTGGCTATCCTTTGCTTTTCCTTTCCTTTGTGTTTGATATCTTCTTATGAGTGAGTAAGTGCTATATTTTTCTTTCTAGGTCTGTGTGTTACCTCACTCGGGGTGGTTTTGTTTTGTTTTATTAGTTCTGTCCTTTTGCCTGCAAATTTCAAGATGTCATTGTTTTTCTTTAACTACTGAGTAGTACTTCATTGTGTAAATGTATAATATTTTTCTTTATCTATTCTTCAGTTGAGGGGCTTCTAGGTTGTTTCCATGTTCTAGTTATTACAATTAATGCTGCTTTGAACATAGTTGAGCAAATGTTGTTGTAACATGAGAGTGCCTCTTTTGGGTATTTGCCCAAAAGTGGTATTGTTTGGTCTTGTAGAAGACTGATTTATAATTTTCTGGGAAATTGTCATACTTATTTCCACAGAGCCTGTCCAAGTCTGCACTCCCACCAACATTGAAGAAATGATCCCCTTACTTGCCATCCTTTCCATCATAAGATGTCATCTGTGTTACTTGATCCTATCCATTCTGATCTTTACAATATGGTAACACAGAGTTGTTTTGATTTGCATTTCTCTGATGACTAAGGATGTTGAGCATTTCCTTAAGTGTCATTTGGCAATTAGAGATTCTTCAGTTGATAATTCTATGTTTAGAACTGTATCCCATTTTTTATATTGGATTATTTGGTAGTTTGATGTCTGGTTTCAATCAGCCCTTTGTCAGATGTGGGATTGGTGAAGATGTTTTCCCATTCTGTAAGCTCCCATTTTGTCTTGTTGACCCTTCCTTTGCTTTATAGAAGCTTTTAAGTTTCAGGAGTTCCCATTATTCCCATAATGGTTGCTCTCACTGTCTATGCTACTGGTGTTATATTTAGGAAGTGGTCTCCTGTGTCAATGCATTAAAAATACTTCAAAAAATACTTTGCACTCTCTGTTCTATAAGGTTCAATGTGGCTGTATTTATATTGAGGTATTTGATACATTTGAACTTGAGTTATGTGCATGGGGATAGATACAGATCTATTTGCATTCATCTACATGTTAATATCCAGTTATACAAGAACCATTTGTTGAAGATACTTTCTTTTATCCATTTTATGCTTTTAGTTTCTTTGTTAAAAATCAGGTATTCATAGGTGTGTAGGTTAAGATCAGGGTCTTTGATTTGATTCCATCAGTCTACCTGTCTGTTTTTTTAAATAACAATACCAAGTTGATTTCATTGCTGTAGCTCTATAATAGAGTTTGAAATTAGGGATGGTGATGCCTTCAGATGTTCCTTTGTTGTACATGCTTAATTCTTTGTCAGATGTACAGCTAGCAAAGACTGTCTTCTGTTTTGTGGGCTTCCTCTTCACGTGATTGCTTATTTGTTTCCCCGTGTAGAAGTTTTTAGTTATATGAAGTCACACTTTCCAGTTGTTGGCCTTAGTTCTTCAGCAAATGGAATCCTATTTGGAAAGGAGAGTTATATTCATGTAGAGCACTGCTTTTATTTTCTTTTACACTGTCACCATTTCAGGTTTCATATTTTATCCACTTGAAGTCAGTTTTTTTGCAAAGAGGTAGATATAGCCATAAATTGTCTAGTGTAATCGGGTTTTCCCAGCAGCATTTGTTGAAAATACTTTCTTTTCTTCCATTCATGGTTTTGGCATATTGGCATATTTATCAAATATTAAATGAAAAAATTTCATACACTCATGTTGATTCTTCAGTTTTCTCCCATTGGACTATGTGTCTGGTTTTGTGTCAGCACAATATTATTTCTATTACTATGGCTCTATAATATCTCAAGTTCTGGAAGGGTGACTTTTCCAGTTTTTGTTTTGTTTGCTCAGGATTGTTTTGGTTTTGAATATTTAGTCTTTTGTGGTTCCATGAGGAACGTAGGATAATTTTCTCTCTCTGTGAAGAATGAGATGTGGATTTTGATTGCTATTTCTTTGACTTTGTTAGTGGCTTTTGTTATTGTTGTTGAACCATCAATTTTCATGACATTAATTCTAACAATCCATGAACAAATTTTCTAGTGTAACCTTATTTTTTTTCTACAGTGGTTTAACATTTTCATTATACAGGTCCTTCAGTCTCTTGGCTATATTTGTTCCTAGATAATTTAATTTCTGAAGCTATTGTTAATGGGAATATGTCCACAATCTCTTTTGTGTTTTTTGTGGTGTATAGAAAAGGTTACTAACTAATAATTGATGGTATTTAAAGCCCACTCTATGAGACAGAATACATGTCTGAAAACACATGTTGTTCAAAAACCTGACACTAGATAGTCTGCTAGAGGAACATACCAATAAAATAATTCTTGTAGTTAGGTTTTCTGTTGCTGTGATGACATATTATGCTCCAACGGCAAGTTAAGGAGAAAAGGATTACCATTTCACTCTTCATCATTGAAGGAAGTTAGGATAGAAACCCAAACATGGTAGGAACCTGGACATAGTAAGGGATGCATAAGCAATTGACTTACTCTTACTGACTTACTCTCAATGGCTTGCTCAGCCTGCTTTCTTAGAGAACCCAGGACCACCAGCCCAGAGACTGCATCACCCACATTAGGCTGGGCCCTCCCTCATCAATTACTAGTTAAGGAAATGCCTTACAGCCAGATCTTATAGAGGCATTTTCTAAATTGAAGTTCCATCTTTTCTAATAACTACAATTTTTATGTCAAGGCAATATAAATCTAGCCAGCAGAATTGCAAATATCATTTTCCTATAACCATTGATCAGTGCCTCTCTTAGCCATCATCCTGGAAGCTTCCTTTTGCAGTAGATTGGAACTAACACAGAGATCAATGGACAAAAATGACAATGGACAGAGAATGGGAGAGTTTAGAACACTTATTTCTAAATTTGATGTCTTCATCAAACTGATGAAGGTTCAGAGAATTACAGAGCAAGAGTAGGCAGAAAACTAGGAGCCACAGGAGACTGATAAGTCTAAGGAAACAGTGTCCTCTAGATGCAAGATTGGTGCACATATGAACTCACAGAGTTGGTAGATGCACAATGCCTACACAGGTTCAAGCCAGATGAGGACCAGATCTGAGAGAAGGTACTGGATACAGGCTTATACCCATTACCTATGAGTTATCTGTAATTGACATCTGTTTACAAAGGAAAAGTTAGTTTCTCCAGCGGAATTGCACTAGATATAGTATCTAGAGCTAAGGGGAGGCTGCATGCCCAACAGTAGATGGCAGCAGTAGACAACCCATACAAACCAAGCACAATAATTTTTATAGGCTTTTTTACTCATATTTCCTTGTTTGGGAATTTTTATATACTGATCTTTAATTTGTATATTAAGATTTCTGATTTTGTGGGGTGTGTGTATGTGTGTGTGTGTTTGTGTGTATGTGTTTGTGCGTGTGTTTTGAATTTATTGAATTTTGTGGGTTGTTTTGTTTTTCTCTCTTTTGTTGTTGTTTTGGCCTATTTGTTTCCTAAGAGAGAAATGAAAGGCATGGAGTTGGATGAATGGGGCTATGGAAAGGAGCTGGAAAGATTTGTGAAAAGGTAGACGTGTAGTCAGAATATATTGGATTAAAAAATTAATAAAAATTTAATTAAACAAGAAAAGTTATTTTTATAGCTTAAGTCTGTATCCTACTACTTTTTGAAATTGGTTTGATTGCTTACAGAAATTTTCTTGTAGAATTATTGGTTCTGTTATTTATAAGATCACATGTAAATAGGGATAGTTTGATTTCTTGATTTCTACTTGCATCCCTTTAATTTCTGCCTCTTGTCTTATTGCTGCAGTTAGCGTTTCAAGTACAATGATCAAAAATTAGGGTGGATAGTAGGCAGCCCCATCTATTCCAATTCTAGTACAATTTCTTCAATAATTCCATATACCTAAAATGATATTGGCTGTGGATTTCTCATATAAGCTCTTAATGTTGAGAAATGCTCACTATTGTCCTACTCTCTCTAGCAACTGTGAGTCAAGGCAAAGCTACCTTCCTTAGGCTGCTTGTTGCCAAGGTATTCTATCATAACAAAGGACTAGTGACTAAGACAAGCACCAAAAGCAACAAAAAGAAAATATATTCTTTTAAACTAGTTGCATGATATTCAATTAGTATCTACATTCTATTTCTTTTTTAACTTGTCCTTTTAATAATCTCCTTAGTTTTTGTACTTTGATAAGTACTTTCTGAACAAATAATAAAATGAAATTCTCTAATACAAGAGAGCATATTTATTTGTTGTTTCTATGCATTTCCTGTCTTAATATTAACTCATAAGAAAGAGAAAAGAATTTCCCACAGTTATAGATAAAGGCTGTACCTTCATTTCAGTTTTATGAATGTGGATTCTGCTCTGTGTACTTTACTGATGAAACCATATTTTCTTATACAAATATGGGAAACATTTACTAAGTTATTAAAGTAGTTTCTTTAGGGAATTTAAATGATAACTTGACTCTTTAAAATAATTATATAACACAAAAGGTTTTCAGGGATTCCTGATCAAGTATCCCTCCTGATAGAGGAAATCTCCAGCATCTATCAATCTCATGATTTTTTAAAATTATCCATTATCTTTTATTGTGAAACATGGTCACTTATGATAATTTAAAATGTATCATATTCTTTGTGTTTGTTTGTTATCTAGAGATTTCAAGTTTATTTTTAATTATTTTATTCTGATTGAATTCCGTGAAGAAAGCCATGCAGTCTTGCATCATCCTGAAAATATGAATCTCATTAGGGAAAATTTGTTTTCATTCATTTCCTCTTAGGTGAACTATGACCTGGTCTTTGACCACCTAGTAAGCACATTTCTTTAGAAATGAAATTTAACTCTTTTTTCATACTCCAATACAAACAAACTGTAAATATTTCACCATCAAATATCTGTGACTCATTTCTATTTTTCCACTAGATCTATCTTTGAATTTAAGTAATGCATTTCATCTTTGCATTATGAATTATAACACTGACATATAGTTGCAAGTTCTTGTCATAGAAAGAGAATTGTTTTTAAAATAAAAATTTTTTCTTGATATATTTAAACCTCTACCCATGTGCTGGAAGTATGAGCTCATGACAAAATGCATAGTTTCTATATATTTTCTAAATATGACACCTACTTAGATAGAAGAAAATATGCAATTTGGAAACCATATCACTATGTATAAGTATTACAAGATAGATAGATCCTTCACTACAAAGTTGTTCACCCAAGACAATATTGGCATAGTATTTGTTATGTTCTCACAATGTGTATAGAAATAAACTGCTAAATATTGATATTACTTTAAAGGACCCCAGAACTAGAAGTCATTATACTTTCTATCTTGCTGTTTGTAGGCGCAGGCATCCACCTACTCCTAATATGATTAGCTTTGCAATACTTTTAGTCCATATGTTATTAGCCCTTTGTAAAAGTACCCTACTTGCTCAAATCTCTTACTACCTGTGAAGAGATGAGTGATTGGTGCATAAACCCTTCTTGTGTACTTCAGAGGTATAAGTACTGAAAATGATTTTGAGGCTCCAAGTTCAAATTTCCCTGGAAGACCTGAGGGTAGATGGAAACCCACACTTCCCTGAAAAATTCTTTTGTTCTAATATTGGAATGGAATTTCTTTGAATATGGACTTTACACATTTTGCAGAAAAGAGTGTACAATGCCATCAAACAAGAAGAGTCATTAATCCCATTAGTGATTCCTAGGAAAGACTTCTACGTGATGACAGTGTTTCAGTGACCACTGAACCATAATCAGTGTGCTTTCATTGTCAACTCTAAACTGCTTCCTGATTTTTCCTTCTACTACAGGTTGGTCCATCAAGCCACATCATTCTGGAAGGATTCTACAGGTTCTATCCTCTGTGGAAACAAAAGGAAGAACCGCTTTTCCAAAGTAACAAATCCTTAGACCCAATTTTTCAGAATCAAGATACCTTTAAAATATATATGTTGGTTTATCTTAGCAGCCTGTACAATGAAATGTCTCTCTGTACTTAGCTCCTTACAGTCAAAAATTCAAAGGAACACGATAATATGTATAATCCAGACTCTGTGTAATATTCATCCTTTTACCATGGGGCTTATTTCTCTACTCCATTACTTTTTCTACAAGTTTCATATTTATTTTATTACCCCTACTCCTTAATTTATGACTGTCTGTATTCTTCTATATTAAATTTACTGTTCTCTTGCTCATTTTCTTCCTCTCCCCAAGCCTGTGTACATTTTAAAACAACACTGTCTCATGTAGAGGTGCTTTAGGTCTGAATCTGAGCTATTGTGTATTCTGTCCAGGAGCGCTTCTTAGAAAGCTAAGGGGAGGCCTGACTAGGACCTAAAACCTGCTTTGCCTTTTGGCTTCTGCCCAGTCCGCATGTCCAGAGGTCTGTTCACCCGCCTCTGCAAGCTGCAGATACCACCCCAGTTCCAGCTACACAGAAGGTCTATTGGCATCATTAAGCAGTTTGCAATCATTGCTCATGCTGTATTAAGTGCTTGGCCTCCTGACAGGGCCAGAGTTCATGATGGCAGCATGGCCGAGGAAGTGGCTGTTTCAAAACCATGTAGGATTCTCAACAGAAGAAGTTCGAATGGCCAAAAGACACTTAAGGTCATGCTCAACCTCCCTAGCTATCAGGGAAATGCAAATCAAAACAACTTTGAGATATCATCTTACACCTGTCAGGTTGGCTAAAATCCAAAACACCATAATAACCTTTGCTGGAGAGGTTGTGTGGGGTAAGGGGCACACTCATCCATTGCTGGTGGGAATGCAACTTGTGCAACCACTTTGGAAAGCAGTGTGGCGGTTTCTCAGGAATTCGGGATCACCTACCCCAGGACCCAGCAATTCCACTATTGGGAATCTACCCAAGAGATGCCCAATCATACAACAAAAGCATATGCTCATCTATGTTCATAGCAGCATTATTTGTAATAGCCAGATCCTGGAGACAGCCTAGATGCCCTTCAGTGGAAGAATGGATGAAGAAACTGTGAATATATACATGCTAGAATACTACTCAGCGGTAAAAACAATGACATCTTGAATTTTGCAGGCAAATGGATGGAATAGAAAACACTATTCTGAGTGAGGTAACCCAGACCCAAAAAGATGAACATGGGATGTACTCACTCATATTCGGTTTCTAGCCATAATTAAAGGACATCGAGCCTATAAATTTGGGATCCTTGAGAAGATAATAAGAAGGTGACTCCCAAAAAAAGATATAGTAATCCTCCTGGATATTGGAAGTAGACACGATCGCCAGGCAAAATTGGGAACTTGAGGGTTGGGCAAGACTGGGCCAAGGGAAGATGGGGAGAGAAAAGTGTGAAGGGGGAGAGCGGGGGGAGCTCGAGGAATGGGGTGCTTGGGATACAGGAAGGGTGGATATGAGAGCAGGGAAGCATATATCTTAATTTAAGGAGCTAGCCTGAGGGTGTCAAGAGACTTGACCCTAGAGGGGTTCCCAGGTTTCCAGGGAGACGCCCCCAGTTAGTTCCTTGGGCAGCTGAGGAGAGGGGAGCCTGAAAAGGCCAGTTCCTATAGCCATACTGATGAATTTCTTGCATATCACCATAGAACCTCCACCTGATGATAGATGAAGAAAATGACAGAGCCCCACCTTGGAGCACCGGACTGAGCTCCCAAGGTCCTTATGAGGAGCAGAAGGAGCGAGACATGAGAAAGAAAGTCAGGACCGTGAGGGAACCTCCAGCTGGCGACAGATGGGAAGGTGACTGAGCCCCACATTGGAGCACTGGACTGAAGCTCCCACGGTCCCGATGAGGAGCAGAAGAGCAGAGAACATGAGGGAGAAAGTCAGGAACGAGAGGGGTGCGTTCACTCGGGAACGGTGGGACAGAACTAATGGAGGTCACCAACTCCAGTTGGAATGGGACTGATGGATCATGCGACCAACCCGTCTCTCTGAGTGTGGCCAACAGCGGGGCTGACTGAGAAGCAAAGGACAATGGCTCTGGCTCTGATTGTTCTTCATGGACGGGCTCTGTGGGAGCTTCTCAGCTTGGTCGATCACCTTCCTGGACCTGGGGGGAGTTGGGAGACCTTGGTCTTAGCATAGAGTGAGGAACCCTGATGGCTCCTTGGCTTGAGAGGGAGGGCAGGGGAGGTATGGGTGGAGTGGAGGGGAGGGAAGGGAGAGAAGGAGGGGAGGGAATGGGGAGGATGAGTGGCATGGAGGGGGAGGTGAAGGAGGAGTGGAAGGAGATGGAAATTTTAAATATAAAAAAAATAAACCATGAGAAGAAGGAAAACAAAAACAAAAACAAAAACAAACCATGTAGGGTTTTTTTTTCTGCTACTGATGGATCAGAAAGACCTCTCTTAAAGGAGCTGCAGGCATGCCACCCATAAACAGAGCAAGAAGCTGCATTAAACTCTTGTTGTTTGTTTTGTTTGTTTGGTTTTTTTTTTTTTGTGTGTGTGTGTGTGTATCTAGAATCCTTCCCAAACTCTCTCAGGTTACAAATGGGATTTAAATCAGTCCCACATTGATATACCAATTTGTAGTAGGAGGCCATTGTTTGTTCCCAGCTACTCAGGCCCAAAGTAACCACAAAGAAACTGTTTTAAGTAAATCACTACTTGCTTATTAGCTCTAGCTTCTTAGTGGCTAGTGCTTACATCTTAATTTAACCCATTTTATTATCTGTGTATCACTGTGGCTGTGGTTTATCAGCAAGATTCTGGTTTCGCTGTCCCCTGGTGGCTACTTGGCATCTCCTGACTCTGCCTTCTTCTCCCAGAATTCAGTTTAGTTTTCCCTGCTAGCTCTGTTCTGCCTGCTGTAGGCCCAAGGCAGTGTCTTATTAATCAATGGTAATCACAGCATACAGAGGAGAATCCCACATCAGAGATTTATATTAGGGATAATATCATGATGATATATATTGCTACAGTTACCTGTCGTCATTTTGGAGAATTTAAATTACTGTGTGATGCTTAGGTTTCATAGTTAATTTGACTGGATACTGTAATCAATTAGGAGATAAATGTCCAGGGTTACACTACAAGGATACCTCTAGAGAAGCTTAACTAAGGAGGAAGACTTCCATGAATATGGGGGCAAAATATAATCTAGGTAAGAACCACCATTCATCTCTCTTTTTCTTCTGATGGCAATGCGGTATAATTAGCCCTTTTGTGTTCTTGCCACACATGCTCTTACCTGACATAACAAAATTTTTGCTACCATGTCATATCTGACATAACAGAATGTAAAATGAAACTCAGAAGAAATAAATCACCCTTCCTTTCTTTAGTTTCTTTGGCCATGAATTTTATTTTAATAACAAGAAAATACCTCATACATAGCTAACTTTATAATTCCTTTTATACACTAAAGAATTGTCAGGCATAATAAATGCCCACAAAATATAAGACTTAAGTCTTCTGGTAATAAGTATGTCAACTACTTGGAGATGTGCCAATTTTTGATATTGTACTTTTATTTTTGTTTTTCTTTTCATTTTTTTAAAGAAAAGGCTTGCATAGACCAGGATGCCTCAACGTGCTGAGGGTGTTCTTCACTCTTTAGGTGTTGGATTATAGGGATGTAGCACTGTGCCTGGCTCATGTACATATGTATATTAACACCAAAATATTTTACAATTATTAACATTCATGTAGGCTACATGTTTGCTTTCCCTGAAAAGAGAGAACAAAAACTCTATTAATTATATAATTAAAGCTTTATAAAATTTTTATATTATTTGACATGTAATGCCATCTATTTTGATGAGGCATGTTTTTAAAATATTACGATTTATTTAAAATGTTACTTCTTAGACATGATGTACAGCAATTTGCTTTCGAGAGAAACCAAATATTGGTAAAGAAAAAGATTTTACACACAGCCAAGAAAGGTGACACATTTCAAAAGGAAAAATGCTGACTATTGTCCCCCAAAGAAATGAGAATTCCCATTGGCCCATCACTATGAAAAGAAAAACGATAGCCGAATTGCACTTTATGGTCCTCAACATGCAAAAAACATCAATTTGCTCTTTTCAGAGGCGTTCCCATTAGGGAATGGCAAGTAACCAATTGCTGACATCCCAACTTGCAAATCAGAAAATCTTCTTGGTTGTTTCTCCGATTGTTTAGCAGGCAACCATTTAGTACGGAGTGCCAGCTGTGTTGTGTTCCCTGGTGTTTCCCACCCTGCTACACTGTGGATTGCCAAAGAATTTACTCTGTCATAAAAGAAGCAAAGACCTTAAGAGATTAGTCTGTTCCAAATTAAACCAGCAATGTACATAAACCTGTGTCATTTTCCCATTAAACGAGAGAGCCACAGAGGAAAGGTTCCCTGAATCTTGGCAGATGGTATGGAAACCTCATCAGTGACGCTCAAGCTGCCTTCCATCATCCTAGGAAAATTAGCATCTACTTGTTGGATTGTATGTAGCATTATAAATTATGATACCGTTTAAGTAAAGGCCAGAATTATCATCAAGGAAAAGATGAATTAACTGGTGGGGATCCATTATGTAACTAAAAGCACAAAAGGTGAAATGTTGCATTTAGACTTTGCAAAATGAAATAAGCTTGTATGATTTAGCTTCATTCTCCCCAAATTATCCAATAAACTCATTATAAGCCTTCTGAGGAGGGCAAAACCATAGACAGCAGAGCAAGTTGGTAATAATTTTATACACGTACACACACAGTTACATACATACTCACACACACCTAACGCACATGAAATTTCTCTCACAAACACCTTAATTGGAAAGAATTATTAAATCATGCATCATAAAGTAGACTTCTTTAAGAATTTTATTCCCATTAAATGCACATTTTAGCTTTCCATTGTTAAATGTGGACCATTAATGCTGAGCTAAGTGTTATGGTTAAAAATAATAATTAAAATAGATTAAAGAAATAGCCAACTCCAGCTCCTAACACACAGTTAGTTAAATATCTAGCTTCCATGAATAAGAAAAAAAACATGCATATGTATTTTAGCTGAAATCTGTCACGGACATTTTCAGTACGAAAGGTTACCTAGTTACATCGCAAATATTTCAGCGTATATGTTCCAATTCTGTGGTATCTACATTCTACACTGTGAAATTAAATACGAATCAACCACTATCACATTTCTATCCTGTCCCAGATATATGCTTTCGTTTCTTGACTTTTTATTTCTCAACCTCTCTAGAATTGGCAATTATTTTTCTGTCCTGCCAATAGATAAATTCCCAAAGCTCATGAAATGAATTTGGTTGCCCTTTCTAGAGTCTCTACTTACAAATTTAAATGGCAGGTTAATTCTCACATTTACCAGCAATGGTCCTCTGAATTTCACCTCATCCAGTTGCAGTCAACTGGCATCCTTATCACTCTGCATTATTAGTAATTTTGTCTTTCCTTTTTTATTAAGTATTTTTTAATACAGTCTTTTCTCACTTCACATAGCTATCCCTGTTCCCACTCCTCCCACTCCTCTCTCCCCACCCCCATGGACTCCTCAGAAAGAGAGTCCCTTGGGGTGTTAAGAAAGTCTGATACTTCACTTTGAGGCAAAACCAAATCCCTCCCCCCTATATCAAGGTTGAGCAAGGTATCCCTTCAAAGAGAATGTGTTTCTAGATGCCAGTTCAAGCACTAGGGAGAAATCCTGGTCCCATTACAAGTGGCTCCACAGACTGCCCAAACCTCACAACTGTCGCTCACATGCAGTGGGCCTAATTTGGTATTTTCCAGGTTCCCGTGCTATCAGTTCAGAGTCACTGAGCTCTCACTAGCTTAGTTCAGCTGATTCTGTGGGTATCACCATCATGGTCTTGACCTTTTTGCTTTTATTATCATTCCTCCCTCTCTTGGCCTGGTCTCTGAAAGCTCAGTCCAGTGTTTTGCTGCTGATCTCTGTATCTGCTTCCATCAGTTGCTTGTGGAAGGTTCTATGATGACACTTAAGGTAGTCATCAGCCTGACTAAAGGGAAGGCCAGAAAACATGAGAGAATGGGATGTTCAAGAAGAGGGAAGGACAATGAGGGAGAGAAAGGAAAGAGATATCTTGATTGAGGGAGTAATTAAAGGGCTAACAAGAAACATGGCACTAAGGAAATTCCCAGGAATCGATGATCCCAGCTAAGACTCTAAGCCACACTGGAGAGGATGCCTACACTGGCCTTCTCCTGTAATCAGATTGATGACTGCTTCAATTGTCATTGTAATTTTTGACACTAATGCTTAAGTAGCCATATTGGGTTTTTCTGTTTCCCACCAAAGACATTGCAGCATTCCTATGTTTAAAAAATTGACAAGGTTATATTTTTAAAATGACCAATTAAATGAATCAAATAGTCTGTCCATATGTCTTTATTGGTCCATTTGAATGCATATAATAGAATTAATAATGAGGGGAGAAAAGGATAAGGTATTGATATTAGTCAGGATCAGTAAAGTCTTTACAGATTTCAGACATGGGGTTATGGAGCCATAGGCTGGGACTCAAAGAAAATATAGATCAAGCATACAGACTCATAAATGCTCTGTAAGTCAAATCTTAAGACAGATAGTAGCTTGATTTCCAAGACTTTGTGAGGAAAGAGAAGATGAGATGAAAAAAATAGAGCAGAAGAAGTAAGGAAACAGCTTTTATTCTTTCGTGTGGGGTAAATGTCACTAAATAGTAAGGTAGCTGAAGATGGAAGAGATATCTTATTTTATACTTATACTCTTTTCAGCTTTTGTATACTGAATTATCTAATCCAGAAACATGCAACAGCTCTATACTCAGTTTTACTTGGAAACAGGTCTTTCTTCATTAGTGCATTCTGCTATAAAATGTGCCATAATGTGACTGTCTTCCAAGATTAGATCTGGCCTGTTTCAAGTGGTTGTGGTTACTTTTTATCTGTGTTGGCAAAACACCATGACCAAAATCAACTTAAGGAACAATTTATTTTGCCTTATGATTCCAGATGTCCACAATGACAGTGAAGACATGGCGAGAACAGGAAGCTGAATGAGCAGAAAGTGGGCTGAGGATACAAACTCTCAAGCTCACCTCCTGTGACACAGTTCACTTGTAAGTTTCCACATCCTAAAAGAACCATAACTTTCAGAAACTGTGCCACCAACCGGGACCAAGTACTCAAAACCATGAATCTACGGGGGATCATTTCTCTATTATGGGGTGCTGTCAATGGTGGAAAGTTTATGGAAATAAGACACTCAGAAGAAATACCATAAAACATAAGAAAAGTGGTTCCTTCAGGAATGCATGATGTGAAATTACTCTCAAATATTCATCTTTTTGTCTTAATGACATTTGGAAAATGATTCTTGTTTGAGCCATTAGTTCTAATTTCTTTGACATGTGAAGTAGATCACATGGGGTAACATATTGTGATAGTGATGGTGGCCAAGAGAAAGACTCAAAGACATAACTAGACTCAAAGTCCAGCTGTGAGAAAAGAAACTTTTCAGGATCAGTCATGGACACAGAGAGCATCTACAAGAAGAGTGACAGAAGTCAAACAACTTTTAAGGTGAAATGGAAAACATACTTAAATGATGTTTGGAGATGCAAACTGAGACGTGTCCACTAAGGTGGGCAGGTGAATGGTAACTACCAAGACTACACACTACACACACACACACACACACACACACATACACACACACACACACACACACACACACACACACTCATACACATATATATCACTCTTGCTATTGGTATATTAATTTTAGAAATAATTAAGATGCCTCTCTCAGAACAGTAAAGAATTGGTAAAACAAAACAGACATTCTAAATTTCACAGACTTTGAGATATAAGTTTTAAAGCATGTTAACATCTCTGAAGTTGTTTCTAAACCAAGGGATTTTGTATACACTGCTGGCATAGACTGAATTGGCATTCTTGAAGAGATAAGAGATATGTGACTATACCTATAAGCCTAACCAACCTGACACTATTTTATATTCAATTTCCTCTTTTCTCTCTAAGGTTTTTTTTTTTTTTTTTTTTTTTTATAATTCCCCCAAGTCCTACACTAGCAGTTGGACTTCATTTGGTGAATATTGGCTTGCTTTTTATAGTCTCAGGAGGAAATTAATTTTTCTCTATCTTCCTCGAGTTATTTTGAGACTTCCAAATTTCATTATTTCCACTTTCTGTTTTACAGATTTTGACAACACATTAGATTTATGCTCCTGATAATAGTGTGTTGGTAGACTAGTTATCCAGGTCTGTGAAGAAGTCTTAGATTAAACAATGATCCACATCTTTAATTATCAATTTTCTTTTATCTGTTGCCTGAAACAATGGTTCCCCTTCCAATAAAAATAATAATCTATTTGATTGAAATTCAAAATGACTGTTTTATATAGTCTATGAATTTAATTATAGTCTTTTAAGGGAATAACACTATTTGTCTTTATAAGCCTTTATCAATAAAAGATTTACTTGAAAGTCCATGTCAGAATGCAAGAATGTGAGCATTAGGTTCTTATAGCTACTCCAACAAATTATTTCATGTTTAATACATTAAAATGACATAATATTTTACAACCGAAGGCAATAAATCTGAAACTGATCTCATAGTCTTAATATAAAGTGACATTCTTCAAGATAGTGTGTGTGTCTCTGTGTGAGTGTGTGTGAGAGAGTGTGTGTATGTGTGTGAGTGAGAGTATATGTGAGTATATGTGTATTAGAAGACATAAGAAAAAGAAAATTTAATGCGAATCTAGTCAAATAATTACTTACAAAGAATCAGAGAGACTACGGCCTGACAGCCCTAAGGGCCTACAATGGCCCAGCTCTTAAACACTGAGCCATCTCTCCAGCTCTTTCTTTCTGTTGCCAGAATAGGGACCAGACCTCCTTACAGATGGTTGTGAGCCGTTATGTGGTTGCCAGGAATTGAACTTAAAACCTTTGGAAGAGCAGGCAATGCTCTTAACCACTGAGCCATCTCTCCAGCCCCACTTTCCACCTTTTTAACTAAACCAGGTTTCCTCGACATGGTGTGTGGGTCACATCTGCATTACCCTAACATGTGGAGCACATTTACTGGTTCAAGTGTCATGGTTGGAGCTGGGCAAGTGGTGATACCTACATGCACAAACAACATATAACATCACCAAAGTAGTGCCAGCTGCTGCTTTATAAAAGCATTCACCCTAGAAAAAGGCATGACCCGAAAGCCTGTGTTGGTACAACAGAGAGTAATCTAGTGCAGATATGGTCTAATCTCCCTGTGGCCCAGGTTGGACCATAGTGCAGCAGACTGTGGTCCCCCAGACTTTCTCTCCAGTATGACAGACATCCCCATTGCTACTTTTCCTCTTAGCTTCCAGGTGAGCTCCGGGATTGCCTAGGAAACCCATGGCCTGCTGAGCTTACCTTCTTCCTTCAGCCTCGGCAACACTGCCCCCCTCAAGCACATGGGTCTCCTCATCTCATGACCACCATACCCCAACAGCCATCTTCCTTGCATGGCTTCTCTGGGAGCTTCCCTTTCTCTCACTCCACCCTTGCACTTTCTCACCAGCTGCCTGGTTCCTGCATCACAGCTCCCGCCAGGTACTAGGTATAAATTTAAAACTCAGGGGACCCTGGCCACTCCCTTTGTGAGTATACTTGGAGAGCTGGGCTTGGGGCAAAAAACAGTGGGTCTCAGCAGGTAGGGCCCAATGCCCGCTTCCCAGAACCCCTGTTCATTTGTAATTCCATGCTGGTCCTCATGGAGGCTGCTCTGTGTATTTGCCTAGCATGCACAAGTGCTTGCCTAGCATGCATAAATATTTGCCTAGCATGCACAAGTGCTTGCCTAGCATGTGTATTTGCCTAGCACACACAAGGCCCTGAGTTCAATTCCAAGCACCAGATATGTGCAAACTAAAGCTAAAAAGGCATCTATCTTCCAGCTCAGAAAAGATACAGAATGAATGAACACCTATATGCAGTTTGCCTTTCGTCAACAGTTGTTAACCTTTGGTCACTTTATTCTTTATCACTATTTCTAAACTGAAGAATAGTTATAGTGGTATGTTATTTGTGTTTTAATAAATAAAGCTTGCCTGAAGGTCAGTGCAAAGCAGCCACAGTAGGCCATACAGACCAGGCAGTGGTGAAACACACCTTTAATCCTAGCAGCCACACTAGTTAGACATAGAGGATGGGCAGTAGTGGTGCACACCTTTAATCCCAGCACTAGAGAGGAATATAAGACGGGAGGGGACAGCTCCCAGACATAGTCTCATTCTAGGACCCTTGGAGGTAGGATCACCATTTCGGTCTGAGGTAGAGGTAAGAGCCAGTGGCTCGCTGCTTTGCTTTTTTCTGACCTTCAGATTGAACGTTGAACCCCAATATCTATCTCTGGGTTTTTACTAATCGTGCTACAAATAATTTACAGGCCTCATGCTATTTCATCCTATGCATTTCAGTTACTGCAGCCTAAGAATGAGGTCATTTAGGATACAGCTAAACCCAGGAAAATTAGCATTGATGACACTGCCATCAATTATATGAAATATATTCAGATTTTGCCAACTGTTCTTCCATAAGAACCTGTATTGTGGGCCTTTTTTTGATTCAGGAACCAATCAAAAACCACACAGTGGAACTTGGGAGTTGGCTCAGGAATAGAACATTTGTTGAACATGGGCAAAACCCTGGGTTCCATCTCTTGCCCCACAGGAAAGATAAAAAGTCACATGTTGCATTTAGCTGTCACCCTTCAGGCCCCATCTAATTGGGAAGAGTTCCTCACTGCCCCTTTCCTTTGGTCTTTTGAGAACTTTTTAAAGTATTGAGATCTGTGAGATACAGCAAAAAAAGTAGTTGGGGGGAAATTGATTAGATTTAAACTTATACCATTTAAATAAGTATAATAGAAGACAGGAACGGAAAGTATAATAGTTATAATTTTAAACACTTTAGAAAATGATAACAAAACTAACACATTAAATGTAAAATGAGAAAATGAAAGAGATAATGCAAAATGGTCATGTAGTAATAAAATTGAGAACTACAAACAAAATCATAAAATAAATAGAAATAAATAGATGTGTTTGGAACTTCAGAAGTCAATATTCTGATCTTTCTCTTGAAGAAAAAAGTATCTTAAAAAGTAAAAGTAAAAAACAGTATCTTAAGTATGAAGTAAGAAAAATTATAAAAAGCATCTTACACAAGAATAAACTAGGAGCCAACAGAAAATCAATGAAATTAGAATTTAGGGAAAGCAAAAAAAATAACAGCATTAGAACAGCATAGATCTGCAAAGATAAGGAATATATGCAGGTACACTTCACAGCTGAAAACAAACCTATATGCAAAACACAAAAATATAAAATTCCCAAAAGTAGTATGGGAGAAAATCTAGGTAATCTTGGATTGTATATATAAGCCCTAAGCATAATTATGAAAGACAAAACATCATGAATTTTACTTTTTATGCTGCTTTGTTGAAGAGACTAAATATAAAATGAACAGAAGAGGCTGATGAATAGACTTAAAAAATTGAAAATTAATCTTAAAAAAACTAACATCTGATAAAGAATGGAGTGGTAAAGGCACACAACATACTTAAATCATATTAATAATAAAATTATACAAGTTTAAAAGTGCAGAACTTCTAACTAAACTCTTTACCCTAGAAGATATAGATAGCAAATGACTTTACGAACTGATGCTTATGGCCACAGAAAATTTGGAGGTAGAAAAATAAAATACTGTTAAATATTTGTTATGTTCATTAAATTTCAAAATACTGTCAATTTTGAATTGGTGGCAAGGATAAGACACAGCGGGAATTCTCAGCCATAGTCAGAAGACTAGAAAAGTCTGCATTCCCCATTAGAAGACCAGCTACTCATTTGTCAGAGCAACCTAAGTACAGTCTAAACATGTGATCTAAGAATCAGCATCCTTGGTACTTACCAGAAATAGTTTAACATTCTATGTTTCCCATAGTGCCAGTCTTACATATCCTTCAAAGGCCCATTGTTAAGGACTTAGTCTACAGATAGAGCCCTTAGCAGGAACGAACCCAGTGAGAAGGTGTTCACTTGGAGGTGGCCTTAAAGAAGTACCTCCTGGCTAGTAATGGGGGATATGAACCTGAATTGGACATCTTCTGTAAGCAGGAGAGGCTCCTATAGTGAGACTGGGACATCAACCGAGCCACAACACCTTTGACTTACA
The DNA here is from genome assembly GCF_903992535.2 of Arvicola amphibius. Taxonomy (NCBI): domain Eukaryota; kingdom Metazoa; phylum Chordata; class Mammalia; order Rodentia; family Cricetidae; genus Arvicola; species Arvicola amphibius. The sequence goes on from NC_052048.2 coordinate 173,425,346, forward strand.
ATATATCCTTCCTGCAAGATGTGTTGGGGGTAATAGTGTAGGATAACTTGTATTTCTGGTGGATTCTGGCATTGGTTACAGGTAACAAAACTATGACTGACTGATGGAGAAGGGTCATCTGTATATGTATTACTTTCATTGGTTAATAAAAGAAACTGCCTTGGCCCTTTAAATAGGATGGAAAATTAGGTAGGCGGAGTAAACACAAATAGGATGCTGGGAAGAAGAAGGCAGTGAGGCAGACACCTCAGGCAGTCGCCATGCCTCTCCTCTCTGAGACAGACGCAGGTTAAGATCTCTCCTGATAAGCCAACACCTCGTGGTGCTACACAGATTACTAAAATATGGGTTAAAGCAAGATGTGAGAATTAGCCATAAGAGGCTGAAACTAATGGGCCTGGCAGTGTTTAAAAGAAGACAGTTTCCATGTAATTATGTCGGGTGTAAAGCTAGCTGGGTGGCGGGACGCAGCCCGCCACTCCCATCACTGCAAGTGACAAAATGTCCAACAAAAACTTGGGCACAAGTCTTGCTGGTAGCTTCATTTATAATTCCAAGTCATGGAAACAACTATTATGTCCCCAGTGAACTAATGGATGTGTGTGATGTAAGCATGCATTGAATATATTCATAATAAAAGAAATGAGATGTCCTGACTCCAAAACTCATAGACAACTTACTATTTCCACTCTTTGCTCTGGGCAGGTATGGCTATAAATTTGCTTGGCATTTTGTTTTTAATTATTTGAATAGATATCCAGCATAAGAACTTCCAAAGTGATCACTATTTAGGTTCAAGTTTTTGAGAGAAATTATATTTTTATGTAGCAATTGCATTTCCCATGAACAGTACATGAGTTCCACACTCACATACTCACCTATACTTCTGTTTTTCTTTGTTGTTTCTCTTTTTATATAAGACATGGTATGACTTAAGATAAAATTCCATTTTGGGTTTTATTTGCTTTCCTGAAAGTCATTAATGAAACACTGGAGAAAAAGAAAATATGACATGAACATTAAATAGAGTAATATTCAGCCATTAAAAAGGAGATTCAACCAAATACTGTGATATGGGAAGACATTAAGGATATTGTCTGAAATAATGTAGCCTCAAATGATATTTGTCTATATCTAATTATAAGAGAGACTAGAGGTTTCTGTTTTGTAGTAATGGAAAGCACATGAAGGTGTGTCTGAGCAGCAGGAAAATGGCAGAAACTATCTGTAAGGACACATAGGATCAGGTTTGCAAGATGGAAAAATTTTAATCATTAGTAAATGGCCTGAGAAACTTTTTTTTTCTTATTATTTGGTTTTTTTTCCTCATTTTTTTATTAAAGATTTCCATCTCCTTCCCCTCCTCCTCCCCCTTCCCTCCCCTCCCTTCCACCCATACCTCCACTCCACCCCTCTCCAAGACAAAGAGCCATCAGGGTTCCCTTCACTATGTTAAGTCCAAGGTCCTCCCAGCTCCCCCTAAGTCCAGGAGGTGAGCAACCAACTGACAAGGCTCACAGTGAGCTCGTCCATGCTGTAGAGTTCACGTTCCTTTGCCGTTGTCCTTGGTTTCTCTGTCCTCCTCCACCATCAGCCACATCAGAGAGTCCGGTTTGGTCCCCTGTTTCCATCTAGTCCCATTCCAACTGGACTTGGTGGTTTCCTCCCGTTAGATCTGTCCCACCGTCATCAATGGTGTAAACGCACTCCTCACGGTCCTGACTTCCTTGCGCGTGATCTCCTCCCTCCTTTTGCTCCTCATCGGGACCTTGGGAGCTCAGCTGGTGCTCCAATGTGGGGCTCTGTCATATTTCTCCATCCAATGCCAGGTGAAGGTTCTATGGTGATATGCAAGATATTCATGAGTATGGGCAATAGGATCTGGACATTTCTGGCACCACTCTCCTCAGCTGCCCAAGGAACTAGCTGGGGGCGTCTTCCTGGACACCTGGGAACCCTCTAGAGTCAGTCTCTGCCAACCCTAGAATGGCTCCCTTAAGTAAGATCCTGAGAAACTTTTATAGTACCAAAATGAGCATCTAAAATAGTTAGCTTAGTTCCACAGTATTTAGTAAGTCATGTGTTTTAAGTTTTATTCAATGTCTATACACAACAGTGACCCATCAGAATCACAGTAGAGTTTTGTAAGGGTATAGGCTCTCTGCTTTCAACTACATGGCATTATGACAAGGGTAATTCATAGAGCAGTTGATTTTCATATTATCAAAAAGAGAGAAAGTAGGAAAGACAGGTATATTATATGAATTTTTCAGAGCAACTCAGACTTGTGTAATTTATAATGTGCAGTAAAACCAATGACATTAAATGTGAGTTTATGAAGTTTACACAAATACAATTTATGTATTTTGTAAAACATTTTAAACAGTAGTATTGACATTCTGTCACCAATTTTAGCTAAAGCAGCCCATTGCTAGAAGAAAACATGACTGGGGGTGGTGGTGTTGTGGCATCTTGTGGCAGCGTGTGTGAGAATTCTGGACAACCGGAGGAAAAGGAAGTAGAGGAGCAGAAGCTTAGTCCAACTTGTGTTTAACTTCTTTTTATGGAGAAATGATTCTTCCCTCACACAATATATCCTGACCACCGTATTCCCTTCCTCTAATCCTCCCAGCTCTCCCTCACCTGCCCATATCCCAGATCCTCACCCCTCTGGTTTCCCTTCAGAAAGAGCAGGCCTTCAAGAGACAGCAACCAACACAACCAAACAAGAAACAATAAGACAAACAAAATTCTCATATGGCAAGACAAGTGCAATCCATTGCTGGAAAGGAATAACAATAGAATGACTCTGTTTAACATGTAAAATAGATATTGTTCTGAAATTAATGTCTCCTAAAAAAATACTTTCCAAATTAAGACGGACAGCCAATTCTCAGCTTCGCGGCAACTGCCACCTTAATTAGATTATCGTGCTTCATGCTGTTTGTGCAGCTTTGAACTGGCTCTCCTGATTTAGTGACAAGGCCTTTGCAGGTCCCTACCATTGCCACGTCAAGCTGGCTTTACAGTATTAACCTATTCATACACTTTACCCACCTTGCTATGACTTAGCTCTTGTAGATAGCTAAATTATGTAACTTCTGAGTTGCTTTTTACTGATCATCCTTGTATTTTCAGGTTTGTACAATTGTTACTTTCTTAATAAGTAAAATCTTCTTGGATCACCCACGATAAATAACAGGGATTCTTTCCTAACACATTCAATTTCCCTCCTGTATTTTTCCATAATACATAAATTCATATCATTATTTTTATGGTTACCAGTTTCATCTGTCACATCTAATAGACTAGAAATATCTACTATCATATGAAGAGAAGTAGAAGAAATATCAACAAGAGAGGGAAATTTAAAGACAGAAAATGAAGTAGAGATTATTTTTAGAAAGATAGACTTCCTGAAAAAAATCATACCACAGTAATAATTTTAAAACCAACATCAATAATTATTTCTAAGCCTCTCCAGTCTAGCAAAATGTGGCAGATACAAAATTCTTATTTTAACTTATGTATTATTTAAGATCTCATACTTCTACTTTAATTTCTTAATCATGAAATTTCTCCAAAGTTAATTTAGTTTCTATAATATTACTTGATGGGGGAAAATTATATAAAGAGAAACCACAGCCTGAGGGCATTTGGTTAAGTTAAAATATAAATAGAAAAGGAATGCTTTATAAGACTGGACTAGTGAATGCTGTTTGTAATTTAGAGTTAGCCAAAAGTAAGAACAGCCGCTCTATTTATCATGATGACCCCAACACACAGCCTTCCACTTCTGCATCTGAGTTTTCATAGATGGGTTTGTCTAAAAAGCACATTCCCACAACAGATTAATCCCCATGGCATTTTTGAATCTTTGGATGTGCTCTTGCTTTAGGTTAGAAATTAAAACATCCTATTATATGTCTACCAAATGGAGTTCAGGGCTGCAGGCGTTTCAGCTTATCTAAAAGTTTCTGCAAAGTGTGTCTATTTTGTAAATGTCTTTTGTACTAAAGCATGAAGGGGTGAGTTTAAATGTTCAGATAAAAGAAGAAAAGCTTATTGGGAATCATCAAACCATAAATTTGAATTAATGATAAATGTCATCTTAAAGATTCTCACTTGATTTTCGAAAAATGAGTAAAATTTACTGAGGAATATATTACTGTAAACATTTCTTATTTAGAAATAAAAATGACTATAAATCTGAGTATACCCTCTGCATGTTGCTATAATGAAAATTAAGATTTCTGTTTTAGAAATGTTTTATTTCTTAACTTGGATGAACAAATTGTATATCTTTGTTTTTCTTGAAACAACTTGATAATTTCTTCAGTTTGTGGTAATGAAGACATACTTGTCTTTCTTTCCACTAAAATCAAACGGTCCACCCATATACAGCATGTGTGTGTGTGTGTGTGTGTGTGTGTGTGTATGCATACTCAATATACACATCAATGGTATCAAACATGCATAAATACTGTTTATACTTAATAATGTTTATATATATATATATAAACATTTAAGATTATTTTGAGATATGTTTATCTTACCTCACAGCAAAGGATAAAGAAAAAAGTTCATTAGTGAACCAGCCAGGCATGTCACTTGCCAGTTGGAATAGAGGACCAGGGTCACTTGTGCTCCTTAGCTGGAGGTATTTGCATACTTGCTGCATTCTTGTGGTTGAAGGACAGCTGCTCCCATGGTTCTGGTCTCAGTGAGATGCAAAGACAAGGGCCTGGTTTGGAATAGATTGGCTTTAATTTATTTAAACAATGAGATAAACTAAGGATAAAATTATTTGAAGAAAAACCTACTTTAGTTGTATAAAACATTATTTAATTCTTATTCTATCTAGTAACCACAGCAGCAAATCTTTCCTTAATATTTGATTGTTATAAATTTGCCTGTTTAAAAGAGAAATTGTCTGACAGTGCCTTTATTTGTATAATAGTTACCTCTTGAAGAAGTAATTCTTCCTCCAATGTCTAGTGCATCTTTGAATAGGCAAAGAACCTTTTGCAAAGATGGTTGTATATAGGATCTGATTTTATGTTTCTACTGGAAGTTTCACTTTATTTAAAAATACAGACTTCTAATATTTTTTGAATAATTTGGGACTAGTATTATATACTTTGAAATTCTCTTTGTAATGTCGGGGGATCAAGTAAGAAAACTACTGATTTTTTTCTATGGAAATTTTTTTTTAAATATTGAACAACAGCTACCTATAAATACGCAGGTAGGATGCAAGATACTCACTGATTATTGTATATACATTTTATACCACACAATATATTTTATATATTTTTATATCACCCTCCCTCAAATATTTAACTATCTCTCAACTTTATAAGTACCTTTTAGGTAATTAATATGCCCATTATGTGCTTTTCAGAGTTACTTTGAAACACAGTTAAACTTCTAGTAAGAATTTAGTAGTTTTTTATATGTGCAAAAGTGCAAGATAGATACATATATTTTATATATTATTCATTCTCTACTACTAAACATACTACCTTGCATTTACTTTTAATTCTATACTCTATATAAAATCTTGTATGATTTATTTAAAATGTTATGTATATATATATATATATATAGTCAATTACTTAATGGGAATATTTATTTTTTCCATTTTATAGAAACAAAGTCAAATACCTTATAGTAAAAATTTGTTGCCAATTGCAATTGGCAACTTCAGATGCTACAATATGTAATAAAATGGTCCATTTCTATACTCAGTTTATTTATTATTTGTAATTTCTTTCTGTATTCCGACCACTTTGTCTTCTGAAGAAGAAAAGCTCAAGGACCATAATCTCAGTTGACAGACCAATGACTCTAGCTAAGTCAAGTCTATATTAGTGACTGATTCATACCTTGCTCATCATAAGTCTCAAGCTCTCTACCTGAAAAAATAGTCTATATTATCCTCTTCAAGCATTTGGATATCAAGAAATTAATTTAAGTAAAATGTTTTAAAATAGTGCTAGCATATTTATAAACTGAACAAGAAAAAAAGAAGAATGTTGAAATGTAATTTAAAAAATTGTAAAATATATACTACTTAAGTGAAATTCTAATGTAACACTTTTAGAAGTAATAAAGGAATATAAGTAATGAGAGGGACTATATTTTGGGCAGATGAGTTCTGCTTTCATTAGTCCTGCCTATTATTCTAAATTTGGTCAAGATCTTGAGAAGTTACCTTGACCTTCTCACTTCAGTTTCTCCTTTGTGAAGATAACAACTATACTGTCTGCCTCTTCTGCCTTAAAAATGCATGCATAGAAAGGCCTTGCACACGATAAACATTCACACAGTAAAGCTACATGTGCAAATACACTTTCAAGTGTGGAGATTTAATTCCCTCTGTCTAAGCACTTTCTCTGCTTTGGCATCTTCCACCTTTCAAGGAAAATGCTGTGAGTCTCATATAAGAGAATGCTTTTGGTTGCATAGTCCTGTTTTTACAATTGTTAGTCATACCAGTCTGTGAGCTTAGGAAGTCTTTCCATCCTCTGCTATCTTTATAATTTTTTTCAGTATCTTTCCTGTTTTCAGTTTGAACTTTTGAAGCTTTTCCTGGGTTAGCTTACTCTTAGATGTTTTTTTCTATTTCTAAACTCAATTGCTTTCCTGATTTCTTTTGTGGCATATTTGTCTTTCCTATATAGGAAGAGCAATGACTTTAGTCTCTTATTTTTGCATCCTTCTTCAACAGTCAAACAATTCAAAGACAACGTATCTTACACTATCCAGATTCCCTGTCTCTTTTCTATCTTTTGTGTTTTCTTTTCTCTGTGTTTTTTCATTTCTATTTTTGGTTTTTAGAGACAGGGTTTTTCTGTATGCCTTTGGCTATCCTGGATTTAACACTGTAGACAAGGTTGGCCGTGAACTCACAGAGATCCATCTGCCTCTGCTTCCCAAGTGCTAAGATTAAAGCCATGCACCACCAAGCCTGGGTATTCTATTTTTTTTGTTAAGAACATTCTCTACCCTGTTTCTTTTCTTTCCCAAGCCTATATATATATATATATATATATATATATATATATATATATGTATATATATATATATATATATATAAAACACACTGTAAAACATTGAGAATTTTTATTTTCCATCTGAATCTGTCTTTACTGTATATATCTATCTTTTGTTCTGAGCACATTTGTCTTTAATTTGATAAGTGGAATTGCTAAGATTAAAACTGTGGCTTTGGCGGCTGACTTTGCCCCATTCCTTAGCATCCTGAGAGTCTTGTTTTGTGGTGGAGGTACTGGCAGAAACCATGTTTATTGCCATGACTTTGTGGAGTTTCTAGGTCCATTCCAACACCAAGAAGCGTGCCACAGGTTGCTCATGAATACCATTTAAGTGTTTAATGGAAGAGCTTCATAAAAGAACTGTGTAAATTTTGCCACTAAGGCTGAGTCAGGAAGACTCTCTTAAAGGATTCACACCTCTGCTTGCCACCAGCAAACAGAGCCTACTGGAGTAAAAATGGTTATCCCAAAGTTAGACTCTACTCTTTTGTTGTCTGTCAGGAATCTGTTTTTTTAAAAGATTTCTCAGGCTTTATGTGGATGTTCTTGCCCCATGTTGGGCACCAAATGAAGCACAATTAATAAAATCTCCAAGATATATATTGGGTTAAACCTGAAAACCAGGAAAGCAAAACAACCAGCCATTAGCTCTTACCTCGACCTCAGTCCAAAAATAGTGATCATGCCTCTAGGAACCTCAGAATAAGACTCAGACTGAGAGCTGAGTGCTCTTGTCATTAATTTTCTCTAGTTCTGGATTAAGGGCATGTACCATTAATGCCTGGTTTCTATGGCAAGCTAGTGTGGCTACTGGGATTAAAGGTGTGTGTCATTGCTGCCTGGTTTGTAAGGCTGGCCAGTGTGGCTGTTTTACTTTTCTGATCTCCAGGTAAACTTAATTTATTAATATGAAAATGAAATGCCACTATGTTTATCTCTACTGACTAACTTTCACAGTACCAGAAGGTTCTATTTGTGGCACCAGGGGAGAAAAGAATAAAATAGCCCCACTTACCTCAAAACCCTGAAAGATAAAACAATGACCGTTCTGGCAATGTATATCCATCGGAACAACGGTAACATGAGCATTACAGGAGTAACCAAGCACTTTTGATCATGGTTAAAGACGAGTCTACAAGATTAGTACTCATGACTGATATTGTTAGCTGGGCCCACAACTCATGACTGGCAAGAACATATGCTCTAGGTAAGAAACTAATATTATTAATCTATTTAATAGACAGAGTATTAAGCTGTTACCTAAGTTCTTTACTTTATACTCATAAATTAGTGCAGTAGAAGCAAGGGTGCAAGAAACCCCACACCCGACTGAGTAGGAGAAATGATGGCGTCTGACAACAAGAATCTGTTTCTTCAGGCATCTTTTCCTCAACAGGTTTCACACCCTCTCGTAAATAGCCCAACAGCTGAGTCCAGGCTGGTATACTAAGTAAATTCATTGCATTGAAAGACAAAACATATCAGTTTGGCATGAAAAAAAAAGTAGTGGTAGATAGGTAAAGAATTGTAGGGAAGGGAATTGAGAGAGAATCTTTTAATCAAAAAACATTGCATGCATTGTAAAAATCTCTATAGAAAGAGAATGAAAATACATTTCTTTGAAAGAAGTCATTTAGTATTTCAACATGACTTCAATGTAGTTATTAACATTAGATATCTATTCTGGTAAATAACAGTGATTTAAACAGAGTGGGTTCAGTCATTTACTCAAGAGGCTGATAGCTACAGTCATGACAACTTCCAGAAAAGCTTCACATACTGTGACAGAGAGGCAAAACAAGCCACTGACAGATGAATCACAAAAGTGTATTCTAAGTAAAATTGTGAGACAAAAAAGTTCTAATTCAGAATAACTAAAAGAAACAAAACTAGCTCCGGGAGCAGGCAGCACTGAACGACCTCTGGAAGCACCAAGGGACTTACAAGAATCCTGAATGACCTCCCACATGACCAGAACTGCAGCTCTGAATCCACCATGAGGAGCATTCATCTGATCTTTGGAGCTACTGCCACCTGGAGGAGCGATTGCCAGAAACACAGTCCCAACTACACCAATTGGAGGAAAAGATGGGTAGACAACAAGGTAAGAACACGCACAACAACACAAAGGGCAACATGGCACCATCAAAAACTAGTGGCTCTACAACAGCAAGACTTTAACACCCCAACACAGATGAATCAGAAGAAAATGACCTAAAATTAACTTTAGGAAAATGATGAAGCCCTTAAAGAGGAAAGGAAAAATTCTCTCAAAGAAGTGGAGAAAAAGACAAACAAAATATTGGAAGAAATCAACAAATCCCTTAAAGAAAACGCAATCAAACTGGTAAAAGAAATGATTCAATACTTGAAAACCGAAATTGAGACAATAAGGAAAACACAAACTGAGGGAATTATGGAAACAGAAAATATGGGTAAATAATCAGGAACCACACATGCAGCATAAGCAGCAGAATACAAGATAGAAGACAGAATCTCAGGCATTGATGATAAGATACAGGATATAGACGCATCGATTAAGAAAAATGCTAAATCTAACAAAAGCTTAACACAAAATTTCCAGGAAATATGGGACACAATGAAAAGAAAAAGGCTAAAAATAATAGGGATCGAAGGAGAAATACAACTCAAAGGCAAAGAAAATATATTTAACAAAATCATAGAAGAAAACTTTCCCAACCTAACAGAGGACATGCTTATGAAAATACCAGAAGCTTTCAGAACACCAAATAGACTGGACCAAAAAAGAAAAAAAAAATAAGCTCCCTCACCACATTTTAATCCAAACACTAACCATACAGAATAAAGTAAGAATATTATAAGTGACAAAGGGAAAAGGCCAAGTAACATATAAAGCCTAACCTATCAGAAATACACCTGACTTCTCAATAAAAACACTGAAAACCAAAAGGTCCTGGTCAAGCGTTATTCATACACTTAGAGACCAGAGATGTCAGCCCAGACTACTTAATGCAGCAAATCTTTCAATCACCATAGACGAAGAAAATAGGATATCCATGACAGAACCAGATTTAAACAATACTTAGTCACAAATCCAGTTCTATACAAAGCACTAGAAGAAAAATCCAACCCAAAGTAATCAGCTATACCCACAAAGACACAGGCAATAGATGACCTCAGAGCAGCAAATCCCAAAGAAGTACACACAATAACATCACGAACAACAAAAATTAAAAAAAAATAGGAACTAGCAATAACTGGTTATTAATCTCCCTTAATATGAATGGTTTCAAGTCACCTATAAAAAGACAAAGGCTATCAGACTGGATACAAAAACAGAATCCATCTTTCTGTTGCATGTAAGAAAACACACCTCAACTTCAAAGGCAGACATCACCTCAGAGTAAAAGGTTGGAAAGAAACTCAAAGTTTGAGGAACAATACAAGGTTGTCCACTCTCTCCATATTTATTCCATATAGTACTTGAAATTCTAGCTAGAGCAATAAGACAACCAAAAGACATCAAGGGGCTACAGATAGTAAAAGAAGAATTCAAATTTTTGCTGATGATACAGAAGTGACTTCAAAAATTCTACCAGGAAAGTCCTACAACTCAGGAACACCTTCAGTAATGTAGCTAGATAAAAGATTAATCCAAAACTATTAGTCACCCTTCTTTATACAGATGATAAATGGCCTGAAAATGAAATCAGAGTAATAACATCTTTCACAATAGACACAAATGACATAAAATATCTTGAGGTAAAACTAACTAAACAAGTGAAAAATCTATATGACAAGAACTTTAAATCTTTGAAGAAAGAAACTGAAGAAGACACCAGAAAATGAAAGTTTTCCCATGCTCTTGGTTAGGTAGAATTAACATAGATAAATGAAAATCTTACTAAAAGCAATCTATAAATTCAATGCAATACCCAGAAAAATTCTTCACAGACCTCAAAAGAATAATACTCAACTTCATATGGAAGATTAAAAAATAGAAAAAAAAATCTACCGCAAGACCCAGGAACATGACTTTTGTGTATACACCCAAAGGATGTTCAATTATTCTACTAGGACATGTGCTCAACTATGTTCAAAGAAGCATTATTTGTAATAGCTAAAACCTGGAAACAACCTCAGCTGAGAATGAATAAGGAAAATGTGGTACATTTACACAATGGAGTACTACTCAGTGGTTAAAAAAATAATGACATCTTACTTTTGCAGGCAAATGGATGGAACTAGAAAAAAACATATTGAGTGACCCAGATCCAACAAGACAAATATAATATGTATTCACTCTTAAGTGCCTTTTAGAGAAAAAACAAAGAAAAATCAGCCTATTGTCCACAACCCCAGAGAACCCAGACAACAAAGAGGACCCTAAGAGAAACACCCAGGAATCTACATAGAAAAAGAAACAAACAAAAAGCAAACAAACTGCTGGTATTGTAGCATCCTTCTTCCCTTGCCCCTTCTCTCTATGTATGTATGTATGTATGTATGTATGTATGTATGTATGTATGTATGTATTTACTTTACAACCACAGTTTCCTCTCTCTTTTCTCATCCAAGTTCCTCCCCAGCAACCTCCCTCTGTTCCCATCTCCTAATCCACTCCTCCTCTGTTTAGGAAAGGGCAGATCTTCCATTAGTATCAACAAAACATGTTTATCAAGTTGTAGTAAGACTGAGAACCTCCCCATGTATTGAGGCTGTACATTGTGACACAGTATGTTGAGTAGGGTCCCAAAAGTCAGAAAAAGAGTAGTAGTATAATGTAAGGGATAATCAACATGTATTTGAAATTTAATTTACATGTGTGGTTTCTGTCTTATATGGTATATGTGACAAACCTATGCTAATTTATGTTTGAGTATACTTTTTTTCCAGTGATTCCTTGGGTTTATATTGTATTGTCTTCCTTTGCCCAAGCTCTCATGTGCATGTGTGCGTGCAATCACACACACACACACACACACACACACACACACACACACACACACAGTACTGAGGTTTAACATAAGTCATTATTAGTTTTACAAAAACATTTTCACTTCTGCAATGCATATTAGGAAACTTGTAATCCATGGTAAGTTTAAATTTCAAGACGTATACAAATTAAAAAGTGAACTTCTGTTCTGGTTAACTGATTATTCTCATATGAAATTAGGATTGTATTACCAGATACAAGATTACTCTCTGTGAACTCTGCTTTCTGTTTCATAAGTTAGCAGACCTGATAAGAGTGCTTTTAATTTCTTAACATTCTGTGCTTTTCTCCTAATTCCCTTACACTCAGAGAATACGTACAATGAAGCTTTTAAAATTTGATGCCCTGCCCCTTCATTGTCCTGTAGACCTGGGTCTGGTTATTCTTCATAATCATTTCTTTTATGTTTCTATCTATAGTCCGCAATTAGTCTCACCAGGGAGACTGGTCTAAATCATAGTCTCTGTCTTCTGAGAGAAACATGACAGTCATTCCTGAGTGTTTTTTTTAAAGGTGAGGGCCAGTTTTATAGAAAAATAACAGGGAACATAAACTGAAGTGATGTCCATTTATTGACCACCCTTTATTGATCACACTTCATATGAGAACATCTGATTCTAAGTTAAATGCCCCCTTTTGTCCAATTGCTAAGGTCATAAGAGCAATAGCAACCAATAAATCCTAGTCAAACGTAGGTTCTTGACTTATAGTTACCCGTTATGAAAGGTACCAAAAGATTATGGTTTCAAAACTGTAATGAAAGGGGATGTTTTAAAGAGTCTTCAGGAAGTTAGTAAACTTGTTAGTCTTTCAGTAATTTATTGATGAATAATACTTATAAACATTTTATTTAATTCTCTTAAACCTGATGGAGTGACTGTCTTATGAAATTAGTAAGTGATGAAACCCACTCTGCAATATGCCAGTTCTTGCCTACTAATGAATTGCTAGATTTCCCCTCTTAACTTCAAAGGATTTTTTTCTATATATCTGATTTTATTTTCCTGCCTTTTAATCTTGAGATATTTAGTATATATATAGTAGATATGTTCTATATTATATATGTATATTATATACATAAATGTATTATATAATAATATTATATAATATATAATATAATATATACTAGGTAGATTGCTAAGAATTGAGCAGTTTCTCCACTGAAATCTTTACCTAAAGATAGCAAATATATTGGAACAATTTTATACATTAATATATATCTTAAATAAATACCAGGAGTTAAGAAATGCCTCTTTATTAAATAGAGTTCATCCATTGATCAAAAAAATCCATATCTTTCCATATCAGAATAGAGTTTGAAAAACATGCTATAACTCATTAGTCTGTTCAGGATATTTCTGATATCTTACAATAAAATTTAAAATAGTTTTACTTAAGCTTAAATTCAAATAAATATTTTTCTATATAGTATATCATAAAAGTTAGAGGCCCAAATGACAACCTCAAAAACCAAAAACTTTCTGGAATAAGCACAATAAAAATAATGACAATAAAATAACCATTACACCCTGAGGCATTGCGAGAACAAATAATCCCCTTTATCTGTCTGGCAGAAGACATGTTTGTGATGTTAAGTTTTAGATGCTGAAAACAAGTTGATTATTTATCAGAAAAAGTGATTTGTTCTTCAAGCTCAACTGGTAGCTGAGAAGATACAAGAAACTTTTTCTTATAAGTTAATTCATCTCTTAACTGGCTTAACTATATAAGACGTATTCAGTCAAAAGTAGTTGTTCCAAATCCTGCTAGTGTCATCCATGCTAAACTTCCATTTGCTTGATTTTATAAAGATTTTTCTATAATGAGAATGCCAGGGTTCAAGTACTGTTTCTACTTGACTATATATATTTATTGAAAATTATTTAATATTTAAATACTCCAGTTACTCTTTTTTAATGGAGAGGTCTTGAGAATCAAATGAATATTAAACACAAAAATTCAAGAGTATCTGACACATAATAAGTACTGTGCAATCAGACTCCATTGCAAGGATTAATTTTATTACTATTGCTAAGTAAAGATATGCCATTGCAGTAGCATAGGATTCAGTTTTTTTTATAGGGTTTCATTCAGAATGCAGTGCTTAGAATGTTCAGGGCTATTGATACTTGTCATAGAACAAGCCAGTCTTTCCTGGCAAAACACCTGATGTCCCCATTGGCCAGATTCTTAAATGGCAGCTGATGTGTCTTTCTTCCTCCCCAAAAACTCTGACATCATTATTAGTACAGAGAAATGCAGAGCACTATTTCAGTATGTCATGGGCCAGTGCTGATATCTTGTTTAGGTTTAAACAAATAAAACTTGCCTGAAGATCAGATTGCAGAGCTAAGCCACTAGCTCTAATTCCAGGACATGGGAGACAGACGCACAGATCTCTGTTAGTTCAAGGCTACCTCGGGTTACATGAAATTAATCCAGTCTAAAAGAAAAACAGAGCTTACACAAAGGTGATCCCAGCAGTTGGGATCACGTGTCTTTAATCCTAGCACTAGGGAGGTGGAGACAGGAGTAATATGGATGGGCAGAGAGGAATATAAGGCAGGAGGAGACAAGTTCAGTGCAATCTGAGCATGAAGTCTAAGGATGCAGTCAAAGGATACAGTCTGAGAACACAGTCTGAAGGCAAGATCATGCTTTTGGTCTGAGGATGCAGTAGAGGTAAAAACTCTCTCTAGTGGTGAGTTGCACTGCTTCTTTGATCTCACAGCTTTCACCCATTAATGTCAGACTACGGGCTTTATTAATAACAATTAGAATTTATGTTACATGGGTCCATCATGCTGAGATCACATATTTGCTTAGATACACTAAGAGACAGTTCTTCACAAATTGAGGAATGTTTCTTGGTGGGTCACGATTATGTTCTTCAAAATACCCAATAAAGTAAAGTCAAAGGAAACAGGTTGATTTGCTTCAGGGTTTTGGAGGTTTTTATCCATGATTACCTCACCCTGCTACTTTGGTCCTGTGTTGATACAGAGCATCATGATGATAATATATGATAGAAGAGGGTACTTATTTCATAGCACTAGGGGATCAAAGATATGAAGGGGCTAAAATCTCAATATACCGTTCAAGAATGAGCCCCAAATTATCTCCCTTTCTTCTAGATATTTCCACTTACTTAAAAGGTTAATAACATGTTTAGTTACTCCCAGTAACCATACATATCAGGGTATACTCTAGAACCTAATGATGGAGACACTTTACAGGTAATACTACAGCAACCACTGTAATGCCCCTGAGTTTAAAGCTTTTAATAATTATTACTCACATTCTGACTGTGGCACTCATGTTCATATGGGAAATTTTATTCTGATAGGGAAGATGATACTAGTCTGGCATAAGTTGCATGTTGTTCAGAGAGCTAGGCCTTGACTTATTCTGTGTCATTGGTATTAAAATTGATGACCTTAAAAGGATTCAATTTTCTATAAGTCTCTACTTGAGAATTCCTGTTATTCCCCAATCCCATCCAATATGAGTTATACAACAGTTAATACACTTGAATAAGGATTTGTTACAGTATCAATCTATATTTATCATTATATTTTTTTGGTCTGGTTATCAATATACTTTGCCTTATGCTGAGGTTTCTGAAGGGTAAAAATGATAGACATTGTGCCTGAAAATTCTGATTATTAGCTGTGGAAGTGGGGAGGGAGGACATTTAACTCCTGTTGCCTAAGTATCAGGTTCTTGATAAGTTATACTGTTTAATTAGATAATCAAATTCAGAGTCCATTGTATCTTGTATATTTTAGACATTCATTGTCTCTTAATTTGAGTGTAATTATCAAAAGAATCTTTATGAAACAATTTAATTTTTTGAAAGTTTTACTACAACACTGAATCCTGTCTTGATTATGAAAAGATCATCTTCTGTTTGTTTTGCTATTATTTATAACTTTATCACAGAGAAATTTCAGAAGTGGTTCTGTGTGGGAGCAGATTGCAAAGCTCTTTCTGTTCTCTTTGTGCAATTTTACTCTGTTTTATAATGAAAAATGCATTTTGTTTTTATTAATATAAATGGCTCCACATTACAAACCAGAATCCCAATATCCAGTCTCTATTTAGTTTATTAAATTCTTTTAAATATTTAATATTTTATATGCATGAGTATTTGCCTACATGCATGTATCAGCAATGTGTGAGTCTCATATCTATGTAGGTCAGCAAAAGGCATTGGGTTCTCCAGAGGTAAAACTACACATTCATATGAGCCACCTAATAGGTGCTGGGAACAGAACTCTGGTCCTTGGGAGCAGCAGCGAGTGCTCTGAACCTCTAAGTCATCTCTCTAGCACCTGAATATTTGTTCTTGGTACTTATAACCCTTTCTACATTTTGGTACATGAGCAAGGCTTGTCAGCAGGTTCACATGTGTCCACCGAAACCATGCAGAGTACTAATGCTCCAATCCTTTCCCCTTTTCTTTTCTTAGGTGTCTCCTCTGGTCCATGGGATGTTACCACCGACATTGAGGGTGATATTAGTCATCTCAATTGCCCCAGTCTGCAGTCTGTCTAAGGCATATTCAGAGATGTGTCTCCATGGTGATTTAAAATCCTTTCAGATTGACTATAAGGCTATTCATCACAGTTTGTGTGTATGCTTTTGCAACCAATGTTTATGTGTACAAATTATCAAAGAATATGTGACTTTGGTGAGAAGCTGTCTGTTTTCTCAGAAGTATTGTTATGGAACGGGACCTTCTCAGGCATTGCTTGCCAAGTAGTAAGTTGTTAATATCCTTCAGGTAGCAGGAGTAAAATCATATAAGCCTCTGTCTTTTTCCTAAGAAGCATTAAGAAAAGGAATAAACAATTCCATTAAATATTAATCATTTACTCTGTTTGAAAAAACTTTTAATGTTCGTTGACCTGTATATTTAACATCTAGAATTTTCATAGCATCATGTTTATACACTAAAAAGATGTATAGAAAGATGACAGGCAGATTCAAGACTCTAGTGCAGAATAAAAACTGTCATCAGAAAGAATCGTGTGGCCCTCTCTCTTGCCAACCTTTATAAAGGTTTATTAGGTTTCTAATCACAATGGAGAAATAAAATTTCATTGCAAGAGCAACCAGGAAGGAAAATTTAGAATGAAGACAAGCCAAAGGCACCATTAAAGCAGTTAAAACAATCTTGACATTCAAAGAGATATGGAGATATTTATTAAAGGGCTAGAGAGAAGATACCAAGACTGAAACACAGTTCTTTCTTATCTATCAAAAAATTAGAAAGAAACAATTAGGGTCAGGAGATTCAGGGAAGCATCCACAATATTGCTGTTATTAACCTTTGTAACTATGTAATATTACTTGGTAACACTCACTGACTTGGTAAGGTCATGTGAAGTACCTTAAAGTGCAATAAATAAACTTACAAAATTTGATATATTTTCTCAAATATTTCTTCATAGACACCTAGTGACATTTGCTCAGATAGCTTCACACTATGAATAAGGGAGAAGGCAAACATTTATGAGAACTTGTGGAAACAGACTCAGTTGATATTGCAGCTTCATAGTATGAAACAGTGACAGGATCTTCTGTTGGTGAAAGGTTAAACAGGGTACATGTCTTACCAGAAATCATGGTAAACAATGAACTGTCCATTTTACCAATGGGTTCATACCCTACGTCTTTTTATTTTTTTTATTTATTTATTTTTATTTTTATTTATTTTTATTTTTTTTTTTTGGTTTTTCGAGACAGGGTTCTCGTCTTTTTATTTTTAAGATAAAAGGGTATGTATTGTAGTTGAACATTTTCCACAGATACATTTTGACTTATAGAATGATAGGCATTATTTTAGCAAAATTGAGTTTTCTTAAAAGGGCACTGTGTCTACAGGAGCTAAAGAAACTATGTTTGGTAAAAAGCAAAAGCTTATTACTACTCTTAGAAACTTAAATATCCCAAGAAAGTAGGCACTATCAACTCTGATTTTAATTCTAGCCAGTTATTCACAAAAGCCAGAAAGGTTCTAAAGGACAGCAAGGGGACCTTGAAAACTCACCCTGTTATAGCCTTACATGTAATGACAATGTCTGACTTGATACTGTCATGAAAGTGATTGATTTGGGCCATGATACATGTCATATATTCACTATAAAAATATATTTCTATTTATATCAGAAAGGAGATTCAGAGATGTTCTCATTGGTTTTCAAAGGGATAGCATAAGATAGATAACACCATGCCAGTCTGTATTAGCTCTCCACCCCTTATCATAATAAAATCGGAAGAAGAATTTATACTGTGAACACACCAAACAACAAACATCACACAACTTTAAGAAACACATATATTAGATCAGATAAGTAAGAACTACTTTGGGAGGATGACTGGAGGTGCATATGCTCTAGACAGTGAAGTTTATTGCTTGGAGAGCCAGAGATTTCAAGTACCAAAGCACTTTTGATTTGAGCAATATGAAACATGTCATATGCCCTAGCCAAAAGAAAACCCACCTCACTTTACTCTGTTTTTCCTTAAACTAAGAGGGAATAGAGCATTGGAGAGAACTCATTCTACATATTTTGTAATTTGAAATGATCTTCAGACTTTCTACATTAGTTGTCACAAACTGAAGTCCACTATAAAGAGGAGGAGGAGTTGGAACTGATGACTGCCTCTGGCAGTTCTTGATGAACTGAAGCCTTCACATAAGAAAGACCTAGGAACTATTTTCTGCCATTTGTAATAAGAGCTTAGAAAGTAGATGTTTCCCAAGAACATTCTTAATACAACTGCAATCTTGTGATAGAGGGGGAATTACAGGATCTTGTTCAGCTACCACCATGTTTTTAACACACAGGACTTTTAAACTCTAATTATGGGATTATTTAGGGTGCAAAGATATAACTAATATATGAACTTTCAATGTAGCAGAAAAGTCTTCTGTACTACATCTAAGTTGTGAGGCAATTTGATCTATCTCCATTATATCATGTTTGCAGATTTTGACTTCCACAGAGAAAATGTTTTCAACAGACTGAAGTCCTGTTATAGTTCAAGTCCGATCTGCCCAGTTATTTAAATAATATTATTTAGATATTTAAATGGATAACTGTTGTTGTAGGGCACTACTTTACTTCCTGACTGCTTTGACTCAAAATAATCACACAGAAACTATATTATTTGCAATACTGTTTGCCAATAGCTTAAGCATGTTTTTTAGCTAGCTCTTACATCAGAAACAAACCCATTTCCACTAATCTGTGTATCACCATGTGGCTGTGACTTACCAGGTAAAGTTCTGTCTGGTGTCTGGCATCAGTTTCTGGTAGGGCAACATGGCTTCTCATTGACTCTGCCTTCTTTCTCCCAGCACTCAGTTTAGTTTTCCCACCTAGTTCTATTCTGCTAAGACACTAGCTGAAACGGCTTTGTTCATTAACCAATAAAAGCAATGCACATACAAAAGGACTTCCCACACCAGACCACTGGAATAGATAAGGAATTTCAGCATCCTGTAGGCAAATGTAGACTTAGATTCCAAAGGTGCACTAGAGTTTCCTTGGTGCTTTTTCTCCCTGGTATTAGTATTAAGGCAGAAGCTTTAGCAGAGTTACAGAAGGACACCAGACTCTGTGTTCTCATGATAATGTAGTTAGTAACCAAAGCTTTGGATTCCACCTGAGGGAAAGCCTGGGCAATACCACAAGACCAGAAGGGGTAAGAAAATCTTAGAATGAATTCTATAGTGAGTATCTGAGGAGTAATTTAGTATTAGTCTAATTAGTTAATTGTTTCTTTTATTCTTAAAGCAGACATAGGCTAACAGCTCCATCACTGTTGAAATCTTGATAACTGACAGAACACACCTGGTGGTATTGTACTGTTATGCCACAACTTATTTATTTTGGTGTTTATCTATTCTAATACAGTTATAATTTCCTTTATCTGAACTTCATATACCTCAAAATTTAGGTGATCATTTACATTACAATTTTTAAAATGATTTTCAATATACCTGGAGGTTCTACTATAGTATTATTCATAGGTATTATGTAAAACTGAAATGCATGTGTATAGCAAAGTAAATGTTAAACAAAATAAATAACAGATATACTTATTGTGAAAATACATTCACAGGTATCATGCCTGAGAGGGGTTTAATATCTGAGATGTATGAACAAATCAAATAAATCCATAGTTAGAAAATAACCAGTTTTATTAAACATGATCTGAGGGCTGAGATATTCTTCCAAAGAAGACAAATGTCCTGCATCACTAACCATCAGTGTAATACAAATTTACAACACAAAGATGCTTCCTCACTCCAGTAAGCAGATACTATCAGAAAGAAGGAAAATAACAGGTGTTGCCTGTAATGTGGAAAAGACAGAGCTCCATGCTCTGTTGTTAGGAATATAAACTAAAAAGCCATTACAAAGAGTAATGTGGAGTTTTTCACACATACAAAGTACCAAAATCAAACCCAGCATGATACAGTACTCTCACTACTAGGTGTATACTGAAAGGGAATGAAACTGATTTGTTGAAGAGACAGTTCCAGTTCTGTTTGTAACAACACTGTTCATAATTGTGATAAAAATCAATGTGAATTCTCTGTTCAGTTCAGTGCCCCATTTTTTAATTGGGTTAATTAGCATTTTAAAGTCTAGTCTCTTGAGTTCCTTATATATTTTGGAGATCAGACCTTTGTCTGTTGCGGGGTTGGTGAAGATCTTTTCCCAGTCAGTAGGCTGCCTTTGTGTCTTAGTGAGAGTGTCCTTTGCTTTACAGAAGCTGCTCAGCTTCAGGAGGTCCCATTTATTCAATGTTGCCCTTAATGTCTGTGCTGCTGGGGCTATACGTAGGAAGCTGTCTCCTGTGCCCAAATGTTGTAGAGTACTTCCCACTTTCTCCTCTAACAGGTTCAGTGTGTTCAGATTGATATTGAGGTCTTTAATCCATTTGGACTTGAGTTTTGTGCATGGTGATAGACACGGATCTACTTTCATTCTTCTACAGGTTGACATCCAGTTATGCCAGCACCATTTGTTGAAGAGGCTTTCTTTCTTCCATTGTGTGCTTTTAGCTCCTTTTTCAAAAATCAGGTGTTCATAGGTTTGTGGGTTAAGATCTGGGTCTTCTATTTGATTCCATTGGTCGACTTCTCTATTTTTATGCCAATACCAAGCTGTTTTCAATACTGTAGCTCTGTAATAGAGTTTGAAGTCAGGGATGGTAATGCCTCCAGAAGTTCCTTTATTGTATAAGATTGTTTTGGCTATCCTGGGTTTCTTGTTCTTCCATATAATGTTGATTATTGTCCTCTCAAGCTCTGTGAAGAATTTTGATGGGATCTTTAAGGGGATTGCATTAAATCTATAGATTGCCTTTGGTAGTATAGCCATTTTTACTATGTTGATCCTCCCAATCCAACAGCAAGGGAGATCCTTCATTTTCTGGTATCCTCTTCAATTTCTTTCTTCAAAGACTTAAAGTTCTTGTCAAATAGGTCCTTCACTTCCTTGGTTAGAGTTACCCCAAGATATTTTGTGCTATTTGTGGCTATCGTGAAAGGTGACGCTTCTCTGATTTCTTTCTCTGCTTCCTTATCCTTTGTATATAGGAGGGTGACTGATTTTTTGGAGTTGATCTTGTATCCTGCCACGATACTAAAGGAGTTTATCAGCTGTAGGAGTTCTTTGGTGGAGTTTTTCGGGTTGCTTATGTACACTATCATATCATCTGCAAATAATGAAAGTTCAACTTCTTCCTTTCCAATTCAAATCCCTTTGATCCCCTTGTTTTGTCTTATTGCTATTGCTAGAACTTCAAGCACTATATTGAAGAGATAAGGAGAGAGTGCTGAACTGAACAGAGAATACTCAACAGAAGAAGTTCTAATGACCAAAAGACACTTAAGGTCATGCTCAACCTCTTTAGCAATGAGGGAAATGCAAATCAAAACAACGTTGAGATACCATCTTACACCTGTCAGAATGGCTAAAATCAAAAACACCAATGATAGCCTTTGCTGGAGAGGATGTGGAGTAAGGGGTACACTCATCCATTGCTGGTGGGAATGCAAACTTGTGCAACCACTTTGGAAAGCAGTGTGGAGGTTTCTCAGGAAATTTGGGATCAACCTACCCCAGGACCCAGCAATCCCCCTCTTGGGAATTTACCCAAGAGATGCCCAATCAAATTACAAAAGCATTTGTTCAACTATGTTTATAGCAGCATTATTTGTAATAGCCAGAACCTGGAAACAACCTAGATGCCCTCCAGTGGAAGAATGGATGAAGAAAGTGTGGAATATATACATATTAGAGTACTACTCGGCGGTAAAAAACAATGACATCTTGATTTTTGCATGCAAATGGAGGGAAATAGAAAACACCCTCCTGAGTGAGGTAACCCAGGCCCAAAAAGATGAACATGGGATGTACTCACTCATAATTGGTTTCTAGCCATAAATAAAGGACATCGAGCCTATAATTTGTAAAAAATCCTAGAGAAGCTATAAAAGAAGGTGAACCCAAAGAAAAACATATAGTTATCCTCCTGGATACTGGAAGTAGACAAGATTGTCAGACAAAAAATGGGAACATGGGGTTGGGGTGGGATGGGGGGATGGGGGATGGGGAGAGAAAAGTGTGAAGTGGAGGATGGGAAGAGCTTGGGGATTAGGATGGTTGGGATATAGGAAGGGTGGATATGAAAACAAGGAATTATATATCTTAATTAAGGGAGCCATTCTAGGGTTGGAAGAGACTTGACTCTAGAGGAGTTCCCAGGTATCCAGGAAGATCCCCCCAGTTAGGTCCTTGGGCAGCTGAGGAGAGGGTACCAGAAATGTACAGATCCTATTGCCATACTCATGAATATCTTGCATATCACCATAGAACTTTCACCTGGCATTGGATGGAGAAAATGACAGAGCCCTACATAGAAGCACCGGATTGAGCTCCCAAGGTCCTGATGAGGAGCAAAAGGAGGGAGATCATGAGCAAGGAAGTCAGGACCATGAGGAGTGCGTTTACCCATTGAGATGGTGGGACAGATCTAACGGGAGACCACCAAGTCCAGTTGGAATGGGACTGATGGAACAGGGGACCAAACCGGACTCTCTGAATGTGGCTGACGGTGGCAAAGGACTGAGAAACCAAGGACAACGGCGATGAGCATGAAATCTACAGCATGGACGGTCTCACTGTGTGCCTTGTCAGTTTGGTTGCTCACCTTCCTGGACTTAGGGGGAGCTGGGAGGACCTTGTACTTAACATAGTGAAGGGAACCCTGATGGCTCTTTGTCTTGGAGAGGGGCAGAGTAGAGGTATGGGTGGAAGGGAGGGGAGGGAAGAGGGAGGAGGTGGAGGGGAGGAGATGGAAACTTTTAATAAAAAAATGAAAAAAAAGAAAAAAAAATCAATGTGAGTTTCCCTCAAAGAGTGATAATCCATGAATGATGTAATCTATCTATCTATCTATCTATCTATCTATCTATCTATCTATCTATCTATCTATCTATTTATCTATCTATCATCTGTCTATCTATGTCTATCTATCTATTTATCTATCCATCCATCCATCCATCCATCTATCATCTATCTATCTATCTATCTATCCATCCATCCATCCATCTATCATCTATCTATCTATCTATCTATCTATCTATCTATCTATCTATCTATCATCTGTCTGTCTATCTATCTATCTATCATCTATCTATCTATCTATCTATCTATCTATCTATCTATCTATCATCTATCTATATATCTGTCTGTCTATCATCTATCTATCTATCTATCTATCTATCTATCTATCTATCTATCTATCTCTCTGGATATATATCTCTATCTATCATCTATCTATCTATCTATCTATCTATCTATCTATCTATCTATCCATCCACCCGTCTCTCATCTATCTATCTATCTATCTATCTATCTATCTATCTATCTATCATCTGTCTATCTATCTATCATCTATTTATCTATCTATCTATCTATCTATCCATCCACCCATCTATCTATCTATCTATCTATCTATCTATCATCTGTCTATCTATCTATCATCTGTCTATCTATCTATCTATCTATCTATCTATCTATCTATCTATCTATCTATCTATCTATCTGGATATATATCTTTATCTATCCTCTACCTATCTATCATCTACCTACCTATCTATCTATCTATCTATCTATCTATCTATCTATCTATCTATCATCTATCTATGTATCATCTATCTATCTATCTATCTATCTATCTATCTATCTATCTATCCCTCTATCGATATCCATCCAGCGGAATACTACGAATCCATAAAAATGAAATCTTATAATTTGTGGTACCATGGAAGGCATTATGTTTAATGGAATAAATGAGGTATTAAAATGTTTACACTTCATGGTCCCCATCATGTTGGTCATCTAAGGAAGCTGATCCCATATAAAATGCGTGGTGGGTATTGATAAGGGGATATCCAAATCTCCAGAAACGGCTGTATGAAGGGATACACAGAGGGTACCAAAGGGTATAAAGTTAAAGGTAAGGAAGAAATGTGTCAAAACAGTGTGGTCCATATATTTTATTATTAAAGCAGATAGAAAGAGGAATTTAGAATTCTGTCATTAAAAAATCATGACAAATACCTATAGCGATAGATATTCTAAATATCCTGATTTGACCAGCAGACAATTTATATGTGTATTGAAATGCCATGATCTATAGAGGAAACATGTATAGTTTTAATTTATCAATCAAAAGATAAGATTTTAAAATATTTTATATGGGTATGCTTAAAATAACACCAACTCTAAGGAACACAAAATAGGACAGGTAGAAAAAAATGGGGATCTGGGAGGAGTTGGGTGAATATGATCAAAACACATTGTACAAAATTTTCAACTATCAAAATATAAAGTGAAAAGGAGAAAATAATTTCATGTAATTTAGTATGGTGAACTTATAATTGAAGCATAGCTGTCTAAACTTTATGGGCTACATGTTATTCAATAGGATAGTAAACAATCTAATAGCATAAATAATATACTTCTGCAAAACATGTAAAATACTAATTGATAAATTGTCTATTTTAGTGACTTTTACTGTTGTTATTATTACTATTACTTTGCAAGAACATATTCAGTGAGGCAAGCCTAGACCACTTTTATGATAGGTGAATTATCGTGATAGTAAATATAGAAATATGGGAATTATAATTAAAATACACATATACTTATTATTATGAATAAAAAATTGAGTCAGGTTTCCTTGAACATTTATCTTTGTAATTAACATTATTATTAAGTTAATTTGGAATCTACAGATGAATAACTTAACTTTTAAATAATTTGGTGTAAGTATTCATTATTTATTCACCATTGGCCTAAAATAAGATGCAACCTCTACATACACTAATGACTATTTAAATTCTTGTCCCCTAATGGGTATTAAGTGTCAATGACTTACTTTGGCAGAGTAACAACAACAGCACTGATAATATCAATAAAATAAAAACTAAATGTCAATTTTCGCATGTCTGCCCTCAATTAGTTGTTGTGGGGCACTCTCTATTCTACCAATAGAACATAATTGAATAAAAGTTTGAACCCTACACAAGTACAATTAGGCACAAAGTTAAAACTGAGTGCTCTCCAGTGTCAAATGTTCTGTGTTTCTAAAGCTGAATGGTACCTTAAAATGAGACCATAGCCTGACATTTCACATCCTCAGAGCCACTGATGCACTATTAATGCCAATTAAATTTTGTTGACATTTAATGTTAGATATTTTTTCTTTGTCATAACATTTTCTTATTTGTATCCTCAGGCTGTTATGTTTCATTTCAAATGAGGATAATGAAATATAATTTGCATATTACTCTTTCTCTGTGTATGATCAACTATGATCCTGATTATAATGTCTGATTTTTAAAAAGAAGAAGATGAAGACAATGAAAATTTGTTCAACACACCTCTAAAAACTAGAGATCTCATGCATGGGAAATATTGGTAAAAATACAGTTAACAGCAATTTACATATCATAACAATTAGTTATATTAAAAGGCTCACAACTCAAAAGAGTAAACCCTCTTTAGAGAGATGGACATTATAAATTATTTTGATACGTCCATTTTGTAATAAGTATAAGTACCAAATTATTACACTATACCCCATGAAATATCCAAGTATTATACAACAGTTAGCAATTGTTAAGATTGATCATTGAAAATGAGAGATGAAGAGTTCAGAATCAAATAGGAAATAAACAGCTGTTAAATCTTGTGAGACTTGTTTATAAGAGTGAAAAGATTAAAATTATTAACATATTTGATATGTTTTGTCAAACATATAAAATGCTATCCTATAAATACAACAATAGAATATTGTCTTATACTTACTGATTACTCTGTATTCTTACATGGGGTTAACATAAAAGATTTGGTTATGTTTGGTCCTAGCTTTACAAAGATAAAATGTTACTAGGGAATCACCTCCTACAATCTCATACCAAGTAAGTATCTTATCAAATAATTTAATAAATTATTGTATTTCTAACCCTATAACTAAAAACAAGACATAATTAGCCATCACCACAGTACTTCATTATTTTGTAGTGATCAAATTTAACATGTTTAAATTTAACAGCCTTGATAGATTACATTCCTCATACATTTTTCTCTGCTTTGCAAGGTATATTAAAATCTTGATCCTCTTGTATATCTGAGTCTTTGTATTTTTTATATAATACCTCTCTCTTCCACTCATTTTCTTCATATATACAAACTCAGGTCATTTTTCTTCTCACTGATGAATTTGCTTGAATGTCACCATAAATGAGACCACACAACACTGATCTTCAATGGAAAAGTGAAATTATTTATTGTCACAGATGGAAACTCTGCGATTAAAATGGCAAATCACAAATGGTTCTCAAGACATAATTGTGTAACTATTAGTTACAGCATCCAATTAAATATTAATGCTAGTAGAAATATTATTTTGATAGTAATTTCCATGTAATTATTATGCTGGTTAAATAATCATTACCATAGTGTTATAAGTATTAATTCAGCAAGGAATACTAATTTTAGAATGATGAGAGAATAACTGTTGCTTGAAAAGAAGAAATGGAGGAAGGAAGGAAGAAGAATTATGGAGAAAACAACTAATTAGTCTATTTATGAAGAATCAGAGCATATTCACAACTATACACCCAATAGATTGCCTAAATCACAGAAATGCAAATAAAATTTGAAATTGAATACACTTTTTAATGTCTTTTCATGCTTCATAGAACTAGTTGTATCCTGTGTTCTAAGTTGTTTTATTTTTTCAATGATTTTCACTTGAAGCAATGGTATTTATAGATGTTGGGACTCAAGAAGACTGTTCTAATATGTTTAAAATATGAGTGCGTTTCAGAACATTCACGGATACCTAGATGGGAGCAAACCACAGTAGGCTTACAGTTCTCAGAGCTATCCCATTGAGTCTTTAAGAACCACCAGAACACAATACTTACAGATGAGTGGTTACTGGAAAATGCACTGCAAATGCACTTGATCTACTTGGTAAAGATATTTATAATTACCAATAATTTAGCCTTATCTGATTTAAATCGAGTTTATTTAAATGAATGTAAAATTAGATCAGATGTTATATTTTAATTTTTGGTCATTTAACCATTATTATAATTTTCAAATAAAAATTTCAATAGATTACATCTGTGGGCATGTGTCTTAGTCATGGGCAGCCTAACAAACAGAGAGATAAGGAATAAAACACCTATGTGCTAGTCATTTTCTCTCTAATACAAGCACAACAGCTATCCTCTTCTTATAAATAAAGTGTATTTATTTTGAATTGCCTTTTACGGCATGGAGTATTTAATGGTACTAGGGATTAAACCGAGGATCTTATTTACAGATGGCAAACCTACTGATACCTATCCTCAGTAATTTTGTGTGTTTTACTTTGAGATAGGGTCTCAGTAAATTGATCTGATCTGCTTTACTGAGGAGGTGAGATTATAGGCCTATACCATCTGAATAACATGTTTAACTATTTTATGTCTGGGTTATATTGCTCGGAAGCATATTTCTGAGATTAGTAACTTTTTGTAGTTCTAAGTAAACCTTTCTCATCTTATTTCATAAGTGACTATATCACAATGGTTTCAGTCTGTGGTTCATAAGAATTTACACAACCTCCTTTAGGTTATCTGGATATAATTCTGAGTATATAGAAATTGTTAGTCTTGAAAATAAGTCTGGCTTCATAGCCTACCAGTCTTGTGCAGGCAAATACAACCACTATTAATGTGTGACTGCCCCAGCTCTATCATGACCAGAAGATACTCTTTTGCAACAGCTTTTCAATTTTTCCCTCCCAGACAGAGCCTTTTTTACCCCCATTCATGGTAATTCTTGAGATTAGATGATGCATGTAGATCTAAGAATATCACAAGTAATCATTCCCTGTACTCTCACCAGATGGGAGTCTCTAAAGCAATGTATGACCACTGAAAAAATAAGTTATTTTTATAGTATTTGACCTCCCCAGCAATGGGCTCTTTCTTGGCTAGGATTACAGTACCAGGTAAACATTAAAGCTTATGGAATGGATCTTAATTCAAACAGAAAGTGCTTGTTTAGCCTCATAACATTTGTTCCATGATGCACAATTGGGCCTGTCCTACCAGGAATGTTTTATTGAAGATGGAACAGTTCACAGCTGGGTAAGCCTACTGATGACTTTTCCATTCAGTAGCCAGAGGAGAACCCTGCCTGGTTTTATGAGTTCTAATTAATAGGGAGAAAGCTTCCAAGTCTGTGACAGCTTGGTTTCTCCATGACCTGTGACCCAAATATAAACATTTTAAATAATGCTTAATACCCAATAAAATGATCTTTGTGCCTTTTATTTAAAAGTTAGCTGTATAATAAACAAAAACTAATAGTGACACCTTACTAACCCCTTTCCAAATATAATTGGTTGGTCTGTTCTATTTATTTAACTATATATAACATAGAAACATAGGTATTTATACATATGTACATAAAAATTCATGTTGCATTTTATAGATGCATATATATTTTATGTATTCTAATACACATAAATATTTAACAACTTATGCTACATAGCTATAAATATAGGCATTGCATAAATATGTCCTTCATTTGTTAACATTTTTCCAATTTGTTCTTAGGATTATGAACTAGGAATTTAGAAATGCATTTAAGGTGATTTTGGACAGTGATGATTCATATATCTAATTTATTCACATCAAGTACGTCTTTGAATGACTTCTCATTATTATTTCAAACAAATATGAAGGTCATACTAAATTTTATTATTAACTTGATTTCTGCTTTTTTGAAAATAAGCTTTCATTCGAAGAGATAAGATTTCATTAAAAATAGTATAGTTTGGGTGGTAATGGCACATACCTTTCATCCTTTAATTCCAGCACTTTGGAGGGAGAGGCAGGTGGATCTCTGTGAGTGCCATGCCAGGTTGGTCTACTAGAGCTAGTTTCAGGACAGGCCCCAAAGCTAGAGAGAAGCCCTTCTTCGAAAATCCAAAATAAATAAGTAAATAAATAAATAAAGTATAGGAAGTTTTAAAGTATTTAAAATGCAGAATGCAGTAGACATTAGCCTTGTTAATGCACATGTCCGTGATACCTATTATGTTACTAAAACAAAAAAAAAAAATCAGAAACTGAATCAGTTATGAACATTTCCAACATCTGACAGATCCTCAAATATTTTTTCATTAAAAGTAATTGAAACATTAGATATTATCAACTAAGTGATGAGAAAAAGTGATTGTTAATTATTTTGGACAGTGTTCTGCTTGGTAGATCCCATAGCATTTACTCTGGTTTAAATTCTTATTTAGAAACACTGTAACTGTACCTGAATTTACATTGATACTTATTCTCCCCATGTCAGATCACGCCCTTGGAAGCCATGTAGCTCTACCACTGTGGCAAAGCTGCCCGAGACACATTTTTCCAAAACTTTATATTCTAAAGTTAGAGGGAGATGACTCTGGAATGATTTGAAGGATGCATTGAAAAATTGGTTACTTGCCTCAAAGTATGCTTTCAAGTGACTCCCACAGGTTAATTCATGGAAATGATCAGACTAAGGGAGGTAAACAACTTAGGTAAGTTCACAACACCTTACTAAGATATATGTTTTATTTTGTAATTGTAATTTTTTTCTGATTTGAATTAGACACTGTACCTAAATTTACTATCAGTATCGTATCTGTGAACCATCACTAAGGCAATCCAATTCTGATCTTGCCCTAGAGAGGTGGTAAGAATTGTCCTTGGAGCATTAAAGTCTAGGGTTAAATGATGGGTGTGCCTGGACTGATCATATTCCAAATCCAATTTATTAATATTTTTTAATTGAATGTATTGTTATGCTTAAGAATACACAGTTAAGTCAGGTGTTGGAGGCACATGCCTTTAATCCTAGTACTTGAGTGGCAGATGCAGGCAAATCTCTGTGAATTCAAGGCCAGCCTGGTCTACAAGTTCTAGTTCCAGACAGTTAGGGTTGTTACAATAGAGAAACTCTGTCTCGGGAAAAAAATGCTAGGAAGAACACACAGTTAAAGTTAAACATTGTCTTAACATCACTACTAAATTGAAGAATTGGTTTAACTTGTTTAACTCTCAAAGAAAATCTGAACCTTGTCAAAAAAAAGTATGTTTTTTTTTTCATTCTAAATATCTAAGAGCCATCTAAAGTGTTACTGTATGATTTAAAACCATAACGTAGTATGGTTACTTTTCATTTTTACTTACAAAACTGCAAATCTACAAGCTGGTTTAAATAGTCATAAAGAGAACAATGGTGATAAAACACATGTGCTACGTAGAAATATTTTAAAATTCTGTTTATGTTATTTACTAACCTTAGGTCTAGCTCTCAGTAGATTTGAGATTTGCCACGAAAGTAATGTTTGTTATATTTATTTGTGATTACAAAAGCTCCTTTAGCAGCATGTATTTGCTTTCTTTGAGAGAAATTGAAACTCTTGTGAGTGGTCAAGGTTGGATGAGCATGCAATTTACCCAAAAGGCTGAGAAATTCATAGACCACAAGATAATTTTTAAAAGGGAACTCTGTGACATTTCACAGAGATTACACAATTCTAATTGCTTCTAAGTTCCATTTTCTATGTGTGAATTTGACCATACAATAGATCAAGTGATGATCTTACTTGAAAATTTGAAAACTTTGTGTGTTTTTATACTTTACAACATGCTTGTTTTTAGAAATAAGTCTAGCAGTTCTTCTAAGAGGAGGGATTGAAGAATTCATCAGTTAACATATCTCATCAGTTTTGCTCACTCCATATTAAATCAATTTAGGTGTTTTATTCCAGCCCATCCTCCAAGGAGAAAAAAACAAGCAAGAATTTATGTGAAGCTGGGTGGTGGTGGCACATGCCTTTAATCCCAGCACTCGGGAGGCAAAAGCAGGAGGATCTCTGTGAGTTCGAGACCAGCCTGGTCTACAAGAGATAGCTCTAGTACAGGCTCTAAAAGCTGCAGAGAAACCCGGTCTCGAAAAAAAAAAAAAAAGAATTTATGTGAGTACCAGATTCTCGAAAAAAAAAAAAAAAAGAATTTATGTGAGTACCAGATTGTCTGGTATGGCAGCAAGTTTTTTTACTTGCTGAGACATCTCCCTGGCCCAAGAAAATGCTCTTACTAGCATTAATATATGTGACAGTGAATTTTTGAGCCAGATGTCTACTATATGTTTGAAACATATAGTAGTCACTAGTAATTTAAAATTAGAATAATAAAAATAAAATGTGATATTATTAAAGGATAATCTATATTTTAAAAAATTTTGTACACTATAAAAGTAATTTGAAGATGAGAAATGATATTATAAAATATCTTATCTCAGATCCTAAATTAAACTAAAAGGGGAACATATTTTCATTACTGGTGAAAATATAAACTTGTGCAGCCACTTTGGAAGTCAGTGTAGTGGTTTCTCAGAAAACTGGTAATCAATCTACCCCCAGCTATACCACTCCTGGGCATATACTCAAAGAAAGTATAATTATACCACAAGAACTTTTGTTCCACTACATTCATAGCAGCTTTATTTGTAATAGACCCAAACTAGAAGCAACCTAGGTGTCCCTCACCTAAAAATGGTTTTTTAAAAATGTGGTACCTTTACATAATGGAGTGTCTCTCGGCTGTTAAGGACAAGGACGGTAGGACATTTGAAGGCAAATGGACAGAACAAGACCAAAAACATTCGGAGTGAGGTAACCCAGACCAATAAAGACAAGCATGGTATGTACTCACTCATAAGTGGGCATTAACTAAAAAGTAAAGAAGAATCCTGCTACAATCCACAGACCCAGGCAGACAGGTAGCAAGAGGATCTAAGTGGGGAATGCATGGATCTCCCTGGGAAGGGGAAATAGAAGAGATTTCGTGAATGGACTGAGGTCAGGTGAAGATGGGAATATGAGTAATCAGGCTGGAGGAGAGCAGAAAGGGAGAGAGTACTAAAAGAGACTACAGGAAAAGGAGGAGCATTTCAGGGTCAGGTAAATTCCTGGAGCAAGGGAATCTTCCAGGAATCTACAAGGATGAGCCCAGCTAAGCCTCCTAATAATAATGGATGTATAGCCTGAACTGGCCTTCTCTGTGGTCAAATTGGTGCCAAGCAAAATTGTCAAATGAGACAGGCTTCATCCAGTAGCTGATGGAGCTATATACAGACCCACAGCCAAATATTAGGTTGAGCTCAGGGAATCCTGTAGAAAGTGGGGAGAAAAAGGATCGTAAGAGCCAGATGGGTCAAGGGCACCAGAAGAAAATTCATAGAATCAGTTAACCTAGGCTCCTAGAGACTCACAGTGACTGAACTGACAACCAGGGAGCCTGGATGGAACTGACCTAGGCACTCTACACAGATGTTACAGTTGTGTAGCTTGGTTGTCTTGTGGGACCCCTAACAGTGGGAAGAGGGGCTGTTTCCAACTCTTTTCCTGTCTTTTGGGACCCTAATCCCCATGCTGGGTCATGTTGCCCAGACTTAACACACACCATGATGTTTAATCTTAATGCAACTTGATATATCATGTTTTGATACTCATGTGAGACTTGCCCTTTCCTAAACAGAATGGAGGAGGGGTAAATTGGTGGGTGGGGATAATAGGGAAGGGACTGGGAGGAAAGGAGAGAAGGGAAGCTGTGGCCAGGATGTAAAATAAATAAATACATTTATTAAAATAAAAATAAAAATTCTAATTGAAAAAATATATTCATATGCCAGCATTTATGGATTTATTTATATGAGTATATTTATTGTGTATATTTTTGGATTTACTTTTTTCACTTAAACGTAATTATTGTTATGTTTCAACCACATTGTTGTCTGATGTATTGATTTAGTGGAGTTTATCACATAATTTTGAGTGTTTTCTGAACTTTTTGTGATAGTAATATTCTTTTCCTACTATGTATTCTGTGCAAGCATCCTGAATACTGTACTAACAGGTGTCAAACCAGCTCTGAATATCAATAAAGGAGATATACTGAGTTAGAGGTATTTACAAAAAAGGTTTAAAGAGAAATGTCAAATAATGCAACTAAAGCTTCTCTTCAAATTCTGTGCGTTTCCATCATGTAATTCAATGTGCCACTCACATAGCCCAGGGACTCCATCCCACAGCACACCCTCACAGTGGTGTCCATGTAGTAGTGAGTATGCTGTAGTGTTTTCAGTAAGCCTAGGACTCCCATTCCTAAGTATTACTTATTGAAAATGAAGAATACTCCCAAATTCCAGCAGGAAAATTACAGAGTGCAGCCTTCAGGTATCCTGTAAGAGGAATGTTTTCTAGAAAAGGACTGATGGTTTCACTTAGAAGATGGAAATGGGGATCTAGAATTATAGGCATACTGGGTTTGGCCTCATGATATTGTTTCTCTGAAACTGTCCAAGTCTTCTTTTCTGGGTGGGGAGCTCACCGAGGCTCTGCAGCTGTTTAAGCAGCAGTTTAAAGGGCTTAGTGATAGTCAGAAGTGGTTACAATAAGTATAAACTGATTACAAATAAGGATGTATTTAAAATATGTCCAGGGATGTTTAATTTTCTGTCTTTGGAATGCATGGGAAGGTGCCAGGCAATTCAGTTACAAAGGAATCATTCTGTCTTTGGACCAATGGAAGTCAACACTGTCACCAAGGAAAGATAGTGTGGTCACTTTGACATTGCTTCATAGTTCTTGGAAGTCTCATTTTTGTTTTTTGTTTGTGTCTATCATTTAAAATATTGCAAACTTTATTATAAAAATCTTATGAATATATAAAACCATCACGCACTAAAATTAACCAGACTAAAGTCTATACCACTCAATGAACTTCTATAGAGCTAGAATAGTTATTCAGATTAGAACCTATGAAGGTTCACATTAAATTTTACACTTTCAGTTTCATGTGTATTTTATTCACTTATTCATTATCAAAACAAAAAGCACATGACAGAATTAGAATAAGAAAAATTAACTTTGTAACTGTGTATTCCTTCAGATCTCATGCCCATCACCTGAATCCAGTATGGGTTTAGAATATATATCATATCTTTAAAATCCAAGATATCAAAAATAAAGAAGAATGCCTGTTCTTCTGCATTCTGGGAATCTAGTTAACAATATGTGTGTGTGTGTATATATATATATATATATATACACTATATACAAATGTACATGTGGGTACAGAACAACTTGACTGAACAAAGTAAGGACGCAAAGTGTAATGAGAGGAGGCAGGACTGTCTCTAAAGTAAGCTCTTTTGGATCACATTCCTATGGAGATAAGGGGTGGACTTGGTTTGCTTTTGTTTCTAGTTTTGATTTAACTGTTCATATCAGTATGGATTGTTCTCATCCTTTCTTTAATCCAGAGAACTGATAAACTTTGACCTTTTCCTCTGCTGTGTGTTCTTAGTAAGTCAAGCCTTTTTCGTTTTCACTCAGCCAGTGTTTTCTTCAAAACCATAGCATAAACTCCACACATGGCATACTTCTAAGGCATTCTAATCATCAATCCCCATGTACCTCCACATTCGGCAGTATATGAGTGGTGATGGTTTGTACACTGTCATACAAGGTATATGATATGAGGATGTTGAGAAAACCCTATGACTTGACACTAGAACTAGCAGTAAAAAAATAGGTATTCATTCGCTTGTTTGTTCATTTTTAAGAAAAAAATAAAATGTTCATTTTGATTGAAGAGTTTGAAATAAAAAGTTCATTTTGTTTTTTTTTCCACTGAAGAAATCGTCAATGTTTATTTTTTTCTTTTTTTATTAAATTATATAATTTTTACACATTTTCACCTCCTCCCATTTCCCTTCCCGTCCCCCATACTCCTTCCCCCTCCCTCTCCAGTCAAAGGAGCAGTCAGGGTTCCCTGCCCTGTGGGAAGTCCAAGGTCCTCCCCACTCCATCCAGGTCTTGGAAGGTGCGCATCTAAACAGACTAGGTTCCCACAAAGCCAGTACATGGAGTAGAATAAAAAACCAGTGACATTGTCCTTGGATTCTCAGTCAGCCCACATTGTCAGCCACATTCAGAGAGTCCGGTTTGATCACATGCTCCATCAGTCCCAGTCCAGTTGGCCTTGGTGAGCTCCCATTAGATCAGTCCCATTGTCTGAATGAATGGACACACCCAGGTGGTCCTGACATCCTTGCTCATGTTTTCCCTCCTTCTGCTCCTCATTTGGGCCTATTTGATCGTAATGGATAATTTTTTAATGTGTTCTTGGATTCTGTTTGCCAGAGTGAGATTGGTCTGTAATTCTCTTTCTTGGTTGAGTCTTTGTGTGGTTTTGGAATCAGGGTGACTGTAGCTTCATAAAAGGAGACTGGCAATGATTCTTCTGTTTCTATTATGTGAAACAGATTAAGGAGTATAGGTATCAGCTCTTCTTGGAAATTCTGATAAAATTCTGCATTAAAACCATCAGGTCCTGGGCTTTTTTTGGTTGGGAGGTTTTCTATGACAGCTTCTATTTCCTCACGACTTACAGGTCTATTTAAATTGTTTACCTGGTCTTGATTTAATTTTGGTAAGTGGTACATATCTAAAAACAAGTCCTTTTCTTTTACATTTTCCAACTTTGTGGCATATAAGCTATTGTAGTAAGACCTAATGATTCTCTGAATTTCCTCAGTGTCTGTTGTTATGCCCCCCTTTTCATTTCTGATCTTGTTAATTTGCATGTTCTCTCTCTGCCTTTTGATTAATTTGGATAATGGTTTTTAATCTTGTTGACTTTCTCAAAGAACCAGCTCTTTGTTTCATTGATTCTTTGGATTGTTTTCTGTGTTTCTATTTTGTTGATTTCTGCCCTCAGTTTGATTATTTCCAATCTTCTACTCCTCCTGGGTGATTCTGCTTCTTTTTTTTTCTAGAACTATCAGCTGTGCTGTTAAATCTCTAATGTGAGCTTTCTCCATTTCTTTAATGTGGGCACTTAGAGCTATTAACTTTCCTCTTATCACTGCTTTCATTGTGTCCCATAGGTTTAGTTATGCTGTCTCTTCATTTTCATTGAATTCAAGGAAGACTTTAATTTCTTTATTAATTTCTTCCCTGATCCAGGGGTGATTCAGTAGTTGACTGTTCCAAGAGTCTGTAGGCTTTCTGCGGGTAGAATTATTGTTAAATTCTAACTTTATTCCATGGTGATCCAATAAGACACAGGTGGTTACTAATATTTTTTTAACTGTGGAAGTTTGCTTTGTTAGCGAGTATGTGGTCATTCTTTGAGAAGGCTCCATGAGCTGCAGAGAAGAAGGTATATTCTTTCCTATTTGGGTGGAATGTTCTATAGATGTCTGTTATGTTTATTTGATTCATTACCTCCATTAATTCTCTGTTAAGATTCTGTCTGATTGACCTGTCCATTGGTGAGAGAGGAGTGTTGAAGTCTCCTACTATTAGTGTGTGTGGTTTGATGGTTACCTTGAGTTCTAGTAATGTTTCTTTTACATAAGTGGGTGCTTTTATATTAGGGGCATATATATTCAGGACTGAGACTTCATGCTGATGAATTGTTCCTGTTTTGAGTACAAAATGTCCCTCTTCATCTCTTCTGATTGACTTCAGTTTGAAGTCAATTTTGTTAGAAATTAGTATGGCCACACTTGCTTGTTTCTTAGGTCCATTTGCTCAATAAACTTTTTTCTAACCTTTTACTCTGAGTAGATGTCTGTCTTTGTGTTTGAGGTGTGTTTCTTGTAAACAGCAGAATGTTGGATCCTGTTTTTGTATTCAGTCTCTTAGCCTGTGCCTTTTTATAGGAGAATTGAGTTCATTGATATTAAGCGATATTAATGACTAGTGGTTGTTTACTCCAGTTACTTATTTATTTTGGTAGTTGTGTGTATGTGTTTCCCTTCTTTGAGTTGTGCTTGAGAAGGGTTGCTAGATGTCTGAGTTATTGTGGGCATTGTTGGACTCCTTGGTTTGAGATTTTCCTTCTATTACTTTCTGTAAGGTTGGATTTGTGTTTACATATTGTTTAAATTTGTTTTTATCCTGGAATATTTTGTCTTCTCCATTGATAGTGAACAAAAGGTTGGCTGGGTATAGTAGTCTGGGCTTGCATCCATGATCTTTCAGTTTCTGCAGTACATCTATCCAGGACCTTCTGGCTTTCGTGGTTTCCATAGAGAAGTCAGGTATAGGTCTGATAGGTTTATCTTTATAAGTTACTTGACCTTTTTCTTTTGCAGCTCTTAATAGTCTTTCTTTATTCTGTATGTTTTGTGTTTTGATTATCATATGGTGAGGAGACTTTTTTTTTTTGATCCAGTCTATTCGGTGTTCTGTGTGCTTCTTGAACCTTCATAAGAATATCTTTCTTTAAGTGGGGAAAGGTTTCTTCTATAATTTTATGGCATATATTTTCTGGGCCTTTGAGCTGTAATTCTTCTCCTTCTTCTAACCCTGTTATTTTTAGGTTTTGTGTTTTCATTGTCTCCCAGATTTCCTGAATGTTTTGTGATGAGAATTTGTTGGATTTGCTGTTTTCTTTGATCAGTGTGTTTATTTTCTCTATGGTATCTTCAGAATCTGAGATTCTTTCTTCTATCTTTTGTATTCTATTGGTTATGGTTTTTATGTAGTCTCCATTCATTTACCTAGATTTTCCTTATCCAGCCAGTCCTCTGATTGTGTTTTCTTCCTTCCCTCCATTTCAGTTTTCAAGTCTTGAACTGTTTCCATTATCTGTTTGATTGTTTTTTTGTTTCCTGGGGTATCATTTATGGATTTACTTATTTTTTCATACTTTTTGTTATTCTTCTTATCTATTTCTTTATGGGAGTTTTTCAACTCCTGCTTAAGGGACTCTATCAGTTTCATAAAGTTAATTTTTCTACTACTTCTGGATTAGGGTGTTCAAGTCCTCCTGTTGTAAATTCTCTGGGTTCTGGTGTTTCATGTTGTCTTTCAGATTGTTGGAGGAATTCTTGCATTGCTGTCTGCCCATCTTTTCCTCCAAATGCTCTTTGATGGATCTTCTGGTACAGGATCAGGTCCCCTTGCTGGCCAGGGTCCTTGCAGACAAAAGGCATACCTTGCTGCAGGCAGGCTATTGAAACAAAGGAACTCCCACCCAGTTGCACTCACCACCCCATTCCAGCACCTAGACAGGCTGAGCTGGGGGATCTTATGGCCCCAAGGAAGGGAGGAAGAAGAGAGGGTTTGCCTGGGTGCAAGCTGGGATGGGATAGGAAGAGAGAGGCGGTAGCTGAGGAGAGTAGCCCCTGCACAGAATGACCAGGAAATATAGGGGTTGAGGAATGTCTGTGCTCTGTCTCCAGGGCTGATACTGCAGGTCAGGAACTCACTCACCCCTCTGATGGATTTTCTGGTAAGGTATAAGAGCCCCTAGCTTGCCAGGGACCTCGCAGACAAAAGGCCTACCTTGCTGCAGGCAGGCTGTTGAAACAAAGGAACTCCTGCACTCACCACCCTGTCCCCTAAAATGTTTATTTTGATAGAATAGTTTGAAATATTTTTTATTTTATCTTTTGTTACTCTCTATCACTGTACCAATCCATATCCCAGAGCATGGGCAAATTTCCTCTAAAAATAATAAATATAACCAAGGAAAAAGAAATGAATATCCCAGTATCCACAGAAAATGAGGCAAAAAATACCAAAAACTGAAATTAAACACCTGTAAAGAATTTCGTGTTCCAGACCCATGATGAAGAACTACATGAGCATAGGCAAGATGAAGCTCTTTCTTTGTTGTTAATATTTGAAATTTTGAAATTAAACTGATTTTCTTTCATTTCTGTAAGGGCACATTTTAATGACCTAATGAAGTAGAATGCAGTCAGCAGAATCACAGGACACTGCTGGTTTACAGCCCTGACACAAACTCCCTCTGCTCTTCTGCCCGGCCTTTCCACAATCCTGTTAAAGTCTTTATGGGTTCCGAGCTCATCACTTGTCAAGTTCTTACAAATCATTTTCTTAAAAGAGTGAAAATTATCAAACAGCTGCAGCAGTTCAGCTTAGAGGGAAACGCTGAATGTCATTTCCAAGGTAAGCATGCAGCTGTCCTCTTGTCACTTAAGGTTTTTTAAGACAAATATAATTAAATGTCTACCAAAAATGACTGGCAGAAGAATTCTTAGCATACTAATGAAATTTGTCATAAGGAGGCAAAAAACAATTCTGTGCCCATAGTTTGCTTACAGATAGCAAACCCAGACGTCCTTCTTACTGAACCTAAAACCCATAACCGCCTTCTTCATTGTGCTTCTTGTGGATTATAGAAACTAAATCTCATCTCATTCTCAATGGAACTTCTTCCTCATTCAGAAACTGAAGACTCAACAGGCGATGGAACAATCAGTGAAATTCAGTCATGCTGGGTCTGATTTCATTCATTTTCTACTGTTTTCAGGGTGTGTGTGTGTGTGTGTGTGTGTGTGTGTTTGTGTGTCTCTCTGTGTGTGTTTGTCAGTACTATAGTTGCCCAAGCCCCCTTTTGTTTGGATTAAAATAATCCTAGATGCTCCTTCCTCATCATTTTGAGTTTGGAGTTAGGGGTCCTGTAGAAAAATGCAATCTCTTAGTTCTCCACAATTAAATACCAATGCTTACTTATCAAGTCAAAGTTACATGAAAACCATGTCAGGATAGAGGCATCTCAGCAAAACTGAGGCTGAGAGAAGTTTATTACAAGCAATCAGATGACTTTACCTTATACGAAAAAAATATAATTACTGTGACCAGGAAGAATATAATTGTCAGGATACAATGATATTTGCAAGCTATACAAGGTTTATAAGATTAATCTGTAAGACTATTTTTTCTACTTATCCAAGTTGTTATCCCTCAATAACGTGCCATCTATTTATAAGTCTGCGAAGAGATTATTCCGTTAATTAGGACATAAGCTGCACGATCAGTTCCTAGGTAAAAATGCTACCACGGCCATCCATTGCTTTTGCTTCACTAATCTTCCAGATATTTTGAATCTAACCAATTTGGAGATTAATATTAGCTATCATAAGTTTCTTTAGCTGAATGAAGGCATCTTTTAAAGTATGTGAAATTATAATTACTTCATTTCTTCCCTTCCCTTTTCTCCCTTCAAAACTTCCAGTGGAGCTCCCTTGTTCAAGTTTGAGGCCTCTTTTTCTTTAATTGTTTAATTTGTGTGTATGTTTACACACATACAAACACACACTGGCTAACACATGTACACACAAATATTTTTTGCTAGTATACAGTTCTTGTATTGTCATTACAGATGTAAAAATTTCCTTCAAATTACACATGTGTGTATATATATATATATATATATATATATATATACACTAACTTACAAGCATTATAGATGTGTTTTAGATAGATAGTTAATGGTATGATTCCTTATAACCTTTTCAGGAATCCTTACTATTATTTTACCCGATCTTATGAATTTATTTTATGTTTTCAACTAAATTATTATCATTTGAATGTTACTTGAGATTGAAGAAACAGTATTATATTCATAAGGCTTGAGCAGGAAAAACCAAGGCTTAAAGATTTTTGACAAAATTGGGAAATATTTTTTAACTGAAGCTGAAAAACTAGCAGTGTCATACTCCTGCACGAACCCAAGGAAGAAAATTCCACATACCTCTATTTTTCTCGGAGAAAAGGCCTAGATGGGTTGTATTTATTTAAGGTCATGAAACAAGCACTAACTATAATAGAATCTCTGCTCTCTTTCCCAATAAAATCAATGACTGGTCTCTAGGCTCTTGTACATGGATTTATGTTTGTAGCTATGGCATTATGTTAAGAAAAAAGCAAAAAACCATGAAAACTGACTACTATAAAATTCTACTTAAGACATTCCTATTAACTCTATCAATGACATTGTCTCTTCTTTGTTTCAGTACAACACAAATAGATATCAAATATTACTTTAAATCTAAAAAGAAAAGATGTTAAGTCTGGTACAAGAGCTTAATAGACTAATGCAGTTTCAATTAAAATTACTTTCATGATATGACCCATTAGATCAATTGATATCAACAAAAGAAAAAAGAAATCTGGGAGATGACAAAATAATAATGTAAAAAGAATTACTTCCTAATGATTTTGAGGAATTTTTAGGAAATTTTATGAAGTACTTGACATTTTAGTAAAATAATAATCTTTGTAGTATTTAAATTCAAAGGAAGATGAAGAATATTGTGTCAAGGCTCATTAATTCTGTTGAAGGTATTATCTGAAAGCGCTTGCTTTAGTTTTTTGAAGGGCATCTAAAGTAATCTCCATAGCATTTTGCAAAGAAGCTCCTTGTTGCAGTAGCCTGTAGTTAGTGCAGACTCATATCTGGCCAATGTTCTAATAAGAATGCATAATGAGATAATAGATTGCCTCACTCTAATTCAGACATCTACCTCTCCACTAAGACTCAAAGAAAATCACCAAATGAGAGCAAAAAGAATGGAGGATCAGGAGAATTGGGAGATAAATTTCAGAAAAAAGTTTCTGAGCATGAAAGGGTTTTTTTTTTTCTTTGTTTTTTTTTTTGTTTTGTTTTGTTTTTTTTTTTTTTTTTTTTTTTTTTCGAGACAGGGTTTCTCTGCAGCTGTAGAGCCTGTCCTGGAGCTAGCTCTTGTAGACCAGGCTGGTCTTGAACTCACAGAGATCCGCCTGCCTCTGCCTCCCGAGTGCTGGGATTAAAGGCGTGCGCCACCACCGCCCGGCTTATGAAAGGGTTTTTGAACTAGCTTACTCACTGCAGCTTTGGTGAGATATACAGACTGAGCACTAGGACATCTATTTCAACATGGATGGGAGGGGGTGGGGCTCCTGAGGCCCCATTCTTCCCTGAAGTACCATTGACAGTTAGTAGTAGCTAGGGGAAGGGGTGTCTCTTTCTGCAGTAGTACAGTAATTATGCTTACTACCGTGACTAATCTCCTACTCACGCTCATACAACTAACTAACTCAGTGGGTCAAACATATAAACAAGACATGAATGTACAATGGAAAAGTCTTGGGAAGTAGGAATTCTTCAAATGAAGGGAGATGAAGGAAGGCAAAGGGTTAAAATGGTTAGAATTTATAACATGTGTATTAAAACCCTCAAAATATGAAATCAGTAACTGAAAAAATTATTTGTTTTGAACACATGTGTGTTTGTACATAAGTGCATTATGTGGTAATATGTGTACCAAAGTATGTGTATGGAAGCAGAGGATCATACAATATTTTCTCAGAATCAGTTATCTCTTTCAACTACATAGGTCTTGTGTATTGAAGACAGATCCTTAGGATTGGCAGCCATTGCCATTATCAGCGGAGCCATCCCCCCAACTCCTATTTTTCCTTGTTTAGAGGTGGCACCTGCCTAATTTATTTTAATATACTTTGAATTTTTTTCTATGTAAAAAAATCACAAATTGGTCAAAGTAAACAGCTTGAAATTAAGGTTTATATAAAAAACATATTTTA
This sequence comes from Arvicola amphibius, assembly GCF_903992535.2. Classification (NCBI taxonomy): domain Eukaryota; kingdom Metazoa; phylum Chordata; class Mammalia; order Rodentia; family Cricetidae; genus Arvicola; species Arvicola amphibius. The sequence goes on from NC_052048.2 coordinate 173,468,447, forward strand.
ATATGTTTGTATATCTTGCATTATTTATACTACTTCTAAAATGTCTCTTACACATTTTTTAAGTACTCACAAAAATAAAGTTCATGTGATACATTATCTGCGTAGTTTAAACTCAGGATCAATCTTTTTTATGTGTAGTAAGACAAAATTATTTCTCATTTTAATAGTTCCAAAATTAGTATCAAGTACATAAATAATATTGATGTCCATCAAAATTTAATTTCATTTTCTTTTTGTCAAGCAAATAAAATTTATGTCATTTAAAATTTTTAAATGGAAATTTAAATTCAAAACTGAATCTGTTGCTATGTTTTTCTCAACTAAATCCCATTTCTGGTGACATTAATATATAATCAATATATTACTAATTATCTTCCATTTTTGTACATAAATTTAATTGATATGCACTGTTCCTCAATATACCAACGTGTGAATTGTCATTTTAAACATTTAGGTTCAAAATTCTTTCAGCAAGTGCTCTATTTTATGTAAAACTTTGTTTCTGTTTATTCAATAACTGCCTTCAATTTTTTCAGATACATTTATTTTTATTTTTAAAGAAAAATGTTCATGTCACTTATATTTTTACCTCACAATCAGATTTCTACAATGATCCATTGATGTAGTGAGGAGCTGCTGGCAGGCCTGCTTTTCATCCTGCCCAGCTCCCGGCCACCGGCTAGCTTATACCCCGAAATAACAACACACAAATTGTATTCTTTTAAACACTGCCTGGCCCATTATTTTCAGCCTCTTACTCACATCTTGACTAACCCATATCTAATAATATATGTAACACCATGAGCCATGAGCGGTGTCTTACCGGGAAGTTTCTAGCGTATGTCCATCTTGGGCTGGAGCTTCATTGTGTCTGGCATCTCTCTGAGAAGAGGCACGCGGTCTGCCTAACTTAAGAGAGGCGTGGCATCTGACTGAGCCATCTACCTCACTTCCTTCTTCCTGTTCTGTCTACTCCACCCACCTAAGGGCCGGTCTATCAGATGGGCCAGGCAGTTTCTTTATTAATTATCCAATGAAATCATCAGATAGATAGAAGACACACCTACATCACATTGATTAATCAGTATGGCTATAAATGGCTAAGTTTTATTCCACCATTCCAAAGAATGCAAGATTTGTCATACTTCTGAGAGACACTTCATACTTTATCTGTTTCTCATGAGAATATTTTAAACTGATATATAAACCCCTGAGGAAGCCTACTGAAAGCTATGAATGTCTTTTCTGGAACATATAATTTTAGAAAACAACATGCTATAGTAGTGTGCCTTCTATAATTCACAGCAAGCCTTTAAATGATTTAATACACTTCTGGTTTTTATCTATAGTAATATAATCTACTATAGAAATCACCCCGCTACTATTCAGGCACTCTAATTAATCTGTGGGCTTTTCTGGCTTTTTTTTTTTTTTTTGCCTCACTTCGAAGGCTCCAGAACACACAGATTTTCTGCATTTTCTACCTATTGGTCTCCGTCAAGTCTTTCCTTTTTCAGACATGATCACTCACTTACCAAGGCTTCAAAGCAAGCAGTATACTGCTTTTCTGAGTATAGAACTTGCTTTTTATACCCCTAATTTTTTTCTCATTTTTTTTTATTAAAAATTTCCATCTCCTCCCCTCCTCCTCCCCCTTCCCTCCCCTCCCTTTCACCCATACCCCCACTCCGCCCCTCTCCAAGCCAAAGAGCCATCAGGGTTCCCTTCACTATGTTAAGTCCAAGGTCCTCCCAGCTCCCCCAAAGTTCAGGAAGGTGAGCAACCAAACTGACAAGGCTCACAGTGAGCCCATCCATGCTGTAGAGTTCATGCTCATCGCCGTTGTCCTTGGTTTCTCAGTCCTCCTCCACCGTCAGCCACATTCAGAGAGTCCGGTTTGGTCCTCTGTTCCATCAGTCCCATTCCAACTGAACTTGGTGGTCTTCCGTTAGATCTGTCCCACCGTCTCAATGGGTAAACGCACTCCTCATGGTCCTGACTTCCTTGCTCATGGTCTCCCTCCTGTTGCTCCTCATCAGGACCTTGGGAGCTCAATCCGGTGCTTCTATGTGGGGCTCTGTCATTTTCTCCATCCAATGCCAGGTGAAGGTTCTATGGTGATATGCAAGATATTCATGAGTATGGCAATAGGATCTGGATATTTCTGGCACCCTCTCCTCAGCTGCCCAAGGACCTAGCTGGGGGCGTCTTCCTGGACACCTGGGAACCCCTCTAGAGTCAAGTCTCTGCCAACCCTAGAATGGCTCCCTTAATTAAGATATATAATTCCTTGTTTTCATATCCACCCTTCCTATATCCCAACCTTCCTATTCCCCTAAGCTCTTCCCATCCTCCACTTCACACTTTTATCTCCCCATCTCCCCATACCCCCATCCCACCCCACCCCCAAGTTCCCATTTTTTGCCCGGTACTCTTGTCTACTTCCAATATCCAGGAGGATAACTATATGTTTTTCTTTGGGTTCACCAATTGCATCTTTTCATTTTCTGTTGTCAAAGTAAGCATTTTGATAAGCTGTTATTATTTTTTCTTGAGGTATCAAGTTTGTTCCTAACTGTTCTTCATGACAAACCAAATGCGGTATACTTTTAAAGTAGTATACTTAATATCTGGAAGTTAACTGACAATATTGACAGCAACTGGCAATGTTTGGGACTCCTTAAGATTTCCCAGGCCAACAACTCCAAAAGAATAAACCATTTCTGAGCCTCAGCTATTTAAATATTAGCATCTGGTGTTTAGTATAAACATTGCTGCCCCATTATTGGGAAACTCTTTTTTACACTTTTTAATGTATATGTATAGATATATTTTAGGAGCCTCTATAGAGCTAGTTTCCATATTGCTTTTTTATAGTATTTTTTTTTATTGATTCTTTGGAAATTTCACATCATTCATCCCAATCCTAAACACCTCCCAATCTTTCCATATCTTCCCCTCACCCCTAAAGCACTTCCCAAAAAGACTCCCCCAGAGTAATTAAAAAAAAGCAAACAAAAACCCTCTTCATTCTTCCATCTTTCCAGATTCTCAACATCTTGACCCTTTGTCCCAGTGGCATTGGGTGTTGTGGTGTGCTACACAGTATACCCTTTTGTCCAATCAGACCTACCCATCAACGTTCATTTCAATAAGTCATTGCTCTGGTTCAAGGCCTGTGGCCTCTGGCCACACCATCCTCACTGAACCCTTATCTACACTCCTCTAGATATCCTGCTGTTGCTGTTACATGGAGATCCTGTAGCTTTTGTTTCTCAGGATCAGTCCCTCATGCAGTCCAGCAGATCACAGATGGGGTAGATGTTAGAGTAGGAAAAGCTAAGACTCAGGACAGGGCCTGGATTGTAGCTGAGCTGGTCAGTCCTGGCTGCTGGTACCACTCCCTTCAGGTCAGGGCCAGAGTTAGCTCTCTTAGACCTCCATCAAGGTCAGTTCTGCTATGCCCATGGTGAGTGGTGGTCATCTCTCCTTGTGTTCTGGGGCTGGATCTCCATGAGTGGTAGAGCCAGCTCTCCTGCTGCAGTGTCCAGTGTCGGTAAGTGACAGCTATCCCAGGACCAGTGAAGGGCAGGGCCTGCTCAGCATGGACCTCAGATTTAAACATGCATGTTTCCTACAGTCATTTGTGGTAACAAGATCCATGGACACCAACAAAGACCCTAGCTGCAGCAGGACCATGAACCGAGGTATGGCTTTCAGTAGCAAGTCAGGCCTAGATGTAACTATGGTCCCAGGGGCAGTGCAGGCACCCATGTCAGTATGGCCCCAGCAGCAGTATGCCCCCCCCCCCAAAACCAGCATGGTCCCAGATGGCTGACCAGACCCTGGGCATCCATGCAGGCCTCTAAATAACAGATATCAACACAGACCCTGGCGGCTTGCAGTAGTCCCACGGACCCAGACATGGCTCTAAGCCACAGTCTGGAACTGGAAGTCACCAAGGCTTTAGTGGCAGTACAGGCCACTCAGATCAGTATGTGCCCAGCAGCAACATGTCTTTTGATGCCAACATGGACTTAGGTGACTGTTCATACCCAGGGCATCCACAATGGCCTTTGGTGGTTACGGAAGCCGTGACCATCAACACAGACCCTGGCTACTGTATGGACATGGATCTATATTGCTATTTTGAAACGTTTTTAGAATATCTATGATTACAGGCTGGTACCTATGGAATTAATTTTAACAAATGGATGTCAAACAAATGGGCCACTCTTAATCTCAGATTAATGGTGGAAAACTGAGAATTTCTGCAGAAAGGTTCTAAGGCATCTTGAGTCCTCAGAAAAAACATATTTGTTTAAAATCATTTCCTTAGTTAAAAGCAGATTATAGTTTAGTATACTGGCATTTTGGTGCCTGAATCTTTGTACTGTAGTATTCAAGCAGATGATTTTTTCATTCAAATTAAGAACTGTAGAATGAAGATTTCATCAATAATTTGCTAAACGTTATCAAATAAAAGCCTTATTTATCTGATGCTGTCTCATTTTAATACAAAATAAAGTTATTTTCAAATCAGAGGAAAAGCAATAGCACATTCACAATTTGAAACTTTGAGGTTTTTATTTAAATCAAACATTATTTATAATTGATTTTTCAATACATTTGTATTTTATTTTCCAACTGTAATTATTTCATCATAGTTTTATAGGAAGTCTATTTTTAAAATTATTTTTAATTTTTAAATGGTCCTTGTTTTTAATTGAAATAATGTTAGACAGTTTTTTCCATTATCTTTTGCAATTCTATGATTATTGATTAACTGTTCACAAATACAGAAATGTCTCACATTTTAAATAAGCAGAGTTTTGTAAGAAATTCAGAAAAGAGATGGAAAAGTCTACATTGTGAGTTTAATAATTAATGTCTTTGAGTTGATTCTGTCTACAATGACTTTTATTTACATACTTGATGGCGCCCTTTCCTGGCTTCCATTTGATTGCCCTCCTTTCAGATCTCTTGTCTCTTTCCTGTGCTTTTTCTGCTACACTACTTAATACAAGCCTTTACTGCAATTTCTCTTTCATTTTCAGTCTTTTTTTATTTTTAGTTTATCTATCAGCTGTCATATCAATGCCTTTTAAACCATGTATCTAGTGTATAATTAAATAATAGTACTTTATTCTTAATTTTAATTATTTACTACCCCAATCTATGAAATCTAGTTTTAAAAGGAATGTGAGCATTTTTAACCCATTTACTTATGGACTCCTATTTTTTTTAAGTTGATTGTTTCTGCTTTAATCAATATAACTTTTTTTTTATTTAAAAAATTTCCATCTCCTCCCCTCTTCCTCCCCCTTTCCTCCCATACCCTCCCTCCCTCCCTTTTCAGGCCAAGGAGCCATCGGGGTTCCCTACTCTACGTTAAGACCAAGGTCCTCCCAACTCCCCCCAGGTCCAGGAAGGGGATCAACCAAGCTGAGACGGCTCCCACAGAGCCTGTCCATGCAGAAGAGTCAAAGATCAGCGCCTTTATCCTTGGCTTCTCTGTCAGCCTCCACTGTCGGCCACATTCAGAGAGTCTGGTTTGGTCTCATGTTCCATCAGTCCCAATCCAACTGGAGTTGGTGATCTCTCGTTAGTTCTGTCCCACCGTCTCCATGGGTGAACGCACCCCTCACGGTCCTGACTTTCTTTCTCATGTTCTCCCTCCTTCTGCTCCTCATCAGGACCTTGGGAGCTCAGTCCGGTGCTCCAATGTGGGGCTCAGTCATTTTCTTCATCTATCGCCAGGTGGAGGTTCTATGGTGATATGCAAGAAATTCATCAGTATGGCTATAGGAACTGGCCTTTTCAGGCTCCCTCTCCTCAGCTGCCCAAGAAACTAACTGGGGGCGTCTCCCTGGAAACCTGGGAACCCCTCTAGGGTCAAGTCTCTTGACAACCCTCAGATGGCTCCCTAAATTAAGATATATGCGTCCCTGCTCCCATATCCACCCTTCCTGTATCCCAAGCATCCCATTCCTCCGAGCTCCCCCAATTCTCCCCTTCACGCTTTTCTCTCCCCATCTTCCCTTGGCCGCGTCTCGCCCAACCCTCAAGTTCCCAATTTTTTTTTTTATTTTTTTATTTTTATTTATTTTTTTTTTTGGTTTTTTTCGAGACAGAGTTTCCCTGTAGTTTCTAGAGCCTGTCCTGGAAAAGTTCCCAATTTTTGCCTGGCGATCGTGTCTACTTCCAATATCCAGGAAGATTACTATATCTTTTTTGGGGGGTTCACCTTCTTATTATCTTCTCAAGGATCCCAAATTATAGGCTCGATGTCCTTTAATTATGGCTAGAAACCGATTATGAGTGAGTACATCCCATGTTCATCTTTTTGGGTCTGGATTACCTCACTCAGAATAGTGTTTTCTATTTCCATCCATTTGCATGCAAAATTCAAAAAAGCATTTGACAAAATTCAGCACCCTTTTATGATAAAGGTCTTGGAGAGATTAGGGATACGAGGGTCATTCCTAAATACAATAAAAGCTATTTACAGCAAGCCGACAGCTAACATCAAATTAAACGGAGAGAAACTCAAGGCCATCCCACTAAATTCAGGAACACAACAAGGCTGTCCACTCTCTCCTTATCTCTTCAATATAGTGCTTGAAGTTCTAGCAATAGCAATAAGACAACATAAGGGAATCAAGTGGATTCGATTTGGAAAGGAAGAAGTTAAACTTTCATTATTTGCAGATGATATGATAGTGTACATAAGCAACCCCAAAAACTCCACCAAAGAACTCCTACAGCTGATAAACTCCTTCAGTAACGTGGCAGGTTACAAGATCAACTCCAAAAAAATCAGTCACCCTCCTATACACAAAGGATAAGGAAGCAGAGAGGGAAATCAGAGAAGTATCACCTTTCACAATAACCACAAATAGCATAAGATATCTGGGAGTATCTCTAACCAAGGAAGTGAAGGATTTATTTGACAAGAACTTTAAGTCTTTGAAGAAAGAAATTGAAGAGGATACCAGAAAATGGAAGGATCTCCCCTGCTCGTGGATTGGGAGGATCAACATAGTAAAAATGGCAATTCTACCAAAAGCAATCTATAGATTCAATGCAATCTCCATCAAGGTCCCATCAAAATTCTTCACAGATATTGAGAGGACAATAATCAACTTTATATGGAAAAACAAGAAACCCAGGATAGCCAAAATAATCTTATACAATAAAGGTACTTCTGGAGGCATTACCATCCCTGACTTCAAACTCTATTACAGAGCTACAGTATTGAAAACAGCTTGGTACTGGCATATAAACAGAGAAGTTGACCAATGGAATCGTATAGAAGACCCGGATCTAAAACCACAGACCTATGAACACCTGATTTTTGATAATGGACTCCTATTTTTTGATGCATGCTAGGAGATTTTAGTAATATTGTACATGGATTCTGGTTATCTGTTTTCTCTTGTGAATATTTATAAAACTTTGCTCTCAGATACTTGCTCAGTCTGAAAACAGTGCCTAAACTAATAGTGTTAGTTTACAGTTTGGTGCTGCAGATATGCTTCAGGTTCTTCTAATCTTAGAGTTTACAGTATTAATTTTCTTAAAAAGATTCTGTTTGGGATTACTGCAGCTCAAATTGCCTTATCAATATCTTCTTAGGATCAAATCCTTTATTCCATGGCCCATTTGTACATAGTGCCAGGTATCTATGCTCAACTTTGAATCTTCTGCATTTGATTCTTTCCCTTACATGGAAAATCTGTGAGTCAGTGAAAAATTTGAGGACAAACTTACTCTGCAAGTTACATCTATCAACATCTGGTTTAGGAAGTCCTTCTGTATATGTGCTGCTTTTATTGATTAACAAATAAAACGTCTTTCAGCCAAATACTTAACAGAGCAAAGCTAGGAGGAAAAGCTGAGAAAAAGAAGGCAGTGTCAGGAAAAGCCATGTAGCCACCACAGAGACAGATGCTCTGTCAGATCCTGTTGAAAATTTACTGGTAGGTCACAACTTCGTGGTGATGCACAGATTAGTGGAGATGGGTTAGTTTAGGATATAAAAGCTAGCTAGAAATATGCTTAAGCTATTGGCCAAACAATATTGTAAGTAATATAGTTTCTGTGTGGTTATTTCAGTTTTGGGCAGCCAGGAACAAACCAGCAGCCACTAACAACACACGTTTTCTTCCCATGCCTTTGAGCCATTTGGGCATCCTGTATCTCCATTTTCTATTATTCAACACTGACGCCAATGTCATTGCTGATCAAGTTCTAGCTATAACTTTCCATGTGCTTATAAAGTACTTTTTCAGAAAAAGCCATTGTATTCCAGAATTACTGCCTTTCATGAATCAAACCTGACAGAAGCTGGCTACTTTTGTAGCTTCATCCAAAATGTAATAGTTTCTTTAAAGAATCTAAATATTTTGATAAGAGTGTATAATTAGTATCTGTGGGACAGTTAGTCAACAAATTCTTTTCTATGATTATGAGAATCTCTTCAGAAATTTCCCTTGAATAAAATGCATATGTGAGTCAGCTACCTAGTACTTCATAAGAAATTCTTCCAATATTTAGAGACTAAATAGCTAAAGGTTAATCTTTTCATCACTTCTGATTTTTAGGAGAGTAGCTGCAACAGAGTGGGCACACAATTGCTCCTAAGTGACATCAAGGGAGCAGCAAAGGAACAAGCCATTTAAAAGATTTGACTAAGGGAATGGATTGCTTCACATTCACTCACATGAGTGCTGACAAAGCTCTCAATATTTTCAAAGGAATATGGGGTCTGTTTTCCCCCACATTTATGAATTTAACCACTGAAGAAAGATACCTAAAATTTAGCAGTATATTATGTTCCAGAGACATACAGACTCTTCTTCTTCTTCATTCCCTACACAATTGAGTAAATCAATTATTTGTATAGATTTTGTGTTGCATTAGCTATTATAAGTGACCAGAGAAGAGTTAGAATGTATGAAAGGATATATGTATGTCCTATAAACATAACACATTTAACCTAACTGCTTTGAACTTGTAAGGATTTTAGTACAAGCATGAGGTCCTTGAACCAATCATATTGAATACAGAGACAGCTAAACATGAAAATTCACTCTTGTTAGCAACTGTAAGATTACCATGTTATTTGCTTGGAGATAGGAGTTTCTTTCCATAACATTTCCTCTAAAATTTACCAGTCACAAGGCATCTTGATGCCTATGAAATGGGAGCTCTGATGGACTTTGACATAAGCCGTACCTGGCAGTACTAAAGAGGTCAAGAAGCTTAGACTAGATAAGTCATAGGCTCTATGGGTGAATCTGGAAGCATTATTCAGCTGAATCAACATAGTGATTAAATTGATTTCTAATGACTCTGTTCTAGTTATAAATCAGAGTGTCTCTTAAATCTCCTTAGAAAAGCTGATCCTTACAGTAGATAAACATCAACACAGAACCTTTGACTGATCAAGATGCAATAAACAAAAGACTATATAGTGCAAAACTTTAAATCAGACTTCTATATCTCATCTCTCTCCTCAAGGCTCAGGAATCATTGCAGAAGAGAAGGTAGAAGGAACTGAAGAGTCCGTGGTTGTTGAATACTTGAAGGAAGTTGTAATTTCCAAATACAACGGGGCAGAAGAACCTATGTACTCTTAGTGATTAGACAGTATTAAAAAAACCATTTTCAGTCTCCATCCCTTATTTTAAAAAGCCAATCAGAGAATAAAGAATGTGGACATATAACCCCTCCCCTAGTTAAGAAGCTATTGAAATTTGATAGCTGTAGGAAGAATGGGAACACATTCTCTTTAACTGTGTGATCCCTGATCTGCTAATCCCATATCATTATAGGTCCCAGTCCCATAACCAGCCAGGCACCACAAACTAGAATTCACAGGGTAGGAATAAGGAACACAGAAAGTAATTTCAAAGCTGATATAGGCAGGATGGGTGAGTGGGAAGTAGAAAAGGGAGAATACAGAGGTGAATATGCTTAAAATATATGGAATTTTCAGAGTCAGGAACATGTGTTGAAAAATAGTATCTATAGGAAGATAATTGATAAGGCTTCTGAAATTTATAGCTTTTGACACATTTTGGTTAAGAACATTATATTCCTAACAAAATTACTAAATTTTTCTTTCAGTCACATAAAATGTCTGCATTTTATTTCTTTTCCAACTTTTCTCTTTCTCAAGTGTGCTTTCATAACACTATTTTATGTTACTCTCTTGAGAACAGTGTGCAAAGGCATAATGTAAAATTGTATGTGGCTAATACCTTTTTTGACTTCAAATATGTTACTAATAGTTAAAGTCAATAAACCCATTAGAGTATGCTAGCATTATTTGAAACTGACTTAATTAATTGTTCCTCCTTTTCCCTTTAAGGGACCCATCATATTCTAATAGTGGTATATAATTTTTTCTAGTTAAACAGTGAATAAAGATTTTAAAAACTATAACCTCATTAGACTCACAGTCTTTTTTTAAAGACAGGAGATAACATGTATTCTAGATGTACTTACTTGTTCATTTTAATCAGTGATAGTTACATAAACCTTGTGCATATGCCTGCCAATTTTGTGGCTTGTTCACTTGAATTTTCTACTAATTTTACTTTATTTCCATTTAAGTAATGATATTTATGTTAAGATTTGATTAAGAACAAATCTAAGAATCAGTAGGATATTTCATAAAATCAAAACCAGTTTAAAAACAAATAAAGGATGTTGTGTGTGTGTGTGTTTATTTCCCATAAACTATTTTCTTTTGCTTCAAAAGTAATGGATTAGAACAGGTTGAGGTTAGAATCATTTAAAAGGGCACTGAATGCCACTTCCTACACACACACCATTTTCCAGATTTGACCTTGAAAAACCCATTAACAAAAGTGGGCTTTGTGTTTGCCTCTGTGAACTGAATTTATAGCATTATTTCCCTACCATCACTAATGGGTATTGAGAATTTGCAAAATAACACTTGTGAAGTTCTTTTAAATTCTCAAAAGTATCATTAACACTGTAGAACTCTTAGTCGAAGAGAACTAGGAATTTTTAAAACTGTCCTTCCATTTGTAAAATAATATTTAGATGACTATAAAGTCATCTTCGACTAGTTTTAAATGACTCATTAGGAAATGAGATGGATTCAGGTCTTGTGAAGCTTTTTATATGAAAATACTCAACTGAGAAAGAGAGTAGAAATCGTGCAGAATGTCCACTACAATAATGTGTTAGACTGATGAATATCTTGCATATCACCATAGAACCTTCATTTGGTGATGGATGGAGATAGAGACAGAGACCCACACTGGAGCACTGGACTGAGTTTCCAAGGTCCAAATGAGGAGCAGAAGGAGGGAGGACACGAGCAAGGAAGTCAGGACCACAAGGGGTGCGCCCACTAACTGAGACAGTGGGACTGATCTAATGGGAGCTCACCAAGGCCAACTGGACTGGGAATGATGGAGCATGTGATCAAACCAGACTCTCTGAACGTGGTGGTCATTGAAGACTGTCTGCGAAGCAAGGACAATGGCACTGGGTTTTGATCCTACTGCATGTACTGGCTTTGTAGGAGCCTCGTCTGTTTGGATGCTCACATTCCTAGATCTGGATGTAGGGGGGAGGACCTTGGACTTCCCACAGGGCAGGGAACCCTGACTGCTTGTTGGACTGGATAGGGAGTGGCAGGAGGTATGGGGGGAAAGGGAGGGAAATGGGAGGAGAGGAGGAGGTGGAAATTTTTAATAAAAAAATAAAATAAAAATTAACAAAATAATGTGTTAGAACATAAAAGATGGTTGCCGAGAACTGGAATCACATTCCCATGGCGTCTACACAGTGTCTTCTTTCTCCTCATAGACAGGCAGTCTATTGTGTTTTCAAGAAATTGCCAGACTGACTCCTACTTATTCTGAAACTTTTATGTCAGAAACTAGAGACACAGGAGAGATTTAGGGCAAAAGGCTTAATCATTGGGGAGCACAAGAAATAGACCAGCTCAGAGTCACCTGAGAAGAGTGGAAACTTAAGCCCTACTATGGGAGCAGAGGAGAGCAAGTCATGTGCACTGACACTCACATGATTTTCCTAGCTTGATCTTCTTCATTCTATCCTCTACTGAGCCTTCTTGCCTTTGAGGATACCCCAGCTTCTCTCTACAAACTGAATCTTGGATGTGAACAAATAGTCCTAAGAGCAACCAGCCCAATGGTAGCCAGGAGTACTCTGAACAATACCAATTTTACAAAAGTTGTTCTCAATAAAGGGTAACATTAAAATAAAATAAAGGGATATTATGCAACAGTTTCCTCTGATGAAATAAGTTGGGGCTTTAAAGAGGGTAAGGTAATTCTTTGTCACCATGAAAATTAGGCATATCCCATATCAAACAATTTTCATGAAATCTCTTTATTTCTTTCAAATTTAATCTGTCTTATAGCAGTAGTAAATATGAACAATATTTTTCCAAAACATTTTGTGGTTGTTTTCATCTGTGACAGATTTGACTATTGATATTTTTGAGAGCTTGTAAAGAATGTTAGAGCCAACTGCACTACTGCACTGCAACTTTTACTTTCAAAGACAATGAAGAGACAGCATGATATAATCAATAAGCATATTAGGATGGTTGGGATATAGGAAGGGTGGATATGGGAACAAGGAATTATATATCTTAATTAAGGGAGCCATTCTAGGATTGGCAGAGACTTGACTCTAGAGGGGTTCCCATGTTTCCAGGAAGACACCCCCAGCTAGTTCCTTGGGCAGCTGAGGAGAGGGTGCCAGAAATGTCCAGATCCTATTGCCATACTCATGAATATCTTGCATATCACCATAGAACCTTCACCTGGCATTGGATGGAGAAAATGACAGAGCCCCACATAGGAGCACCGGACTGAGCTCTCAAGGTCCTGATGAGGAGCAAAAGGAGGGAGATCATGAGCAAGGAAGTCAGGACCATGAGGAGTGCGTTTACCCATTGAGACGGTGGGACAGACCTAACGGGAGACCACCAAGTCCAGTTGGAATGGGACTGATGGAACAGGGGACCAAACTGGACTCTCTGAATGTGGCTGACGGTGGAGGAGGACTGAGAAACCAAGGACAACGGCGATGGGCTTGAACTCTACAGCATGGACGGGCTCACTGTGAGCCTTGTCAGTTTGGTTGCTCACCTTCCTGGACTTAGGACCTTGGGAGCTGGGAGGACCTTGGACTTAACATAGTGAAGGGAACCCTGATGGCTCTTTGGTTTGGAGAGGGAGGGAGTGGGGGTATGGATGGAAGGGAGGAGAGGGAATTGGGAGGAGAAGGGGAGGAGATGGAAATTTTTTATAAAAAATTAAAGAATTAAAAAAAGATAAAAAATAAAATAAAATAAATAAATTTTACAATTGCTTGTCTTAGTTTCTGTTCTATACCTTAAAAGAGACACCACAACTAAGATAATTTACAAGGGAAGGCATTTAATTGAGTGATTGCTTACAGCTTCAGAGGTTTTTGTTAATGACCATCATGGCAATGAAGATGGCTGAAGGATGATGTGCCATTGGAGCAGTAGCTAAGATACTGCATCCTGATTCTCAGGCAGTAGAAAGAAAGATAGATTGAGACTGATGTGGGTACTTGAAATTTCAGACTTCACCCACAGGAAGACACCTTCTCCAACAAGGCCACACCTCCTAATCCTTCTTAAACAGTTCCAACAACTAGAGACTAGCATTCAAATATATGAACCTACTTTAGCCATTTCATTCAAACTACCATAGTGGTATATTACAGAGCCCAGTTTCTGTCATCATAAAGTTCTTTCTTTCTTTCTTTCTTTCTTTCTTTCTTTCTTTCTTTCTTTCTTTCCTCTTTCTCTCTCTTCTCTACTTTATCTGTTTCTTCTCTCCTCACCCTCTCTCTTCTCTCCCTCCCTCTCTCTTTCACAGTCCTTTTAAAAAGAGAATGTGATAAGATGGAGTATTTAATAGAAGGTAAATCAAGTGGGAAAGAATGTCATCTCAGCTAGACAAGGAACAAAGAATGAATTTAGGTTACTTGGATTCATAATATCTTATACCCCAATTTACACATCCTATAGCAAGAGACATGAGAGTAACCTAGAATACTGTCAAAGTCTTTACTAAGATCTTGCAACCTGAGTTGCTATAAGATTAGAATTCTTCCTCTTAAAGATTAAGTTAAAAGTTTGTTTGTCACAATGCTGAACTATATACCTTCCTTTGTCATTTGATTGATCTTACAAAATTCAAATACCCTCATCTTATACTTAACTTTTTATACATTAACTAATTTATTGTAGATTATTTTACTATGATTACAAAAGTAATAATTGTAACCAAAATGCATGGATATATACCACTGAAATATTATCATAGGAGTCCAAACATTGGCTGAGTTAATATTGCATATGATCAGGTATAACTGAGTTCTGTTGACAACATTGTTGTGTTACGTAGGAAGACAACCATTTCTTATGTGAAACTTTTGTGTGAATGCCAAGCCATTCATGCCTTACAGCAAATTCTGCACTCCTTTTATTCATAAGTAGAACCAGTTTAATCACTATCCAAGTCAAATCACCTTTATTGAATAGAATACTTGAATACAGCATTGTAGAATATTTTCTTTAAATAATAGTGAAATTTTAGATCCTGGCCATTAGCCACATTTGTGTAACTGAGATATACATACAGCTTTGCATGATGAAAGTTGTTAAAGGATTTTTTTTTTTACTTTTTTGGAAAAAAATAAGATTGACATTTAGTTTAGGGTTATTTGGTTACCTTAATTATTTTGTAGTAAGTTAAAAATAAAAGCAGAAATAATTGAAGAAATATGTCAATGTGTTGAGGTACTTAAAAACAAAAACAAAATTTCCATCTGGTAGAGCTCATTGCACATTTTTGTTTTTATTTTCTGTGTTGCCTGTGAGTGTAACTTAGGTAAAACATCTTTGTTAATGGATGTGTTTGAATGTTTATTTCTGGGCTTAAGGCTGCTGTAGCTGCTCTACCTGCTATATCTCAGTCCTGCTGATACTCAGAATTTTCCAGAAAAGTCATTACCGAGTGTGTGTTCAACTCTTTCTCAGTATGAGCATTGGAACAAGAGATAAAAAGGCTTTTGTCAAGACCATGTACAAATCATAATTGAGAATATTTGAGGGTCTTTATTATTGTTAATATAGATCTCAGTATGAGAATATGACTAGACAGATTGCTGGTTTTCTGGTTAATTTCTCTGTAGTTCTTACAGACAGCTTAGGGGCAGGCCTGTCAAAGGCTAGTTTCTTTTGCCCATTTATTTTCCCCCAGTCCTTCCTGTTTCCAATCCATTGTTCAATCTAGTAGGGAGAAACTCTTTAACAAGGAACATTGATTTTTATGAGACAAGGGAATGGAGTGTCATATAAGTTAGTAATATGTCTCATGCAAGCGTGGCATTGCTATCACTTCTTCCAATAATTCATTCACTCCTTAAAATTGTAACGCGGCCTTTGCTACAGTTCAGCTATCATTATAAATATGCATTTGTGGGTCAGCAAAATGATGTAATAGATAATGCTATTTGTTCTGTCTGGCCAGACATCTGAGTTTAAATTCCAAAATCCACAGAAATTGCCCTCTGACCATTATACACACATTATGCCATGCCTCTACACACACTCTGTCTCTGTCTCTGTCTCTGTCTCTCTCTCTCTCACACACACACACACACACACAAAACCCACATGATGGAAATTTATAAATTTACCTTTATGTTTTGGGCAAAGGAAATACTGGAGAGAAGACTAGACTTCAGCTTAATATTAACATTGTTGAATAATATTTACCAAAACATCACCTGAAAATACATCTACTGCATTTAAATTAAAATAATTACTATTTCAAGCACAGTTATAACTGAAAAGTCAATTTATATATGTGTAAAGTACTGACCAACAAATGTATTTAAAATGGGTAAAACTTTTACATTTGTTTCCTGAATGAGAGTACTAACAGTTACTATTTGATAATTTCTTCTTTATTCTTTGTCCTAACCTCAGTGACTAACCTTATTTCTTATTTATGAAAGTCTATAAAGCCATTGTACAAATATCCTTTTATTTTAAAATATTTCTTATATCTTAAATTCTGAATAAGTGTTAATTTCTAACTGTGGCAACACTTGTTAATCACAGGTACTACTTGGGTGACTACAATTATGTACTCTGTGATGATTTTGCTTTCTTTACCAGGTTTCCCTTTGGCTAATTCTACTACAATTTTCACATTCAGCAACCATAATGTCCAACTTCTTAGAGACCCAGTATAAAAATCTCATCCATCATTAAAGCCAAGATATTCCAATGTAAATTGCTCACTTCTCTATTTGCAAATCTATAGCTCTCTTCTTGGAGTTTCCACTAATTCTATACAAAATAAACTACTGGGGTGAATTTAAAAATATTTTAAAGCAAAGTAATAGTCTCTAGTTACTCTGATCTATGTGCATGTATTACGTTGTTAATATGTTAAAATATACTGTTTTCTAGATGACTTGCTGTCCAGTCTCTTATTCATGGTAAAAGCAAATAGAAAAAGTATTTTAGCCTGTACTAAGGCCATCCACCCAAAGGGGTGAGAGTCTGGCCTCCAGGCAGGTCTGAGGATTCCTGCTAGGGAGTGCGGGCTCCTTCAGATTGTGCTGCAAGGAATAGCTCCTGCCCCAACTCTGAGGAGATCCAACCAGATTCAGTCACAGCAAAGAGTGGTCTAAGATACCAAGTCCCTCCTGGCTCCATTTGAAGGAAGAGATGGGCAGGTGCCAATGTAAGAACTCCTCCAACAACATGAAGGGCAACAATACATCACCAGAATTCAGACATCCTGAAACAACAAGAATTGAACACCCTACATCAGAAGAAATAGAAGAAACCGACCTTAAACAGTACTTTATGAAAATAATAGAGGACCATAAACAGGAGGTAAAAAACTGCCATAAAGAAATGGAGATGACAAACAAAAAGGTAGACGAAAATACAAATCTCTCAAAGATACCCAAGAAAAACAAGAAAAAGCAATCAAACAGGTAAGGGAAACAGTACAAGACCTGATAAATGAAATGGAGGTAATGAAGAAAACACAATCCGAGGGAAGACTGGGAATGGAAATTCTGAGTAAATGAGCAGAAACTTCAGAGACAAGTATTTCCAACCGAATACAAGAGATGGAAGAAAGAAGCTCGGACTCTAAAGATAATATAGCGGAAATAAACTCACAGATTAAAGAACAAAACAAATCCAAAAAATTCTTAACACAAAACATCCAGGAAATCTAGGCCACCATGAAAAGACCAAACCTAAGAATAATTGGGGTAGAAGAAGGAGAAGAATTACAACTCAAAGGCCCAGAAAATATAGTCAACAAAATTATAGAAGAAAACTTCCCCAACCTAAAGAAGGATATTCCTATGAAGCTACAAGAAGCCTACAGAACACCAAATAGACTGGATCAAAAGAAAGCATCCCCATGCCATATAATAATCAAAACACCAAACATACAGAATAAAGAATAGATATTAAGAGCTGCAAAGGAAAAAAGTCAAGTAACATATAAAGGGAAACCTATTAGAATTACACCTGACTTCTCAATGGAAACCATGAAAGCCAGAAGGTCTTGGATATATGTGCTACAGACACTAAGGGAACATGGATGCAAGCCTAGACTACTATACCCAGCAAAGCTTGCATTCACCATCGATGGAGAAAACAAAATATTCCAGGACAAAAACAGATTTAAACAATACGTAGCCGTAAATCCAGCCTTGCAGAAAGTAATAGAAGGAAAATCACGAACCAAGTAGTCCAACAATGCCCACAATAACTCAGACATCTAGCAACCTTTCACCAGCACAACTCAAAGAAGGGCAACACAAACTCTACAACCAGAAAAAAATGACAGGAGTTAACAACCACTGGTCATTAATATCACTGAATATCAATGAACTCAATTCACCTATAAAAAGGCACAGGCTAAGAGATTGGATACGAAAACAGGATCCAACATTCTGCTGTTTACAAGAAACACACCTCAACCACAAAGACAGTCATCTACTCAGAGTAAAGCATTGGGGAAAGGTTTATTAAGCAAATGGTCCTAAGAAACAAATGGGTGTGGCCATACTAATTTCTAACAAAGTTGACCTCAAACTAAAATCAATCAGAAGAGATGGAAAGGGACACTTTATACTCATAACAGGAAAAATCTATCAGAATGAAGTCTCAATCCTGAATATCTATGCCCCTAATATAAAAGCACCCACTTATGTAAAAGAAAAATTACTAGAACTCAAGGCAGCCATCAAACCACACACATTAATAGTAGGAGACTTCAACACTCCTCTTTCACCAATGGACAGGTCAATCAGACAGAAACCTGACAGAGAATTAAGAGACTTAATGGAGGTAATGAAACAAATGGACTTAACAGACATCTATAGAACACTCCACTCAAATAGGAAAGAATATACCTTCTTCTTTGCGGTTCACGGAACATTTTCAAAAATTGACCATATACTCAGTAACAAAGCAAACTTCCACAGTTACAAATAAATATTAGTAATCACCTGTGTCTTACTGGATCACCATGGATTAAAATTAGAATTCAACAACAAAGCTACCCCCAGAAAGCCTACAAACTCATGGAATCTGAACAGTCAACTACTGAACCACACCTGGGTCAAGGAAGAAATAAAGAAAGAAATTAAAGTCTTTCTTGAATTTAATGGAAACAAAGACACAACATACTCATAGCTATGGGACACAATAAAAGCAGTGCTAAGAGGAAAGTTCATAGCACTAAGTGCTCACTAAAAGAAAACAGAGAAAGCACTCATTGGAGACTTAACAGCACACCTGAAAGCTCTAGAAAAAAAAAGAAGCAAATTCACTTAGGAGGAGCAGAAGACTGGAAATAATCAAACTGAGGGCAGAAATCAACAAAATAGAAACACAGAAAACAATCCAAAGAATCAATGAAACCAAAAGATGGTTCTTGGAGAAAATCAACAAGATTGACAAACCCCTAGCCAAATTAATCAAACGGCAGAGAGAGAACAAGCAAATTAATAAGATCAGAAATGAAAAGGGGGACATAACCACAGACACAGAGGAAATTCAGAGAATCATTAGATCTTACTACAAAAGCATGTATGCCACAAAATTGGAAAATGTAAAAGAAATGGATATTTTTTTAGATAAGTACCACATACCAAAGTTAAACCAGGACCAGGTGAACAATCTAAATAGTCATGTAAGTTGCGAAGAATTAGAAACTGTTATCAAAAACCTCCCTACCAAAAAAAGCCCAGGACCAGATGGTTTCAATGCAGAATTCTACCAGAACTTCCAAGAAGACCTAATACTTATACTCCTTAAGGTATTTCATAATATAGAAACAGAACAGTCATTGCCAAATTCCTTTTATGAGGCTTCAGTTACCCTGATACCTAAACCACACAAAGACTTAACCAAGAAAGAGAATTACAGGCCAATCTCACTCATGAACATTGACACAAAAATTCTCAATAAAATACTGGCAAACCGAATCCACGAACACATTAGAAAAATTATCCACTATGATCAAGTAGGCTTCATCCCAGAGATGCAGGTATGGCTCAACATACAGAAATCTATCAATGTAATCCATCATATAAATAAACTGAAGTATAAAAACCATATGATTATCTCATTAGATGCTTAAAAAGCATTTGACAAAATTCAACACCCCTTTATGATAAAGGTCTTGGAGAGATTAGGGATACAAGGGTCATTACTAAATATAATAAAGGCTATTTACAGAAAGCCAACAGCTAAAATCAAATTAAATGGAGAGAAACTCAAGGCCATCCCACTAAATTCAGGAACATGACAAGGCTGTCCACTCTTTCCATATCTCTTCAATTTGGTGTTGGACGTTCTAGCAATAGACATAAAACAACATAAAGGGTTCAAGGGGATTCGAATTGGAAAGGAAGAAGTTAAACTTTCATTATTTGCAGATGATATGATAGTGCACATAAGCGACCAGAAAAACTCCTCCAAAGAACTCCTACAGCTGATAAACTCCTTCAGTAACGTGCAGGATACAAGATCAACTCCAAAAAATCAGTTGCCCTCCTATACACAAAGGATAAGGAAGCAGAGATGGAAATCAGAGAAGTGTCACCTTTCACGATAGCCACAAATAGCATAAAATATCTTGGGGTAACTCTAACCAAGGAAGTGAAGGATCTATTTGACAAGAACTTTAATTCTCTGATGAAAGAAACTGTAGAGGATACCAGAAAATGGAAGGATCTCCCTTGCTCGTGGATTGGGAGGATCAACATAGTAAAAATGGCAATTCTACCAAAAGCAATCTATAGATTCAATGCAATCCCGATCAAGGTCCCAACAAAATTCTTCACAGACCATGAGAGAACAATAATCAACATTATATGGAAAAACAAGAAACCCAGGATAGCCAAAACAATCTTATACAATAAAGGTTCTTCTGGAGGCATTACCATACCTGACTTCAAACTCTATTACAGAGCTACAGTACTGAAAACAGCTTGGTATTGGCATAAAAACAGAGAAGTCAACCAATGGAATCAAACAGAAGACCCGGATCTTAACCCACAAACTTATGAACACCTGATTTTTGATAAAGGAGCCATATGTACACAATGGATGAAAGAGAGCATCTTCAACAAATGGTGCTGGCATAACTGGATGTCAACCTGTAGAAGAATAAAAGTAGATCCATATCTATCACCATGCACAAAACTCAAGTCCAGATGGGTTAAAGAACTCAATATTAATCGGAACACACTGAGCCTGATAGAAGAGAAAGTAGGAAGTACTCTACAACATATGGGAACAGGAGACCGTTTCCTATGTATAACCCAACAGCACAGACATTAAGGACAACATTGAATAAATGGGACCTCCTGAAGCTGAGCAGCTTCTGTAAAACAAAGGACACTGTCATTAAGACACAAAGGCAGCCTACTGACTGGGAAAAGATCTTCACCAACCCTGCAACTGACAAAGGTCTGATCTCTAAAATATATAAGGAACTCAAGAGACTAGACTTCAAAATGCTAATTAACCCAATTAAAAATGGGGCTCTGAACTGAACAGAGAATTCTCAACAGAAGAAGTCCAAATGGCCAAAAGACACTTAAGGTCATGCTCAACCTCCTTAGCTATCAGGGAAATGCAAATCAAAGAACTTTGAGATACCATCTTACACCTGTCAGATTGGCTAAAATAAAAACACCAATAATAGCCTTTGCTGGAGAGGTTGTGGGGTAAGGGGTACTCTCATCCATTGCTGGTGGGAATGCACACTTTTGCAACCACTAAGGAAACAGTGTGGCGGTTTCTCAGGAAACTGGGAGTCAACCTACCCCAGGACCCAGCAATTCAACTCTTGGGAATTTACCCAAGAGATGCCCAATCACACTACAAAAGCGCTTGTTCAACTATGTTCATAGCAGCATTATTTGTAATAGACAGAACCTGGAAACAACCTAGATGCCCTTCAGTGGAAGAATGGATGAAGAAACTGTGGAATATATACATATTAGAATACTACTCAACGGTAAAAAACAATGACATCTTGAATATTGCATGCAAATTGATGAAAATAGAAAACACTATTCTGAGTGAGGTAACCCAGACCCAAAAAGATGAACATGGGATGTACTCACTCATAATAAGTTTTTAGCCATAAATAAAGAACATCGAGTCTATAATTTGTGATCCTTGAGAAGACAATAAGAAGGTGAAACCAAAGAAAAACATATAGTTATCCTCATGGATATTGGAAGTAGACAAGTTTGCAGGGCAAAAAATGGAACTTGAGGGTGGGATGGGTTGGAGGCAAGGGGAGATGGGGAGAGAAAAGCTTGAATAGGAGCATAGGGAGAGCTTGGGGGAATGGGATGCTTGGGATATAGGAAGGGTGGATATGGGAGCAGGGAAGCATATATCCTAATTAAGGGAGCCATCTTAGGATTTTTAAGAGACTTGACTCTAAAGGGGTTCCCAGGTATTCAGGGAGATGCCCGCAGCTAGTTCCGTGGCAGCTTAGGAGAGGGAGTTGGAAAAGGCCAGATCCTATAGCCATACTGATGATTATCTTGCATATCACCATAGAACCTTCATCTGGTGATGGATGTTGATAGCGACAGAACCCTACATTGGAGCACTAGAATGAGCTCCCAAGGTCCTGATGAGGAGCAGACGGAGGGAAAACATGAGAAAGAAAGTCAGGACCATGAGGGAACCTTCATCTGGCGATGGATGGAGATAGAGACAGAGCCCCACATTGGTGCACCGGACTGAGTGCCCAAGGTCCAATGAGGAGCAGAAGGAGGAAAAAAACATGAGTAAGGAATTCTGGATTGTGAAGAGTGCTCCCATCCACTGAGATGGTGGGGCTAATCTATTCAGAGCTTACCAAGCCCAGCTGGACTGGGACTGAAAAAGCATGAGATAAAACAGGTCTCCCTGAACATGGCGGACAATGAGGGCTGCTGAGAAGCCAAGGACAATGACACTGGATTTGGATCCTACTATGCATATTGGCTTTGGTGGGGCCTGGCCTGTTTGGATGCTTACCTTCCTATACCTGGATGGAGGGGGGAGGAACTTGGACTTCCCACAGGGCAGGGAACCCTTACTGCTCTCTGGACAGGAGAGGGAGGGGAAGGGAGGTAAATGGGAGGCCAGGAGGAGGCAGAAATTTTTAATAAAAAATTGAAAAAAAAACTTGAGTTTAAATATTAAAAACTGTCTTGTGCTTTAAAAAAAGAAAGAAAAAGTATTTTACATGTTTTAGAAGCAAGGGGAGAGATAAACAAGAAAAGCCCTTTTATTAGTTAATTGTCTGAAAAATAATCAATGCTTTCTCACATGAAAAACCACATTTAAAAGAAAAGACAGTGCAGCTGTCTAGACCTTCCTCACATCCTAGTTCCTGAAGAATTGTTGACAAGAGATTTAAAACTATACCCAAAAGAGTAAGGGGTTTGAGCATCTCAGAATATTAAAGATTTAATACCCTGTGTTTGCTTAAGATTCTTGTGTAGGTGTCAAAGATAGATGTATTCCACAATCCATTTGGGTTGCTATTACCAAAATTCTATGCTTCAGGTGAATTACGTGCAACATACATGTCTCATAACTCTGGTAGAAAAGAGTGCCATGGTCAATGGCAGGCAGGTTTGGTGTGTGCGGGATACTCACCAGACATGAGAGAAAAAGTAGAGAATTTCTTTAGTTTCTCGAGTGAAGCATAGTTTACAATCATTATGCTCCTTCTTGACCCATTCTCTTCTCAAAGCTCTCAACCAAAACACAATGAATAGCAGAATATTTGTGTATATTGTAAAGATGTGTTTCTGCCTAAGGAGCCTTCTGATTGGTTTAATAAGGAACCCAATGGCCAAAAGCAAGACACGAAAGAATTTGTGGGACTTCCAGGCAAAGAGAGAAAATGGGAGGTGGAATCTAGGCATGTGATTTTTGCTAGCAGACTCAGAGCAAGTTGTATAAACCACACTAAGAAGGGGTAACTGAGCCATATGTCAGAAGGCAGATTTTTTAAAAAAGATATTGGTTAATTAAGGTTAAGAGCTAGTTGGGAAAAAGCATCAGCTAAAGCCAAGCTTTTGTAATTAATAATAAGTTTCTGGGTTATTATTTGAAGGCTGGTGGCCCAAAGATACTCTGAAAAGAAAGCTTAATACTACAATGACATTTAAAATTTTAACATAATCATTGGTAGGAAACTATTATTCAATAAATAATATTTAATTTCTAATAATTATGTTTCATTATAACTTCAACATATTGTCTGATACTAAATCAATGGAACAATTTTCATACCTATTTCTCTAAATTCAAAAATCAAATTTTCAAAATTCATACATAAACTTTTTCATATGTATTTACAAAGACTTTTTTAACTTTGTCACTTACAACATTAATAAATCAATTTGATAATAGGTGTTGATATTACTAATATGTTTTATGTTACAAATAACCATATTTATATAAAAAAGTGGATTATAATAGTCCATATTTCATTTAACTATTATTTTGATATGATTTTGTGTTTCATGACAAACATTTAAATTTATTATGACACTTAGATATTTACACAAACATCTAGTATTAGAGATTAGCAAAGTGTTTAAAACCTTAAGAGGGTGCTTACATATGACTGAGGAACCCAATTAGTAGAGTACAATAAAGCATTAGTAAGCATAGGTCAAGGCAGAAAGAAAAGGACAAGTAAAAAACCATGTTCTTTACAGAGAAGGAGAGCCAAGCCCTTGGTTAAAGGAATAGGGTTGAAGGAAAAGGCAATTAATTTACTATTACCTGACTTTTCTGCCTTCTAAAGACAAAATGACATTAGAAATAGAGGGCAGAGAAGTTCATTGGGTGATCCCTGGTGTCAGCTTCCCAAGGCAAAGAATGCAGTGGGGATTGAATATGGATGGATTACAATGTCCCTCACAGAGGAATTTGCTCACATTCTTTCTGCTTCTTGAATAACATGCTTTGTTAAGATGTTCTTAACATACTAAATACATGCTAATCTCAGGGCCTTTATGTTTGTCCCCAACACTTTGATCTTCCTCTGTATATTCTACTAAATAAAGTCAGCTAATTTCTGCTAACATGTCACCTGCCTGACGAGAACAACTTCAATTTCTCTATAAATAGTGTCATTCTTAGATACATTATGCCTTTTCCGTTTTCCCCTTCATTATGTATTTCTATTGTAAAAATGACCACAAAAGTTTATTTACTATGTTTTCTACAGTAACTTACATATGAACAAGGCCTTTCACCTTGCTAAGTCTTTACAGTCCACGAATTAAGGTCTGTTACAGAAAATTGTCATTACCCCAACATTCACTTCCATTATAGTGATTCTTTCTTTCAATTTATATGCCTGAATATTTTCTACAATCAAACTTTATCCTTTTAGTCTGATTAACAGAACTGTAATTTTCTATTTCTAGTGTACAGAAAATATATTTCCTTATTTACTTATCTAAAAACACACTTCTTTTTATCAATCAAACAGCACTGCTCCAACCAAATGCATGGTTGAAACAATTCAAGGGAGATGAAGTTGTAAGTCTCTGCTTGCTGAGATAAAATATTTGTCCTGAAGAACTAAGGAGTGATGGGTGGGTTTATCTCAGATTACAGTTTGGATGACGGTCTACCATGGCAGGAGGCATGGCAGTAGGAGAAAATTAGGAAGCAGAGAGCAATGGAAGTTTGTGCTTACATAGTTTACGCATCTTTGTGCTGTCCAAGTACGACTCTGAGCCCATGGAAAGTTACCACCACACTCCGAGTGGGTCTTCCTTTTTAACTAACTTATCTAG
The DNA here is from genome assembly GCF_903992535.2 of Arvicola amphibius. NCBI lineage: Eukaryota > Metazoa > Chordata > Mammalia > Rodentia > Cricetidae > Arvicola > Arvicola amphibius. The sequence goes on from NC_052048.2 coordinate 173,493,896, forward strand.
AAAAATCCCTCACAGACATGCTCAGAGAGGAGCTGCTAATGAAATGATGCTAACACCTTTCCAGCTGACAACTGAGATTGAATATTACAAAAATAGAGATCTATACCAGTTCAGATTTTAGAGACATCTGTCTAGTATGGTGGGGAGAGAACATGGCAGAGCAGATCAGCTCAAGTCATGGCTGTCAGGAACAGAGAGAATAGAACAGTTTTCATCCTGCTGTACAAACAACAAGAGTGGGGCAGGATACAGAAAATGCCTGATGGACATCTTCCTCAGCAAGTTATTTACTCCTAATAGGACCCACTTTCTACTTTAAACTGCCTCTTGATAGCGTCATCAGATGATGGATCCACCATAAATTAATCTATTTGTCACAACACTTGTGACCTAATCTTTTCTAAAAAGAGCCTCATAGACACACCCAGAAGTATACTGTACAAATCAGTTTTCCTTTCCAACCAAGTTGGCAAATAAACTTGACCTTTCCAACTATATTAATTAGTATACCCTCGTGTATATGATGAATTTTCACCATCTTGATACTTATGTACTTTCACTACTTTATTTTATATTTATTTTTATATCTTTATGTCTTATAGATAGATTCTGGAATGTTCCCATGTTCGGTAAAGATCCATGTGTTAAAGACATAGTCCTCTGATTGTGATGATCTGCTTAGAGTTTGTAGAATTTTTTTCTTACTCAATATAATTCTTTATTATTTGTTTAGACAAAATAATATTACAATAAAAAACACACCTCTGGGAACATAAAAATGCATATTCCTTTACATTTATTTTAATGATCTTTTTTATTAGTAATTCTATTTACAACACTCAATAAATATCTATTATTCTATAATTCTATTTATCTATCTATCTCTATCTATCTATCTATCTATCATCTATCTATCTATCTATCTATCTATCTATCTATCTATCTATCTATCTGTGTTTGTGTATGTGTGTATGAGTATCCAGTTCTTGGTAAACCCATATCACTTTCTTTGTTGCCCATCCTTGTGGCCTTTGTCCTTCTTTCCTTGATTCTTCTTTTCTACCTTCATGTATTCCTAATTAATTTCTATCATTAAGTTTTTATCATTTCTCATACATATGTTCTTTTCTAATTTTTCTATATTTCTTTAATTTGTTCTTTCTTCTGTATTGATTTTTATTGAGGTCTACATTTTTCTCTGCTCCCCTCCTTACCTCTCCCCTCATCTTGAACCCTCTAGCAAGGTCCCTATGCTCCCAATTTACCCAGGAGATCTTGTCTTTTTCTACTTCCTATGTAGATTAGATCCATGTATTTCTCTCTTAGGGTCCTCACTGTTGTCTAAGTTCTCTGGGGTTGTGATTTGTGGGCTGGTTTTCTTTGCTTTATGTTTAAAAACCACCTATGAGTGAGCACATGTGATAATTGTTTTTCTGTGCCTGGGTTACCTCACTCAAAATGATGTTTTTTAGCTCTATCCATTTGACTGCAAAATTCAAGACGTCATTATTTTTTTCTGCTGTGTAATATTCCATTCTGTATATGTACCATATTTTCCTTATCCATTCTTTGGTTGAGGAGTATTTAGGTTGTTTCCAGGTTCTGGCTATGACAAACAATACTGCTGTGAACATAATTGGGCACATGTCCTTGTGATACGATTGATCATTCTTTGGATATATACCCAAAAGTGGTATTACTAGGTCTTGAGGAAGGTTGTTTACTGATTTTCTGAGAAATCAGTACACTGACATAGAGTTTGTAGAAATTTTAATATATGGATGGGATCTTATGAGTGATTTTTATGTGATGGGGTATCCTTTGAAGGGGAAATGCTTTGTCGGTATCTTTTTTCTGTTTTAATATAAGAGTATTAGCAGAGTAGGGGTTTTTGGCATATGTTTGCATCACCATTTGCCTCAAAAAGTTCAAAGCAATATGATGAGTCGATGATAGATGGAAACCTTAAATATGTGAACTAAAAAGACCCATTTTCTCTTTTCAAGGATAGTCTTGGGTATTTGTTATAGTTATAAAGACTAAACACACTATTACAAATGCTAGGCAGTGGTGGTGAATGCTTTTAATTCCAGCAGTGGAGAGGCAGAGGTAAATAGATCTCTGTCAGTTTAAGGCCAGCCTGGTTTACAAGAGCTAGTTCCAGGATAGTTAGGACTATTACGCACAGACACCATATCTTGAAAAAACCAAAAGAAAAAAACAAACCAGTATTCCATAATAGTGTTGAATCTTGTCTTTTTCATACATCTGACAGTAACTTGAATGTTTACTATTTCCTCACACTGGGGCATATTGTAGGAATCTAACAAGGATAAGATAAAATGGCTACCACCATCAAGAAACTTATTATATAATGGAAAATTCAGAAAAGATGTATTACTACAAACAGGTGGTAACATACCTTTATTCCATTGCTTAAATGCATGTACTTGGTTCTAGTGCATTATTTTTTATATAAGTATTTCCCTTGGAATTCAGCCCATTTACAAGTGGAATATACATGAATTATTCAGAGACCACCCTTTCCACATGGGATTATTTCCCCTTTAATCTGCTTCAGTAACTTAAATGTAAACGTACAGTGACAAATATATTGTAATTCATTTCAATATTTAAAAGTGTTTGGAAAGAGAAATCTCAGTTGTATCTGTATATAGACCAAAGTAGAATTTCAGTTACATTTAAGTAGGTAATATATTATTTCTACTGCAGATAAAAAAATAATATACGGATAAGGAATGAACTAATTTATTTCATTTTTGAGAGTTAATTACAACAAAAGTAGATGTTTTAAAACGGGGATTGGCATGGTGAGAGTAGATTTTAGGCTTATTTTACCTAAAAACATACTGGGCTGTGCTCAAGCAGTAGTATATATGGATACTAGAAGAGTTGAGAACTGCGAAGTACAACCTTTTGCTTGCAAGGGATGATAAATAACATTTCAGAATTTAACACTGAGACCCACCTGCCCCAAATTGTTACCACAAAAGACTATTCCATGCTGTGGGACAATGGTCTGTACCTTGTCAATTGTATTTTAATAAAACACTGATTGTCTAGTAGCCAGGTAGGAAGTACAGGCAGGGGATGAGACCAGGAGAATTCTGAAAAAAGGAAAAGTTCAGTCTGCAGTCATCACCCAGACACAGAGGAAGCAAGATGTGATTGCCTTGATTAAAAAGTTACCAAGCTACATGGCTAACACAGGCAAGAATTATGTGCTAATTTAAGTAATAAGAGTTAATAAGAGGCCTGCGCAAATAGGCCAATCAGTTTATAATTAATGTAGACTTCTGTATACATCTGGGGGGATGAACAGTTGCATAACCAGGTAGGGAAGAAATAAAATGCTTCAGTGAACAAATGGTGCCAATCATGGGGCAGCTAAATCCACCGACAACCTCAGAGAGTTTGGGAAATAATTCTATAGACAAAAATGCACAGAGTTAGGCATGGCTTCTTGTAGCATTTTCTCATGTAGGCTCTGTTTGCCAGAGTCAAACGCTCTCTTTTAAGAAAGCTTTACTGACTCAGCTTTAGCTGTGAAACCTTGAAGCACTTTCAAGAAGCCTCACCAACAACCACTTAAATGGTGTTTATGAATTGCCGACAGCATGTTTATTAGTGGTGTCATGGACCTTGAAACTCCACAGAGTTGTGGCAATATACATGGATTCAACCCCTACCTCCACCATGAAGCTAGGCTCTCAGGAAGCTAAGATATGGGTTGGATCCAACTCTCAAAGCCACGGCTTTAATCCTAGCCATACTGTTTAGCAAATTAAAAATTCATGTGATCAGAAAAAGAAAAGTGTACAGTAAAGATATATTTAGATGAAGAAAATGTCTAAATGGTTTACAGTTTGTATATATATATATATATATATATATATATATATATATATATGTTGGGAGAGAAAAGAAAAACGATAAACTCCTTAAAATAAAAAAGAAAGAAAGAGAGTATTTGGCTGTGGTGGCACACACCTTTATTCCCAGTACTTTTAATTCCAACTCTTGGGAAGAAGAGGCAGGCAGATCTCTGTGAGTTCAAGGTGTGGTGGCATATACCTTTAATCCCAACACTTGAGAGGCAGAGGCAGGCAGATCTTTGTGAATCCAAGGTGTGGTGGCATACAGCATTAATCCCAACACTTGGGAGGCAGAGGCAGGCAGATCTATGTGAGTTCAAGGACACCTGGTCTACAGAATGAGTTCCATGGCAGCCAAAGATACACAGGGAAACTCTGACTCAAAAAGCCAAAAAATTAAAAATAAAAGAAATAAAGTTTAAAATAAAGCCACATAAATATGAAAAATACAAAGAGAATCTGGAAACTGTATTTTATTGTGTTGTCTTTAAATTGTTTAATGGATGAGAAAGGAGGAAAAGATGATAAAATATGTTTGATTATAAATGCTCCTATTTTTTTTCATAAAAATTGTAGTTTGCCAGGGCATGTAGTCAGAGGCTGGTTGTTTGTTTCAGGCTTCCCAAACCCAACAATCACAAAGAAACTATATTAATTAACAACACACTTCTCGGCCAATTAGCTCATGCATATTTCTAGCTAACTCTTACACCTTGTATTAACCAATTACTATTATTTTTCTATTTTACCATGAGGATTGTGGATTACCAGCAAGGTTCCCAGGTATCTATCTCCTCAGATGGCTACATGGCATCTCCATGACATGCCTACTTTCCTTCTGTACATTTCTGTTTGGATTTCCTGCCTGGCTTCACTCTGTTAAGCCCATGACATGCCTACTCTCTCTATATATATTTCTGTTTGGATTTTCTACCTGGCTTTACTCTGTTAAGGCATTGGCCAAAAGTAGCTTCTTTATTAACCAATGGCAATGAAATATATTCACAGCATAAAGAGGGGAATTCCACAACTCCTCCCTTTATCTGTCTAGTAAAGCTACATACAACAAAAATAGTTATCAAGCAGTTACAGAATTACAGTTACAATATTTAGTTCATTTACATTTGGCAAATTAAATACTCTATCATCTCTCTTATTTTTGTGAGTCTAAAGCTGTATATCTAATGTATCTTTCATAGTTATAAATTGTCTTTCTTCAACTCTGTCAAAAACTCCAGGAGGATATAATATTACCTATGTAAACAAGAAGTATATTGTAACCAACTTCAAAAACTCTAGAATTAACAGAGACATCTTGCTGCCTGGACAGTCATCCAAAGATCTTCTGCAATGCTTAGGCATCCATCTTTACCTACAGGCCCATAGTATCTGGCAGACTTTTCCATGAAACAGGAAATTTCAAAGGAAGTTTTACCTATATTGACAGCTTATCAGTCATTTTCTTCTGTGTCCTGCAGAATGTCTGGTAAACTCTTTCATGAAGCAAGAATCTTGAAGGACTGTCTCATCTTCCTTAAGCAACTTCAGCAATCATTTTCTGTGTCTTCTGCATGTCCAGTTTATACAACATACCATCAAGTAGTCTAGGCAAGAGCAGTTTATTGCCCAAATGGCTAACAAACTCCATAAGGAGACTCTTTGATGCTCATTATCCTCTTGAAGTAGATTGGTGCTGCCAGAAGCAGATGTGTCTCATTGTCATAAAAAGGCCTAAGTTCTTAAAACATTTAAATGCCATATTCTGTTAGTCTTTGAAAGTTATGAAGAATGCCTATTTATCTGAAATATATCTTTGTATATCTAAAAAACCTAATAATATGACTACAAACTTGACTATTATAGATGACTATCTATTAGCCTCTATTTCTTAATTATACATTACATTTTAAAAGAGCTGCACAAACCCAATACCTTAATCAAGAGCAGAAATACACGTATAACAATATTGACTTTAAATTGTTCCAATAGACCAAGATCCACACCAATACAAAGTGTTCATCTCTAGAACACAGTCCCCTTTAAATGTAAAGAAACAATGATAAACAATATTTGGGAATTTGGTATAGTTGTTTCCAAACTGTTTGTACTCTTTGTTGGGTGAAGTACTTTTTGGGTGATCACAGAAATCTTTTCGGTGGTTTTGGTCCATCAAACCAAATTAGCCTGGAAGAGATCCCCAAGTTCTCATCTTTTGTGGAAACAAAAACAGAACCTCTTTTCTAAAGTAACATATCCTTAGACTCAAATTTTTAAGTCAAGATACCTTTAAAGTATATATGTTGATTTATCTTAGCAGTCCATACAATGAACTTATCTCTGTACTTATCTCATTCACAGTCAAAAAATTCAAAGGAAACAGAACAATACACATGGGGCCCAGAGAAATGGCTCAATATTTACAAACATATGCTACTGTAAAGAAACCAAAGTAAATTTGTGGAACTCCTGTCAGGCAGCTCACAACTAACTACAGGGAATTCAGCACCTTCTTCTTGTCTCTGCAGGCACAGGCTCTCACATGAAAATATGTACACACATATACACACATACATAAAATTAAAAAAATAAAAATTTTGAAGACAGAGAAGATACTTAGAAAAGGATAAATTTGTGGTATTCTTGATCACTCATTTTTTTCAGATTTTTGTTTATTTGCTTCTCTTTCTTAAGAGAATGAAAAGCTATGTAAAAAAGAAACATTTTGGCTGTTTGTATTAACTTTTGGATCCCTATTGGCTAATACGTAAAAGATATCTGTGTATTGGTGAATAAAGAAACGTGGTGAAAAAAGTTACATTTTTCTGTTCTTAGGTTTAAAATGCCTACATGTAGAAGAGAGTTAAGTCTTTTGTTAAATCAAAGTATAATCAATACCAAGAGGAGTTGTTACACTTACTTATTCATTTTATTATAAAGCTGGTTCAAAACAATGAGAGAGCAATTTCCTTTGTATATTCCATGTGCAAAGCCTGGCATTGTCTTTCTCTTCCTCTCCCATGCAGTTTTATTCTCCCCTCTTTCTCTCATAGCAATAGGATTTCTTTCCTAAGCACATTCAGAACTCAGCCACTGATGTTGTCATGGGAACAACTAAACTTGAGATGTGGTGCTTAATCGTCAGTACTTTATTTCCTCCCTCAGAAAGTACTTTCTCTCCCAGATCACTGATATTCAAATAGGCTGGCTGCAATTGTAGAACAGAAATAGAAAAGAAGTAATCAGTAAATTGAAATAACCTCTGTGAATCAGGAAAAGGAAAATAATTGAAGTCTCTAACAACTTTACATAAATTGTGTCTTTTATCTTTAAACATTGATCAGAATATTTTCAAAGATTTCCACTGACAACTTTAGATAAAAACTTTCCTAGTGCAATAAAAATGATGTAGTTATATGCATGTATTTTTCTGTATGTGGACTATTTACTATATGTATATATAGATTATAAAGATAAGAATATTTTGGTTCCCTATTTTGTCTTGTTTTGTTTTTGGTGATGTAGGTTGAAGGGCTGAATCTGATATTGACCTATGGCTGGAAATGTGAAGAAGTCATAGAACATGGCAAGATGAAAGATGTGGAATATGCCTGTGCATGCAAATTCATCCTGTCATCTCTGTGACTATAAACCTAGTAGGATCCCATCATGAGCAATACACCAAAGTTTTATATAATGCTTATTATTTCCAAAGACCATGTATTGGATAGTATAGGCTAATTTATATTTTGAATAATGAAGAGCAGAGATAACATTCTTGTACATAAAACTTTGAGGGACCCTCACCTTAAATGTGCAAAACAATAAGAAACCTTACATGTGCAAAACAGTAGGTATGAAACTACTTAACATCTGAAAGACAATAGCATGGTAGTATAAAGGAAGAGGGATTTGTGTAAAAACAAATTAGTAACATATTAGGAAATAGGTACTGCTTTTAAATATAAAAAATTAGAAATAAAATAATTAAATGTTATGGTGTGGGTTTCAAACTAAATACAGATCTTAGTTGTTTGTTTCAATTTTAAATTTTACATTACTATTTTGTGGATTTAAGTAAGGTACTGTATTAACATAATTTTACCTTTTTTGTGGCTATATGCTCCTTTCAAATTTATGGCCTCTTGTTCTATAACTCTCTCTCTCTCTCTCTCTCTCTCTCTCTCTCTCTCTCTCTCTCTCTCTCTCTCTCACACACACACACACACTCACACACATTCTCCCTCCTTCCCTTTCTTTCCCTTCCTACCCTTCCCTTCCCCATGATTATACACACACACACACACACACACACACACACACACACACACACACACACATATATATATATATATATATATATATATATATATATATGCTGAGTCCATTAAGGTTGAAATACATATGCATGTATTTCAGCCTGACTGATTGAAATTACATAATTTTTTCTTGGAGAAGATTGAATCACTCTCTCTTAAAACCCCTTGATAGTTTCTAGCTCTTGTTATAGGCCTTATGCCTTGTAAGACTTCTTCTATTCAAATTATCAAGTTAGATGGTATTGTTCTAGGGGTCCTGCCCATCTTATTTGTTCTTACTTGGAGGAAAAGATGGGTATTAAGAACAAAGTAGACAGGAGATGACAGATAGAATTGCGAGGGCATCCAGTGAATACTGTGATCTGCCACAAGTTTAATATTCAAAGTTTTTATATACCCCAATCCAAAAAGGGGGAAAGGTATAAGAGTTCCTTGCCCTGATACAAATTAATTTCCTTCTCACATCTTAAAACATTAAGTAACTCCTTCTCCCCCTTCCCTCCCCTCCCCTCCACCCATGCCTCCCCTCCCTCCCTCTCAAGGCCAAGGAGCCATCAGGGTTCCCTACTCTATGCTAAGACCAAGGTCCTCCCAACTCCCCCCAGGTCCAGGAAGGTGATCGACCAAGCTGAGAAGGCTCCCACAGAGCCCGTCCATGCAGAAGAATCAGAGCCCAGCGCCATTGTCCTTTGCTTCTCAGTCAGCCCCCGCTGTTGGCCACATTCAGAGAGACGGGTTTGGTCGCATGATCCATCAGTCCCATTCCAACTGGAGTTGGTGATCTCCCATTAGTTCTGTCCCACCGTCTCCATGAGTGAATGCACCCCTCACGTTCCTGACTTTCTTTCTCATGTTCTCTTTCCTTCTGCTCCTCATCAGGACCTTGGGAGCTCAGTCCAGTGGAGGGAAGGGGGAGGAGGAGGGGAGGGAAGGGGGAGGAGGAGGGGAGGGAAGGGAGAGGAGAAGGGGAGGAGATGGAAATTTTTAAATATAAAAAAATAAACCAAGAGAAAAAAAAAAGAAAAAAGAAAAAAAAAAGAAAAAAATCTCTACCAAGTATGTGGTGCTCTCTGAAGTTGGAAAAGGAAGATTCCTTTGATAATCAGGAGTTTGAGACAGCCCAGGCAATATAGTGAGTCCCATCAAAATAAAAAGAAACCAGAATAAAATTTCAATATACTTTTTTCTTCGATTGGGTTTTTGTAGTGAGGAGCTGAGGGCAGGCCTGCTTTTCATCCTGCCCAGCTCCCGGCCACCGCCTAGCTTATGCCCCGAAATAAAAAAAAAAAAAAAAGCATTAAGTAACTATACCCTTCATCAAAACATCATTTTGTCTGGGCAAAACATCCTGTAGCTACACCATGGGTCAAGCATCCACTCATATAACTTTAAAGGAGCAGAAATTGATCTGAACTCTCTGAAATTTGGTAAAGGTGGAACAGACACTCACTTCTGTGGACTCCTACATATTGTCATTTTTCAAGAATTCTTTCAGCATTTTTCTTTAAATATTGCTAGATGTCATGGGTGAAATTTCCCTATTGCATATGGAAGACATTATCTTGCAGGAGATGGCCTTATCGTCTGACTTTTATATTTGTTCTGTACAATCTTCCAAGGTGTTGTTTGAGCTTTAGGTATAGGCTGTGTGTTGCAGATGTATACATAGGGACTGGATACTTCACAGCCAACTGTTTTCTGTACTTTGAACATCCATGCCTTTGTGTAATGGCTGCTCTCTGCTACAACTTAAAACTACACTTACCTGTGGGTATATTGTAAACAATTATACTTGTTTACAGCAGGAAAAATAGTAGGTTCCCCTAGGGTCCATGGTCTCATTGGCCATGGGTTTATAGTACTAAGAATGAATTACTGTTGAGGAGGCCTGTACCCCAATTAGATGGCTGTGAGTTACCCACAGTATATAAGTCCCACTATTGCACCATTTGTGATCATCACTGTGGTCCAGCAGTGCACAATAAGTAGAACTATTGGCTGCATTCCTAACTGGAATATTGCATAACTCCTATTAGTACTGAGAGAGAGAGAGTCCTAAAGGATGAGGCCTCCAGATCTGACCCAGCTTAATTAATCCTTCAAGTCCTGTATCTTAAATGTGTCACGCCTCAGAAATAAGTAAATCATCAGTTTATTCTTGGCTGCCTCCCAGAATTACAGTCTTCCTAATATAGAAACACAAAAGAATTTTACATATGGAGTCAAATAGCTAAGTTAAATAAGTTCTATAAAGTCAACATGAATAACTTGGTTATTGATGTATCAGAAACCTAAGATCATTTTTTCCTATTATTTCCAATTGATAGTATATGAGATTCCATGCATACATTTTTTCAGTTTAAAATATTGTTTTCCATGCAATTAATTACAGGTAAATATTTGAAAAATAAATATTACTATTCTTAAATAACACTATTTGATTTTGCCAATGTTTTTCCAAGCAAGATGTTTTTCCCCATTCCTGGAACTTCACTGGATACAATGTCTATAGTCTTGTAACTATTCCCATAGTAAATTTTTAGAACTTTATGAATGAAATTTTAAGACATGATCAGAAGACAGGAAATAGAGTTCTCAGGCCAGATCTTGAAGTGGATATTACTTTTAAAGCCAGTATGCAGAGTCCTATATCTGCTTTCTTAATCATGTAATCAAAGGTTCTACAACCAATTAGGAAATAAGTGGTGAGAGACATGAACCCATAAGAGATGATTTACAGCCAAATTATAACATTAGTGATCCATATTATTATACTCTTTCTAACTAATGTTCACACATTTACATAGTATTTCTTAATTTTTCTCTACTTATCCCCTTTCGGTACTATACAGATCACAGTACCACATTTAGTAGTGTTTCTTTGAGAACTTTCATTATAGTAGCTTCTAGAGCTCTACATTATTTTATACTTTGACAGATTTGAGCATCTTTGCTAGAGGCTTAATATTTATTCCTTGTTTTGGTTTTGTCTGAATTTTTCTTCTTGGTTAGACATGGCGGGGGGGGGGGGACTTGCGGCAGGATGACTTAAGAGATCAAATGCTTACCACACTGTATCAGAAGCACATGACATAGCTGAGCATTGTGATGCATGCTTTTAAGCCCAATAGTAGGGAAACAGGCAGAAGGAGCTCTATGAATTCCAGGCCAACCTGATCTGCATAATAAGTTATAGGACATCCAATGCCACATATAGAGACAGGGTCTTGAGTGAAAGGCAAACAAACAAACAACAGCACATTAACTTCACTGAGGAGAGCCTAAGAGCCCTTGCTGATCTTGCAAAGTATCAAGTTTCAAGTTCCAGCATCTACAGGTTGGTTTAATATTCTATAATTCAAGTTATATGGTATCTGACACTTACCTCTCTAGTTTTTAGAGGAAATAGTTTTATACATAAGACTTCAGGAAAAACTTCAGAGAGGTTTGAAATTTAGAAATTCATGAATTTTAGATCATGTCCGAGGAAGAAAAAATCACCTAGAAATAGTATAGGGCAAAAGTAAGGGACAGAAACAATGTTTCTTAATTGTTTTCTAGTCATCCCCATAACCATATACTTTCCAACTCTAGCTGTGACAAAGAAATAAGCATGTGCACTTCCCCACCACATGGAATAAGAAGACAAACCTTTACTCTTTAAGGGGGGTTGTCTATAATATTAAGATTTATGCATATTTATCTATAAATCTCTTTTAATAAATTCATAAACTCATAGTTCTGGACTTTATAATCAATATTATATTTTTAAGTTTGGCTAAAATTATTCCAGGATTAACTATTATAAATATTCTCCCTTGGCTTCCATGCCTATTTGAAATATTCTCATTATGATTTATTTATTTTTTGCTGTTATTTATTTTAGTATTTTCTCACTTTCTATTTTTATTGTTTTTATTGAGCTATATATTTTTATCCACTCCTCTCCTTTTTCCCCTTTTTGCCTTATACTTTCTCCTTGACCCCTGTGCTCCCAATTTACTCAGGAGGTCTTGTTGCCTTTTTTCCCTCTTTCTTATGTAGACCAATCTATGTTTTCATAAGGTCCTCTCAGTCTACAGAATTGAAAAAGATCTTCACCAACACCACATTAGACAAAGAACTGATATCCAAAATATCAAAATAACTCAAGAAACTTGATATCAAAAAACAAATAAATCCAATAAATTAAAAAGGATATAGACCTAAACAGATATCTCTGAACAGAGGAATCTAAAATGGCTGAAAGACACTTAAGGAAAAGCTCAACATCCTTAGCCATTAGGGAAATGCAAATCAAAACAACTCTGAGATGCCATTTTACACCCGTCAGAATGACCAAGATCCAAAACACGGATGACATCTTATGCTTGAGAAGATGTATAGTGAGGGGAACGCCTCCCCATTGCTGGTGGGAGTGCAAACTGAAACAGTTGCTTTGGGCTTCAGTATGACAATTTCTCAGATAATTGGAAATCAGTCTACATCAAGACCCAGCAATACCACTTTGGGCATATACACGAAGGATATTCAGTCATACTTAAAGGACATGCACTCGACTATGTTCATAGCAGCATTATTTGTAATAGGCAGAACATGGAAATAAGCTAGATGAATGAATCAACTCAAGAATGGATAAAGGAAATGTGGTACATTTTCTCACTTTCTAATATTAGAACAATGCTCCAAACTCATCATTTATGTATTTATATATAGCACTAATATATATATATATATATATATATATATATATATATATATATATATAAAAAATCATTAACACCCAGAATGTAATCCTAACATTTACTTTTTTGTCCATAAATTATTACATATTCAAGTCATTTTCAAAGTTACTTAGGTTGGCTTATCTTTTCCTACCTACCTTAACAATTTCTCCTCATATTCCATTAAATTTAGATAACGTTGTTACATTGAACATTATAGTCTATGAATTAAAGATCTATTGTTTTATTATTACTTGCATAATATAGTAACCCCTATATTAGGGGTTACAAATCAATGAAGTTCAGTTCATTTGAGATTCACAGATTATTCAAAAGCTACCAGATACTTAGGATCTGGATATTAAAGTTGCCATTGGTCATATTAGAAGTATTTTCTAAAGAAGCATTTATTTGTATTTTATGTGTATGCATGTGTGCTTTCATGTTCTTATTTGCACAACATGCATACCTGGTACTCACAGGGAGAGAAACGGTTTCAGACACCCTATAAGTAGAGATACAGTAGATAAAACCAGTTATGTGGCTTGATCTGTTGAGGGACATTCTGGCAGTGGGACCATGACTTATCCCAGGTACATAAACTGGCCTTTTGGAGCCCATTCCCTATAGTAGTAGAATACCTTGGTCAGCTTTGATACAGGAGAAGTGGCTTAGTCCTGCCTCAATTTGGTATGCCAGAATTTGTTTACTCTCCAAAGGAGGCTTTGTCTGTCTGAGGAATGGATGGGTAGAGGGAAGAAGGGTGGGGAGTGGGTGAAGGGTAGGGTGGGAAACTAGGTTTAGTATGTAAAATGAAAACAAAATTTTAAATAGAAAGAAATGAAAGCTGTATATGCTCGAACTTGAAACCTGTTACTTTGCAAGAGAAACTTAGTTACTCCTTAGCCATCACTCTAGTTCCTGGAGAGAACAGTTTAAAACATCAGACTAGGGAAAAAAATTGGAGATATTTGAATTTTAGAAAGGATGATCATGCCCAAGGGAAAAAAATGCCTAGAAAATATTGTCGGGTCAAATTAATGATAGCTAAACAAAACACCAGATGAAGTCTCCCTGTGATCATGGTATAAATGTACAATTCAATGACCGGTTAAAAATGCACTGAATAATCTTTTTGGAGATGCAAAAAGTTCCAAGTTTTAAAGTAAAGCTTTATATTAATGAAACTTAAGCAACTTTATACATAAGAAAAGTGTATCATATATAACAAGATTCAAAAATCTGTACGAAAGAGGGCATAGATTTATAAGGAAGACTGAAAGAAAGGAAGAAAGGAAGGAAGGAAGAAAGAAAAACCAAACAGGTGTTCAATATCAGCTACATCAACTAAACAAAATGGGTTACTATATCTAGAATAGAACTTGTAAAAAGTGAGGAGTGTGTGTAATATGTTAGAAAAGATAAAAAGTCTCTAATAATGAATTTAAAAGTGCAGGACTTGAAGTCGAAGTGGTTCCCTTCATTAGGACATCACACACAACAGAAATTTTATGTAACTTACAAATGCTAGCAAGGCAGAACAGATGGTTACAATGAAATACAGGGAGATGTAACTAACGAGAAACATTGGGATACTATGGTGTTAATATTTGATACTTTGACATTAGTGAAAATATCAGAAATAAAAGTGTATAAACCTCTCAGGTTTTTGTAGTCTAATATCTACTAATCTACCAAATTTATAGAGAATGAGAAGTATAAATACAAATATTGAAAATAAAAAGAACTTGAAAATGACGGTTTCATTTTTGAGATATTAAAAATAAGTCAATGAGTACAGATTAGTGCATAGGGATCAGCTTTACATTCTTTTTCTTCTTGCTTTATGTTCATTCATGACAGACAGACTAGTTAAGGACTAGTTTCTTCCTCATAAACAGGGAGAAAAGTCCAGTGTTTCACATACCCTCATTTATTAGCAATTGATACCTACAGATTAGGGATAAAAACTTAGATTCAATTATTTGCTGCTATTAGCATATTCAAATAAAATGGATGTGCATATGCCAAATAATCATAAGGATAGTTAGTGTTGATCCTCAGTGGCTTTTTCACATATAAGGGAAGTAAGTAGTGAGCTACACATGTATTCAACAGTCAGCCTAGAAACCTATGTCCATGTATTTCTGAGTCTACACATGCATGAAACTGTACCAGTTCTTATAATATCATAATCTTCTCCTGTTTGGATGGCTCAATTAATTTGCAGTAGAACAAAATTAAAATTATACCAAATCAACTTTCTGATATCACACTAGAAGAATATACGTAAGAATAACCCAAGAAATTATTTTAGGTCTCCTTAGAATAAAACATTCTAGGTAAATCAGTGTACAAATATATTTTAACCTCAATAATTCACCAATGTGCTTTGGAACATTCCCAAGATTAGCATATAAAATATTTATTATGTGGTATTCTTTCTAGATTTTATAAATGATTGTAAAAGTTATTATGTCAGTTGAGCTTATAAAGTAATATCTGATTTTAGGCATAATTGAACCATATAAATTCAATATTCACTAAAACTTAAAATAAATTTGTTCTTCTACTTATTAGTTGTAAATGTCAAAAATGAAATATAGTATTACAAAAATATCATAAAAACTTCCTACAATAAAATAGTATTTTATTATGTCAATACCAAAATTCCATTATTTTGAAAGCTACTTTTGCCTATAAGGTTTAGGTTTATTGTTTGGCTCAGTGGTTGTTAAATTTCAATACCATGGAAAGGGAACTTTAAAAAAATGAATTGCACAAAGCAGATTCTGACATTTACAGCATGATTTGTACAGCCCCAAAGGTAGTGCAGGTGTAGGAAGTATGTCCCCCAATTGGGTACTCACTTGTCATGGAATCTTATAGTGAGGTACTTGGGAGTCTTCTGAGCTGACCAGTGCATATAAATCCAAGGTTTTGGATATCATACACTGTCCTCTCAAATTTGAAAGATATAAGAGAAATTTTAACAATAGTAACAAAAATTCAATTCTTTTAAATATTAAATGTATCTCATAAGCCTCTAGCCATAGAAGCTGTCTGTGAGATATCAGCTTGAAAATGCACCATGAATACTTTATAGTTAGAGGCTTTGGTAGGATCCAGAAAATGGCCATAGCCAAATTTTTATCCCCAGAAACTGGGAATAATGTCTCGTAACAAAGAAACAGAAAATTCAGGCTTCAGGTAAAATTTAAGCTGCAGAATGATTTTGTCCTAGTATCAGTGAGCTCAGAGTAGCATGAGTTATAAGCAGACATGGAGGGACAGAATGAGAAGTGTCTGAGGATGCTCAGTATCTGGACTTACAAGTGGTAGGTGGGGCTACAGACAATGAGCTGAACAAAAGCCGAATGATTCTCCCTAAAATCTCCAAACAGATTTTAGCTCTGTTTGCATATTTGTTTTAGCCTGGTAAGGCAATTCAGGCTTCCAATCCCTAGTGTTGTAAGGTAATAAATGAGTCTTTAAAAGCACTAAATTTATAATGAAATAATTAAATTTACAATACCAAAATAATATATTGCATTTTCACAGTGATTAAAGTACATTGACTTTAAATAAAACACATACCTTTAAGTGTTCATTTTTTACGAATAAACAACTGCCTTGAACTATGAATATTCCATAGAGTAGAACATCATATAGTATTGATTTATTAGAAGTTAAAAGCTTTGATTAAAATTTAAATGATGAATACATACGCCAGATTCTTGGGGAAAAATCACCATATGTACAACTGGTACACGGAGAAATATGTGAGCTGTGCTAGGGCCTACTCTTAGAACCACATTTATGCCAACAGCATAGAAGCCATATTCATTGCTAACCAATCAGAACCTTGCAATCAATGGTTACTGCTTGATAATGGACCCATTAGGTAAGAAATACATTGGAATTAATTGGGATAAAGATTTCCTCCCACAGCTCACATGTGGAAATGTTTGTACCACATCTAAATTAAGCTCATCAGTTAAAGTACCTTCTTATGATTCATTAAACTGTCTGAAAACACTATGCTGAAAGCAAAGCTTTTATTTAAAAATTTCTTACTTCATTCAGAGCATGTCATTTTATTCTCAATTTTCTTGCTCAGCAAGAAATTTTATTCAATAATTGAATATGCTTTCTTATATATTTGATATATTCTATTAGGTATGAACATTTTTATTTTAATGGATGTTATTTTAACTGGATTAGGGTTGGTTATATTAAAAAGAAGACAAATTACTTTAATAATTTAAAAGATTATTTTTTAAACTTTTATTGATTCTTTGTGGATTTTACATCATGCAGTCCAGTCCCATTTATCTCCAAGTCTTTTGCAACCCCCTGCTACACACACCAATCAAAATCAAATTTAAAGAAAAGGCTGCCTCATCTTTGTATGACAGATTTTGTTGATTCTTCAAGGGAGGCCTTACACCCTCGGAGGAGTGAGTGGAGGATAAGATGGGAAGAGGTGGGGGTGGGAGAAGAGGCGGGAGGGGAAACTGGGGCTGGTATATAAAATGAAAAAAAAATTAATAATGAAAAAAGCAAATCCTTAAACCAAACCAAACAAAACCAGAAAACAACAAAACAAAAGTAGGAGAACCTTGTCATGGAAGATGTGGTGTGGCCATTGAATCACACAGTTCGCTCTTTAGTTCATTCTTTATTGCAAGTGTTCATTGCCTCAAGTCATTGATTTGGTTCAAGTCCTCTGGGTGTTTTTTTTTGCTGTTGTTGTTGTCTTGTTTTTGTGACACCACCAATAATGAACTCTCACTGGGGTTCCTCTTGGAAGTCCTGTTCTTATCCTGTGTCTGGAGATCCTTCCATTTTGGATCTGTCGATTCACCCCCTTCACATGCTCCAATGGTTCATAGATGAGAGGATGCTGGGCTGGGCCAACTCATAAC
Organism: Arvicola amphibius; assembly: GCF_903992535.2. NCBI lineage: Eukaryota > Metazoa > Chordata > Mammalia > Rodentia > Cricetidae > Arvicola > Arvicola amphibius. Next base: position 173,511,760 of record NC_052048.2, read on the forward strand.
CCTGGTTCTGGGCCTAAGCAGTAACTGGTTCAGTCAGTCCGTTAGCTTTCCCTCATGGTGACTACCCAGGCAAGCTCTCCAGCACTGCCTTCTATCACACCCAATGCTGACTCTTCAGCCATAAGCAAAGCCAGTTCTCCTGCTCCCAGGTCCTCAGATTTGTGTCAGCCAAACTGACATCTTCAGTGTCACCTCTACACTTTTGCCCTGGCAAGGTGTAGAGACCTCTCTCCTCACTGGTGTAGGGATATAGAAGGAGGGATGGGGTCAACTCTCCTGCTCTCACTCCCTCAGAGCTGGCTCACCTGTGCCCCAGACAACAGCATCAGCTCTAGTCTGCTGCCTTGTTGGGCGAAAGGACAACTCTTCTGTGTGCTGCAGATGCTGAGGGTCAGGGCTAATTCTCTCACTCTCTTACCTGCCACAAGATACCTGGGGGGCATCATTCTCTCATCCTTGCCATGGCATGGCAGACTCAAGGTGGCCGGGTCTGCTCTGCTCTTCTCACACAGTCTCAGGGCTGGCTTACCCGCATCCCCTACACCCAAGTGGAAGGCACAGCTCACTTTCTTCTGTATGTACTGTAGCAGTCAAGTGTCAAGGAATTTTTCCACTCCTGTGACTATGGGTCCGGCTCTCTCACCCGCCACATGAGGTAACGGGTGAAGGAGAGGGCATTTTTCTCTCATTCATGCCACTGCAGATGGCTCCCAGAAAAGATTCTTTCCATAGGTCCAAGACTGCCTAGTTTCTCTTCTCTTTACTTTGTCGTTTGAAACTAGAGAGCCAGTATTTTCATTTCATTTTCAAGGAAGTTAACTTTCTCTTAATTTTCAAATTAAGATTTGAATTTAAATTTCAAAGAGGAAATTAGGTAATCAGACTTAGTTCCTCAAAATATTTTCAAGTGACTGGGAAGGCAAGGATATAATGATAACAGTCAGCATTCAACTTTTCAACCCTGAACCAAAATTCTGTTTCCATATTTCCATAGTGCTCTTATTCATCCCTTGTTCACTTGTTTGGTTTGATTTGATTAAATATTTTTTCAAATTCTTCATTAAAATTTTGCTTTTTGTTTTACATAAAAACCCCAGTTCCCCCCGAAGCCTTCTCCCTCCTCCCCATCCCTTTCTTATCCCCCATCCAGAAACTGTTATTTCTTTTGACTTAGTCATTCTTTTTCCCCCATTAGTAGTCTTCAGTGTTTGTTGACTTTATTGAGCTGTATATTTTTCTCTGCTTTCCTACCTTCCTCTCCCCTCCACTTCAATCCTCCCCCAAGGTCCCCTTGCTTCCAATTTACTCAGGAGATCTTGTCTTTTTCTACTTCCCATGTAGATTAGATCCATGTATGTCTCTCTTGGGGTCCTCAATGTTGTTTTATGAATGTAGCTTTGTATGTGTCTGTGTCGTCCCACAAGAGTTGTGGTTGTAAGTGTGAATCAGCACTCCTGATTATTTATTTCACTGCTGTTTTGAGACCAAATGACTTTTCACCTGCATCTCTGTATGTGTATATTTGTGTACTGAGAGTTCCTGAATAGGACTGAAAGTACCATTTTTTATTCTACACACTTTATGACGATTCAAATTGTAAAAATTCTTATGGGGTTATCTGAATCTAATCATGATGCCCCAAAAGAACAAAATTTGAATTAACTATTTCAACATGTATGTAAACAGCTGAACTTAAGCAATCAATCATTTGACAAAAATGAATGGAATTTGGCATGGACAAGGTAGAGTTTTGATGTTCTAAAAACAAAGTTTCAAATGGCATGGTAGGGCCCCATTCTATCAACACTGAAAGTTTTGGCAGAAAATTTGAGAGGTGTTTTTATAGGCAGTAGGAACTTAATACTCATTGCTCAAGACAGTAATGATGCAATGAAATCAAAGTGAAGGAAATCTGGCAATAGTACACAGACTTTAAATTTGTAGAACAAAGGGATATGAAGAAAACTGAAGTATGACAAATTAGTTAAATAGTATTGTTTCTTCTGTAGAATAAAAGGAATTATCTTTTTGTGGTTACTGGTACCTGTATCCAGCATACCTGTATTCCGTGTAAACAGACAAACACACACACACACACACACACACACACACACACACACATATATTTAGGAAGGCAGAAATACTAGATATTAAAAAAGAAACAATAGGGCACAGTTAAAATGAACACTTGAATAAACCAGAGAGAGAGAGGTAAATAGAAGACCTGATATTTAAGGTGAATTTTGAAGGTAATCAATGTCTTATTGAAGTTAAAGGCCTAATTGACAAGAACTTCCAGTCTTTGAAGACTTAAAGAAATTGAAGAAGATACCAAAAATGGAAAGATCCCTCATGCTCTTGGATAAGTAGGATCAAAATAGTAGAAATGGCAATCCTACCAAAATCAATATACAGATTCAATGCAATCCCCATCAAAATACCAACATTCTTCACAAATATTGAGAGAGCAAAAATTAACTTCATATGAAATAACAAAAAACCCAGGATAGCTAAAACAATTCTATACAATAAAGGAACTTCTGGAGGAATCACCATCCCTGACATCAAGCTCTATTACAGAGCTATAGTAATGAAAACAGCTTGGTATTGGCATAAAAACAGAGAGGTTGACAAATGGAATCAAATTGAAGACAGGGATATTAATCTATACACCCACGAACACCTGATTTTTGACAAAGAAGCTAAAATTAAACAATGGTAAAAAAGAAAATATCTTCAACAAATGGTTCTGGCATAACTGGGTGTCAACATGTAAAAGAATGAAAATAATCTATTCTATTGCCATGCACAAAACTCAAGTCCAAATAGGTTAAAGACATCAATATAAATCTGACCACACTAACCTGATAGAAGAGAAAGTGGGAATTATTCTTCAATGAATGACCACAGGGGACCACTTCCTAAATATAACCACAGACCCCGAAAGCAACAATAAATAAATGGGACCTCCTGAAATTTAGAAATTTCATAGAGAAAAGGACACAGTCAATAAGACAAAAAGAGGCAGCCTACTAATTTGGAAATATCTTCACCAACCCCACATCAGACAAAGGACTAATCTTCAAAATATAAAAAGAACTCAAGAAATTAGACATCAAAATATTAAATCACACAATTTTAAAAATAGGGTTTAGAACTAAACAGAGAATTTTCAATAGAAGAAATTCAAATGGCCAAAAAATACTCAAGGGAATGTTCAACATCCTTAGCCATTAGGGAAATGCTTATAAAAATGACTCTGATATATATACCATTGTACACCTGTCAGAATGGTTAAGATAAAAAAAACACCAAATGATAGCTGATCTGGAAAGGATGAGGAGTAAGGGTTTGCTGGTGGAAATGCAAAGTTGTACAACCACTTTGGAAATCAGTGTGGTCATTTCTCAGATAATTGGGAATCTACCTACCTCAGGATCCAGCAATACCACTCTTAGGAATATACCCAAAAGATGCTCAATCATTCTACAAAGACATTTGTTCAACTATGTTCATAGCAGCATTACTTGTAATAGCCAGAACCTGGAAACATCCTAGATGCCCTCAACTAAAGAATGGATGAAGAAAATGTGGCACATTTACACATTAGAGTACTACTCAGTGGTATAAAACAATGACAATTTGAAGTTTGCATGCAAATGGATGGACTTAGGAAACTACCCTGAGTGAGGTAACCCAAAACCAAACAGATGATTATGGTATATACTCACTCATTAGTGGATACTAGCCATAAACAAGGGACATCTTGCCTATAGTTCATGATCTTAGAGAAGCTAAGTAATAAGGTGAGCCCAAAGAAAAATATATAGCTCTACCTGGAAATTGGAAACAGACAAGATCGCCTGACAAAATTGGGATCATGGAGGGGGTGAGGGAGGCTGTAAGAAGAGGAGTGGAGAAGGGGAGGATTGAGTAGAACTTGAGGAAATGGGATAGTCGAGATGGAGGAAGGACAGATATGAGAGTAAGGAAAGAGAAATCTTGATTGAGGGTGCCATTATAGAATTAGCAGAAACCTGGATCTAGAGAAATTCCCAAGGATCCACAAGGCTGACTCCTACTAAGACCCTAAGCAATAGAGGAGAGAGGGCAAAAACTTGACATTCCCTGTAGTTAGACTGATGAATATTTTAAATATCACCATAAAACCTTCATCCAGCAACTGAAGGAAGCAGAGGCAGAGACCCGCATGGAAGCACTGGACTGACTTCCAAAGTCCAGTTGAAGAGTGGAAGGGAATGGTAATATGAGCAAAGAGTTCAAGACCATGATGGATTTACCCACTGAAACAGTCTACCTGAGCTAATGGGAGCTTACCAACTCTAGCCGGACTGGGAAAGAACAAGCATTGGACCACACTAGTCCCTCTGAATGTGATTGACAGTTGCATAACTGGGGCAGACTGAGGGTCAACTGGCAGTGGCACCAGGATTTAGCCCTACTGCATGTACTGGCTTTATGGAAACCTATTCTCTTTAGATGTATATCTTGTTCAGCCTAGATATAGTAGGGATGGCCTTGGACATTCCACAAACAATTTATCTTAACCTCTCTGAGAACTGGAAGGGGTTGGGATCAAGGGTATGTGAAGGGAATAGGAGGAGGAGAGAGAGTACAAACATGGATTAGTATCTTATGTTAAATATTTAATCTAATTTTATAATGATGCTTTTAATAAAATGGAGGAGTTATCATACTTCTAAATATCATTAATACTCCATAATTTCTCCTCATAATATTTAAATATTCACAAATATTTAAACATATCCAAATCACAAAAATGAACAGCAGACAAATATAAACAGATATTATATATATTAAATGCAGGTTTGGAGATAGTTTGCATGCACAGGAAAATAAAACTTGAGGAGTCAAGTTCTCATATTCAATTATCTGTAATAAACTATTGCCAACATTGTTTTTTATTTTGCTTATGTCTTGGACCTTGATGCTCTAAATACTTGAGCAACTGTTTCATAAGCCCCAGAATAACAGGAAATAAAACTGAAAGATCTGATATGGGCATACAAATTCAACAATGTATTTAACAAGTAAAGCTTCAATTTATGTGTTAGTGTGGCCTCTATTTGATATAGATGGCTTTGTGTGAAATTTGCAATGTCCAAATAATTGTGATGTTCATTTTCCCTTTCTTTTTTTATTCTTTCTTTCCTTTTTATTTATTTTTTTATACAGGGTTTTTCTGTGTAGTCCTGGTTGTCTTGGAACTCACTCATCGACAAGATTGGCTTTGGACTCAGAGATCCACCTGCCTCTGCTTCACAAGTGCAAAATATTCAGGTCACATCTTCACCTGGCAGAATATCTGTGTGAAAAAAATTATTGTTTCTCACAAGGCTCACTCTGTACAGATTCTGGCATTCCAGAGTTGAGGAGTGGAATTTACCTATTTCAAAAACTTCCATTGTTTATACTGTTTATGCTTGAGATTTTAGCGTCTCTGAAAACAATCAAAGTGAAAGAATAGCCATGCTAATGTTGCAGCAAATGATAAGAAAAATACTAGTAGAATGTGTTATTTCCTTAGGAAGACCCCAGAAACATGAAAAGTAGAACTTCTGAGACCTGAGTGATGTTGTTTGTGACTTACAGTGGGGCAGAAAGAACACAGCCGTATGCTTCAACACTTGCTTGTAGGCACTTTCAACTGAGAAGCAAGCATTGGAGGAACAATTAGGGCTGATCTTGGAAAGGCCTCTTGAGGACTCTAAAGAGGGTAACATTAGGATTCAAGAAGATATTTAAGCACCAGCAGAAGAGACCAGACAGGTCAACTTTAATGGTTCGTGGGCAAAAAAGCGACTATGGGAATAAGGCCAATTTGTGTGTTTACAGAATATCCTAGCAAGATAAATGAGGCTCTACAGTTGACAAATGGGTGACTTTGATGAAATATCTCTACTAACAAGCTGTTGAAGTGATTTTAAGTCTATGTGGGAGTCAAGCTAATGTTTTGTAGTTTCGTTCCTCTTGTTCAACCATTTAACATTATCTTGAATAATTAACCTCCTATGCAGTTTTGAAACCTCGACTAATATATTCACATTCATGTTTAATTACAGGTCATAGAAACCGGGATTTAAATTTGATTGAGTACCATAATAGAAATTTATGATTTGCATTGAAGTTACGGTAAGGTAAATGCAAAATATTGCAACTGAATTTGTTAAGAGATGAAATAACATTTCTTTGAAGCTATTGTTTATGATTAAAGGAATTTTTCTGAGTTAATTTGGTGTCATAACGTCCATTCATTTCAGGTCAACTGTAGTTTATACTAGTTTTAATTAAGCGTTTCAATTGAGGAAAGAAACCTTTTAATGGTGACTGGATGATAAAATGAAGTTTAATGATAAACTTCATTTCATATATTATAATTTTAAATATTACATCTGTATTGTGAAACTTTCATTTTGAAGAAAAATGTCCAGCTTAGGCCAATCCAATGCTGATAACTGCAACAAAACAATAAAACTAATATTGATATGGCATGGAATGCAATCTCTATGTTTATTATTGTTTAACTATATTATTTTCTATGAGTTTTTAGTAGTTATTTGTTCCTTCACAAGTAAACTACTTAGTGATGGCTTTATCTGCAGACCTAGCAATTATTTTCAGGTTGTTTTTAGCTGATTTTATTAAGGTTTAAAAGGTGTAGCAAATGATGTTGATTCTAAATCAGTACTTCTCATTCTATTAATTACATATTTCCTTTCCCAGGAGAAAGAAATCACAAATATTTATTCTCCTTATGCTGACTGTGGTAAAATAGGAAATTCATAAAAAAATGCAGCAAAACTTATTGTTACAACAGACTGCAGCTTTAGAGACATGCCATACAGTAGACTAGAATTCTGAAGGCAACATAGTCTGTTTTGTTCTGTTTCGTTTATTTTTAAGAACATGAGACAAGACTATATAAAAAAGGAGGAATTGTATTTTTGTAAAGACAATAGTGAATTGAATAGGTTTTAAAGATAAATATGAACTTACAGGAGCTGACACGACGATGCAAGCAATCCGATGACACTTTGCAAAAAGAGTTTCCTCATTACACTCCCTAAGACAGGAAACTGGAAACTCTGGAATAGGATATTAACTGTCAATTTCTCTACAAAGTGTCCTAGGTACTGAAGTCTTTCATTATTTGCCTTTATTTCTACTGTTCTGAACTTTATGAACATCTTTAAAAACAAGTACAATTTGGTAAATAATTAAGAGGCTTCTGTACTTATGGATTCTGATGAATGCCTAGGCTCTGCGTGTCCCAGTATGGAAGTCATTAAGATAAACATCAACAACAAAAGCCTTTGACTTTGATTGTGAGTTGAAAGACTGTAAAGTTTCTTCTTTTTAACTAATTCCCTGCGGGATCTGCACAGAACACTTTCTGCTGATGGGTACCATCTTTTATCAGAACTTTGGAATGAAATTCTTTTCATGTCCCAATATTCTATCACTCTGTGACTCGAAGACTCTATCTTTCTCTGTCCTCATTTCCACAGAAACCACATATGGGTAGGGATAATTGAGGAAAGAGATCTCCCGTTCAATAAAGCATCCTCAGGTGCTACCTGTAAATACGGGAACAAAACCAACAAAAGAATGATGAAGGCATATTCTTCAAAGAGCTCCATCTTTAGCCCTTTATTCCATGTAGGCGTGGCTAAGGATAATCAGAAGTCAGGAGAAGCTTTAGTTACCTAAACCTGCAAAGAAAAAAGCTGCCAAAGGGCTGCCAGTATGACCTAGTCACTTGAAGACTAGGTGGCAGATGCTGCCAGTATAGGACAAGCAAATACAGAGTTGGGAATATATTCCTGACTCCTGCCTTCTCCCACCCTGAAGTGTTCTACTAGGGATTTCTATTTGTTAGAACTAAGGGATTCCAAGTCAAGAGGTTTCATGAGGCAGTCATGGGGGTTTGTTTTCTGAGAATTAGGCAGATCAGGAAACGGTGGGAAGTAATATAGGAAGTAATAGTAATATAGGAGGGTAATCTATCCCAAGGTAATTTTACTAAAACATTCTCGATACAATGATGCATAAATATTGTCTAGCTGTGCATGGGGACACTTAAAACCTAGAACCTGGGAATCTGTTCAAAGATGGAAAATTCAAAGCCAACTTTGGCTACTCAGCAAGTTCAAGGCCAACTTTTAGTAAGTAAAGAGATCCTATCTGAAATAACATCACTAAGTCACCCAATTCTCTAAAAAAATTCCTCCTCTTCTGTAAATTAGCTCTTCAGTCACTCTGTGACATCTTTAAGTTTTGCAGGAGCCTCATGGTAGGGTATACAGAGTCTGTTTTTGTAGAATAGAAAAGATGGTGGGAAGAAGGGAAATCAGAAAGATTTTCTTATTTCCCACACTGATTGCTTTCATATACAGCCCACCACTTCTCACATGGAAAGAGCAAGTACTCTCAAGATTGTTATCATAACTAGATTTTTTATTTTCCCTGTGTGCTCCCTTTGTAATGAAGTGTATATAAAATTATCAGAACAGGATACTTTTATAATGAAGACAAAATTCCGTGGGGTGTAATTTCCCATCTGTAATTATTTTACAAATGTCTATTTTGCATGAAAAACAGCCCAGTTACAAGGCATGCAAAGCTGTGTTAATGACCAGCTATATATCCATAAAAGCAGATGCCAAGAAAACATACTGAGGAAGTAAAAACAAATTGAGCTTACAATGAACACAAAAACTGGACTGCCTGCTTCTGAAACAAATGGGCAGTGTGTGCAAAATAAATAAATAAATGTGCAAATAGTTAGCCACAGCCTATACAATACAACTCATTTACAGCAAACTCCTTTGTTTCTATGTGTTTAAATTTGCTAGCTTAACTATAAAGTGCTATTATTTTAAATATAAATGTCTCAGAAGATCTCTTATGATGAAGTTTTTCCAATATAATCAAAATTGAGTATGCATTTTAATGCGTGTTGCGTTGGAACTGGTTGCCTTAACTGTTAATTCCGGAGAAGCAATATGTGGTTTCAAGTCAAGTGGTTGAGCAAAGGGAAGATTGGGGGAAATTGATTATCATTCACTTTTCTTTATTTCCCAAGTAACAGCATTCATTGCTCTACCGCTGTACTTTTTCTAAAACTCATCTGATGTCTGGGGAAAGAAAATAATAAAGCATCCTTTATGTGTTGTGAAATAGGCAGGCATGGGAACTTTGTCAAGCCTTGCCTGAGTCAGGATGACTGAAAGGATGACTGTGGGATTCAGGGTGTCACAGGAATTCGAAGGTCCCAGAGGTATTTCAGTGCCTCACTCTGTAAAGCATCTGGCAGGACTGAGACACAGGTTGTCTTAGATGTCATAAGAAAATTCAGTGTTATTTTGTAATTGATAACATCCTAAAGTTGTTAGCATGCATAGCTCCGTAAAATCATTTTAGAATGATTGTTTTCTTTCATTGGTCTTGTGTGATAAAACTGAGCAACTTGATAGTTTATGGTTTTGAACAACCATGAAAATGAGATGGTTTTAATGTCACACACACACACACAATGTCTTTGCTTTACCTCTGCGGTGTTCGCTTACTTAGGTCTAGACTCTAGTAAATCTAGTTACACAATTCATACTTAACCACTTTGGCTCCTGTCCTAGTTAGGGTTTCTATTGCTTTTACTAAAACATCAAAAAGCAAGCTGGGGAGAAGAGGGTTTATTTGGTGTATACTTCCACAGCACTCTATCACTGAAGGGAACCAGGACAAGAATTTAAGCACGGCAGCAACCTGGAGGCAGGAGCTAATGCAGAGGTCATGGAAGGGTGCTGCTTATTGGCTTGCTCCCCATAGTCTGCAAAGCTGCCTTTTTTTTTTTTTTTTTTTTTTTTTTTGGTTTTTCGAGACAGGGTTTCCCTGTAGTTTCTAGAGCCTGTCCTGGAGCTAGCTCTTGTAGACCAGGCTGGCCTCGAACTCAGAGATCCGCCTGCCTCTGCCTCCAGAGTGCTGGGATTAAAGGCGTGCGCCACCACCACCCGGTGCAAAACTGCCTTTCTTAAAGAACTAAGGACTACCTGTCCTGGGGTAGCCCCACCCACAACGAACTGTAACCTTCCCATCAATCACTTATTAAGAAAATGTCTCACAAAAGAAAGAAAGAAAGAAAGAAAGAAAGAAAGAAAGAAAGAAAGAAAGAAAGAAAGAAAGAAAGAAAGAAAGAAAGAAAAAGAAAAAAATGCCTTACACCCAGATGTTAATGGTTTCTAAGGTGCCATATGGAAACACAGGCCATGGGCAACAACACAGACCCCAGTTACAGAGAACCACAGACTCAGACATGGCCAGCAGCAGCAGCTTGGCCTGGATGTTACCATTGCCCCAGTAGCAGCGTAGATCCCCCAGATCAATAAGGCCCTGGTGTCAGCATGTCCCTAGGACACCAACGCGGTCTCAGGTGGCTTAGCAGACCACAATCCATCTGCTCAGTCCTTGCTGGTAACAGGTTCTATGGAAATCAACTCAGATCCTGACTGCTCCAGGGCCAGAAATGCAGGCCTAGCCCTAGGCAGCAGCTTGAACAGAACTCACTGTGGCCCAGGCTAACAGCACAGGCCACCCAGACCAGTGTAGCACTCATGGCAGGATGTCCCTTGAACACCAACATGGCCCCAGGTGGCAGCCCAGATCCCAGGCATTGGCGTAGCCTTCAATGCTATCAGGAGCCGAGGACATCAACACAGACCTCCGGCTGCAAAAGGATCATAAACCCAGACATGGTCTTCAGATCCAGCCTGGGCCAGTTGTCACCATGACATCTTATGGCAACACAAGTCACTCAGATCTATAAGACTCTGGCTGCAGCAAGACCCTCAAACACCTACCTGGCCTCAGGTATTTGCAAGGCCTTACAGCCTTGTCTTATAGAAGCATTATCTTTTTCTTTTCTTTTCTTTTCTTTTTTACTTAAAAATAAACTATTTTTTAAATTTTATTTTACATTCCAATACCAGTTCTCACTTCCCCCTTCCACCAATGCCCTCTACCTTACCCCTACAATACTCCCAATCCAGCCCTCAGAGAGTGTAAGACACATTGCTCTGAGGAAGGACCAAGGCCTTCCCTATTATATCTAGGCTTAGAAAGGTATTCTTCTAAAGAGAATGGGTTCCAAAAAGCCAATACAAGCAGTAGATATAAATCCTGGTGCCACTGCCAGTGGCTCCACAGTCTTCCCCAGGCAAACAACTGTCACACACATTCAGAGGGCCTAGTTTAGTCCTATGCTGGTTCCTTCCCTGTCAGGCCAAAGTTGGTGAGCTCCCATTAGTTCAGCTAAGGTGTTTCAGCGGGTATTCACATCACAGTCTTGACCTTTTTGTTCATATTCTCACTCTTCCCACTCTTCGACTGGAGTTTAAAAAAAGCTCAGGCCAGTGCTCCCCTGTGGCTCTGCCTCTGCTTCCACTAGTTGCTGGATGAGGGGTCTATGGTGACATTTAGGATAGTTATTAATCTGACCACAGGGCAAGGCTAGCTCAGCACCCTCTCCACTATTGCTTAGGGTCTTAGCTGGGGTCATCCTTGTGGATCTCTGGGAATTTCTCTAGTGCCAGTTTTCTTGCTAGCCCCATAAGGGCTCCATCAATCAAGATATCTCTTTCCTTGCTCTTATCTCTGTTCTTCCTTGAAGTATCCCGTTTCCTCAAGCTCTCCATAGAGGCTTCCTCCTCTCTGATGACTCTATCTTATATCAAGTTGACATTAAAATAATCAGAACAGCTCCCATAGAAATGTAATGCTATGTAATACTGTCACTAGCGAAAATACGATGCATATGAAAAGAAGCCCAGTTCCCACTAACTAAGCCTGGCTTTGATCTTTTTATATTGCTTTGCAATATCACAAAATACAATATTGATAGTAATGAATTTTACTCTGAAAAAAATACCAGAAATGAGCAAGTGTGACATTACAATAATGTTGTATAATCTTTAAGAACAACATACAAACAAATGAAGCCCAAATCTTTCCTAGATGCCTGGGTTTTTATATTTTATTTTTCTTTAATGCCTTTTAAGAGATTTTCAAGGAAAGAGTAAATCATTACCCATTTTTAATTAAATGAACTATAGTATATCACTACACTTTGCTCATTTAACATGATTATTTAAGTAAACGAAACTCCCATAGTTAAGAAGATTCTCTTAAAAAGAGATTCCCTGAGTGTATTACTACTGTAACCAATGGACTTTACTATTTAAACATATAGTCCTATTTTAGCACTATCTAACCAGTTGTAACGAATAGAAAATTAGTGTAATGCATATGCTACAGTTAAATATTATAAATTATTATTAATATGTTTTTTATCCACATCATATTCTTTAAATGCATTTCAAAAATTATACTTAAATTGCTGAGAATATAAAATAAATGCACACCAACTAGAAAAAAGTAAACAATTCTTTTAAAATTTATAGTTTTGGTTATTTTTATTGCATGGATGTTTTGCCTGCACATATATCTGCTTGTCCAGTGTTTAGCTGGTATTTGCGATGGTCAGAGAAGGCATCAGATCATTTGGAATAATAGTAACAGGAGGCTGTAGGAAACAGTGTGGGTGCTAGAAATTGACCAGGTGTCCTCTGCAAGAGCAGCCAATGTTTTAAATGTTGATAAATCTCTCTAGACCTCTAGACACTTATCTTAATCCAAACACATAATGTAGCACTCTGAAACACAATTAATATTTTACTTAATTTGCATGTTTGAATTTTACTTGTTACCTCCTGCCATGTGCAAACAGTAAGAGGTACTAGTGGTAGATAATAATAAAATTTAATATCCAAGCCATTGGTCTAAATATCTAGGAAGAGTCGAAAATTTCATATTTTCACTGAATTATGTATTTATAACAAGTAAACACTTTAATACATATGATTTTTAATATATCATTTGGAATTAATTTCTCAAATCCATTATTTAATCTCATATGAATTATAATTTAGAAAATACTATTCTTTGTCCCTTCTTTATACTAATTAGACATATTTCTATTAAATGTTTTCTCCGTCCTGCTGATCATAAACCTGCATCATGTTCCCTGGTACAGATTTTTTTCTTTTAATATATGTCATGGAATTTGGGTAAAAACAGAGATAAATTCTAATTTTGACAGACTGTACATGGAATGAATCTTTCAAGCTACCATTGTTCCCCATCTGTTAGTTGAAGCGAATGGACTTTAAACCAAAAAGAAGATAACACAGAAAGGTAGAGTCAGGAATGATTCTCTGAGTCATCATTGTGACTCTGTCTGCCAGTCACTTGGATTAAATAGCTGGTGGCTATGAAATACATTTGTAGACACTGTGACAGAGAAAGGGTATGACAGAAATTCTGCCAAATACACTCAAATTTTAAGTTGCTAGATCCAATGTCTACTTAGCTGTATAAAGTGTATTTGTTCATTTTTATCTTCTATGCTCTACTTGTGCTGAGGAAAACAACTTCTGTTTTCAAAGCCACTATTTCATCTTTTTTAGTAGTGTGCTCCATGTTGCTGAGATGACTCCCTCCTACAGAACAGGAAGGAACAAAGAACCTTTCACTGTCTTTAATTAACACCTATTGTACATCTAAATTTTCAACTATTTGCTCCAATGATAGGACACTGTCTCCAAAACTTGTTATATGAAAGTCAATTCCTTCAAGTTTTGTGTGATTAAGTGTCTGCATGTCTGTCATCTGGGGGAATGGTTCTAAATAGCCATTCAGGTTTAGGTACTCTCACCGGAGCCAAGGCATGTGGCTCTCTGTTCAGGCTCTGATTTCCCAGCATTTTGATCTCTTTAATCTTGCAGCATTTCTGTATTTGATGTATTATTCAACTCCTTTGCAGATCTCCCAATCTGAATCCTGTAACAGAGACCCACCTGTAAGTTATACTGTTGCATTAGTGCCGCAAATGCTACAGAAGTAAACAACTAACTTCAAATTTAATTTAAGGCCCATTCCATCAGATAGAACTAGCACCTGACACTGCTAAAGTGGCCAAGAACTTGAGACGAGATAGGTCATAGGCATAGGGAAAAGATACTATAGAAAGGAACACAGCAGTAAGATTATTCCTAAAGACATAGCTCTGTACCCATAGAGCATATTATTACTCAATCCTCATTAAGGAAGTGGGTAGTAATTAACCATCGTACCGTGGCTGATAGTTAGCAAAAAGATCCACAGCTGGAAAGTGTATAGAGACTAAGAGACAGCAATCAACAATCAATGGGAAATTTTTAACAAACCCTTCCCCTCAGGGCACAGGGATACATATGTAAGAAGAGGTAGAGAAAGTACAGGGTCAGAAGTGGTAGATGTCTCCCAAAAATAGTGTACTCATTTCTAAAGGAAACATTTTTTCATGCTTCATATAGCATAAAGTTCTAGTAAAAAGCATAATACTTATTTTGTATATTTATCTCATATATTTTGATGTGTATTTCTAGCTGCTATATACTTGTGTGAATTAGTGACATGCTTTCCTATTAGAGTAGCAATAATATTTTCTAAATGATTTTTTCAGTAATTCACTAATATCATGTAGTGAGATTGCCTATCCAACTTAAAGTAGTTGAAACCAAGCCCTTCTTTTTGCTATTGATATACCCTGGAGAAAGTCAGATGTTTTTCAAGTCTCTGAGATTTTCAACATCTTCATATAGGTGACTATACCTGAGCATGATTAATTGTGACTATTCTCCATTGTGTGACATGTTATGATCATGAAATGATGCAGTAACTTCTGCATTTTTCTTGATTATGCTTTTGCACATGGGCTTTTGCATGTGGATATTTAAGAAAAATGTTTAATACAGGAAAAGACACCCAACACTGTACTGCAAGTGAGTTGGGGAAGTGTGATTCTCTGATTCTTCTGTCATTTGGAGGACTACAATACAGAGCTGAACAACTGTTTCGGACTGACCCAGAGCCAAAAGTCTTGGAGGTTAGTCACTACAGGGACACACATTCTGCTTAGCTTTCTTCAGTGTGATATTTGTTTTTCAAGAGATATCATAGAAAGATCACAGATATATGATCTTGTGTATTTAGGATATTCAACTGGGGTTGAACTAAACCCTCACATGCTGCAAATACAACTCGCAATTGATCTGGTTACTGTGTATGAAGTGGAGCTCACATAATTGCTGAATTGGAGCACTGGTGAGTTTAACAAAAATAAGAACTGTAAGTAAAGTAGGCAATGATAACAGCAGGTTATCAAAGTAGGACCCAAGAAAGAAGCTTTTGAAGTACTGAATGAAGACAGGAGATTGAATTTTTATTTTGCTGTGGATGTAATGACTGCTATACACTAGAAGGCATGTTTGATAAGAATAGCATTCATAAAAATATAAACCTTTGCTGAAAGTAATAAACTTTGGCTACTTATATTGCCAAAGGGATAAACTGTCTCTGTGTTTGAGGAAAGCATAGCACTGGGGATGGGTAGAGGACAGATTCAACTGCTCAATAGTTTATTTGACTATCCATTACCATATGCCACAAAATTTATTTTAAAAAAATATAGAAAGTTAAGAAATGCCAAAATTGCATGTTCTCTTCAAAGTACTCCCCTACACATACTTCCATCTGTTTTGATTTAACTTTAATAGTTGTTACATCATGTCACCGTGTTCTGGGTTGAATTATTAAATGTTAGCAGACTGAGGATACAGGGGATGAGAGGCAGCGTTTTGTGCACTTATCTCCTAATGGATAACATGCATCTGACAGGCTGCAGCTTTTGTTTAGTCTCATTGATTCTTTTTTTAAAGATCTCTCTCCTCTCTTGCCCTCGTTCCTAAGCTACATTGCTTTTTTTCTGCAGTGACATTTAGTTTTACAAGTGGAAAGTTCTTACTTTGAAAATAAATGTTCCATTATTTCCAGGGCTGTGTTCTAGGCATTAACAATTAATTTTCTTCTTTAAATATTAATTTTTGTATTGAGATTTTTGACTGTATCATGAAAACTTTCATATTATTTTTTTCCAACCCAGCTAGCATTATTTCTGATTTATTTATTTATTATTTGCTTCTCTTGTCTTCCCTCTGAATATTTTTCCTCTCTCTTCAATGCATTTTACCATAGGAAATAAATTTACCTTGAATGTGGTTTTAAAGATTTTCATGTCCTTTATATTTTAATTAAATTTTTCCTTAGCATTTGACTACACGTATTTAAGGTACTCTAATTACTCTCCCTCTTCTCTGTGTCCTCTATTCCCTGCAAAGACACCATCCCCACAGGTCCTTTTACTCTGTTCACATCTTTTATTGTGCATGTGTCCCAGTAAATATAGCCAAGGTCACCTGTGTAACTGGGTATGGAGCTGTGCAATATAGCCTCTTTGCCTAACCATTTTGTACATGTTTTAGGATATTGACTGTACTCCCACAATATCCATCAGTAGATAATTGTTCAACAGACAGGGATAGAGTCCCATGAGCCTTTCCTTATCCATAACTACATAAAAAAGATAAAATAATTGTAAATTAAAATTTTATATAAAATATGTTTGTATAGTTATAGTTATTTGCAAACCTTTTCAATGAACAGTATATGGCTACAACCATGAAATAAATATTTACCTGTGTAACAAAGAAGCTTCCAGTAATAAATCTCATTTAGACAGCATTGGTAAAGCCTTGATAATTTCCACTTGGTCTATAACTTACTGACACTAAATACTGGGTATTTGTTAGTATGCGCTTCCACGTTAGTGGGATGTCTGATGGAATTTGAGATTTAACTCTGTAGAGTCATATGCCACACAAAAGTGAAATAAAACGTTACATAGCAGTGTAGAAAATGGTTATAGAGTAGGAGAAAAAACTCAATTGTGATAGCAGACTATCTAATCCTTTTAGGGCATTTGCCTACAGGTGAGTATTAGAACCATGATATGGAAAGTTGATACAGTCCTTCTGGACACCTGTTTTTTGTTTTGTGTTTTGTTTTTTTGGGGGGGGGGGTATTTATTTATCTTTTGTATCACCTGTGTGCAATACAGCTTTTGGGGATTCGTAGAATGGGTATGGGCGAGGTGACAGAAAGCGGAAGGGATCCTTAAAAATAAGATGGGGAGAGAAAAGTGTGAAGGGGAGAATGGGGGGAGCTCGGAGGAATGGGATGCTTGGGATACAGGAAGGGTGGATATGGGAGCAGGGAAGCATATATCTTAATTTAAGGAGCCACCTGAGGGTTGTCAAGAGATTTGACCCTAGAGGGGTTCCCAGGTTTCCAGGGAGATGCCCCCAGTTAGTTCCTTGGGCAGCTGAGGAGAGGGAGCCTGAAAAGGCCAGTTCCTATAGCCATACTGATGAATTTCTTGCATATCACCATAGAACCTCCACCTGACGATAGATGAAGAAAATGACAGAGCCCCACATTGGAGCACCGGACTGAGCTCCCAAGGTCCTGATGAGGAGCAGAAGGAGAGAGAACATGAGAAAGAAAGTCAGAAACGTGAGGTGTGCGTTCACTCATGGAGACGGTGGGACAGAACTAATAGGAGATCACCAACTCCAGTTGGAATGGGACTGATGGATCATGCGACCAAACCCGTCTCTCTGAATGTGGCCAACAGCGGGGGCTGACTGAGAAGCAAAGGACAATGGCGCTGGGCTCTGACTCTTCTGCATGGACGGGCTCTGTGGGAGCCTTCTCAGCTTGGTCGATCACCTTACTGGACCTGGGGGGAGTTGGGAGGACCTTGGTCTTAGCATAGAGTAGGGAACCCTGATGGCTCCTTGGCCTTGAGAGGGAGGGAGGGGAGGTATGGGTGGAGGGGAGGGGAGGGAAGGGGGAGAAGGAGGGGAGGAGATAGAAATTTTTAAATATAAAAAAATAAACCATGAGAAAAAAAATACAGTTATAGACATGTGATATGATCTCATTGGTCCTTAAGGAGATCATTGTTTTTGAAAAATAACTAGAAAAACCCAAAAGCCTAATAATAGAGCACATGATGATAGGAAATCTCATGGAACCAATGATATTGGTCTTTTCATATTGTTCAACAATGTCTATTCCTTCTGTTGTTGCATTTCCCTGGCAAGGTCTCCATTCGAAGTTTTTTTTTTATTTTTATTTTAAATGTGCTGATGTGAAGTCAAGAGTTGTGCGTCGTCTCCTCTTTGCCCAATTTCAAAAGTCTCAAGAAGAAAGCTGAGAGTAAAGTCAGAGAATGGGTGTAGTGCACAACTTTGTGGTTATGAAAGAATATAAAGCAATCACTATTTGGAGCTCAATGTCACACCCACCATGAAAGAACTGCAGAGTGACACTCTACAGAGGAGTATTGACATTGCACAGTAACCATCTAAGTAAATTTCATTAAGGCGAGGAAACATATACTGCAACCAGCTATCAATATATATTTATATCTCTGAAAGCAGTAGGGAGATGAAAAACCAAAAAGAAATGCCATCTTTTATTGTAAACATGAGATGGGATGGGAAGAGGTGGGGGTGGGAGAAGAGGAGAGGCTGATATATAAAATGAAAAAAAAAATAATAATGAAAAAACAAAATCCTTAAAGCAAACCAAACAAAACCAGAAAACAACAAAACAGAAGTCGGAGAACCTTGTCATGGAAGATGTGGTGTGGCCATTGAATCACACAGTTCGCTCTTTAGTCCATTTTTCTTTATTGCAAGTGTTCATTGCCTCAAGTTTGGTTCAAGTCCTCTGGGTGTTTTTTGTTGTTGTTGTTGTTGTCTTGTTTTTGTGACACCACCAATAATGAACTCTCACTGGGGTTCCTCTTGGAAGTCCTGTTCTTATCCTGTGTCTGGCGACCCTTCCATTTTGGATCTGTCGATTCACCCCCTTCACATGCTCCAATGGTTCATAGATGAGAGGATGCTGGGCTGGGCCAACTCATAACCCTGGTTCTGGGCCTGAGCAGTAACTGGGTCAGTCAGTCCACTAGCTGTTTCCTCAGAGTTGTTTCTAGATGTTGTATACAGGGGGCCATACTTGCTGAATAGCTTCTCAGAAATGAGTAAACTTGTGTAGCATGTTATAGGTTTTATTCTTTAATGGTTCCACTGAATACCATGCAGCTGTACCTTATGACAGGTTCAGTGATTATGGAATTCCATGTTTTAATCCTGCAAATGGGCATAAAGGAAAGGGAGAGGAAAGCATTTCTTATCTTCATTCCAGTAGAGTCCTAGGAATTAACATTTCCTAATACATACATGTATGTGACAGAAAGAGACTTGAGGTATTAGTGTGTTTTCTGAGTCTTAAAACACAATAGAACTTTTATATTGATAGCTGCCAGTAAATTAAAATCCTGAGTTCCAAAGTTCAATTTATTTTTAAAATTTTTATAATTTTTCTTTTTACCATTGAATCGATTTTTTTATTTAGTATGATGAAATATGTAAAATTTAAAATTTATTTTAAATTCAAGTGGCAGTTTCCCCTCCCCTATTTTTTCCTCCTTATTTTCCCATGCCCCAACCCCTCCACCTCCATTTCTGTTTAGGAAAGGGCAGGTCTCCCGTGAGTATCAATAAAACATGGGATAACAAGTTGCAGTAAGACTAATCACCTTTCCATGTATGAAGGATGGGTAAGGCCACTCAGAATGAGGAATAGGGTCTGAAAAGACAGAAAAGGGTCACAGACAGTGCCTGTTTCTACTGTTATGTGTCCCACAAGAGGACAAAGCTACACAACTGTAACATGTATGCAGAGTGCCTGGGGCAGTCCCACGCAGACTCCCTGATTGTTGGTTCAGTCTCTATGAGCCCCTGAGAGCCAAGGTTAGTTGCTTCTGTGAGTTTTCCTGTTGTGTCCTTGATCACTCTGACTCCTCCAATCTTTTCTCCCCTTTTTTCTGTAGTACTCTCTGAGCTCTGCCTAATGTTAGAATGTGGGTCTGCATCTGTTTTCAGAGTTTCTAGATAAACCCTCTTTTAGGGGTTAGGCACCATTTTTTTCAGAGAAAATAGGAAGAGGAGATAATACACAACTGTTGACTTCACATCAGCACATTGAAAATCAAAAAAAAAAACCCTTAGAACGGGGCTCCTTCATAGAATCTGTGCTAGGCACCAATCTATATTCATAGAAAAATATCATCAAGCATCATTACATTGACAATGTTTTCCTCCAGCCATATTTGGTTCCACCCTAGGGCTCTGAGTTAACCATCCTGTCTTGGTACTCCAGGCATTGTCAAAAGTGGGCTTATCTCCTGGCATGGGTGTTAGGTAAGACCAGTCACGGTGTGGCCACTACCTTCATCTGTAGGCCTCTCTTACCCCAGCACATCCTGTAGGTCAAAGCGTATGTGACTGAATTGATTTACCATTCCTTCCATTTGAAATTACAGGAGATGACCAGTTCATGCTACATATCTGCTTTTACTAGGAGTCTTGGGAGAGATTGTCCTTGGATTACAGGGATATTCCCTTGTGACAGGTTTTTACTTGACCCATAAATTCTCACCCTCTCGAGCAGTCTCTTTCAGTACTCTCTCCCTCTACTCCCCAAACCAGATCTTTTATGTCCCCATCATCACCACCTAGTTTACTCATGAAACCCCTACTATTTCCTTTCCCCTTCATAAGGAGATTTAAGCATCCCCATGAACCTTCCTTGTTATCTAGTCTTCATGGATCTGGGGATTGTAGCACTGTTCTCCTTTATTTTACAGCTAATACCCACATATGAGCCAGTACATACCATGTTTGTATTTCTGGATCTGGGTTACCTCTTGGAGGATTATTTTTTTTCTAGTTTCTCAATTTTCCTTCAGATTTCATGGTTTCTTTGCTTTAAACAGCTGAGTAACACTCAATTGTGTAAATGTACCTTATTTTCTTTATTCATACCTCAGTTGAAGGACATCTAGGTTGCTTCTAGCTTCTGGTTAAAGCAAATAAAGCTGCTATCAACATAGTTGAACAAGTGTCCTTGCAAGTATGGTTGAGAATCCTTAGGATATATACCCAATAATTGTATAGCTTGGTCTTGCGGTAGGTTGATTTCCAATTCTCTGAAAAACTGCCACACTAATTTCCAAAGTGACTGTACAAGCTTGCTTTTACACCAGCAAATCGAAGAGTGTTCCCCTTGCTCAAAATCCTCTCCAGCATGAACGGTTACTTATGTGTGTATTTGATCTTAGCCATTTTGACAAGTGTAAGATGGAATCTCAGAGTTGTTTTGATTCATACTTTCTTGATGGCTGAGGATGTTGAATATCTCCTTAATTGTTTCTCAGTCATTTGAGATTCTTTTGTTGAGAGTACTCTATTAAAATCTACATCTCATTTTTCATTACATTATTTGGATAATTGATATCTAGTTTCTTGGGTTCTTTATATATTTTGGAAATCAACCTTTTGTCAGACTAGGGGTTGATGATCTTTTCTCATTGTGTAGGCTGCAATATTGAACTATTGGTAGTGTTCTTTGTCAAAGAGAAACTTTTCATTTTCATGAGGTCCCACTTATTACATGTTGATCTTGGTGTATGGGCTGTCTGTGTCTTCTTCAGGAAACTGTGCTTTGTGCCAATATGCTAAAGGCTATTTCCCACTTTCTCTTCTATTGGGGTTCAGTATATTTGGATTCATTACGGTCATTCATCCACTTGGGCTTTAGTTTTGTGCAGGGTGATGGATATGGATCTATTTACATTCTTCTACATGCTGACATCCAGTTAGCTAGAATCATTTGTTCAAGATGCTTTCTTTTTTTCCACTATATAATTTGGATTTATTTGTCAAATCAGGTATCCATAGGTGTGTGGATTTACATGTGGGTCTTTGATTCAATTCCATTGATTCACTTGTCGTTTTTTATGCCAGTATCATGTGGGTTTTATTACTATAGCTCTGTAGTGGTGCTTGAAATCAGGGGTTGGTGATACCTCTGGATGTTTTGTTTTGTTTTGTTTTGTTTTTTGTTTTTTTTTTTTACTGTATAGGATTGCTTTCAATATCCTTGTTGCTTTTGTTTTATTTTGTTTTTCCATATGAAGTTGAGCATTGTTCTATCATGGTCTACAAAGAAATGTTTTAGGATTTTAATGGAAAATTGTAGTGAATCTGTAGATTACTTTTATTAACATGACCATTATTTTTGATGTTAATTCTAATGATCTATGAGCATGGAAGATCTTTCCGTTTTTTTCATATCTTCTCCAATTTCTTTCCTCAAAGAGTTTTTTCCTTATAGCTAGAGGAAACACACAAAATGGTGAAGGCGGAAACTGTCACTGTGATCTTTATTGTTGGAACCACAGGCCCTCATGTCTCTTTGTTGCATATAGGAAGCAGAGTCAGCTGTAAGCTTTCATCACAGGTCCTGAACCTGAGCAAATAATGTTCAAGGAGCTGCCATGGGTCTTTCAGATGACAGATTACCCATTTAAAAACCAAAGGAAATCTTGGAGGTTATGTCTGTCACAAGTCCAGTTTCAAGTCAAGAATCCAAAGCAAGCAATTCAGAGAACTAGAAATCTATATTGACAGAAAAATAAATAACAGGAAAAAGTAACCTTTAGAGCAAATCCTTAGGAAAAAGTGTGAAGGAATAGATACAGGACTTTTTCTGTAGAGTTTGAAGAATTTTTCATAATCAATCCCTCCTTATTATAAAAATCTTGTTCTTTAAAACAAAGAACAAATTTGTTCCATGTTTGAAAATAAACTTACAGAGAGAGTTATATATATGCTATTCGAGTATTTGTAACTACAATATACATGCAGAAATATAAGTTAATTGAGATCACAAATATTCTTAAATATCCAAAGTTCAGAAAGGTATAATACTATCATGAAAAGACAAGGCTATTAGGTTTGATTAAATTCAAGAGGAAGTTTTCTTGTGGGGATTAAGAGAATGTAGAAATGAGCTGACATATCTGTAACCTTTAAAGTCCTCTGATATAGGAGATTCTTCTGTCTATGTGTTGCTTTCATTGGTTGAATAAATAAACTGCCTTGACCTTTTGATAGAGCATCCCTTAGGTGGGCAGAGTAGACAGAACAGAATGTTGGGAAGAAGGGCAGTGTGGCAGATGCCATGGTTCTCTTGCCCAAGACAGACGCTGGTTAGACTCATGCCGGTAAGTCACAGTCAAGTGGCGATACACATTATTGGAGATGGGTTAAACTGATATGTGAGAGTTAGCCAATAAGAGGCTAGAAATAATGGGCCAGGCAGTAATTTAATTAATACAATTTCTGTGTGGTAATTTTGGGTGTAAGCTAACCAGGAGGCCGGGACAGACAAGGGGTCTCGCTCTTCCTACTACAGTCCTCCATGTGTTTACACATCGGTAGGGTATAGAAGTGTTCTTCTGTGTATATTCCATCAGTGATGTGTTTCTCACGGATCTTTACATGTTTTGGGTGGGACTATATCAAAGGGAACAGCAAAAAATTTCCCAGTTATATATTCAGAAGGCATGTGGGATTTTATAAATATTCAAGATTCTTTCCTTCACAATGAAGGATACAAGAAACAAAAGAAGACACATTGTGAATCCTCTTACCACTGCCCCCAGGCTCTTCCTGAGAAAAAGAAATATTGAGAGCTGGAAAGACACTCATTTTTCTACGCATTCTGAAATTTCACTTATCAAAGGATGAAGACAAAAGATAAAAATGATAAACAACTGCAAAGTACTGCCCAATGCCATGGCAAAATGTGGCTGGGACAGAGTTGCTGCAAATAATGCACCCCCTTTTTAAAAAATTAATATATTTTCATTTTTTAAAAAATAAATATATTTATATTTTTGTTAATCTGCATTGGTAGGCAAAATAAAAACCTTCAATGTCCTTTGCTTCACTACAATCACTTTTAATTTTTGAATGTCAACCCACTTTAGAATTTTTAAAAATAGTTCTTATTGAGCTACATAATTTTCTCTGCTTCACTCCCTTCCTCCTCTGTCTTCTTCTACCCTTTCCCATGATCCTCACACTCCCAATTTACTCAGGAGATCTTGTCTGTTTTGACTTCCTATGTAGATTAGACCCATGGAAGTCTCTCTTAGGGTCCTATTTGTTGTTTAGGTTCTCTGGGATTGTGAATTATAGGCTGTCTTTTCTACTTATGAGTGACTACAAGTGATATTTGTCTTTCTGGGTCTGGGTTATCTCACTCGATTTGGTGTTTTCTAGATCCATTCATTTGCCCACAAATCTCAAGATGTCATTTTTTTCTGCTGTGTAGTACTCCATTGTGTAAGTGTACCACATCTTCTTTATCTATTCTTTAGTCAAGGGACATTTGGTTGTTTCCAGGTTCTGGCTATGACAAATAAAGCTGCTATGAACATAGTTGAGCACATGGACTCTTTGATGAAGGACTAGAGAGTTATGGACACTCTACTTCCTTTGACCTCGGGAACTGAAGAGATTTTCCATACTTCTAGGACACTGTGAATGGCAAAATTCCCAGATTTTAGGCTGCCATCAAGGGGAATTAGGAATGCCTTCCTCTTCTGCAAAACCACCAGTGGTGAATGTGGTCAAACCAAGTCAAACCAAGAAGCTAGAAAGACTGATCACAATCAAATGTTTATTAAACCTTTAAAACAGTAGAGGAGTCACTTTTCTAGGACCAATGTCACTTAGATCAATATATACTATTCCCTAATTTCAAATGCAGGCACAAGAACCAAGATTACAAAACAAGTAGAAGGACCAAAAAATAAAAAACAAATTGAAAATCTATTGTCAACAGAGAAAACTAAAAGCAATTTCTCAGATCCACAGATGATGAAATTATTAGGCCCTCTTACAAAATCTCCTAGCCATAATCAGCTTCCTCAGTGCCAAATGTGTAATTTCTATTTAGCAGTTAGTTATCTGAAGATGACTGTAAAGTTTCTCCTCTTCTCAAAGATGGCAGGCATAAAAGATACAGTCAGACCACACTGAAACTGAGTACTACAGACAATCAGAGCAACAATAAATAAATGGGGCCTCCTGAAACTGAGAAGCTTCTGTAAAGCAAAGGACACAGTCATTAAGACAAAAGGTAGCCTACTAAATGGGGAAAGATCTTTACCAACTCCACATCAGACAAAGGACTAATCTCCAAAATTTATAAAGAACTCAAAAAATTATACATTAAAATCTAAATATCCCAATTAAAATAGGGTGTACTGAACTAAACAGAGAATTCTTAGCAGAAGAATTTCAAATGGCCAAAAGATACTTAAGGACATGCTCAACTTCCTTAGCTATCAGGGAAATGAAAATCAAAATGATTCTGAGATACTATCTTACACCTATCAGAATGGCTAAAATCAAAAACACTAATGATATCTTATGTTGGAAAGGATGTGGAGTAAGGGGAACACTCATCCATTGCTGGTGGAAATGCAAACTTGTGCAACCACTTTGGAAATCAGTGTGGCAGTTTATCAGAAAATTGGGAATCAACCTACCTTAAGATCTAGCAATACCACTCTTGGACATATACCCAAAAATGCCCAATCATACTACAAAGACATTTGTTTAACTATGTTCATAGCAGTATTATTTGTAATAGCCAGAACCTGAACACAACCTATATGCCCCTTAACTGAAGAATGGATAAAGAAAGTGTGGCATATCTACATATTAGAGTACTACTCAGAAGTAAAAAAACAATGACATCTCGAATTTTGAATGCAAATGAATAGAATTAGAAAACACTATCCTCAGTGAGGTAACACAGACCCAAAATAATGAATATGGTATGTACTCACTCATAAGTGGATACTAGCCATAAACAAAGGACATTAAGCCTATAGTTCATGATCATAGAGAAGCTAAGTAATAAGGTGAGCCCAAAGAAAAACATATACAGATCTACCTGGAAACTGGAAACAGACAAGATCGCCTGACAAAATTGGGATCATGGAGGGGGGGGGAGAGAGGCTGTAAGAAGAGGAGTGGAGAAGGGGAGGATTGAGTAGAACTTGAGGAAATGGGATAGTCGAGATGGAGGAAGGACAGATATGAGAGCAAGGAAAGAGAAATCTTGATTAAGGGTGCCATTATAGAATTAGCAGAAACCTGGATCTAGAGAAATTCCCAAGGATCCACAAGGCTGACTCCTACTAAGACCCTAAGCAATAGAGGAGATGGTGCCTGAACTGGCCTTGCCCTGTACTCTGACTGAGGATTATCTTAAATATCACCATAAAACCTTTGTCCAACAGCAGATGAAAACAAAGGCAGATACCCACATCGGAACACTGGACTGAACTCCTAAGGTCCAGTTGCAGAGTGGAAAAGGTGAGAGTATGAGCAAGGAAACTAAGTCATGAGGGGTTCACCCGCTGAGACAGTTTGCCGGTACTAATGGAAGCTCACCAACTCTAACTTGACTGGTAGTGAATGGGCATGGGATCAAACTAGTCCTTCTGAATGTGGTTGACAGTTGGGGCAGACTGAGGGGCCAATGACAGTAGCACTGGGATGTGTTTCTAGTGCATGTACTGGCCTTTTGGGATCCTATTCTCTTTGAATGTATACCTTGCTCAACCTAAATGTAGTAGGGAAGGTCTTGTACGTTCCACGGGGCATTGTGCCTTGTCCTCTCTTAGGATTGGAGGAGGTGGGAGTAAGGGTGTGTGGAGGGAATGGAGGGGAGTTGAATGAGGGGAGGGAGTGGGAAATTACATTAGTAATTTGTAAAGAAATACATATAATAATAATAAAAAGAAAATACAGCCCATCTTCCCTTGACTCGTTTATACAATGACTGCATTTCTTTCAACACAAAAGGGACAAATTACCAGTTACTCTGCGACAACAAACTATGTAACTTAGATCTAAATGCTTCTGCTTTCTCCTGAGATAAGCCTATGTTTTTAAATCTATGTCATGCAGAAATAGCTCATTATTCCTCATCTGTTAATGTCAGAACCATGAAGCTATATGCAAAGTATCCCTTAGCTCCATTTATTAGTCCTTTATCTCCTTTTCTTTTTTGTTAAATCTTGGGCCATCCTTTCAAAATGCTGCCATTTATCATTACTTGCAGTTGCTTTCCCCATAGTCACCTTAATTTTGAATTAGTGAATGTTAAGGCATTTTTTCCTAGGTTGATAGTTCTCCTGAACTATCAACACATGGCCTTGATCGACATATACACATCTCTGTTTCATGAACACTTATTAGATTTTATTTATACATGGATTTCACAGTTGATAGTGGCACAACTATGCATGCCCAAACAAAGTTTCAAAACCATGCATTTTTTTCTTTGTGTAAAATAGCATAATTTTTTAAAGTAGATGAACACAGAATAATGTTTGAACACTGTGATCAGGGACCACACTTGAAGAGAGAACTCACAAAGACAAACTCACACAAAAATGTGCAAAACAGGATACCCCCTAGACTGGAAAAAAAAACTCTTTACAGGTTGCAGCTAAAACTAAAGACTGGAGAATGGTTTGGCTTAGCTGTAAGCATGCACACAATGGTAACATGGACTTGTTACCCTCCTCACTTGGATAGCAGTGAATGAACAATAGCATGCAGGGGGTATTTATCTTTTTTTAATATGAAAATATGATTAACCAGGAATTTAGGAGCCAAAATGATTGGCTATCTTTTAAGAAAACATAGGGAGAACTCATAGAAAATAGTTTCTAATTTTGCTGCGGATTTAAGTTTTAAAATTTTACTTATTAAGTATGGATTATTTTTAGGACTACACACATAAACACAACACATATCATTCATTCAATGTGGGACAGATCTTTCACAAAGTGGGAAAGTCTGCCAATTCCATTTTCATTTTGCCAAACACATACAGTTTTCCAAGTATTATGTAAAAGGCAAAAACTGATTTTATCTACCATTTGTCTTATTCAAAAATTTTTAACATTTAATTATAGGGATAATGTCCCATGTAAAAAATTTATGATAATTGAAGCTTAGGGCAGGGATAAAATTGGGGACACAGGCAAATAATGTGTATTTCAGTAAAGGACTCTCGCGAAAGTGGTATTGTAATGGAAATGATAAAAACGAGGTCATTCATACACTGGAGAGTGGTATGATACAAACACCTTGAGTATAAAAGCTTGTCTAAGCTGCTCTTTTATAGTTGTTTATTTTACATCTTCACTTCACAAGAATCTTTACTTCTGCTTCTGAATAAAAATCTCAAAGTGAGAATTTCAGTATGAGGTGCTTTTATTCCAGAACAAAAATATGGCATCTTCTTTGTAAAATGAATCAAACAAATTTTTATGTACAAGGAAGTTAGAGTGTATCTATCACTCTTTTTAATGCTTACTTCTCTGAATTGTGTAGAGTCATGTTATACAACAGAATGAAAATGACGGTGCCTTCGTATCATTTTAGGGAAAGGAAACAGACACATATAACAGAGCAGCAGGTTGTGAAAATTGCATGTTAGAGTTATGAGGCTACTTTCATACAGGCAGGGGATCACAGGCCACCCAAGGGCTGCACATAACTGGGAAGGATGGGAGGTATTTTAGAACGATTTAATATAAGATCATGATATTCAATGCCATATAAATTTTGATGAAAAATAAGAATTGGTAACTTTAAAGACACCTAGAAAAAACAGTACTCAGCATTTGACAATATTTAATGTAGGTAATGTAACTGATACTAATTAACCACTATATATTAATCCTTTATATACACTACATTATTTTATATAATTTTCATAATTTGACGGAGAACTTACTATTTGCATCTTTGGTTTTTAATTGTGGAATCACAACAGAAAACTATGAATAACTGTTCCAACACTGGTTGGCCAGTCTATTATTTGAATAAACCAAACAAGTCATTAATTTTTTATTTTATTTTATTTTATTTTTTATTTTTCGAGACAGGGTTTCTCTGTGGCTTTGGAGCCTGTCCTGGAACTAGCTCTTGTAGACCAGGCTGGCCTCGAACTCACAGAGATCTGTCTGCCTCTGCCTCCCGAGTGCTGGGATTAAAGGCGTGCGCCACCACCGTCTGGCTTCATTAATTTTTTAGATGATAACTTCTCATCTATATCAGAACACCACTCCCTAAAGAATGCTAAAAAAGCAGGAATATTAAAGTTTTGTCCACAATTTAAAACTCTACTAATTAGGACCAAATATCGTCTACTGAGTGGTATAAACATACTTTTAGGCTTTCAATCAGAAAATTCCTGGAAATTCTGGTCTCACCATGCTTATTTCCATCTCAATGCAGTTGCCAGGTCTTGTATATGTAAGTAGGCAAGTAGGTGGATGATAGGTAGATAGATAGATAGATAGATAGATAGATAGATAGATAGATAGATAGATAGTTAGATAGATGATAAATAGAGATGATAGATAGATAGATAGATAGATAGATAGATGATAGATAGATAGATAGATAGATGATAGATAGATAGATAGATAGATAGATAGATAGATAGATAGATGATAGATAGATAGATAGATAGATAGATAGATAGATAGATAGATAGATGATAAATAGAGATGATAGATAGATACATAGATAGATAGATGATAGATAGATAGATAGATAGATAGATAGATGATAGGTGATAGATAGATAGGTGATAGATAGATAGATAGATAGATAGATAGATAGATAGATAGATGATAGATAGATAGATGATAGATAGATAGATAGATAGATAGATAGATAGATAGGTGATAGATAGATGGGTGATAGATAGATAGATAGATAGATGATAGATAGATGATAGATAGATAGATAGATAGATAGATGATAGATAGATAGATAGATAGATAGATAGATAGATAGATAGATAGATAGATAGATAGATAGATAGATAGATGATAGGTGATAGATAGATAGGTGATAGATAGATAGATAGATAGATAGATAGATAGATAGATGATAGATAGATAGGTGATAGATAGATAGATAGATAGATAGATAGATAGATGATAGATAGATAGATAGATGATAGATAGGTGACAGATAGATAGATAGATAGATAGATAGATAGATAGATAGATAGATAGATGATAGATAGATAGATGATATGGAGATAATAGATACAAATGCACTTTGTGTTATCAATGCTATTATGAATCTCTCAAAATTGCAAAATAACTTTTTAAAAACTGTTCTATTATGTTCATCTTTTCTAAGATAACCTTCAAGGGAGGATTTGGAATTATGAAAAAACATTAAATATTTTGAGTAGATTTTATAAAAACATGTTTACTTTCTAATAGTGAGGAAAAGGCTATCTATACTTATGAATAAGTTTAAACAAAAATACCTGAGAAAATATATGCTTTGAAATTTAATATAGTTGAACTGACAGGTCCAAGTATGTCACAACAAACTACAAATATTTATTTCAATATTTTCGATTGAAGGTGTGTCCATAACTGTAATCCTACAGCAAAACCAATACACATGGTTTATATTACTAAAAGTAAGATGGCATAAAAGCTTTGTTTCAATCATGGTTATCATAATACAGTACATAATTATAGTGTTTTTATAAGCTTTCAAATTTAAAACCAATGAATTTAACTGAAGCAATAATATCATTGATGTTATGAGAATTAGAAGACACATTGGATTAACATTAATAAAAATGACTGTATATCAATTTTCAGTTACTTGAAAACATGTGAACTGCAGATAACTTCTTCATTTACATTTACCATGAGTTTTTTAATGAGTAGTTTCTAGTAGTTTCAATAAATCCATCATCTCCTAAGGAAAACCAGCTTGGAATTAATTTCTTTCCAAAGTTGGGGAAATCAGGGGTGATGCCTATGTAAGAGCACTATAGGTACGGTCCATTCAGAACATTGCTTTAGGAAGTCTACTAAAAAACAGGGATATTCAAAATTTTATCCACAATTCTGAAAAATTTACTAATTAAGACCAAATACCTTCTAGTGGTGTGAACATGCTTCTAATCGTTCTCTTTTGTAGGAATTGTTTTATTGAGCTCTACATTTTTCTCAGCTCCCCTTCCTGCCTCCTTCCTCTCCTTCAACCCTCTCCCAAGGTCCCCATGCTCAGGAGATGTTATCTTTTACACTACCCAGGTAGTTTAGATCTATGCATGTCTCTCTTAAGGTCCTCATTGTTGTCTAGGTTCTCTGGGATTGTGATTTGTTGGCTGGTTTTCTTGGCTTTACATTTAAAAACACTTATGAGTGAGTACATGTGGTACTTTCTGAGTCTGGGTTACCTCACTCAAAATAATGTTTTCTAGCTTCACCCATTTGCCTACAAAACTTAAGATGTTATTTTTTCTGCTGTGTAGTACTCCATTGTGTAAATATACCTTATCTTCCTTATGAGTTCTTCGGTCAAAGGGAATTTAGGTTTTTTTCAGGTTCTGGCTATGACACACAAAGATGATATGGACATAGTTGAGCACATGTCCTGTGAGAAAAGTACTGGAAATTCTGCTCTTACCATGTTTATTTCCACATCAATACAGTTGCCAGGACTATTATTTTTGTGTTGTCATTCAACATACTCTCCACATCAACAATGCTAAAGCCTTTATATTATTCTGTACATCACTTAGACTATTGCAGTAGCATCCAAGCTATGCTCCTATGCACCAAATTGCCTGTCTCTAGTATCCTAGATGCCTCAATTTGATTTTTCTGGTATCAAAACATATATTGCCACATTTCTTTATTTGAGCTTAAGATTTTATACATTAACAAAATGTACCTTGTTCCTATATACCCTTACCTTTATTCTCCAACTCCTGAGAGATGCCCTGCCAATCCCCTTATTAAATTCATGAATTCTCTCTCTCTCTCTCTCTCTCTCTCTCTCTCTCTCTCTCTCTCTCTCTCTGTATGTGTGTGTGTGTGTTTGTGTGTGTGTGTGTGTGTGTGTGTGTGTAGACTACTGTGTCCCATTAGTGCTTTCCATATGCGTATGGGTTTAGGGCTGACTACTGAGAGATAGGGAACTTAGGAGGCAGCTCATCTCTGAAATAAACTTACCCTCCCTCAGCCTTTTCCCAGCAATGCTGTGAGGGTCTTATGCAGACATCCAAGGTTGGTGAGATTTCATGTGGGCAACATCGTGTCATGTCTTGAAGATGCTATTTCCTA
This sequence comes from Arvicola amphibius, assembly GCF_903992535.2. Taxonomy (NCBI): domain Eukaryota; kingdom Metazoa; phylum Chordata; class Mammalia; order Rodentia; family Cricetidae; genus Arvicola; species Arvicola amphibius. The sequence continues at coordinate 173,543,927 of NC_052048.2, forward strand.
CCAATATCCTCAGTCTTCTGGCCCTTACAATCCTTCTTTCCCCTTTCTGTGAGGTTTTTTTTTTTAATGTATGAATTGTATTATAGATGTGTGTCCCTTTCGGAAATAGGTATACCACAGTCTTTTATTCTTTGCACTTTAGCCACAGAATCTTCAGAATAAATTCAATACCTTCCCTTTTTAACAAATTGTATTTTCTATTCCTTGACTTGAATGTTACTGTCTAAATTTTGTAAAAGTTAAAGGATATTTAATAATAAAGAAATCTCCCCCAAAATAGTTTTAAACATCTGGTACAGAGTGAGTCCTCTGTTGTTGATAAGGGGATAAGTAGTTTATTAACATCTTAGAAATGTGGTAACGTTTGGAGCGAGCAGTAAAGATGTTAAGGACTACTTTGGCAGTATAAGGAATCCCGGTGTATTGCTTTAGCAGCAAACCTGTAGACTCAGGATATCCACTTAGTTACTCCATAACAAATAGTTACACAAATATGAGTCTAATAAAAGTGTAATTAGTTGATACTACACCACAATGGCTGCTTTGTAGAAGCAATATTCTGGAATCCAGTGTAATATTGTCCATTTTGGTAGTGTTCTTAATGATATTCAAACTTATCAACTCCTGAAGAAAGTGAAAAAATTTAGAAGAATTCTAAAATTAACTGCTTACTGAAAATATGCCAAAAGGCACATGCTGTCTTCAGTAAAGGTTTCTGAGTAAACATGGAGAAAATAGGTTTATTGATTAAGATGCAATGGCAGAGAAAAAATTGGAAAGGATCAATAAATTTATTGATTTTTTTCAGTTTGACCCTGCATACAATATCTTTGAATGCTTAAAAATACATTTAATGTTGTAAGGCTGACTTATTAAGGATCAAAGTGTATCACTGAATGAAAATTACAGTGACTAATGATCTCTAGCACAAAGGATAAGTGATCAAACAGTATGGAAAATCAAATTACTACTTTCCTAGAATTTCAAATGTACCATGTATTCTCTCATACATAACATATATACAATCACCAAAAAGGTACAAAGAGAAAAAAGTTACCAAATAATTTGATATACAGCAAACACCAAATGATCGATGGCAACAATTGACTTTGAAGTTATTAATGTGAAAGGAATATGATTTCATAAAAAAACACAACACAAGATCTTGCAGAGAGTTGTAGGTGTGGTATCACCGTACAAGGAAGACAGAAGACTCAAGGCAAGATACTTCTGATGTGAGTGAGTAAAGACTGGACTCCATTTCACATAAGGAACAGATGACTTGTGGGTATTAAAGTTTAAGGAAATATAGCTGGTAAATATAGCTGGTATATTATGGGTAATTCTGAGTGCATGATAGTAGTCGTTTAATTATAAGCTCAGATTAGACAAACATGAATTTTATTCATTTTAAAATTCAATAATTTAGTGAAGAAGAATGGAATAGGCTAAATCAGTACTTCTCAACCTGTGGGTCAGAACCCCTTTGGGAGTTGAAAGATCCTTTCTCAGGGGTCAGCTAAGACCTTGGGAAATCATAAATATGTACATAGCAAGTCAGAACAGTAGCAAAATTGTAGTTATGAGATAGCAACCAAAGCAATTTTATGGGTGGGGTCACCACATAAGGAATTGTATTATGATGTTTCAGCATTAAGAAGGTTGAGAACCGCTGTGCTAAACCATAGTGAGAGCCCATAAAACATCACTTCATGAAATTTCCCTCTCCTGTTCTAATGGACATAGAGTGGGAGGAAGGTCGCATTGACTCTACAATGGATGGGTAATGAAGAAACAGAAATCAGATAATAGTGAACGAGAAGATGTCAAATGCAAGCAGCCTGGATAATATTGTCAGGGACATTCTACCTGGTTAGTGACCCCCTCAGCCAAGAGCGTCATCTGTGATAATACAAAAGTAGAGGTGACAAAATGGAGAGCATGATGAGGACAAGGACCAGCAAGCACAAGAGCTCAGAAGACAGATCTACTACACTCCAGAGCAAGCAGTCCCACTTTCAGTAATCCTGATACCTGAGAGGACTGAGTTCTATGTATTATATGAATATTGTGATTCTAGTGGTGACAATATGAATCATAAATACCAGGTCGTTATATTGATTATTTGTAGACACTAGCACATATTTTTATGCTACTGTCACACTGTCATTTTAGGTGACTGAAAAGGAAGTGCAATAACTGACATGAGGTCTCCCCCGCCACAGCGTCTCTTCTTTTTGTTTCTCATCTATTCCACGGGGGCACACCTAGGCATACCTAAGCCTGTGTAGGAAATAGCTGACTTTAGATCTTCCAGAGTGGTTAAAAGTGAATTAGCGCGTGGAAATAAGGTTTACTTTTAAAAGGAAAAGTAATCTTCAAAGATTAAATAGACTTAAACTGATGCTCCTTAAATCATTAGAGCATTGAAATTGCTAATTCTACGAAAAAGACTCCTTCTACGACATTAAATTATATGCAGCAACTGGGTCTATCCAAGGCCTGTCCACTTCTCCCAAAGCTATATTTTAGTCGATGAAAATATCACAAAGAATAAGAATTTCTGTTTTATTATATTATATTATCTTTCTACAGAAGATATATCTATCATAAGAAAAAGATTTTTTAATTATAGTGTAGATAAAGACAAGAGCATCAGCTTTCATATTTTAAATATGTTGACAATGAATAAATTATGAATGATTTAACCTCAATACATCTTGAACATTTTAAATTAATTTAAGAAATTAATTTAATGCACATATATTTCACTCTCTTACTAGCAGATCTTGTACTGCATGATTGATTTTTGTGATAAAGTTCTGAAGTCAGGCATTGGAATCCCTGAGATTTTTAAAATGTAGGTAGAGTGTTACTATCAATGTCTTTAGGACTGGTGCCCAAAGTACGACAGAAAGTATAAGTGAATGCTTTGAAACAATTCAAAGTTTGATTTTAGAACAAGTGTTTTATTTATTAGCTTCCACTCTGAGGTCCTACTGGGTTCTATATATGTTCCATCGATGTGTAAACAATTTTCCAAAAATGAACTAAGCTTGGTTATTAAAATAGAAACATAAAAATTTAGATTTTTCAAAATTTATCAATTAGGATATATCTATTGCTCTCATCAGAAAAAGTTATTCATTATTAGTTATATAAATAAGCAATCATAATATTTTAGCTGAAAGTCAAGTTTATGTATGTAGATATAGAAAACTAAGATTGTCGGTCATTATTGTTAAATACATTGATGTAATATTTACATAAGTATTGCTAAGGGCGCCCCTTTGTGTAGAATTTAAGTCAGAACTCATTATTTTTATTTGATAGTGTTATATGAACCTTAATTCAAGAGATGTTCCTTTGTTCTTTTTTCATAGAAATTCTTACTGTTTTATGGCAGTTGTTAACATTGGTCATAGACAACATTCCCTGGAGCCATAGTTTTTCTGTTTATATTCTCTCTTTTAGGTAGTAGACATTACATTTATTGTAACTGAACCACATCTTCTTGCAGTCTTTCATATGCTATTTCTATTCTGATCCCCGCAAGCCGTTATACATGGGGATTTTATAGTGTCTGAAAAAGATAACAAAGTCTAGGTAGCTTGGCAAGCAAGGGTTTGTATTTACAGCAGGGCAGATTAAATAGAAATTGACTTTGGTTGGTTTTTGCATGACTGCAGTAATGATAAGAAATAAGTGAGAGTCAGATAGGTTTTTAATGCTGCAGATAAGAGGCTACAGGATGGGGAATTTATTGCCCATCAGTACAGAAGAAGGACGATTATGAAGAATAAGGAATATCAGCCTGCTATTGGTAAACTTACCATTCCAGGGATACGCAACATCTTGTCGTTTAATTCACCGACTTCCAGCCTTTGCATTGTCTTCTCTAGGATGAAACATTTTTGAAAATTTATTTAGTTACAACACCTCTGGTCTTACAATTAGAGTAATTTTTCCAAATTTAGGTATTATTCAATCAATAAATAGACAGCCAATAGTATTTATCTTATTGATCTTTATATGTTTGGAATAACACATTAATTTCAAATCTTATAAAAGTATCAAAAATGCCTCAAGTTTAACAAGGCTAATCTTTACTGATTAAAATTTAAAAGATTATTTTCTCCATCCAATGCCAGGTGAAGGTTCTATGGTGATATGCAAGATATTCATGAGTATGGCAATAGGATCTGGACATTTCTGGCACCCTCTCCTCAGCTGCCCAAGGACCTAGCTGGGGGCGTCCTCTGGACACCTGGGAACCCCTCTAGAGTCAAGTCTCTGCCAACCCTAGAATGGCTCCCTTAAGTAAGATATATAATTCCTTGTTCCCATATCCACCCTTCCTATATCCCAACCATCCTATTCCCCCAAGCTCTTCCGATGCGTTCACCCAATGAGACGGCAGGACAGAACTAATGGGAGACCACCAAGTCCACTTGGAATGGGACTGATGGAACATGCGACCAAATCGGACTTTCTGAAAGTGGCTGATGGTGGAGGCTGACCGAGGAGCCAAGGACAATGGCGATGGGCTTGGTCTCTACGACATGGACGGGCTCTGTGTGAGCCTTGTCAGTTTGGTTGCTCACCTTCCTGGACCTGGAGGGAGTTGGGAGGACCTTGGTCTCAACATAGTGTAGAGAACCCTGATGGCTCTTTGGCCTGGAGAGGGAGGGAGTGGGGGTATGGGTGGAGGGGAGGGGAGGGAAGGGGGAGGAGGAGGGGAGGAGATGGCAATTTTTAATAAAAAATAAATAAACTGGAAAAAAAATTTAAAAGATTAATGAAAGTCATTGTTTCCATATTGTGGTAAAATATTAAAGATATTCTGAAATAAGAAGCCCAGGGTTACTGCCAGAATAAGTTTACATGTAAAAATATGGATATATTTTATTTATTTGTGCATTGAACATATGTTAATAATATTAATGCCCTGTTCTGTTTAGTTGAGTTGTTTTGAAATTTTCACGATTTTATTTTAATAGCTTTAACTCTGTTTCAGCAACCGATTGCTTTTACAGAAATAATAAGAAAACAACTTTCTGAAACAACATTATGTGTATGAATACTGTATAATTGTTACATCTATATAATCGTAGCCAAAAAGCACCATTTTTTTACTTCAGAAACTCACATTGAAAATCCTGATTTTCCTTTTTATACCTATACATTTTTAGGTAGTGTCTATACAACTAGTGCCATCCTCAAGCTTTCCTACTGTATTTCCCTCTCAACTGGCATTATGGAGAAGGGTCCAATACCAAGTACAGCAACATAATATTATATCTGTCATTGATATATTATAACTTTATTAATGTATTATGACTTCCCACACAAACACATGAACTTGAGTTTCTTTTTAAAATAATTAACTTTGTCTTTTGTGCATTGATGTGAATGTGTCAGTGCCCTAGAACTGGAGTTGCAGAAAGTTGTGAGTTGCCATGTGAATGCTGGAAATTGAACCAGGGTCCTCTGGAAGAGCAGCCAGTGATCTTAACCACTGGGCCATCTTTTCTGCCCTGAATTTAAGTGCTAAATGCAATATTTCACTTAAAATTCAGATACTAAAATGCTAATATATAAAGTATTGCAAAAGTTTTATAAAACAGCTTTCTTTAGGATCTAGTTTTGTTTTTTGAAAAAGTCATCTGTGAAATCCAGGCTAGCCTGAACCTCTCGATGTAGCAAAGGCTAGCTCATGAACTCTTCCCTCTGTAATGCTGATACTTAAGCATTGATACATTCATATCAATTTAAGCTCGTGGGGATTTTTTATAGCAGAAAAGGGAATCTAAAGCGATTGTTATTCTGGGTTCACATGTATGTTTATATTGTTTATATTTTACTATGCTATCTTGTACTTTCTACCAAAGAAATGTAGTGTTCACGTGTATGTTTATATTGTTTATATTTTACTATGCTATCTTGTACTTTCTACCAAAGAAATGTAGGGTTTATAATGTTGCTTTGTCACTGCTTCTCACACAAAACACATCTCTCAGTCCAAAGTGGATAAGAGATTGTTTATTCTCACGCGAACTGTGAGTGAACACCCAGGAACAGACGCTGCTTTCCACAAATTCCATGTTTCAACATGTCGGTAATTCAATGACTATGACCTCTACAGCATGGACGGGCTCAGTGTGAGCCTTGTCAGTTTGGTTGCTCACCTTCCTGGACTTATGGGGAGCTGGGAGGACCTTGGACTTAACATAGTGAAGGGAACCCGGATGGCTCTTTGTCTTGGAGAGGGGTGGAGTGGGGGTATGGGTGGAAGGGAGGGGAGGGAAGGGGGAGGAGATGAAAATCTTTAATGAAAAAGAAAAAAGAAAAAAAAAGAATAAGCAGGATCATAAATCAACCTTCTTTAAAAACATTTGTAGGATAATCAGGTATGTATGCTACAGCAAAGTAGGGAAATCTCCATAATGGGCCTTAAATGTTACCTGAAGACAATCTTAGGTCTAGGATAATGGAAGGTAGGGGGCTTTTATCTTAATAATTTCCAAATATCCAAGGTGATAGTCACAAGGATGTTATTTCCAACAGAGGGAGAAGTACAACAGCTTTAAGTCAGCAAAAGGTAGCCTAAAACAAATTGTAATTAGGCTTTTCAATTGCCACAATCCAGTCACTCCACAATCATTGAAAAACTAATCAATCAATAAGCCCTGCAGAAGGTTCAACATTACACATTGCTTATTTTCAGGATTTTGTTCACAGTGGACTTGAGGATGAAAATTATATAACATATTATTTATCAGGAATTCTTATCTTTAACCTTAAATTTTGAAAGAGAGTTTTTGGATATAATTATTTTTGGTCACAAAAGCTTTCAGTATTTTGGATGTGTCTACCTAGACTTCTGGGTTTCCTTCTTTTGATCTGAAGTGAATTTATACTCTAATTATGTGGTTCTTGTTGTTTTGCTGCTGATACAGCTTTCTTTCCTTGTTATTGTTTGATTGGTTGATTTAGTTTTCCTACCTTGCTACTGTGATTTTTATTATCCAGGTTGCTCTTCTACATTTGTCTTCATGTGTCAGATTCTCCTTGTCTCTTACTTTTATGGCATTTTACTAAACTTCTTGGGTTCACAAACAACTGGTTTTCTTATCCAATTTTGCAATTTATCATATATTTTAAATTATTCTGTTTGTTTTATTTTCTTCTACATTATCAGTTTGTTTACTCTAGTATTTGATGACTTTATGATTTTCTCTACCTACACTATTTGTTTAATACTCCTTACTGTTCTCTAGATTAAATCATCTGCATTGAATCGATTTCACAAGTACCAATTCTTTACTCCTGCAGATCCTCAAGCAATTTTTTTTCCTTTTGAAATGATTGTTCTTTTTAATGTCAAGGGTTCAGTTAGTTTTAATCTTTAATTCCATTTTGGTATTGATATTTGATATTAATTTTGCATAAATAATAAAATCCCAGAGACAGTATTGGTGTTCAGCATGAAGGTCAGAAAAGCAAACTAGTCAGAGAGTGCCTCAGCCTCAGTCTGAAATGGCAGTCCTTCCTCCAGGAATCCTTCCTCCAGGAATCCTCAGAGTGAGACTGGGCCCGAGAGTTGTCTGCTGACATTTTATGTTCCTCTCTAGTGCCAAGATTAATGGTGTGCACCATTACTGCCAAGTTTCTATGGCAAAACTAGTGTGGCTACTGGGATTCAAGGTGTGTGTCACCACTGCCTGGTCCATAAAACTGACCAGGGTGGCTAATTTATTCTCTGACTCTCAGGCAAGCTTTATTAAAAGCTTTATTAAAAAATACAAATGAAATGTCACTACAAACAATACATCAAATTTTCCATACCTTCATTTATTTTAGCCATGTTTTTTTATTTATTTAATATATTTTTGCAATATCATTTTGACATTTTTAAATAATTATTTTTTTCAGAAACTTTCAAAATTCATTCCCATATAGACTGTCCCAGTCCACATGCTCCCTTACAGCCCCATCACCACATCCTCCTCCCTAGAAATCTCTCGCTCCCATTCATGACAATCAGTTTTGCTTTGTGAGTCATTAGGATTAACAAGAGCTCTCTGTGTAAACATTAATTTTGTTCTGTATTCTGGAGCCCAGAAGACTCAGAAGTGAGTACATAACTAAGGAGTCTTGGTTTGCCCCTCTTCTGGACTATTTCAACAGGCAGTGATTCATAGGTAAAAGAAGATTCCAACAGACTGTGTTATATAGGAACAGTATAATGTAGGTTAAAGATTGCAATGGTTGTATGAAGTAAGAATGGTTGTATTCACAGTCCTGTACATAATCTTGGGTTTATCATATACTTCCATCTCTTTCTTTCACATGCATCTCCTAATTAGGAATTAGGTCTCCTTAAACAGAATGTCTTTGTCTGACTTTTCATACATGTGTGTTATTGGTAGCCATAAAAGATCAACTAGCAAGGCCATCCCAGGGTTTGAAAAAAAAAGCTCCACAGCATAGAAAAAACTGAACTTAAAGTTTTTTTTTTTTTTATCTGAGGGGTACAGAATAAATTCATAACATGCTGTTCAGGTAATGTTCTTTATTTATCTGTCTTTTTTTCTGTCCTCGAATTTCTTCTAAATTTTAATTCTTTCTAGTTCTTTTTAGTTTCAGTTCCCTGTTACAATTCTCCCTTACTTCTTTATTCATTTGGCTTCCATATATATATATATATATATATATATATATATATATATATTATAATTATATTATGTATTATATATATTACAAAATGCTTGAGGCAATAAGAACAAGTTGCAATAGTTACATCTCCTTGGTTTTAGCACATTCCTTGAGTAAACTATAAGGAGCTGAGTCATTTACCATGGCAATGCAAGATTTCACGGTTCCAGGTGTAAGACTGGGACCAGAGGTTGGGGGTATGGTGCCTGATGAGACAAGCTGCAGAGAGATCTGCACTGAGAGTAAGGTCTTATTAGCCAACCTTGGCAAGCAAAGAATTGGCATGATGGTTTAGATTGTTTTGTATTAATAACATTGGTTAGACATGTGCAACTCTGACCTTGTGCATATCTATAAAGTTTTAACTTATGATCCACTTGCAAATACGTTCAGTCTAGTTTGAATTTGCTCTGAAGTAAAAATAAGCTAATAGTGTGTAGTTTGTCTTAGACTGGGGAGAAACTGTTGTTTTCTTGTGCTAGTCGGTCTAAAAGGAACAAAGAAGGATGTGTTTTACGGTCTTTGTGGGACACTAGATCTAGTTATGAAGCACATTCTAATATATATTTTTATCTGCCAAAATTATACATCTTAATGAGCAGTCATCTTTCTGGCCACACATGGACATAAGATTGAGATTCAGTCATTACATATGCATATCACATGAGATTACACAGTACAACGCAGGTATTGAGGAGACACCATAACTTCTTTTGTACATGGGAAATTAAATACAGAAGCAGCAGTTTCCAGAACTGGTGGTCCCAAAGACCTTTTCCGGATAGGATTTTCCTCCACCAGATAATCATTACTCTGCTGAGTTGACATCTGAACATTAGTTGTCACCTGCAGCAATTCCCATGGCCTCCAACAGTGCGTGAGACATTTGCATGATTTTATTGAATTCCACAACATTTTTTTTTTTTTTTTTTTTTTTTTTTTTTTTTTTTTTTTGCTGAAATAGGGAAATGCTAGGCAGCATGGTGCAGAAACTTTGTAGATTTATTTTCATTTCACCTCCACATCAATGTTGTCTGCTTTTTGGTGTGCTGACTTGACTGCTTCAACTTAACAGCTCTAAGGAGGATTCAGCAGTGATCACATATAGCGTTCCTCATCAGCCTCACCCTAGAGATGACGATTCATCAATCTTAGGTACATTTGCCTGTTTCCTTAATTGTCTTCCCTGTTATATTTCTAGTTGTCTACCTATATTATATTTATACCCAGTAATTATCAGCAAATTGTACAGCTATTTTCAAACAGGCTCTAGACAATAAATTTAGGAACTTTTGCAGGGTATGCTTGAGGCTCATATTTGGGGGCTATCCTGACCTCAGGAGAGTAATGTTTAGTAACATTTCGATTTCTTGCTTCATCTACCAGTTGACCCACAGCCATGCTTGCACCATCAAGTAACTTATCATAACTGTTGTGGGTCAAAATCTTATTATTCTCTTTAGAGAGTTGATTTCCACCACATACATTCATATTAACTTTTCTCAGTGGTCTTTGTTCATGTGCATAAATCCCAAATTCATCAGGAAACAGCAGTCAGTTTCCTTCTTTCTGATAATACACCAAGGTATCCCATTGTAGAACTAGGACACATATCTGAAATATATATATATTATATATATAGTATATGTACATATGTTATATGTACATATATACATACATACATATACATATATTTTTAAACTATATTTTAAATTGGGGTCTGGGAAAAAATTTTGTTGCTGGTTTTTGAAAAATTATTCCCAAATATAGAATTTTATTCTGGTGAGTGAGTTGATGTGTATGTGTGTGTGTGAATGTCCATATGCACTTTTTCAACTGTCAGTCCTACATCTTAGAAATCCAAAGTGTCTTTAACCTCTACTGAAGTGGGATGCCTATCTGTATGATATGAACATGTTTTATTACCATTGGTTAATAAAGAATCTGCTTTGGCGTATGTCAGGGCAGAAAATAGCAAGTTGGGAAATGCAAGCAGAAATAGAAAAGGAAAAAAAGGTAAGGCCAGGGAGAAGGACTCCAGAACCTTACTGATAGGTCACAACCTTGTGGTGATACACAGATTAATATAAATGAGTTTGTTTAAGATGTAAGAGCTAGCTAAGAGTATACTTCAGCCATTGACCAAATGGTGTTGTAATTAATATAGTATTTGTGTGATTATTCAGGTCTGGGTGACCAGGAAATGAAAGTGCCATCTCTGTTTACACTCTGCCTTGCATGCTCTGTAATTTCTGTTTTTATAGATTTACCAGATGTTGGTAGCAAAATTATTTTACTTTTCTCTCTTTAACCTTGTTTCTGGATACAACTTTTATCCACATTGCTTGTGCAAGCTGTGCAGAAGAAAAGGACCCATAACCTCTAGGTGCTCTAGCCTGGATATGGTATCATATATAGTCATGAATCTTCAAATTATTTCAGGATGTCCTTCAATGAATATCCCTAGATTAGGAGCTTAGAAAGCCATTTGTTGTTGGATAAATCAAACTAGGTATTCTCAATTCCTCTCATGAAAGCAATGAAAGATGGGTAGGTCACAGCTGAAATCCCATATCCATCTCTTGTTCTTAACATGACTTAGTACATTTTTATTTTGTTTGTTTGTTTTGTTGTTGTTTTAAAGCAACCCTGTCAATTTATTATGCTATTTCACTTTTCAGAACTCCAAATGTTCAGGCTTTTTTCATTAATTTCATTGGTTAAAATTGTTTCTCTGGGAAGAGGTTTTATGGAGAGCCAGACAAAACGAGTCCGTCAGCAACTTATCTAACATAACCTTTCTCTAAATGTCTAGGAAGTCTAAATGTCTGTTTTAAAGTCACATTCAAAAAATATTGAAGTATTTTCTGTTTTTGGAAAATTTCCTGTGCATTGTGCTTCTTTTTCATGTATGCTCGCATCAACAGACATTAAGATTATACATCAGTTGCATCTCACTTCTATGAATAGAAAATTTGCTGGTATTTTAATGAAATCCCCTATTATTAGTGATGAAACTATTTTTCAGACATGTCCTTGGGCAATTTTTACCAACGACTTTATTCATTTCTAGTGGGGGCAATTTTAAAATCACTAGTGTTTTCCAAAGGAAACCATTACTACTTTCTTTTTTTTTTTCTTTTTTTTATGGTTTATTTTTTTATATTTAAAAATTTCCATCTCCTCCTCTCTTCCTCCCCCTTCCCTCCCCTCCCCTCCACCCTACTACTTTCAAACAGCAGTAGATTAGCTGTGTGATTGTGAGTATGTTTTCGGAGATGTTCTGATGGGGCAGTGCTCTAAGGGAACTAACAAGATCACAGCTGAGTTCTGAATATCCACAATGAATAATCAAGAAAATTTAGAGAATTTTGATAACTGTACTACTCCTATCATAGAGCTTAGCATTAGAATCTAAACATCTTTTCCTAAGAGTTTATTCTGGGTATAATATTTCCAGGGTAAATAATACAAGTAGCTTGAATTTAAAAAGAAAGGAAGAATTTTTTCTTGTATTGGAACCTTTAAATGATATTCCCTCTCTTAAAATTATTTTAATTATTTCTTTTCTGAATCAATTTTGGGGATATCCCTAGGGGGGAAAAATGAGAGTCTGAAAAGCGTGTGTGTGTGTGTGTGTGTGTGTGTGTGTGTGTGTTGTTGTTGTTGTTGTTGTTGTTATTTTTGTTGTGTGCACATGCGGAGAAAGAGAGTGTGGGAGCAAGAATGAGAAAGAGAAATAGGGAGGGAGACAGGAAAGGAAGGAGGGAGGAGAGATATCAGAAAAGAAACAAATTAGTAATTACTAATAGAACAGCACTCAAAGTTTATTCATTCCTGGATGAAATATTTTATGGTTATTTAATAATATCCATATTAATTCATATTAATTATTTGTATTAATTATTATTCATAATAATATTTCTGGGTCAAATCTCTAGTACTGAAAGAAACAAAATAAAATCAATGTAATTATAACAGAAATAATAATAATAAAAGCCAGTCACCTGAAATAATAATAATGTCAAAAGATTATTAAACTTGCTCAGGAGAACCCCCAAAGTCCTAAAATGCAGATATTATGGCAACATAAGTCTCTTCAATTTCTTTCTCTTAACAGCCAGTTTCATTTATTTTACTTTTATTTATGAAATTGTTGTACCAGATATGGATTTCTAATTGTTTAATTGGTCTATTGTTGGTAACAAATGGAAGAGATGAGCCTCCAGCAATAGATGAAGCATGGGACCGTAACATATTTAGCTTTGGATACCACCAATAAGTGCTGTAGTTGATGCTTCTGTGAAAATCAGCAATACCAAGGACACTGTTAGAGATATCCAAAAGCAAAGACTAAAATGAATGCCAGATCACAAATGAAACAAAATATCTAACGAAATCTTACGAAATCAGAAGGCTAGAAGCGTCAGTTTTCCTTATTTCAACATACACACCTGTAACATATTAAACTAAAAAGACACTGGCATCAAGTTGGATGGAATATATAATGATCATGTCCCAGTGTGCTGATGTTATTTTGTTGCTAGCGTTATTGAAGCTTATCCTGTTTCATCACATATATAAGGTTTTATACAAACAATTGGTGCAAATTAGCTTGGAACTTAAAGTAGACATATAAAGGTAACTAATCTTCAACAGAGGTAAAAAGGACAGACAAGGAGGATAAGGTGATGTAATCTTAGCCATATACATAATGATAAAATTGGACCTTAAGATATGATATTGAATCTTATCCTTTATCATGCATGAAAATCCACTCATGGTTCATGAAACAAGCCCTGAAGTGAGTTCACACTTGCAACGTTATTTTTGTTTTGCTTTGTCTTCTTTCTCTTCAGGCAGACTCAAACATCCCTTCTACCAATCCTCTGGCTCTAACATCTTTTCTCCCCTCTCTGACATTCTCTGATTCCAAAAGTGAAAATAGACATGTATTTTTTCCAGAGGTAAGCAGTCAGCCATGGTTTATTCTCATCACCGTTAATAGACATTTTCTCCCCTATTCATTGAGAAGAAAGACTTTTCCTGTTTAAGACTGGGAGTAAATTTTCTGTAGAAATTTTTGAAAGCAGTTTGAGGTATGTCAGTTTAGCTGTACAACACTAGAAAGTCTGCCCCTAAGGCCAAATGTATTATATTGGGTATAAGGCACTAGGTACTGGTTTCTGCTTGTTCAGATGACTCGAATCCACACACTGCACTGATTATATTAGTGAGCACATTTTATCTGACAAGCTGGTACTTGTTTTTTTGCAGGCTTGATGGACACACCTAAATCTACTGATATTTTAAGTTCCACAGCTCTGAAGTCAGTATCCCCTAAACAGGATTTCAGGTCCCACTGGCACCGGCTTTGCCACTGCCACCGAATTTAGTTTTTAACTAAGTCTCTATTATTCTATTTTACCCACAGAGACTTGGGAGTCCAGTGTTGAGGTGAAAACCTACTAGCTCAGAGAAACCAAGAAGGAACAAGGTGATCCTTCATTTTGGCCAAAGACCCATCAAGAGAAATTCTCCTCAGCTGTTCCAAACCAAAAACCCCTCAAAATTTCACGCCCCTCCATACTCTCTTCTGAGGATTTTTCCAAGTGCCTTCTTGGGTCCTCCATATTCTTAATAGTTAATTACTGTCATCTAGTTGCTAGTCCCATGTCTTGAGCTAAAGTCTGCTTTTATTAACAAAGTATTGGGTTTCACAGTTTGAGCAAATATCCCACAACAAGTATTGAAGCTTGTAGGGCTCAATTCTAGGTAAGACTGTTGCTACCCTTTCTCCCCCAGCAGCCTGAATAGGCAGATCCAACATTATGAAAACTAACCAGAAGGGAGAGATTTCAAATAATTACTAGCCTCATTTCTATGTTTTTTCTTACCATTTATTTATTTATATTTGATAACCTGACCACAGTTTCTCCACTCTTTTCTCCTCCCATTCCCCTTTCACACCCCAATCCACTCTTCTGCTTCTGTTTAGGAAAGGGCAGATCTCCCATGGGTATCAGCAAAGCATGGCATATTGAGTTAAAGTAAGATTAATTACCTTCCAATATTATGTCTGGCCAATGTGACTCAGTATGAGGACTATGTTCCCAAAAGCCAACAAAAGCATTAGGAATAACCCCTGATCCCATTGTTAGGAGTGCAACAAGAGGCCCAAACCACACTACTGTCACATATATAGGGAGAGCCTAGGTCAGTCTCATGCATGTTCCCTGGTTGTTGGTTCAAAGTCTGAGTTTCAATGAGTCAGGTAGATTGTTCCTGTGGAGTTTGTTGTAATATCCATAATCTCTCTGGCTCCTACAATCCTTCCTCCCTTTATTCTGAAGAATTCCCTGAGTTTGGCCTATATTTTCACTAATATATTAGTTGTCTTAAGCACTGTAGTCTTGTCATCTAGTTCTAATGTGCAGCAACATGGAACAACCAATGTTAAACTTCACAGTGGTATCCCACACTTAGTATTTGGGTTTTGATAGCTAAACCTGGCTTCTAGAAGAAGCATCAACTAGCTATACAGGATACCTTCTTTTTAACTATGTAATTGGGTTGTGATATAGTGGATCTCCATGAAACTTTTTATATATGCTTTGTTTAGCTTAACCCTTTCCTCGCCTGATGCCTCATTTTCCCCAATTCCTCCCTCCCATTCCTGTTTAAAACATTCTCACTCGACTTTCTTTCTACCTGTTCTACAAATGACCCCATTTTAGTTTCTTGACCACTGTGTGCACTTCGTGTTTAAATCACACACCTAAAGATTCTAAGTTGGATATATATTCAGATATTACTGTAGTAGGATACAGAATCCGGCTACTCACACTTTAGTGGATCGGTGTTTTTATATACAACTAACTCAAAACATTAAATATTGTAATAATGTACAATGAAATTAAACGGGTTATGGAAAAGCACAGAGAATTCTCAAAAGAGGGAACAGAGTTGATAGTAAACACTTAAAAATATGTTCATCATCCCTAGCTATAGGAGGGAATAGAACTCAAAATTATTTTAATATTCTATTATTTTCCAGAGTGATCATAAACAAGAATAAAATGGCAAAAATATATATTGTCATGGATATGGGGAAAGGGGAAACTCTGAGAATAAAAGACAAGTAAAACCTATGAAGAGCAATCTGAACATATCTCAAGCATCAGAGTAGATCTAACTTAGGACCCAGTTATACCACTCCTGGGCAGACCTCCAAAGCGTTCCTTTTCTATAAGAAAAGAGAAGGAGAAAAATGATGAGCAGTCCACGTTTTCTACCAACAAATGAAGAAAGGCTTCTTAATTTTCTCTCATAGTTCTTTGTTTCCACTGAAAGCAATGTGAATTGGAAAATTAATTTGTCACTTTCAAAAAAATGAACATGAATACAAAGACATAAGTACTACCTGTATCTGTACTCACACTTTAATATTTCAACTTATCTGAGAGGCTGGGTGAATCCTGAAGCAGTTACATGAACAAAGGTGATTTAATTTGGTACTTCACATAAACGCAAACTGACATGTAGGCTATTCCACAAACTAAAATTATAGTATTCCAAAATTTGCTTAACAATTGCTCTTTCTTCTTGTAGTTCTATGTTTTGATATGTAAAAGTTCTCTCAGTTAGTCATTATGGCATCAAATAATGACTTTCTTCAGAAATTATAATTTTCATGACTTATTTGGTCATCCTTTGCAGAAAATATACTATTTGTCTGATACCTTTTTTTATTGCAACGATTTTCAATGAAGAAAATATACACTAAATTTTCAAAAAAATAATCACAAATATCTTTCAGTATCTCTAATACCTCCATATCTTATATCCCTTTACTTTTTGCACCTTTGCTTGGCTTTTGAGGTGATCACTCTATTCAATAGAGAAAATATTAAATATGTATTCCAAACAATTTTTTATCTATGCCAACGAATTTCAAAACAAATATATTTCCTAAGCCAGCATATTTGTAAATAATAAGAAAATTAGAAATAGCTTTTAGGATAGTTCAGTTGGCTTATATTATTGATACCTTTATAATATAATTAACTGGTGAGATCTTTTGAAATCTAGATAATATGCACATATGTGAGCACCTGTACATTCAATAAACAGACAGACATACGGACATACACACATACACACAAACTCACACTGCATGTACAAACACACAAACTGTACACACATACATACACACACAAAGATTATACCATTTTATCACTTAAAAATAATTCTTGCAAAATGGCAATCTCACCAAAAACAATCTGCAGATTCAATGCAATGCCCATCAAAATCCCAGTAAAATTCTTCACCGACTTTGAAAGGATAATACTAACGTTCATATGGCAAAGCAAAAATCCCAGGATAGCCAAAACAATCCTGTACAATAAAAGAACTTTTCGAGGGATCACAATCCCTGACTTCAAACTCTACTACAGAACAGCAGTACTAAAAACAGCCTGGTATTGGCAAAATAACAGACAGGAGGACCAATGGAACTGAATTGAAGACTCAGATATTAATCCACAAACTTTCGGACACTTGATTTTTGACAAAGAGGTGAAAAATATCAAATGAAAAAAGAAAGCACATTGAACAAATGGTGCTGGCATAACTGAATATCAGCATGTAGAAGAATGATAATAGGTCCACATCTATCACCATGCACAAAACTCAAGTCCAAATGGATCAAAGACCTCAATATAAAGCCAGCCATACTTAACCTCATAGAAGAGAAAGTGGGAAGTACACTTGACTGTATTGGCACAGGAGACCTTGCCTAACTATAACCCCAGTAGCACAGACACTTAGAGCAACAATTAATAAATTGAAACCAAAAAGCTTCTCTAAAGCAAAGGACATGGTCAACAAGACAAAACGGCAACATACAGAATGGGAAAAGATCTTCACCCACCCTACATAAGATAGAGGTCTGATCTCCAAAATATACAAAGAACTCAAGAAATTGATCATCAAAAGAACAAATAATCTAATAAAAATTGGGTACAGACCTAAACAGAGAACTCTCAACAGAGGAATCTAAAATGGCTGAAAACCACTGAAGGAAATGCTCAACATCATTATCCATCAAAGAAATGCAAATCAAAACAACTCTGAGATTCCATCTTACACCTGTAAGAATGGCTAAGATCAAAAACACTGATGACAGCTTGTGCTGGAGTGGATGTGGGGAAAAGGGAACATTTCTGCATTGCTGTTGGGAATGCAAGCTGGTACAGCTCCTTTGGATATCAGTATGGTGATTTCTCAGAAAATTAGGAAACAACCTTCCTCAGGACCCAGCAATACCATTTTTGGCTATCTACCCAAAGGATGTTCAATCATACTACAAAAGCATATGCTCAACTATGTTCATAGCAGCATTATTTGTCATAGCCAGAACCCGGAAACTACCTAAATGCCCCTCAACCTAAGAACGGATGAGGAAAAAGTGGAACATTTATACAATGAAGTACTACACAGCATAAAAAAAATAATGACATGAAATTTGTGGGCAAATGGATGGATCTAGAAAACATCTCATTGAGTGAGGTAACCCAGACCCAGATAGAAAAATATCATATGTACTTACTCATAAGTGGGTTTTAGATGTAAGGAAAAGAAAAACCAGTCTACAATCACAATCCCAGAGAACCTAGATAACAAAGACAATTAAGATAGACATACATGGATATAATCTACATGGGAAATAGAAAAGACAAGATCGCCTGAGTAAATTGGTAGCATGGGTATGTTGGGAGAGGGCAGAAAAATAGGGAAAAGAAAGAGAGTGGAGTGGAGAAAAATATATAGCTCAATAAAAACAATAAAAAAGAAAAATAAATAAATAAAATAGCATTCAGTCAAGATAAAGGTAATAGAATAATCTATTGGGTGACTTTTGCAGCCATTTTAAGTGGATTTTTTTTTATAGACACAATTTTTGTATTTACTAAAGATAAAGGCAAATTTGCATCTAAAACAATAGTAATAATTCTTCCCTGTTTGTAATCAATGAATTTTTCGACATTCTTTTGTCAAATATCTAAATTTGACAAATTGTCCACAAAATATTAACATACTTCATTTTTTACTTTACATCATTATTTACTTTTAAAAAGTAAATTTGGAATAAAAATGCATATGTGATTCATCTCAGAGAGGAAAGGGTATATTTTATTTATATTTCTGTAACACAGTTAGTTATCAAAGGAGGTCAGGGAAAGAACTGGGAGGCAGGAGCTGATGTAGAAGCCATGGAAGAGTGCTGCTTACTGGCTTGTTTAGGTTGCTTTGTTATAGAGCCCAGGACAACCAGCCCAAGAATATCCCCACACACGATGGAATTAGGTTCTCCAAATAATCACTAATTAAGAAAATGCCCTATAGGCCTGCCTGTTACAAGCTGATCCTAAGAAAGTGTTGTTTATTGTTTTTTTCCATTGGGGCTACTTCTTCTCAGATAACTTTACTTCATGTCAGGTTGACCTAAAAACTAGTAGTGTACTATTCTAAAATGTTTTAGGTTGATAAGGCCTATGATGCCCAGAAATGAGCCAACCTGAAGTCTGCCTGAGGGCCTAGCAACAGTAGCTGTCAGAGGTCCTGATCTTGCCTAGTCAATGAGGGGAAATCACACAATGACACCAGACTGGGACACAGACTGGGTGCTGTGAGGAGAGAATAAAAGGCTTTTCACATTGCTGAATAAACGAGTTTGCTCCTTTTATCTTTATCTATGGTGTTGACTCTTTGCCTTCTTACCCCTACTCTTGAGGGAGCCTTTGGGACCCAGCAATATCTGGTACCTGTTCATCTGGCATGGGTTTTCAGCTTGCCTCGCCAGGGTCCTTTTTGTCATTGTGGCTTTAACTTTTGGGTTTAATTTTTGATGATTTTATTGTCACTGTTTACGGTGTGAGTAGTTACTTTTGATTTCCCTATGCCAGTTCTAATTTTCTCCCTATTGTCACTCATGGTACTGACGGCACCCCCAAGCCATTGTATTTGATGAGAAGTACCCTCAATGTTGTGTATTTTTAATCCCTTCAGAGGTAGGCAGTGGGACCTTTCTTTCTTTCTTTCTTTTTCTTTCTTTCTTTCTTTCTTTCTTTCTTTCTTTCTTTCTTCCTTCCTTCCTTCCTTCCTTCCTTCCTTCTCTCTCTCTCTCTCTCTCTCTCTCTCTCTCTCTCTCTCTCTCTCTCTCTCTCTTCTTTCTTTCTTTCTTTCTTTCTTTTGTGTTGTCTGCCATGTTTGTCAGTTTTTCATATAAAGAAGGTACATTTTTTTTCTGTTTTGGTGGCTAGGTACCTCCACATAAGGGCTGAACCCCTAGGAGGCAGAACCAAGGCTTGGCTCTTGAATGCTATCCCTCATTTGGAGACATCATGTGGGCATACGGCTTTGACCTAAAACACCATGGAATTCCTCCACTAAGCATAAAACATAAAAGTCTGGCACAATTTTCTACTCATGTTGACTGCCCCTCTTCTCTCTGACTGCTGCTTGCTTGCTATCTCCCCTTACAAAATGGGTAGCCACTCCATCACCTCCACCCCTTCCATGTCTAATCTCTCTATGGCATCCAATGAAGAGGAGGTGGCAGACAGTTTAGGCCCTGCAAAGCCTATTGAGACGAGTGCTGCCACAGTGAAGACTACATGTGCTGCTTCCCAATTAGCTCCACTCCTACTGTGGGAGGGGATGCCTCCTTCGAGGTACCCTTGGGGTGAAGCGTCTCAATGTCCACTGCCCCTGAAGGATTCCCTCATACCCACTTTATAACCCCAGCCACTGCAGCCCCCTCCTATCTCAGGCCTCAGAGACTGACTGAAGCCTTTCCTGTCAGCGTGGGACAAAATACCACTAACCTGCCCTGGATTTCCACCCCCATAGTTGAATTAAATCAGGCAAGGGCAAAGGTTATGGCCTTTGTCTCTTCGTTTTCTGGAAAGGTTTGGAAAAGTATTTAAAAGCTATTTGATCCCTTCAGGATGCTCACATATGCCTTAATTGGTGGGGTGTTATTGTTAAACCTTATTCTCTTTAAATGTCTCCTTCAGCATAATCCACAGCAGCAGGCATCAAATAAGGCAACCCTTCAGGTGGTAATGGCCCTTAGGTATCCTATCCAGGTCTCCACAGGAGGAGGAGGATATGCATGCCTGATTATCTGAAATTCAGTAGGTTACTGCCCAGTCCTCTTACCTTGACTGCTTTCCAGGAATGATGTTCTTTGAAGGCCAGTAGTCAATGACAGGCAGGAATTGTTCGAGAGGCTTTCTAAGACAGGAACAGTTCATTTACTGTGCCATCCTGAGGCGGAGTCAACAAAACCTGAGCGAAGAAGTCTGGTTCCTGCTGAGTGCCCATGGTAATAAATAAAAAGGGTAGATATGATGAAAGATAAGGCCTAGGAGGCTGAGAAATGAGCCAATCTGAAGTCTGCCTGAGAGCATAGCAACAGGTGCTGTCAGAGGTCCTGATCGTGCCTATCCAATGAGGAACAACCACACAATTTCACTGGATCAGGAGGCAGCCTGGATGCTTGAGGAGGGGTATATAAAGCTCTTCCCATTGCTAAATAAATGAGTCTGCTGTTTCTATGTTTACCCTTAACTGATTCTTGGACTCTGTTCTGTTGATTCCTTGCTTCTCATCCCTTCCCTCCCCCAAGGAAGTTGTTTGGTCCCAGCAGCAATATATCAATATATCAATATATCAATATATCAATATATCAATATATCAATATATATATCACAATTACATATACATATATGTATGTATACATATTCATATTATATAATATACAGCAGCAATATATCAATATATATCACAATTATACATACATATATGTATGTATACATATTCATATGTGTATAATATATTATATATTCATATTTTTGCAAAGATCTGTAAGATAGTTTTGTTTCATTTTCCATCAGTACTTTACTACATCATTGGACTGAGCAACATTTCCTTTGATGTATTTTAACTTTTATGAAATAGGGAAAAGTCATATCAATAGAAATGAAAACACACCCTTCTGTTTTATCATTTAAGGTGAGAAATACAATGAAAATAACTGTCAGAGAGGTAAACCATATTAATTCAGTTTGTCTAAGATTGCTGTTAATACCTTTTACTTGATGGGTTAAGAAGACAAGATGTAGATGTCAGAATCATAAAATGAGAATGATTCCCGACTTATTTTCCACTCTATTACTTTTTAACGCTGTGTGCAACTCTCTAACTTCCCCCACCATCCTAGGATCAGATACTAACCATCTAGGCAGAGTTTCCATTCTTTACAGATGCTTAAAATAGTACTCATTTGTCAATTCAAATAGTTATTTAGTGTTATCCATTCCTTACAAGGAAAACCAAAGTCAAAATGTTCACCATCACGTATGAGTCTCTTCTCTTTCTGCTCAGGTTTAAGCCCTATTTATTCAAGTCTTGTTTCTGTTTTTCTTTGTTCTCTGTAGAATCTGTGCTCTGGTACACATAAAAAAAATCAGGAAAGTCTCAGAATTTATATGCAATCATCCAAATAAATTTTATGTACCAAGTGATAAGTATTGCCTTTCCATATTCATCCCTCTAATATCACAAAGTAATACTTGAAAATGGTTTTACCCCAGTGTTATACATCTGTGAAATTAAGCAGACTTTTGCATGTTTAATATTTTGATTTATAAACTAGAAGTGCACTAGTCTGTGTAGTATTCATTCTTTAACAGCACACTGAAATTTTAGGAAATAACTGCTAATCTAAACTCTCAATGCTAAATGACTACAGGTGATGATAGAAATTATAAGATTGAAAATACTTCTGTTTTAATGTACAATGGATGTACTGGATTCCTTGATGATTCTGTGTCTTTCCATAAGGCCATAATAAGCAGAGGAATCTTGTGCGATGTGAAACATAGAGTCATATTGATAAGATTATGTCATAAAACAAGATTATTGACAGAAAGAATCTACTAAAATAATTTAAAGTAAATGGTTTAAAATAGATTCATATATTTTCTATGAAGAAAATCTTTCATAATTTATGATGATGTCTATTCATGGAAGAGGTAGCTGAGTCCTATCTTTCATTTTAATATAGTATTTTGCAGTAGCTTCATTAACATAAATCAATGTACCATGTCTACTATCTAGAGAAGAGTGTTTTTCATATCATTTAACTCTAATGTTCGGAAGGAAGATTATTCTGTTTTTATTTTGGTTTTGCTCTC
The DNA here is from genome assembly GCF_903992535.2 of Arvicola amphibius. Lineage (NCBI taxonomy): Eukaryota > Metazoa > Chordata > Mammalia > Rodentia > Cricetidae > Arvicola > Arvicola amphibius. Next base: position 173,566,909 of record NC_052048.2, read on the forward strand.
AATGTTCAAATATGGAGCTGAATCCCTACAACTTTATCATTGCAAAAACGTTTCATATAAAGAAAAAAATAAAAATATACTCAATGCAAGTTGTCACACCATGAGATGGCTGAAATTATAACAACTTAAATACATTTATTCAGATTGGAAAACCCAGTAGAATGTTATCAGCAGTCTCATTTTCATAAAGAATATATTAACTCATTATAATTTATATAAGATCAGATATATCTGTCAGGGCTCTGCTTACAGTTAAGTGTTTATAGAGAACTGAACTCTTAAAGTCAATGAATTGTGAGAACTATGATTGTTATTTTAGGGACAAGGATCTTATGGACCTGATTTTATGCTAATTCTTATTTTATTAAAGTGTTCAGGCTGGGAAAAAAATCTGTGGGAAAGAGCTTGTTGTTTAAACATAAGCAACTGAATCCAAATCTTTAGAACCTCAAACAAAAGCCAAATATGGCATTATGTACCAGTAACCTTAGTGCTGAGAAGTGTAGACAGGAGGAGTCCTTCAGTTCATTAGACTGCCAGTCCCACCATTTGAGTGGCTCCAGGTGTGGGAGAGACCCTTTTTCAAATAAGAAAAATAAAGGAATGTGTTAGATATGACCTATGTGCTTCAGAGTTGTACACATGAGCATGCACAGTCATGTACATATTCATTCATACATCACCCACACAATGATTAAATCACATACAAAATGATTTAATGAAAATCTCAGCATGAGTTCCACAACAGGCAAGGATATTTGCACTCCAGCCAGGTGGTAGTGGCTCGCATGTTTAATTCCAGCACTTGGGAGTCAGAGACAGGGAAACCTTTATGAGTTTAGTAATCCCAGCTCTCAGGAAGCAAAGGCAGGTGAATCTCTGTGAGTTCAAGGCCAGCCTTGTCTATAGAATGAGTTCCAGGACAGGCACCAAAGCTACAGAGAAACCCTGTCTCAAATAACCACAAAAAAAAAAAATAAAGAAAGAAAGAAAGAGAAAAAAAGAAAAGAAAAAAGGATAGTTGTCTTTGAATAATATATTCTGGAATATGATATTGGAATGGGGGCTAGAAACTTTACAATAGATATTATACATTTTATGGAAATTTTATGGTAACTTGGTTGGTGAAAAGTACAGTCTAAGATATAAAGTGAAACAAAGAATTAAGGATAAGAGGTGCTTGGAGTAAGAATGCATTTAAAATAGCCTGCCAGGGTCAATGTAATTTAGAAAGAGAAAGCTCAGTTGAAGCTAAACAAATGTCTGGAGATATGTACTGTGTTCTCTCTGGAATAAACATCTAGAACAAGGACTCTCAGAACAGCAGGTGTTAAGCCAAGTGTTTGTCAGTCAGCGTGGCAAGGTTGGGAAGGACAATGGAGGCTGGTGGAAGATGAAGGATGGAAGCCCTTTGTGAGCGCACTGAAAGTGAAGCATATGATCAGCTATCTCTCTAGCCCTTTTGTGAATTACACAGGCGGTCCGAGGTTAAAAACTAACGAGAGGAAAACTAGTGGTGCAGGAGCATAAAAGTGCACCTTGAAAAATTTTGGAATTTTATAGAGGCCTAAAAAATATAAAATTTATCCAGATGCATTAAAATGTTTATTAGTTATTATTGGTAGAGTGGCAGGCTAAAAATGACAAATATTTTGATATTTTATTTTTAATTGCCATCTTTAAAATGCTATAAATTAATTTTAAAGGCTTAGCATTATTCTGCAGGTATAATAACGGACTAGATCATTGGCTCCTATATTCTTGACAGAACTGATCACCCTATTCCTTATTGGTAGATCTCCATTTACCTAGACATGTCAGATATGTTTCTGATGATAGCAAGAATGAATGAATCCAACCTCATTTATTATTTTTTGGAAGACTCTAATGCTCAATATGTTATATCTCCATCAAATCACCCATATACACCAAAGAATTGTCTTTCATAAAGGTACTTTTTAAATGTTTTGCATTTCAGATTTACTTCATTATTTAAGTTGCCATTTCCAATATTTTTATATGGTTGCTCTTTTGTATAAGCACACAAGAAAATAGTTTAACAATAAATATGTAATTATATGTTAATAGAGTCATAAAATTGACTTTCTAAAACCATCTTTGGATTCCAGTCTCAACATTAAAAACTTACATACTAATTTTACTAGGCCGTCCAAAGAATTTCTAACACCATTCTCTGTTTTTATTATTATTAATTTTTACAGTGTTTGTAAGTGTACAATATATTCTTAGTACTCTTTTCTCTACGACATCCTATTTATATACCATTCCTTCTAACACTTGTACCGGCCCCGACTTTTAACCTTCTTAGATTCAAAACTTCTGAATCTGTCAGTTGACTCAGTCGAAGATGGGATACTTCCGTGACCACTGAACTAGAGATATCCCCCGAAGCCTGATGGAATCACCAGTGACTATACAACCGGAGCCCACAATTTTCCCCAGTCCCAGAACTGATCAGGAGCAAATGGTATAATAATGGTGGTAGGACTGCATGGCCCCAGAACAATTACAGAAAGGGGACAGAACATAAGGGGCAGGAGGTAAGGGCTTTGAAATACTTTTCTGGGCAAAATGCAGCCATTGTGGCCCTCAGCTCACAGCTGCAGATGACTGCATTGGGTCTACACAAGACCGAGTTCCCAAGCAATCAGATATTTTGTGTGTGTGGCTCTGTGTCAGAAATTATGAAAAATGCATTTTGTGGGGACGTCAGTTTGGGTAATCCTTTATCACATTCTCACACACAACTGGCTCCCAGAAATCTGGCTTCTGCGTCCTACACATATAAATCATATTTTCCTTATTCGCCCCTGTGCTGATGATTGTTGCTGCAGCTCAGTTGCAGAATGTGCTACAATAAACACTTGTTATTGAGTCCGATGATATGTTTGCTTTTCTTTCGTCAGGTAAACCCAGGAGTGGTACAAACTTATCTTATGGAAGATGTTATCTTTTCAGTTTTTTGAAGGTCTTCCATACTGATTTTCACAGTGGACTATTGTACGCTCCCATTGTCAATGTACAAAAGTTCTCTTTTTTATACATCAGTGTTATAGGAAGCTGGCAGCAGTGCAGAGCCCCACATTCACTCACATTCCTTATCCATATGGGCAGGCAGAAGGGTGAGTTATTCTGAAGGTGTGTTATCCTGAAGGTGCACACAGGATTTACAGTGGCTTAATGAAACAGTAAAGGATTAAGATCCTCCTTATACTGCTATAAATTTTTTAAAATCCCAATCCAGACTGTAAGAGTTCCTGTGATATTGAAAGGTGCAAACATTAAGAAAACATTATTCTTTAGACCCAGACATATAAAACTGTCTTAATAATGAAAATACATAAGAAGAAGAGAATGCACTCTCCACAAAACTTTAGAGCACAGGGTAAGACAGTGTCTAATTAATATAAATGGCAAAGTGCAAATAATAAGACCTCTTTTTAGGCATGAGAGCAAAGCAAAGGCTTAAAGCTAAATAAGCGTATTTGCTAAGCTGCACAAAGCCTCTGGCACACTGAGAGTAACACAATGCCAAAGCAAAGCATGTTGAGATTTACTTCTAACTGCATTCAGTGAGACATCCACAGCAGCTCAACTGTAGGAGAAGCAAACCATGCTCTTAAGTGAATAATCTTACCTCAGTCTACTTTCCTAGTTGACCCACAAATATGAGATATTAAAAAACAAAACAGCAGGGTTGACTACCTGAAGGCCTTATCTCCTCTGAGGATTGAATGGGAGGGTGGAATGGGGAGAGGTGCTGGGAGAGGTGTGAGAAGGGAGAAGGGAAGGGAAGGTAAAGTGAGGTGTATATAAAATAAAAAATATCTTAAATAAATAGATAACAAAATTTAAAAAATAAAAAAAATCTTTTAAAACAATGTAATAACTTTTTACACTGTCAGCTATACATTGAAATATCAGAATTGAATACGTGAAGAATATGGAAAATACTTGATTTAGAAAAGTTTAACATATAAAGAACCACAGGAAAATATGGACACAATTAGCAACCATGAGATTGAAATGCCAGAGAAAAATAACAAATATGATGAAGAATGATCAAGACAAGTTTGATAATAGCTTAACAGGTAAGTTAATGCAGGCCTGCACAGAATCCCGACATTTAAAAGAGTGTAAATTAAAAGAACTAAACAGTCCATCCAAGATCTATAGTCATACCAATGGTCTTCGTAACACAGTAGAGGCCAGGCTTATAAGGCTGTTTGAAGACAAGATGAAAATTTCTTCACTTCACACATTGATTTTTCATGGTAGGCACAAGTAACATGGCCTTGTCCTGTCTTGTTCTCAGCCTCATCAGATCAATTTGTGTCTCATCTTCTTCATGGTGCCCATCTTCCTGATGAGTTCAGGCAGCTCCTTGTTCTATGACATTTCTCAGATATGTGAAAATATTAGTCTTTTGGTTTATTTGACTATTCCCTGCATATAGTCAACATTTTTCTTTAGCCTTTCTAGTTATCAGGTCAAATATGGATGTACGCAAGATGGTTTTGACTAAAACAAAAATAGTGTTCTTTGATTTAAATGTGTACTAATTGATGAAGTCAGTCTGCTATACATATAAATATTTAGTAGACCCAGCAATGACTTTAAACAGTTCATTTAAACAAACAATTTATACTAGTGAGTAAGGTAGAAGATGCACATTTATGATCTCTTTTACCTAAAACTTAATATTTAAAAGCGGTAGCTATTTTATAACATTGGTTTGGGGATATTCAAATACTCTCTCCGAAGGTCAACTGATGGACAATAGTTATTATCTAAGCTTAGCTTTCTAGAAATCTGTGGTCCTTTGGCACATCCCATTTGATTTTCAGTGTTCACATTGCTCCTGACTTTACACTTGATTGTTCAGTTGTTTTGCTCAATCATTATTTCAGCAGAGGATCACCATCAAAGAGGGAACAGGGCCAAAGTTCAATAATACAAATAGATATCCACATCGGAAATAAAATAAATAAGTAAGTAAACAATAAAGTTGTAAGCTAATTTTATAAGACAATGTGAACCAACAAGGTCAGATACAAAAATGAGAAGAATATTTTATTACATTTATACTCCTACTCCCTTTTGCTAGATTTACCATTCTTGTGCCTTTATTATTGTTTATGTAGGTTGCCATTACAATTGCTGAATGGGATGTGTCATATTTTGATACAACTTGTATAAGGTGTTTGGCATCCAGTGTGAAAGACCTATCAAAATAACTCTGATTATTAATAACATTTTTCTATCCTTCACTTCCTAGTATCTCAATTATCTTAAAAATTTATCAATAATGTTGCTTCAGAAACCACGATTCACTATAGGGAAGGCTAAAGCCAGTGCCATATCAATGTGCAGAGCAAGTGGGATGGAATTTTAAAACACGGTCACATAAAAAACTTTCTTTAAATACTTTGCTTCTTGTTTTCAGCTAGATTCTTGGGAAATGTTTTCAAGCAAATGCCTACCAGGTAATTCATTCCACTCATTTAAAGTTGACTTCAGTGAAGCTGTGGTTTTGATACTTTCTTAATCTGTTCCAATGATTACATGGCACTTATACTGGCACATTTTAATATCTTACTAATATACTTATGCAATTATGAAAGGATTCTGAAAAATTATAAAATGCCACTTTAAAATCAATTGCTTCAGCAAATTCTGGTGGCATGGTGCCCATAGAGATAGTAAAAGTTTCTACAGCCTAGGGCTGGTGATGTTCAAACACAAACCATGGTAGTTTTTAAATTCCTCCTGGAACTGGGGCTGTTGCATTAAGCTTCTTTGATACCAATCCATAGTGCACTGCACCTGGAAGCAATTTGGCAAAGAAAAGAATTTTTTACTGCCATAAGGGAGGAGAAGGGGCAAAAAAAAACCCTTCATTTCAATTCCAAAGGCATAGAGAATTTGAGATGTTCTTTCTGTTACTTTAGGCTTTTCATGCAACTCTAAATAGTGCCCTTGACTTACCTGCAATGTATAGATAAGAACATTTGCTCTCTCCCTGTCTTCATGTTCTCTAAAACTCTTGAAAGGAAGAGAACTTCTAAGAGATCACATATTCATTGAATTTGGAGGACATTATCTAATTGATTTGACTTACTCAAAAAATGAAACATATCTCTATTCCATGATACAAAATTTAAGTTCATTACAACCAAAAAAGCAAAAAAGGAAAAAGAAGAAATTTGTAGGTCTTTGTTGGGCTATAATGTTAGAATGCTTTAGAAAAAATAAATTCTCAATTAATTAATAGCTTTTAAAGGATGATATAGCTGAGATTACTAAAAATTGAGTGACACCATTTTCCTTCCTTTTTAAAGTAATTTGTTGGTTATTATATATTTGTTTTCTTTTATTTTGTGTATCTAAGATGTTTGAAAAGATAGGCAAGCTAGGCTTGTTGGTAGAAACCTGTTATTTCCAGAGTAAAAAAGGTTTAGGCAGAGGTAAAGGAATAAGACAATTTTAAATACATCGTGATTTCAGGACTGATCTGACTTAAGCAGCAGTAATATCAACAGTATCAACAACAAAAACCAAACCAAACCCCCTAAACAAAGGTAAATTTCTGTTGAAGTGGAAATAAATGTAATAGCATGATATATGATAAAATATCATAATAGTATAATACTATATATATATATTTTTTTTTCTATAGGAGCTACTGTCTCATGCCTAGGCAATACCAAGGGAGTTATTTTGTTGTTGTTTGGAATCTTGATAAGCTGGTCCAGTACTGAACTTTCTCCTCCTCTTGTACATTTCAGGATTGAAAGCATTGATTCCTCTTTTTAATTCTTATGTTGTGGAAAAGAAAATACACTCTTTTGAAAAATGTGTTCATGATGCATAACTGTTTTTCTTTCAATAGCACACAGACATATGCCTTTTGTCTCAGAAGACTGAAAAGGATATGGACAATTCCTGTAACCTGGTGATTACACTATCTCAGTCCCATGCTGCTGCACCTCTAGATACCAGAAAGTACATAGAATTATATAGAGTGTGTGATCCCTAATAACGGTGACAAGTGGCCTATATTCAGTGGACTATGCATTACTATTACAACCTTAACAACTATTTAAAAGTGCACTCTTGCATATATGTATGCATGTATGTATATGCTGTATATGTATATACACATATACAGCATATACATACATGCATGCACACATTATATATATGGAAGGCCAATAGAGCAAGCTGAAGCAAACACATGCATACTCACAGTGAGTAAGCAAAATTGGTCAACACAACCTGTTAGCAAACCAAAAGCATGGTAACTAATGTATTGGAATCTCCCGGAGTCTCTACTGTTTTTAATAGTAAAGATAAAATGCTGCAGGTTCCCGAGGGGCTGCAGCTGCAGAAATGCTCTAGTTCTCCAAGAGTTGGCAGTGAACAGTGGGTCCCAAGAGCATCCAGTCCTAGGCATAAATGGCTCAGTTCCCCAAGTGACTTCAAGAGGCCCTGAGGAGAGACAGAGAGATGGGCACACCACGAGACCACGCCACATATCTCCAAAGGCAGCTGGTTTCGCGCAGCGGGCAGGAGACAGACAAATAGACGCACTATAAAGAGTGAGGTTGAGGTTGGATATTTATTTAGTTGGTTATGGAAGGGAAGAAGAGAAGGGGAGAAGAGGAGAAAGAGAGAGAGAGAGAGAGAGAGAGAGAGAGAGAGAGAGAGAGAGAGAGAGAGAGAGAGAGAGAGAGAGAGAGAGAGAGAGAGAGAGAGAGAGAGAGAGAGAGGAGAGAGATGGCAGCTGCCTCTCCGAGAGGGGGTGGAAAAGGGAGAACTCAGGCTGGAAGCTGAATATCTCCCAGCACACAGGGGAGGGAGTGGGCTTGGTTTGTCTCTTAAAAAGACAGAACAGACCATTACAGTATGCCTCTCAAACATTAAGAACTTCTTATGGAGCGGGAAAATCAAACACTCAACACGGATTCCCAATAATGCCCAAGGCCAGCCTATTGTAGGAAGAATAAACTGTTTCCTAAAAGGAGACTTGGTCAAGGTCTCCTGGTCTCCTCAGAACATAAAGAGGATCCTCACCAAGCTTGGTTGATGGCATCCTCAAAAAAAAAAAAAAAAAAAAATTTGGTCTTTGATGAGGAGGATCTTAGTCCTGCCTAGAAACACTGGGTTGTTTGTTGTTAGCGGAAAAAGGAATTTAGCCATTCAAATGAGAGCACCTTGGGCTAATAATTCAATATTCCGTAACAATTTTTTTTCTACCATAATGGAACCTGCAAGGGCAATAAGCCATTTGAGGACTCTGTCCAAATAACACATAAAATGAATTTTACTTTCAAAGGCAGACCCATCTTTGTCAAGTCCCCCAGTCTTCCTTTTACTAACCAAGGCTAGTATAGCAGAAGTAAACTGCACAAGCCTCTGCATGCTGGGTGCCTGATTGAATCCTAAAGAAGCCTCTTATGCAGTCCTGGTACATATTCCTGCATTCTTATGGGTGCCTGTTGCCAATGTTACCCGTTATCACAAGGTAGAGTTTATGAGTCCAACTAGAATAAAGAGAAACTTTGGAATAACTATAGCTCCAAGTATGGGATCACATAAACCCCCTGCTAGACCCATCTAAACTTGTTACATGGTGTCTTATGGGAGAGGTGGTTTAGCTCTAATATTTTTGCTTAAGTGTCTCCTACAGGTAATATCCTGACAACAGCAGGTGAACAAGGCAACTCTCCAGGTTTTAATGGGTATGGAGCATGCTGGAGCAAACCCTCCAATGCAGATGGTCCATGCTTGGCTAACACAAATACAGGAGATCATTTAATGTCCTAGTTCTCCTAAAATTCCCCCTTTGTTTCTGACTTCTTGCGACCTTCCTGGGACCCAACCCTTCAAGTACAAGTAGTCAAAGATGGGTACGAGCCTGTCCAGCAGGCCAACCTAAGGTAGACACAGCCCAAAATGCTAAGGGATCCCCAAGATAGGGTATGAAAATCCATAAATTCCACTTGGCCCTCCAATAAAAATAAAAAAAAAAAGGTGAATAAGGCAGGACAATAGTGCAAGCACATACAAACTCATAATGAATAAGCAAAATTGGCCAGGACAACCTGTCAGCAGACAAAAGCACAGTAACTGATGACGCAGGCTCCTAGCCAATCACAACTCATCAGCAGTGATGATGACCAGTATCTAAAGGACCTACCAGAAAGGTTCCTGTGGTAGCTTAATTTCCCTAACCCCATAAAAAAAAACCCAACCTGTTCACAATAAAGAACTCCTCTATTGGAATCTCCTGGAGTCTGTGCCATTGAGTTTGTACCTTCTCATGCCTTCTGCCCCCCTGGGAAATGGGGACTGCACACAGGCCACAGCAACAAGCCAGCAAAAACTACACACACACGTATACACACACACACACACACACACACACACACACACACACACACACATATATATATATTCACCATTAAACAGTATTCATTGTGACACAGGCAGCAATGATGTTCTTGCATGTATTGCCCTTGGATGTAATCAAATGATTGGCATATACCATCTACATTTCTCTAAGCATGTCCTCACAGTGAAAAAGAGTCCAACAGCTACAGGGTCTTACCATCTAGTTCTGAATGACAACCTAAACCAGGGGTAATGGCCTGTAAAGTTTGGAGAAGTTCTTAGGGATCTCCTTAAGCAATAATTCTTAGGAAAGTATCTCATGCAAAGAATAGTGATTTTCATTTAAAATTTAATTTCCATGTTTTCCAATTTAGGCAGCATACCTGTGTTAAATATATATATTTTTAAAATTAGCTTATAAAGTAGTGAGTCTCCATAGAGCTTTTGACACATCCTTAGTGCTGGTTAACCTACAGCCACCCCACTTCTTCCTCCTCCCAATCCTTGATTAAGACTTTAACCCCTAGAGCACCTATACCACTTTCCATCCAAATGTATTCTACTACCCTTAACCCCTTAAATACTTTCCCTTCCTCCTTTCACAGCCCCTTCTTACCTTACTGAGTTCAAAATTAAGCACATAAATCTAAATATACAAAGCTGTGATTCACAAATACATGCAGCAAATGTCTTTCTTGGCCTTTGACACCTCACTTAATGTGCTATTTTGCAGTTCCATCAATTTTCCTTAAAATTCCATAATGGACTTTTTCTTTGCGTCTGAATAAAATTCTATTGTATATATTTACCACATTATTAGATTTTACATTCTTAAAATATTTCTAAGTCTTGGTATGCTAGAATTTGACTGTATTTGGAAAGTAATATTATTTAACAGAAACTAAGTTAACATAGATACATTAGGATATTTTTTGATTTTTCGGGTTATATTCATTCTTTGAGAATTTAGGACAACATGTTTTTAACATATTCACCCCTTCCTCAACTCCTCTAACATCAAACTCATTTTTCTACACATCCAAATTTTTCTCCTTATTTTTTAATTTTTTAATTTCATTTTTATACAAACCATATTTACTCCTCCTCCCCTTCCCCCTTTCCTCCCTCCATCCCTCATCCACTCCTTGGAGAGTGTAAATCCTCCCATGTGGAGTCATCAAAGCTGGCATTTCAAATTGATGCAGGAACAAGCCTCTTTCCTCTGTATCAAGACCAAGCATGGTATCCTACCTTAGGGAAATGGGCTCCAAAATGCCAGGATAAATCCTGTTCCCTCTGCCAGGGACTCCGCTAAAAGACCACACCACACAGCTGTCACCCACATTCAAAGGACCTAGTTTGTTCCCATGCAGGCTTCCAAGTTGTCAGTCCAGAGTCCATGAGCTCCCACTAGCTCAGGTCAGCTATCTCTGTGGATTCCTCTATCATGAACATCCTAATAAAAAAATCTAGCTGGATATAGCTTAGCTATAGAGCATTTGCCTAGGATGCTGAAAACCTTGTTATCAATACCAAGCAGCAGGAACAGCAGATGGATTTTGGTGGATTAGGGGACAATTAAACAAATACGAAGAGACCATATGAAGATACTGGTAATAGAAAATGATTATGATTTGAATAACGTTATCATCTTGATTCAGTCTTCTAGTTCTTAGAGTTATGGCAAAAATATTTATCCTTTCTAGGCCATCCTGATTTGGATTTTGCTATTGAAACCCTAAGATAATGAAATGTCAACCAATGTCTGTAATATATACCAGGGTATACTGTGATATTAGTAGTTTAATACACTAATTATTAATAAAAGTGATGTGTACTAAACAAAAATCAACAATAGTTAAAATGTAGAGAATTTAAACATAAGTAATTTAATAATAGATATTTAATAATGGTATGAGTGTGGCAGAACCTGTTCTAAAATATTGACATCACATTTAGTCCTAACATAACTCTATAAAAGTTACCTTTAACTTCATTTTATAGAGATGTAAAGTTAAACTATAGAAAATTTTAACACTTCCTCATTTCAAACATAAAGAGTTTATTCATAGAAATCATGGTTTAACCAGTAAGACAATAATATTTTGAAAAATACTTAACATATCAGATCTGAGTTTAAGTATTAAGTTCTCATTTGGAAAGTTCTAAAAATATTAGTTATATATTTTAACATTAAATTGTGAAAGAAATTTAATGAGGAAATGCAGGTCAAATGCAGAGCATATCTACTTAGTGTGTTGTGTTTAAATGTTAAGTATCCTGAGTACCAGGTGCACGGCTTCCTCCTGCAATACTTGTCATTTGGAAGTTAAGGCAAGACAATCAAAAGTTTAAGGTAATCCTTTGCAGCCTAAGAAGTTTCACAACAGTCTAGACTAAATGAAATTTTCTAAAAATAAAAAAGTAAAACAAACATACAAAATATCCCCAAAATAATGTAAGCTTAAATTGAAACAAAAAAAAAAACCCTTAGCACTATTCTAGCCTTGATCACACGGAAATGTTTCTGTATGTAACTGTAACAGGTTATGTGTATTGACTGCTTGCATATTTATAATAAACTCTGCATACAGATGTGCAAATAACATTTTCTGTACTGCTATTTTTCTGCAAGCAATTTTCAAAGTCATTCATCTGTCCGCAGCACTTTCAATAAAACACCAAAATCAAAGACACTACCTTTTTTTGAGTATGAATTATATTATGTACTCCCAATCTGCTTGATATAGTCATTTTGAACTTAAAGCTATTTTGCTGTATCTTTGTTGTTTTATTTTCAGAACAGGAATATTGAAAAATGCGAAGAAAATCTTAGAAAGTGAGATGAAAAGATGATACAGAAAATTTGAACATATATGCTCACTCAAAGAGTGTTTACAAGTCTAAAATCTCTTAGTAAATATGAAATTGAATGCAGATACTTGCTATTATCCACTGTAATAAATATATTACTTTAAAAAACACAGAAAGTTTCTAAAGCCATGTATCTTTTTCCCCCTTACAACAAATGTTCATGAATTAGTAGAATAACTAAGGAGGCATTACAATAAAACAGCACTTTGGAGTGTATTAAGTACATAGCGTCTTCACTGTTAACATGGTAGAAGCATGCATGAATTATGCCCTCCCTCATTTAAGAAGAATTACAAGGAAATACACATGTATGTCAAAACCTACCTTTGACACATCCGTTGAAAGTAAAATTCAAGGAAATGCTCCCTAAACCTACAGCTGAATAAAATTTTTTAGGGGATAAAAGAATAAAAACTACTCTTGGATTTAGAATGCCCATACTGTAAGTACTTGTGAGATGATGAAGAAATTAGCCAACACCACAGGGACTTTCAGGAGGTGAGACCTTTAGCAAAGTAAATACAGAAGGAGTTAATCATCTTTCCAATTCTAGCATTTGTATTCTCTCTTTTTTTTTTATTTTGATTTTTTTCTCTGCTCCCCTCCCTCTCTCTCCACTCTATTGGTGCATGGTGGGCCACGTGAATGCCAGTTCATCCATCTTTCTGTTTTTGTTTCCTTTTCAGATCTGTTTTGAGCCCTGTTTAGTGGCAATAAATTTGCAGGGATTCCTGGGAACCAGTATAGGTAATTATAGAACCCTGTACTAGGTTGAACCTAATTCTTGTAATTCTTGTGCAAAGTCATCATGCAGATTTATACGACTTCAATCAATGCTTGAGTGGACCGTTTCACTCAATGGACTAAAGACAAAAATCACACAGTCATCATAAAATGATTAGCATAACATATATGTAAGTCTCACTTATTCTACGCGTACACACCAAATGAAATAATTCATTTAAAAAGCCCCGTCCTGAATATTAGTGGGTATATGATACTCCTTAACTCATTTAATGCACCTGTATGATCTAGCAAAATCCCAACCAGTAAAAATGAAACCAAACTAATTTGCTTGAAGAAAAAAAAATCACAGATTCTATGGACCATTCTCAATCAAGCTTTCTAATATCTTTTTATTAATTATTTTATTATTTGAAATTCAAAATTATGGATTCCGTTATAGCATTTTCATACCCTTGTCCTTTGGTCATGTTTACTTTATATAACTTCCATAAACAACATAATAAAAACATCTCACTGGCTTATTATAGGAATAAAATTAAATGTGTTAAAGCATGCATGCCACTGCTGATAAGTCTATAACAACATAAACCTAGGTGGTGATTATGTGTTTTATTTATTGCATCCAAGAGTTTAACAAATCACTATTATTGAGTGAATTAAAAAGAAAGAGTCTCCACATATGAAATTTATATGTGCAGGCTGGAAATCAAGAAGTGAATGACCAACAAGAGATGAAATAAGCAGTGTTTTTTTTCAGCACCTGAGCATAATTCAGCAAAATGGATAAAATGTCTCACAGGGAGGATATGGTAATTTTGTATTATTCATTCATTTTAAGCACATTACTTTTTAGCTTCCAAAATAGTGATACTTCCCCCCCTCATGAGTATTTTACACTGACTCAGTGGTCAAAGCTGTAAATTTTTCTACTTGTGTTGTCATCTATAATTCAATTTCAGAAAAATATTTTTAGTATTCAGTTGAAATAGACATTCTCTTGGGCATGCAAATTGTTCCCTGGTGTATACCTGACTGTGTAAAGTCACTTGAGTAAGCTTATTGTCTATGATCTAAAGTAAGAATTATTTTCACAAAGGTGAAGATACTATGATGGGTCTTCAAATGTCAAAGTTCACCATGGGGCAGGTGTTGACAAGTGGTTCTGAAATGGAGAGATAAAGGTTAATGCAATAAGTCAGAGTTCATAAACTGCTTCTCCTATGTGAAGCCTGCAATTGGATATAAATCAGCATTATGTATCACCCTAACTTATTGTCATTTTTAACGTTGGACTTTTAGAACTATCGTGTTTCTGATATACCTTACAAACTAGCTCAGATTACTGCAATACTGTACTGCTGCATTAAGATAAGTCATCTACATAACCTCTGTCCTTATTTGTAATGTTTTTCATTACCTGGAAACACAAAAGAGATTTTTTTCCTCAAAAACCTTTACATTTCTATTTAAAATCAAATATATAATGTTTCTTGATGTACAAAATTCTCAGAAAGTTCAAATCACAAGTATAATACATGTACTGTTTAATTTTATGTTGTACCTTTTTCTTCTGTATTTTTCCTGGTGTTCAGATAGATTTAGTCACAAAGTCCTTGTTATAGTGAGTTTGCCTTTGCTTTAGATATATCACCTAAGTGTAAAAAACAGAAATTTCTTGTAGATTGAAAACATGTACCAAATGAATTGTCTGAGGATAATGCTGATCACTGCAGAAGGTATGTTTGAAGTTTCCTGGGAATTTATATACAGAATTTTATCATTTAGCTTTTTTATCTTCTATTTTCCCCCACTTTTTGCTGATGCATATATTATGGATCCACCAATGCATGCATGTATACACACACACACACACACACACACACACACACACACACACATACATTCGGGGGGGGGGGACTGTTATTTTCCCAACAATCCACTTTCTAGAGTACCTTATAACAAACAAATGCTCTAGATGGCTTTCAGATATGTCCTTATAAAGTGCAACAGTCAAGAAAATATTTTCTCTAAAATTACACGTCCAACTAGCAAAATCCACTTTTTCACCAAAGGATCATTTATCTATGCATTGGACTTCTAACAATAACTTTAAAGGTAAGCATTGCATTTGGCAACCATTGTCTTACTTCAGTCTCCTTAAATTATTGTCTGTTGCCTGTCTGACAGGAGAACAGCACTTTTCCATTTTGCCAATGGGAAGAAGTTGCACTGGTAATTTAGCAAAGGTGTTAAGAGTTTCCTCAGTGTCCACTTCTCCTGTGATTGTAACCTTAATTAGATGTTGCTTGAATTAGATAATACTATATTGTGAGCCTGTGTTGAAACAATAATATAAAAGTGACCTGTAGTCTGAACTAGATATCTGATCCTATCCCATGCCTAAGCTTGGGAGCTGTCTGACATTTAAAGTTACATAAATTTGGAAGGATTCAGTACACATGATAATTGTGGCAACAGATGACTAGGTCATAACCTAAAAACTAATCTGTTTTAACTAGAGGACACTTTCTCTTCATTAGCATTTATGTCTCAAATTCAAAATTTTAAATATAAAGTTACTGTGATTAATCATAGTAGGGGCATTTGATAGAATGGCAATAATATTACTTGCTCTGAGGCTGCCCCATGAACAGATTTTATTAACTTTTAAATTGTGTATTGCATCTCATCCAGAGGAACCTAAGCCTGCTTATGGTATTATTTCTTATTTGTATTGTTTTTCTTTTCATTTAAACACTGCCTGGCCCATTAGCCTCTTACTGGCTAACTCTCACATCTTGATTAACCCATTTCTAATAATCTGTGTAGCACGACAAAGTGGTGGCTTACCGAGAAGATTCTAACCACGGTCCATCTTGAGTAGGAGAATCATGGTGTCTGCCTCATTGCCTTCTACCCAACATCCTGTTCTGTTTACTCCACCTACCTAATTTTCGGTCCTATCAAAGGGCCAAGGCAGTTTCTTTATTTAACCAATGAAATCAACACAAAACAGAATACCCTCTTACATCATTTTCCCCTTTTCTGTTTAAACAAAAAAAGAAAGGCTTTCACTTTAACATAATAAAATTACATATAACAAAACAGTTATCAAGCAAGAATTACAGTTATAATATTTATATCTATTTTATCTTTTATCATAACAAAGGAAAACTATAACTATAACTATCTATCTATTCTTCAACTCCATCAAAGACTCCAGAAGGATATAATATTACCTAAGTAAAATGAGAAGTAAGCAACTTCCAAAACTCTAGAAATGACAGAGACATCTTGCTGTCTTGACAGTCACGCAAAGTTTTTTTATACCATTAGGACATCTATCTTCAGCCTACAGGCTCATAGTTTCCAGCAGACATTTCCATAAAGCAGGAAATTTCAAAAGCAGTTCAGTCACTATCTGTTGTGTCCTGCAGAATGTATCGTAGACTCTTTCATGAGTTAGGAACCCCGAAAGACCATTTCACCTTTTGTCAGTCTACTCCTGGCAGCACCAATCTACTTCAAGAGGATGATGGCTATCGAAGAGGCTTCTTATGGAGTTTGATAGCAATTTGGGCAAGAAACTAAACTTCTCATTTGTATTCTTATCCACCTACATTCACACCATAAAATCATTACTGAACAATTAAGTTATATATATGGATGTATATGTACTATAAATGGTTACAAAATATGCTTAATTTAACCTTGTGAGAAATTTTAAGAGAAATCTGTAAATATTATATTATTCAGGTACATGCTTTAATATTGTTTTCTCCATAAATTGACTGAGTTGTATCATAAATAGTTGAGACATGTAATTATGAGTATCTGTATGTCTGAAAAACGATATATAATTTATGATCAGACAGCATAACTTTTATTACATACACACCTAATTCTACATAGTATTAAATAGTCCTAAGTTAAATGTTACTATTTTATTATTTACTTTATTCTTATCATTTCTGAGACACATCTAATGTACCCCAAGCTGCCCTTAAACTTAGTGTGTTGTTGAAGCTGGCCCTGAACTGTTCTGCTTACTCTACATTCTAAATATTGTGAGTATGGTAGTGTACCCCTATATAAATATATTTTTAAGGCTTCTATGAGAATAAAATCCTGTGTAAGCCCTTGAAAATAAATTTACAAATTAGACCTTCTTTTTGTTAAGTTTCAAAATGCAAAAAATTTTCAATGAGCTTAGTCATATACAATTAACTATTTGCAATCTGTGGGGTTCTTTTTATCCTCTTTGAGCAAACCTTCATATACCTAGTGATTTGACTTCACTTCTTCACCAAAATCTGAGATTTCATCCCATAAGAAATATACTATAAATCTTTAGCTTGATGTACACAGAGCTGTTGTCATTGTAAACAAAAATAAACATGTAAACAAAACTCCTTGGGTTTGAATTTATGATGAAGTTATTAAGAAAGTTCTTCTCTGGCTTAGTGTCTTAGAAACAAGCAGAAAAGCAATCTTATATACTCATGTATGTGACTTTAATAATATTTTGGCTTGAAAGGAGAAAATATTTCTTTTTTTCCTTTAGAGTAATGTGATCAGTAGCAATTCTATACTTCAGATATCTAAGATAGAAACCTTGGTCTTATGTAGTGTAATAGAAAAAGCTGAGAAAATCTATCTCATGCTTTCAAACAGACAATCCACAGATAATCACAATTCACTGCCAGAAATATTGCTTTAACCCACGTTTCCTATATAATAAGTCAGGACTGTTGAAAATCATCCTCTATAGCAGTCAGGTCTGCAGTGATTGTGGCCAGATATGGAAAGGATAATGTTCAGAACTCTTGCCAAAAATATAAAGCATGACTTTGAGAACAATGTTAAATGTTTTCAACAAGGTGCTCACAAATCAAGTTTGGCTACAGTTATACATTTCTTAACCGACAAAAGAGAATGCCAGAAGTATAAATGAATTATAAAAAGAAAATAGGCAAATAAGTAAAAAAAAATCTGTGGGAATGAAAATTGAGAAAACCCAAGATATAGTGAAAGTGGTCATGTCAAACTAAATAAACGTCGTGCTTTCGGAAAAGGTAACAAACACATCAAGAGTTCATTGTGACTGTCTGCATGTGTACATTTTGTAAAACATGTATATATTTTCTGCTCCTTTCCTGTTCCCCTAGGATTATTATCATGTATATGTCAGAGTATTTGATTTTTGTCATAACACACATATTTTAATCATCTGTTTTATTTTTAGATCCCTCTTGACATTTTAGTTAGAAATTTTTTGCTTGTCCTTATTAAGGTTGATTGATGTTTGTTTCTTTTATGTTAATTTTGATTGGAAGGCATTGTTCCTATCTGCTGCCACATTTACATTCTTTTTCTTGGATCTATGTGTACTGTTTTATTATTCATCTCTTTGCTGAACAGGTTCAGATTAAAGCTTCTGAAATATGTGTCAGAATTATTTTTAAATGAAAAATTTCTTTTGCTGGACTGAGTATCTCTAGTATTGGATATTCATGGTTGAATTAATAGGTGAGGTCAGATGAAATACTCCTAAGCACATCACATATACGTTGCTGAAAATTAAAGACAGAGAGTATCTAGAGGGCATCCAGGGAATAAAAGAACCAATGGCAGTAAACCAGGAACAAAAGACTCAGAAACAGAGAAGAAAGGTTGTAATGCTAAGTCGGAAGCTGAAGGTCTGGGTACCTGGCTGACCACTTTGACAAGTCACTCAGTCTCTAGCATTTAGAGTCCTGACAATCCAGAGTAGAAAATGTGTCATCAAATCACTAAGACTGAAGTGATTCTTCTTTTTCCCCCCACTGGCCCTGGCCAATTTGATATTGCTTATTTCTCTGTCCACAAACATAAAACCTACACCTATATGCACGGAGGAATAGTACTTTTAAAAAAAAAAAATTTGGCCAGTCATATTTGGTTCTACCGTAGGTCTCTAATATCCAGTCTCCATTTTCTGGCCATCCATTCTGTTCAGGGGTTTAGTGCATGTTTTTTTCTCCCTTGGTTTGGGCCTCAAGTTACCAAACATTGTCCTTCTCACATGTTGTGCCACCATTGCCCCAGCACATCTTGCAGGCAGGACAAATTACAGGTGGAGGGGTTTGTGGCTGTGTTGTTGTTCACTTTTCTCGTTCCATAGCCTGCAGAGTATGTTCTCCTGCCAAAGACACTAGAATGGAGAGATGAAAGCTCTATGAAGGCTGTAATTCGACAGCTCTATGCTCAATGAACTGTGCATGTTTTCCCCCACAATGGGGCCCCCCGCTGTCAGTATTCAGAGAGCTACACTTTACACTAAAATTATTCTGTGTTGTTTAGGAATCTCTACAGGACCCACTTGGCCAACCACTTATCCGGATGCAACCCTGAACCACCACTAAAAGCTTTCCCTGGCTACAGAAAGTGACCAGTTCAAACTCTGTATCCTCCATTACTAGATTCTTCACTAGAGTCAACCTCAAAGATTCTAGGAAGTTTCTACCACATTAGATTTCCACCCTACAATGCTCCCTAACTTCAGATGCCTCTCCCTGAGTTCTCTCCCAACCAATAACTGCAAAATATACACTTTTTCAAGTATTTAGCAATCACTTAATCCAGTCCTGTTAACACTTAAAAGTAACCATCAAAGCTAGGACAACATTAAAATGATGGGACTGGGAATAGAAAGTAATGTGGTCAATATACTGTAATAAGTTACCATTCAGATAAAATAAATATAAATGAATATTATGGCCTCCTTCTCTTAACACTCACAACTATCTTTTAGTCTATATCTCGTCATCATGTATTACCAAAGACAAGATATTCCTCTATCAAGCACTGAGAAGAAGGCAATTAAAACATGCATTAGCCTTTAAAATGGATTTGCACATGGTTGATAGAGAAATCAGTGATAAAAAATTTGGAGAGCTTTGAAAGGGAAAATTAATAAGATTATGAAAACGGTAGAAATTTCCAAGACTTCTACTTGCTTCATGATGCCTTTGATCAAACTCATTATGTCAGACAGGGGCTGATATGAAAGGATTTTTGCCATTTGAAATTCCAACTCTATGATGGACAACTAAGAGGCTTATTACCATTTAAAATATTTTCTAATGATCTTGTTTTCTTTCTTATATTTATCTCTCTTTTTTAAAGTATTGTGAATTGACCATTTCTCTGATGAATTTGAAAGACTATATTTATGAAAATTTATTTGAAATAAGGCATATCTTTGAAATTAAAAATATAGAAAGTTAATGTGAATTACTCTTCTGTTAATACAAAGACAATGTGTGTTTAATAGTATGCAGATCATATGAACATTTATTCTGAAAAAATGAAAGAAAACCTCAACATGTGCAAACAAGAGACTGAATATAAAATGCAAAGTGTTACTTACAGTGAAGTTATGAACTTCCCCATTTTCCTTTTTGTTTATTTTGTTTGTTCATTTGGAAAAGTAGCTTATGTAGCCCAGGTTGGCATCCAACTACCTATGCAGCAAGAATGACCCTGACATCTTGCAATCTCTATTTCCATCTCCCAGAACTATAGACCTGCATCACAATCAGCTAAAGTTCTCATTTCTGAATGTGTCTTCATATACATATAGTTTTTAAAAATAATTTTAAGAATAGTTAAAAAGTGAAATGTTTTTACAAATAAAATATGCTAAGGTAATAACTGTTTAAAGATTGGGAAAGAGAGGGAAAATGCACTACTCTAAGGAATAAAAGCCAGTTGTAATATTTTCCTCATTTATTTTCAATGAAATATCATCACCATTGAATATTTTAAATATTTTAATCTAAAGGATACTTGATAATGCTCAACTTTTATATTACCTAATTCATATTTCTTGGGGTATTAGTTGCTTGTTATGGCTAAATCTTCACAGTCAACTTGAATAGATTTCAAATTACATGGATTTAGAATGTTTTGAAAACACACCTTCTTTTATGATGCTCATGAAGATATTTTCAGAAAAGTTGAACTGAGTTAAGATGTGTCCCCAACACATATCACTGAGGACAGGACTGAGAAAAAGCAGAAAGTGGGCTGAGCAGCAAGTCTCTCTGGTTCTCTGACCATGTAAGTGATTCCAGGTGCTTCCTGACCCAGTCACAAGCCTTCCCACACTCTCTCACTGCTTCCTCAAATGAGTACAAATAAACCCTGATACAAGCCTTCCCACACTCTCTCACTGCTTCCTCAAATGAGAACAAATAAACCCTGATACAAGCCTTCCCCTATTCTCTCACAGTTTCCACAACTGAGTATGAAGAAGGAATCCTTTCTTCTTAAGCTGTTTTGTCACACAGTGAGAATTTTAACTGTTATAGTATTTTTATAGATGATTATAAGACAGTATATGAGACAAAATATGGAATTCCCTAATATATTTTAATGTTGATTATTTTAATTATTGTTTCAGTTTCCTTGAGGCAAGAGTTCAGAGTGTAGGCCATGCTCGCCTGGAAATCCAGATCATTCTGTTTCTGGATTATCAAATATTGGGATTTTGACATGTGCCATTGTGCTAGCTTCTATAATATTTTAAAATCATTCTTACTCCATCGAATTTCAATCATCTAAAGATTAATTTAATCTCAAATTAGTGAGATTTAATTAAATGTTGCTGAATTGTTGCATAAGGTAGTCACACTGATGTGTTACCCAAAAGACTCAACCATCTGAAGTACTTTATTATTAGATAAAATACAAGAATATAATGATCAGAAATATTTATATGAGTATGTGTAATAAAATATTAGTAAAATGCTTATCTATATCTTTGTTCAAGAATAAGCAACACATTTCATTCAACTGGCTTGAAATAAACCATATTTTATAAACCTAATTTTATAATTAATGGTTAGTACATACATTTTTACTACCTCGAACTTATCAAATCCTTTGAAATTCTTAAAAAGATGCTTCAAAAGCCATTGATAAAGGCACTGGGACTTGTTTCTACTGCATGTACTGGCTTTTTGGGTCCCTAGTCTATTTGGATGCAAAGCTTCCTTGGCCTGGATGGGGGGGCTTGGACTTCCCACAGGGCAGGGTTCCCTGCCCTCTCTTAAGGAGGGAGGGGAAAGAAGGAGGGAGAGTAGGGGAGCAGGAGGGGAATGGGAGGAGGGGAGGAAGTGTAAATTTTTTAATCGAAAAATAAATAAATAAATAAATAAAAGAAGCTTCAAAGGACTAAAACATTCAAGTTTTTGATGAAAAGTACCCTCTTAAAATACTGAAGAAATGGTGGAAAGATATATTTGGTTCCTAATTACTAGGCAAAGTAGTGAAACACTCATAAAATTCAGCATGTCAGTGTCTTAATGAATTGCTCTTCTGTTTTATTGCAGAAGATCTTTCAGCACACATTGAATTGTGGTTCTTCTGTGTCGGGACATTGTGTTTAAACACACAAAACTACGGATAACGCAGTTCCTCCCAGCATCTGACGGCCTCTTTCCTGGAAATTACAGAGTTGGATGAACAGAGTCTGGAATTAGCTCCTGTTCCCCCACCAGAATACAATGGCCAAAAATGATCCATTTACTTCTTTGGGTTTATCAAGCCTGACTCAACTTCTCAAACTGTCTCTTCCTGACTTTGTGGTTTCTATCCTGGTTTCAGTGTCAGGGTTTCAGTAGGATTTAGATTTTGTTTGCATATATTGCTTTTAGATATTGTCCTTAATGGTAAGAACATTAAGTTCAATGTTCTTTCCATTTCCTTTTATTATGATATAAATCTATTTTAAGACCCAAATGTAATGACTCGGTCTTGACCAATAAAATGTTTTGTAATTCAGTTTATGTACTCACCCACTTTCTCTTTTAATAAACAAAGAGTAATAAAAGGAATTCCCACTTGGAAGTCAAGGAGGCTAGCCCTTTGTACTTCTCAGGGGGAGAGATTTCTTCACCTTTAGTTAAAATTGTCCAGTGTCTTAGGGTATGTTGTAAAAGACCATACCTTGAGTAGAGTACAAGGTAATCATGACAAAATTATTAAGTGGATCATAGGAAGAAAGAGGATGAGAGGAAGAAAGAGAGAGAGTGAAAGAGGAGGTGGGGGAAAATCTTTCTAAGTAAATGTGACCTTTCTCTGAAGACAAATCAGTTATGCTACAAATGTTTGAACTGTTAGGTTTTTTTTTCTGGTCAAATTCTGATTTAATGACTGCTCTTCTTTCATTCTCCACTAATCCATGTGCTTTCTCTCTCCTTTTCAATTTTCATGGCATAGTAGAGCAGAATATAAATTAAATGTGCTAGATAGTCATGTAGAATAACCTCCAGGAGAGAAAAAGAAGTGTAGCTCTTAGAAACAGAAATGATGATGCTGCCATGTCTTGAGTGGATGAATCTTTCATAATAGTGTTAGAGGTAGTGTTAATAATATAAAAAAATTTGAATGTATGTTTATATTCATGGATGAAACTAAATAAATGATTTCAAAGTTCAGTATGTTGCTACTGTCTAAATTGGGATAGAATTACCTAGTCAAATTTAATTGACATGTCAGCATTTTTATGACAAATAACAGTCAAGATTCAGGATTCAATAGACTTTCAGGGACATCATGTGGCTCATCAATCTGGGTCATGAAGGTTTTAATTAGAGGCTTTTTATCATGATGTATTGCAGTCTGGTGGAGAACTGAGAAGTTAGTGGGAGAATATATGGAATAAATTATTCTTTGAAAGAATCAACAAGTAAGAAAAAAATCAGCATAAAAATATATCAATGTTTGAAAGTCAGGAAGGGCTTTTCACATTTTATAAAATGTTAGAAGACTGTATCACAATGAGGTGTCGATTTACAAACGTATATGTGTTAAGTTACACAAATTTGCTTTAGATCATTCAAAACCTAGAATTATTTTATTCCAAGGCAAAATATCCATGTAGGCAATAATTTGTTTTACAATGGACCTGAGCCCTAGCAGATCATAGCCATCATTCACAGTTAGTGATTATTTCAGAGATATTCTATTTGAAGATAAAATTTTTCACAAATAGCATTTTCCTTTGTGTAACACCCGATTCTGTGTTAGCCCCTCGGTACAGTTTGCGCGCCACTGTACTGTAAGGGAGTCAAGCAAGGGCCTGGAGATTGAAAAAAACACACAAAGAGACCTGGGTCATTTGAAAGGAGATCAGCGGAAGGCTCTTTATTTAGCCTTGGGGAAATCCTTACGTACCCCACTGCAGCCCAAGGA
This sequence comes from Arvicola amphibius, assembly GCF_903992535.2. Classification (NCBI taxonomy): domain Eukaryota; kingdom Metazoa; phylum Chordata; class Mammalia; order Rodentia; family Cricetidae; genus Arvicola; species Arvicola amphibius. The sequence continues at coordinate 173,591,188 of NC_052048.2, forward strand.
ATTCCACCCAGGCAGGTGGGAAATTACCATATCTAACAATAGAGTCAACAATGACCTACAGCTAATCACCAGGTGGGGCAGAGGGAGCACAGGAACAAACAAAACGCTTAGACGTCTGACCAGAAACTGTCCTCAAGATGAGCCCCAGGGACAAGGGCAGACCCGGGCCCTACCCCTCTGGAGTTTGTAAAACTCCAGATTAATTTAAGCAGTATTGATGGTGATGGAAAGTAAGAATAACTCAGTTTCATTTTATGTGCTTTGCTCATTAGGGATGGCTTTGTGACAGGCATCCCAGGGAGAATTAGGTGCTGCTGTAAACCCCTTATTTGTCAGCATCAAAACTAATACTGTGCTGTAATTAAGAATTGTTTCTCATAACCTTTTCTTTGAGGTTGAGCTGACATTCTGTGCCTTTGAATTCTAGTATGTCTCATAGAACAATTTGGTGATTGCTGTTAAAAATCTTGCAAGTGTGACTTCTAAGTTCAATAGGGAGAAACTACAAAACAAACAAACAAACAAAAAACAGCTCAGAGCTCCGAATAAAAACTTATATGAGATCAACAGGTGCAGAAAAGGAAGATCAAACAATATGTATTGTTGAGTGAGGGGGTATGGTAAAGAGAAGCATCGTGAAGGTAGGCTTATTTGGTTAATAAAATTGACTGTAGAAAGAATGGAAAGGAAATAAGAAGGACAAACAAATTCTAATAAACTCACTTGTAGCTAAACATATGAGGTAATAAAAGCTCTGCATGAGCATTGCCTACTGAGAAATAAATAGCAAGGAGAGTTCTATGTTGATTAACTGATTTTTTAAAGCCCCCCAAATAATTATTGATTTGCATGGTAGAATACACAAGTTTATTAAATTAGAATTAAGTAGTCCTATGTGATGGGGTTCCATAATTGGACAGATAATACACATAACTGTTTTTATTCCCTATTAAGATGTTCAGGGGGGATGGCATATAGTGTTAGGTAAGGTCAGTGATGAGCTATTTGTGAATTTATTTTTTGTTAGGAGAGTCACTGAACAAGTAGGACAAACAGCTTTTGTCCTAGGTAAATTTCAAATAATAAATTAGGCCATTTAATTTACATTCCTGAATTAATATGTGAAGAAATAGAAAAAATGAAGTAAAATTTATGAGCATTGACAAGTATTAACTTTAGTGATTATCGTAACCCATCCTGGAACCACCTGGGAAGCAAGTCTTGCTGAGGGACTGTCAACATTAGGCTTGCTTATTGACATTTCTCTGTGAGACTGTCTTAAGTAAGTTAAACGTTTGGGAAGACCTATCCCAATGTGGGTTGTGACACTTTCTAGGCAGGGATGTTGTGAATTATGAAAAAAAGAATTTGGGTTGAGCACAAACAAGCAAGTAAATACATACACACTCTGCTCTATTTCTGCCCATCACTGCATGAGATGGGACCAGTTGTCTCGAACTCCTGCTAATGTGGCTTCCTACAATGATGGACAGGAACCTGGAATTGCAAGCTGGAATAACTCTTTTATTATTTTATTATCTGCTTTTGGTCTGGGCGGTTTATTACAACAACATAGGTGAAATTCAGACACCAGGACATTCTCATTTTTTCTTCTGACTTTGAGAATTTACAGAAACAACTGTTTGTGCATCATATGGACATTTGGTTTTCATGCCACATAGACTGACAAGTTGCTGGCTTCTTTTACTTTTCCTATAAAAGGCCACATGCCACAATATAAGGTATTATCAAGTTTACTTGGCTCTAGTTTTATTATCTAAGTCAGTCAGATCAATATTTATAGAGAACAGAGTTACTTTGCTCTTAACTTCATATTTTCTTGTGGCTTTTATAGATTTATATTTGCAAAGTACTATAAAATGTACTGACCACCTGGAGCTAGATTCTTCAACATCTGAAGAATATATTTCATTTAAATTAATTGAGCTGTATATTTAGTTCTTTTAAAACAACTACTTTGAAAGGTAATTAAATAGAAATAAACCTTGTAACAGTGGGAAGAAACTGCATGGGGGAGATTCATAAATATGAAGTAATGCACACAAAACTGAAGACTTTTGAATTTGAAAGCTGATCAGCTGGACTACAAAATGAATATACTCAATTGATGTTTTGTGATCTTTACCAGTTATTGTAATGCATTTCTCTATAAAACACACACACACACACACACACACACACACACACACACACACACACATTTTAGAAGAGGAAGAATTAAACAAGAATTAGAAAATTGAAATCATTTTGAGGTGTGGGTAAAGAAAGTAATGGATGTCTCTGCAATGCAGCATTGAATATTTGTATAATGAGGTAGATTCTAGAGAGTGAAGAAGACCAAAGCTTCAGCCTTGAGATAATAGAATTAATATCTGGTGAAACAGACTATAGTAAAATAAGGCATCATCACAGTTTTAGACAAAGAATGATATAATTGCCTTCACTAATCTGCATATGTGTGCAACTGCATGCATGTATGTTTGTTTTCATGCACATGTGTATGGATGTATGTACACATATGTGCATCTGCATGCAAAACCCAGAAAACCACCTCAAAGTTTTTTAACCATTTCTGCCCACCAATTTATTGAAATAGGCTCTCATTAGCCTAGAATCAACCAAGTTTTGTAAGGTGATTGGCTAGGGAGCCCCAGACATCTGCCTGCCTCCCTCAGTCAAAATATGTGGTTCCTGGTGCTGCCACCATGTCTGGATTGTTTATGCTGAGTTCTGGAAGGGAACTAAGGTTCCTCTGTTTGCAAGGCCTACACATTAACAAGTGAGTTGTAACCCTGCCCTCTCCATCTGTCTTTCTAGGCAATAAGTTAATGTGTCCTGTTGATATTCCCAAACAAATGATTTGTTTAAAACTAAACGTAGAAAGTGATACTGAGAATATGAATGGAGCAACAGTTACCAGAAGATAAAATGAATTGTTTGAGTTATAAAGGAAGTAAAATAGATGGGTTCAATTGATTGAGATGATGTAAGAAATGAGGGAAAGAATGACAAAGTATGATTCTTCAGCTTGAGTATAGATTGTATGATAATGTGAAACAAGAAAAGGAATTTAGAAACAGTGTTTGGATGGAAAGTTATGTTAGTTTAAGAACTATAAATTAATCTGTTTTCAGTAACATTAGTCAAGAGAAAATATCTAGGAACATTTGTTTTTAAGCACAATATTTTTATTGATTATTGGGATTTTCACATAATAGAGCCCTCATTAGGCTTACTTTGCAGCTCTCCCAGTTGTGACCCCAATCTTACGGCCTCTCCCGAACAACAACAACAAAACCAAAAAGTTTCTTAAAACTCTGGTTTGTGCTGTTCATATGCTCACTGCAGCATGGTCAAACTCCCAATGTCCAGATCTTTAAAAGAGTTGAGTTCTTCCCCTTCCCCACCCCTCCAGTAGTCATCTATGGTGGAGAGCTACACATTAGCATCCTTATCACAGAAAGAAATTGGTGATGCAGGCCCGTAATCAACACATAAGACTCAGGGAGCTACCTGTCTGCTGGAAATGTCCGTGTTGACTTTTTATTTGTTTTTATTCTTTACTGAACACGGTTGAGGTTTCCTTCTCCAATAACTCTGTAGGAATTCACATAGATGTATTTTGCCTGTATTCAGAAAATAATGATTTTATAACTCACATATTTTTGCAATATTGATATATATGTAGTTATTAATTGGGTGAATGAAAGAATTATCAAATTTACAGAAAGTTATTTTCACATGTAACAAGACTAATACAAGAAAATTATGATTAAGATTATGAAAAATATTATTTTGAAGTTTCCCTATGGACTAGAATTTCTTGCGTTCAGTTTATATGCGATGTATTTTTGAAGCACCACTGTTACATTACTAATTCACTCTAAGTGGAATTAGGCACAGTTGCTTTGAGTCCCATTGTTGCTGATCTTTTCCCTGCTTGGCTTGCAGCTATCTGCACAGTGCACTCTCTTTTCTACCTTTATGCTTTGAGTATTCGACTATTTCCCACTTTTTGCTTAATTTTATTCAGTTTCTCTTGGTGCCATCTTCATTCATGATCACTCACTCCCACATTAGTACATATAGATGGATGCTGGAATCTAGGATCTACATACCAAAGACACATGGCATTTCTCTCTCTAGGCTTGGGATTACATAATATAATAACTACATTTTTCTGAAAATTTTATAATTTATATTTTATTAGATAACAAAGTTCCGTTGTGTACATGACTACATTTTCATCATCGATTCATCATGTTGGTGAACATATGGGCTGATTTTGTGCTCTTCAATTGTAAATAAGATAGCAATAAACGTGTATGTACAGGTATTCCGGTAATACACCACAGAGTTCTTTGGCTCTAGAATCAGATGCAGTATAAAATTTAAAAATGTGTTGAGATTCCATCACTCCCTACATTCCTGGAAGTCGGGAGAGTAGCTATTGTTAAGAAAACAAACAGCCACAAATGCTGATGAGGAGATAATAAAAGATAAAATCTCATTAGCCTCTGTTTTTAAGATAAACTGGAGCCAACATTATGGACATGAAAATAAGCAGTACCAATGACCCAGTTATATCATTGGTTTCTTACTTGTCATTCTCGTGGTGTTTCTTCCCTTCACTTTAACACTTTCAATTTTTTTGTTTTTTTTTTAATTTTCTTCTTTATTATTATTATTATTTTATTTTATTACTTAAATATACCAATCCAAATTCCCACTTCCTCCTCTCCTCTCACTTCCTTCCAATTCCCTACACACACCTTCCCCCAATCCCCTTCCAATCTTAAGAGAGAGCAAGGCACCCTGCCCTGTAGGAAGTCAAGGCCCTTCCCACTACATCCATGTTGAGCAAGGTATGCCTCCAAAGAAAATAAGATCCCCAAAAGCCAGTACATGCAGTAGAGACAAATCCCAGTGTTATTGTCATTGGCCTCTCAGTCTGCCCCAAATGTTAACCACATTCAGAGGTACTAGTTTAATCCCATGCTCATTTATTCCCAGTCTAGTTGAAGTTGGTGAACTCCTATTAGCTCAAGAAAATTGTCTCAGTGGATGAACCCCTCATGGTCTTGATTTCCTTGCTCATAATCTCACTCCTTCCACTCTTCAACTGGATCTTGGGAGCTCAGTCCAGTACTCCGATGTGAGTCTCTGTCTCTGTTTCCATCTGTTGTTAGACAAAGGTTCTATGATGATATTTAAGATAATCATCAGTCTGACTACAGGGCAAAGCCAATTCAGGCATCCTCTCTATTTCTTAGGATCTTACCTGGGGTCATCCTTGTGGATTCCTGGGAATTTTTCTAGAGTCAGGTTTTTTGCTAACCCCAAAATGGTTCCCTCAATCAAGATATCTCTTTCCTTGCTCTCATATCTGTCCATTCTCCATCTCAACTATCCCATTCCCTCAAGCTCTCCCCAACCCTCCTCTTCTCCCCTCTTCTTCCTCTTCTCCCCTTCCTTCTTCCACCTGCCCCCATGCTCCCAAATTTTGTCAGGCAATCTTGTCTGCTTCTAATTTCCAGGTGGATCTATATATGTTTTTCTTTGAGTTGACCTTATTACTTAGCTTCTCTAGGATCACGAACTAAAGGCCGGCCTTTTTGCCTGTGAGGTCCTTGAAATCCCACATCACAGCCTGCTTCAGTACTGAGGGGACCTACAAGAGGGCAGACCAAGAAAAATTCCCAAGTATTCAGACAGCCACAGCAAAGACTGGACCAAGACACCAAGACACTGTGGCACATTTGAAGAAACAGATGGGTTGGCACCAATGCAAGAATTCCTCTAACATCCTTAAAAGCAACATGGTAACACAAGAATCCAGTGGACACTCAACAGGAAGACTTGGTAATCTTAACCCAGAAGAAGTAGAAGAAAACAACTTTAAGCATAACTTTATGAAAACAATGGAGACCTTTAAAGAGGAAGTGAAAAACTCCCTTAAAGAAATGGAAGAGAAGACAAACAAAAAGTTAGAATAAATTAATAAAGCCCTCAAAGATACCCAAGAAAGCCACTTTCAATTATTTTGATTTTACTAAAGAACATGTGTATATATTGTAAAGGCCTCTTATATGTATTAGATCTTACTATTTTACCTTGGAATTCATGAGCTGTCTTCATCCATCCTTCTGTGTGGTCTACTTAGAGCTGGTGGCTCTTTCCATCTTCTGCAGAATATTACTGGGGCATTCATGACTCCTTCTTTCTGGGTCAAACATTTTGTTTGTTTAATTATCCTTTCTTTGTACTCTGAAGTGTTTTGAGCTGACTGAGAATGTGTATTTATCATGCCACTCCACACCAAAAGTAATTTTTCTTAATTTTTCTTCAAATCTTAGAACAGTTGTCTATATTCATTGTTGCCAATAAAAGTCTCAGCTTACTCTAATTGCACTTTACCTTTCATTTTATTTAGTTTATTATGCTTAGTTACTTTAATTGTTTCGGTTGCTTTTTATACTTAAATTATGTATTTTAAATCATTTGACAATGACTAATTATATTTAAATTTAAAGAAAAGTCAGTTTCTTCTCATTTACTGATTGTATTTTTAGAATGTCTCATTTTATAAGGTGACAGATAAAATCCTATATTACTATGATTTTAATTTATATTTATCTAATTTTGATATATGAGACACTATTAATTCATATATTTTGCTGTCTCCTCTGAATAATGTTTATTCATCCTCATTGGCTCATTATTAGTATATACTTTTGATATTTTCCTCATCAGATTATAGATGTTACAGCATCTTAAAGTATCTTACGTAGTGGTGATTTTGGCTTCGCCTATGAAGAGTCTAGTCCATTTGTAATTTCTCTTTCCAACCTACTTATACTCTCTTGTAATGTAAGAAAATTTTATACTCTACAAATACATAGTAAAATCAGAATTAGCATGTGTACTTAAATTTTAGAAAATAGTGGCAGCAAATGGTCTTGAAGTTAGCAAATTTTGTCTCTCTTTTGTTCATCATGTGTGACACTGTTAGGAATGACTGTAAGTGATTTCTAAAGTAGAATTAATATGATTAAGAAGGATGTATTTCAAACTAAAGACCACGCATTATTTTCCTTTAAAAAAAAGAAGTTGATATGGGAAATAGGGTCAAATGACTCAGCACTTATGACTGCTACTGGTCACAGAGATGACCAAGATTCAGTTCTCAGCCACCCACAGTCTGACAAATCACAACCATCTGTGAAAGCCTTGTCAGTTTGGATGTTTACCTTCCTGGACCTGGGGGGAATTGGGAGGACCTTGAACTTACCATAGTGTAGGGAACCTTGACTGCTCTTTGGTCCAGAGAGGAAGGGAGTGGGGATGTGGGGGGGAGGGGAAGGGAGGGAATTGGGAGGAGGGGAGGAGATAGAAATTTTTAATTTTAAAATAAAAATAAAAAAAGAAAACATGCAGTGAAATTGGAACACTTTGAAATGATCAAATATAAGTATAATAGGAGTTGAGTAAGGAGTAGAAACCCAGGTCAAAGCAACAGAAAACATTTTCAACAAAGTCAGAGAAGAAAATTTCCCTACCATAAAGAAAATGCCTACCAAGTAGCTTACAGAATAGCAAGTAGACATACTGGAAAGGAATCAGAAACATTCTTGATAGTTGTTTTTGTTTTTTTTAAGACAGGATTTCTCTGTGTAGTCCTGGCTGTCCTAGAATTCTCACTATAGACCAGGCTGGCCTTGAACTCACAGAGATCTGCCTGTGTCTGCTTTCCTAATTCTTGGATAAAACTCATGCACCACCACTGCAGGGCAGGAACATTTTTTGATAGAGATTTTTCATAGGATTTTGCTTTTATTGGAGATAATATCTTTCTATGTAGTTAAGGCAAACCTCAAACTCATAATATTCCCAATGTGGCCTCCTCAGGGCTATGGCAGAGATTTATACAAACTTTCTGGTTTATGATATTAGAAACAGAGGCCTAAAAATCATCAGGGGATTCTGCGGTTAAATATTCTCTACAGTAACTCACTCAAAGGTAAGTATCTTAAAAGCATTCCCCTGAGAACTTTTCTTTAAATAATAAATTATAGGAGGAATGTGCTAATGAAGAGAGTCATGCTCTGTAAATAAGAAATTGTTAGGAAGATGGATATGCTTTGATTTGATTTTACATCTCAATCTCAAATGGACTGATTTTCATGTTTTTGACCTTTTTCCTTCAAGTCACTTTCTCTCTTTGAAGCACGGAGTTGTTGTGTGTGTCCTTGGGCATTCATCACTTGATCTGACAAGTCTGAGTCTGTTTGATAGATTAATGGGGCAAACTGCCAGTGCTCATTTCTTTCTTCCTATGACTTTGGAACAAGCATATGCTTCTAAGACATTTGCTTTAGCTCTTGGAAGAATTTTATTGATAAGGAAGTTTAAGGAACTATAGCTTGTGCAAGCATACCTTTCATGTAACTAAAGCCATAAAATGTCATTGATTGATGAATTGATTCAAATTATTACTTTAGTATAAAAATTGTTGCCTTCTATTTTAATAATTGCTGGATTAACCCAAATCTTGCTCTCAGTTTTGCTATTCTTTAATTGACTACATAGGACTTTTAAAAATAGAACTACTTTTAAGTGTAGGATTTAATGCTATATAATAAAAATAATAATACTTATACCATGATTTATAAAAAATAAAATTAATTTTATAATATACTATTCCAAAACTGACTTTACATGTTGATTTCCATAGGTTTTGGATTTAGAGATTTTTACATATTATAATTATTGTTTTATATATAAATGTATTATAATATATAAATGTATTATAATAGTTCTAATATTTCCAGTTAGCTTCATGTTCATAAATTAGTTGGAAAACTTTACAAGTTTTTCAATTCTAGTCATGCAGAAGTGTGGCTGATGGGTAACTGCCTTTTAATAAAAATAGAGGGTAAGCCACAATCGCACTACATATATTTATTTTCTATCACTGTAAAGAAAATTACCCAAATTAGGGCAAGTTAAAATAATGCTTATTCAATAGTTGCAGTTTTAACTTATGAAGAATTTAGACAAAATGAGACTGTATAGTATGTTCATGGGGTAAGGAGGCTAAAATCATGAATTGTCTGTGGTTGTGATTTCCTGTTGATTTTACCATGCTCTTTCGAGCGTACTGCTTATTGGAAAAAAATAAGAAAGAGAAACTATAGATGATATGAGAATCTCTGGATTTTTTTGTATTATCATGATCTATGATTAAAGTCAATGAAAAGTTAAATCAATACAATCGCAAGAGGCCTGTTAACAGCTCAAACCATATAGGCGTGAAAAGGAATAAACAATTGAAGAGTTTGTTTAAATTCATAATAAGTTGAAGGTATATATAAACAGCAAGTATGACTCTGGGCCAAGCAAGTACTATAATGCTATGAATTATTCTCCTCCCTGTGCTTTATGTACATGTGTGTTCACAAACATAAATATGTTAAGCAATGTCTGTTTCTTTTCCTTATCTTTCCTTTTCATGTAGTATAAATATAAATTAACTTTACCTGAGTCTTTAAATGTTACTTTTGCATAATATTTAAGTTATATGCAATAAGCTATGCATAGTATCATTATTTCTTGGGTTAGGGGGAGTAGTGACTTTTTGCCTGCAAGAAAGTGCTATCATGGTATGAAGATTAACTGTCTGAATATTTACATTATCTGCAGATGAAATATGGCCTCAAAGATATATATATATATTGCCATGAAATGAGAAAAGAATCAGTGGGTGATTATTAATTTGTCAGCTTGTCTGGGCTAAGTGATGCTCAGATAGCTGGTAAAATGTCTTGTATGGCCATTTCCGTTAAGGATGCTTGTGGAAGAAATTCTATCTTAAATTTCTAGACAAATTAAAGCAGGTCCATCCTCACTAGTGCTGATGTGAGAATCCAATGCATTGAGAAAGATGAAGAACAGCTAACTCTAGCTTTTACATTGTGAGATTGGAGCTTTGGGTATTAGATCTTCTAGTATTTAAGCAGTAATAAGCCTGGCTGTGTTAAGTATCTCCAGGGTAGACTGGAGAGCAAAATACTGAGTCATATAGTAGTGCCACATTTGTTTCTTGATACTCCCCCATACTGATTTCCATCCTTCCCAGTATTGAGTAGGAGATTATCCTTCCCTAAATCCTCCACAGCATTTATGTCAGATGGTTGTATGTGAGACCTAAATAAAAAAACCTCCCATAGGCTCATAGGGAGTGTCACTATTAGGAGGTATGGCCTTGTTGGAGTAGGTGTGGCATTGTTGGAGGAATTATGTCCCTAGGGGTGAACTTTGAGTTTTCGGAAGCTCAAGCTAATCCCAGTGGCTCACTCTCTCTCCTGCCTGTCAGTTCAGATACAGAACTCTTGGCTCCTTGTTTAGCCCCATGTCTGTCTCTGTGTGGCCACGCTTTCCACCTTGAGGATAATGGACTGAACGTCTGACCTTGTAAACAAGCCCTAATTAAAGTTTGTCTTTATAATCGTTGACATGGCCATGATGTCTTCACAGCAATAGAACACTGACTAAGTCAAAAGCTATTCTGAATGGAGTGCATATTGATTTACAAAGAGGTTGTGGAAGTGCTAAAAGGCAATGGGAGAGTTCTCACTTGCTCCACATCCTTGCTTGCATGAGCTGTCACTTGTGTTTTATATCTCAGTCATTCTGACAGTGTTAGGTAGAATCTCAGAGTCATTTTGATTTGCATTTTTCTGATGGCGAAGAGTGTGAAACATATCTTTCATTGATTCTTGACCTTTTGAGATTTCTCCATTGAAAATTCTGTTTAGATATATAACTCATTTTTAATTGGAATGTTTTATTTATTGATGTCTAGTTTCTTGAACTCAATATATATTTTGAATATTAGTTCTCTGTCACTTGTGGAGTTGGAGAAAATCTGTTCCCAAGCTGTAGGCTGCCATTCTGTCCTTTGTCTTACAGAAGCTTTTCAGATCCATATGGTTCCACTTGTTAATTGTCAGTCTTAGTGTCTGTACTTTTTGTGTTCTGTTCAAAAGTGTTCTTCTGTACCAATGCATTCAAGGCTATTCCTCCTGTTCTCTTCTATCAGTTTCAGTGTATCTGGATTTATATTGTGCTCTTTGATCCACTTGCATTTGAGGTATGTTGAGGATTTATATTGTGCTCTTTGATCCACTTGCATCCTTCAACATGCTGATCCAGTTTGACCAGAACCCTTTATTAAATCCATTATATAATTCTGAATTCTTTATTAAAGATCAGATGTCTATAATTGTGAGAAATTATGACTGGGTCCTTGATTAGATTCTACTGGTCAACAAGTATCTATGCGAAGACCACACAGAATTTAGTACCATATGTCTGTAGTAGGGCTTGAAATCAAGAATGGTGATTCCTCCAGAGTTTCTTTTATTGTACAGTATTTTTTTGTTATCCTGTTTTTTTGTTTTGTTTTGTTTTCTGTATAAAATTAAGTATTACTTTTTCAAGGTCTTTAAATTATTGTGTTGGCATTTTGATAAGGATTACATTGAAATCCGTATATTGTTTTTGGTAACATGGCCATTTTACCTCTTAATCCTAGCAATCTATGAGTTTTGGAGGTTGTTCCACCCTAAATAACATTTCCAATTTCTTTCTCCAAAGACTTGAAGTTCTTGGCATATAGGTCTTTCACTTGCTTGGGTAGAGTTACCCCCAAGATATTTTATGTTGTTCATGCTCATTTAGGGTTTATATGTAGGAAGGTTACAGAGTTATTTAAATTAATTTTGTATCCAACGACTTTGCTGAAAGTGTTTATCACACATATTTAGTTCACTGGTAGAATATTTGGGATCATTTGTGTATACTATCATCATCTGTGAATATGGATACTTTAACTTCTTCATTTCAAATTTGTATCCCCTTAATCTATGCTAGTTGTACTATTTTCCTAGCTAGAACTTCAGGGACTCTATTGAATAGATACTGAGGGAGTAGACAACCTTGTCTTGTTCATGATTTTGGTGAAATAGCTTTGAGTTTCCCTTTATTTAATTTGTTGTTGTCTGGAGGCTTGCTGTAAGTTGCCTTTGTTATGGTTAGGTATGTCCCTGAATCCCTGATCTCTTCAAGAATTTTATCATGAAGTGTTATTGGATTTTGTCAATGGCTTTTTTCAACATTTGATGAGATAATTATTTTTTTCTTTTAGTTTGTTTATATAGTACGTTGACAGATTTTCATATGTTGAATCACCCCTGCATCTCTGGGATAAAGTCTACTTGATCATGGTTGATGACCTTTTGGATCCTTCTTGTATTCTGTTTATGTGTATTTTATTGAATATTTTTACAACAAAGTTCATGAGGGAAATTGGTCTGTAATTCTTGTTCCTTGTTGAGATTTTGTATGGTTTGGATATGAGAACAACCGAGGGCAAATAAAATGAATTTTCTAACATTTCTTCTGTTTCTATTATTGGGAAAATGAAGGATAATTGATATTAGCACTTTTTGAAAATCTGGTAGAATTCTGCTCTCTAGTCCTCTTGGGTATGTCTGCTTCTTTTTTTCTAGAGCTTTCAGATATCCTCTTAGTTTGCTACTGTAAGGTTTTTCTTATTTCTTTATGAAGGCACTTCATGATACAAAATTTGCTCTAGGACTAGTTTCACTATGTTTCGTAAGTTTGGGCATTTTGTGTATTAATTAATTAATTAATTAATTAATTCTAGAATTCAATGAATTCTAGAAGTCTTTACTTTCTTAATCTTTCATTGTTATTATTATTTGGTGGTGGTGGTGGTAGTGGATGTGGTGTATGTTTGTGTATGTATGTGTGTTCACACACACATGTGTACTTCTCATTTTTTAGTTTTGTTCCTGTGCCATTATTTATTTATTTTGTTTGTTGAGGTGTACTTAACCTCTTTGGAATGTTTTTCTTCTAGTACCTTCTGTATGGCTGGATTTTTGGATAGATCCTGTTTAAATTTGACTTTGTCATGTAATGTTTTTTTCTTCTTCATTTATAGTGATTGAAAGTTTTGCTCACTAGAGTAGTTTGCACTGGCATCTGTCTTCTCTTAAAGTTTGCAAAACATCTGTCCAGGTCCTTCTAATCCTAGAGTCTCCATTGAGAAATCAGGTGTGATTCTAATAAATCTATCTTTATAGCTTGTTTGGTAGGTTTCCATTGCTGCTTTTAGTATTCTTTTTGTTGTGTATGTTTAAGTGTTTTGATTGTTTTATTGTAGAAGGACTTTCTTTTCTGGTCTATTATTTTTGGTGTTCTATAAGATTCTTGTATTTTTATATTCTATTCATCTCTTTTTTATGGTTAAGAAAGTTTTCTTCTATAATTTTTTAAAGGCATTTTCTCGGTTTTTGGGCTCAACTTCTCTTTCTTCTATGCCTAGATTTGACTTTTCACAGCGTCACAGATTTCCAGGCTGTTTTTAATTAGATATAGATGTTTTTTAATTTAACATTCTTTGCGTAAAGTACCAATTTCTTCTATTGTATCGTCTATGCCTGAGATTCTCTCTTCCATTTCTTACATTCTCTTGGTGATGCTTGTGTCCTTATGTCTTATTTGTTTACCTAGATTTGTATCTCCAGAATTCCCTAAATCTGTGTATTCTTTTTTTGTTCCTATTTCAATTCTCAGGTCTTGAACAGTTTTGTCCATTTTCTTCACCTGTTTTTTTTTTTTTCTTGACTTTTAAAAGGGATTTATTCATTTTTTCCTCTTGTTTGTTTGTGTTTCCTGGATTTCTTCAAGGAATTTAATTATTCTTATTCAGAGGCCTCTATGTTTTAAGGTAGTTTTCTTTTGTTTCAACTATGCTGGAATATCCAGGGCTTGCTGTAGTAGCTTAGCTGGGCTCTGGTGGCGTCATATTGCCCCATCTGTAGTTGATTGCATTATTATTGGTCTCTAGGCATAGGTTTAGGTGTTAATTTATGAGTTTATCTTTGCTGGATGGATGTTTTGTCCCTTGCTTTCTATTTCCTTTCTGGCCATTTGGCCAGAGTGGTCTGTGGCTCAGGTAACAAGTGACTAATCAGGTCTAGTATACAGTCTCCACTGCCAGTTTGGGCCCGTGTGCTCTCTGGGGGTTCTGGGAATTGCATGGCTTCTTGGGTGCCAGTACCTGTCAGAGCAGAATGTTTATGGGGATCTGAGTACTAGCATGGCCTTTGGGGTTCCTCATACCTGAGCAGCCTCCAGTATATCAGGGAACATCTGCAGGAGTTGGGGCTCAGAATATGGAGAGGAGGGGAAGGCACACTGTTGGGGAAGTTTGGGCAGTCTCTGAGGAAGCATTGAATGTCTGCAGGTCAGATCTTTCTGGATACTGCTGTGGCCTTCGGTATAGCAGTGGGGTATGCTATTCTTTTTTGCTTGCTTTTTGTTTGTTCTTGTTTTGTTTGTTTTCCCCACCTTGTCCACTTGGTGCTGTTTTTGTGTGCATGGGTTTAAGTAATCTGCTGGGGTACAAGTAGCTTCCTAATGGTACTGGAAGAAAACTGACTTTGCCTGAACATTCCAAAATATCTTAATTTCTGCGTTTTGACCATTTGTGATTCTCTGTGGCTCACCATCTAATGCAAATAGAAGTTTCTTTGATGAGGACTGAGAGATGCATTAATCTATGGGTACAAAAATAAGTTTTTAAAAGTTGCCTTAATATTTTGTCTTGTTAATAGAATAATAGTAATAGATCCACCCCTATAGCCTATAACTACATACACTTGTGCTACATGTTTTTGACTGTAATAATAGTGCAGGTATTTGTTCAGAATTTGAATATTTTATTAAAAAGTCATATACCTACCCACAAAATTATATATGCTTCAAAAGTAATTGCCTTTTTAAATAATAAATTCTGTGAGCATTTATTATAAGCAAATAGAATTCATATATCTATTATGTAGCTATGATTTTTCATGCCTGGAATGGACATGATATAAAAAAAAACTTCACACTCAACTGATAATAAGTACATAGATTTTGTCATATTATATACAAAATAGACTAGTCATAATATTGTTAATCATTTTCTATCTGACACTACACTTGAAATATGTACACTACTATATAGACTGTTTTAGATTTGTATAATTCTTAAATATCAGTTTCTCTATAACACTGGGAACTATTCGAAAGAAAACACTTATTAATATTCTTTACTTCATTTATTACTTATAGAATACAATAAGTATCAAATAAGGCTTATACAGTGTTGAAAGAATAAAAATAAGTACACTAGCCCTATATACTGATTACACTAAAATATTTTAATGATCATAGGTCAAATAAAATAAAAAAGTCATTTCACCATATCCTAATAAATCACACTGTCTTAATTTTCCTACTATATTTTACCCAACATCCTAATAGTAACAATTTTATTAAATCATAATTATGGTGATAAGTATATCATTGCAAATTTTATGTTTTACTTCTTATAGATTATTGATTTGTATTTCATGCATTAAACACTAAATAAATGTTATTTGGGTATCTATTATGTTTCATTATTTATATAATGGAAAATTACTGTATATGAGATTTGCTGTCACGGATAACTGCTTTGTAACAGAAAAGTTAATATTAACATGTAGATGTTACATTATCTTATTACAAAAAATCTATTCAATATGTATGTATGTATTTTAAATGTGGTCAACACTAAGGAATAAAATCTATGAAATCCTTTTAGAGTTCTAGAGATTGATATTATGGTTTTAGATACAGAAAATAAATTAATATCTTATTATACTGGATCAGCCTTGAAATACAGGGATGTAATAATAAATATGCTTTTATTCCCTAAATCACTCTTTAATACATGGATGGTTTACAATAAAGTGTGAAGTGCTTCTACAAAATTTACATGGCAGTACCCATAATTTCAGTGCAGTTATATTAAAGATCTAACCTGCATAGAAAAATAGGATTAAATTGGCTATGAAATTTGGGATTAGTTTCCTGTAAGTAATGGGAGAGACTAGAGTTCTCTGGTTTGCTTGTTTGTTTGTTTGTAACTCCAGCTTCCTTCTAATTGGCTAAGTACACATCCAACACACCCAGGAGCCCATCTGCAAGTCAGGATTTGGGTCCTCCCCAGAATAAAAGATGGGCAAGGACACCAGTCTTAGTATTTCTCATTATAAGGACTGTGAGAAACACACCCCTATGTATTTACTGACCATGTTTGTGGTGTTATAGCATCTCCCTCATAAAGACAGGTATTTACTATAGGATGGATTGAGAAGACTGTTATAGCTATGTATGTCCTGTGTATAGTTGAATAATCAGTACTTGTTAATCAGGAAGGTTCATTCATGTTTGTAAACTGATCACAAGCTGGTCCAAATGAAGTAGAGGGGAAGTATGTTCAGATAACTAATGCGAATAGTACTAAGAGAAGAAATACCCTTCTTTAGAGTCGTGGCCTCTCCTTTTGCTCCCTAGAAGTAGCATCCCATTCTTGTGTGCCTGCCTAAAAGCTAAACTAGAAGACACTGAAGAGAGCAGCTGAGTGTCTGCCTGTCAGTGAAGATGACAGGCATAAATGGGCTAGGATTCCAAACATTCTTAACCCAGTGGAAGATTCTTGTCAAGCCAAGGAGCAGGAACAAGATACAGTGACAGATATCACCAACCACAAGGTAGAAACAATCCCCCACAGGCCATAGACTGTCTATCACAGTTCTGGATGGAAAAGTTAAGATGGGCATAGCAGGTTTGGCAGACAGCACCTACATGGCACACTGAAGACAGGGCCACCTCCACAAACTTTCTGCATGTCTGTGGATTTATCTCATCCATAAGAGGTTCCCATCTCATGTCACCTTGAGACAAACAAAATATTTTCTCAAAATCTCTTTTACAATAAATCTAATATTTTAGAAAGAAGGACTTTGCTTTTATAAGGACAAATTAAACTTAGTTTATCTTACAAATTTGAAGAGACGTGCTATTTCAGAGAATATAAGATTTAGATAATAAAAACACATCTCTTTGTTTTAAGATACACTAAATTTTAATCTATCCAATGGGTTATAGAAAATGATCCTGGAGAAAAGTTGAGAAATGCTCATAGAATATTACAATGCATTATTTTGAGCTCCAACAGAGTTGAACATTTAAAATTGCAGTTTCTCAATAAAAGTGAAATGCTGGAATTTCCTATGCATTAGATTATATTAACTTTGTGGTAGAAAGTAGCCAGTTCCAAAATCATTGTCTGCTACTTCATTTGTTGCTATCTATTATTAAACACAATTTTGAAGTACTTAACTCTTCAGATCAAAGTTTCTGAAACTTCCTAAGAATTCTTCAAACATGCACTTCAGAGATGATTTCACTCTAGATATTAGAATAAGTAAATGCATATTATAAATGATTTATATCAAGCAGTTTTTTTAAAAAAATCATTATCTAAAATATAGATAATACTTTTTCGATTAACATAGTTTAGTTCTTTATTTGCAGGATAAAATAAATGACCTAAAACCAAATGAAAACAATTATTTTGTGTTCCTTTATATTCTCCCTCATGAGGATTTGTCACTGTTCCCACTGTTCTTATCAGAGGTACCAATCCATTCATCCCCTGGTGCCCAAGTATGTCATAGGGAAAGAAAATATAATTTAAAGTGCATTAGATATGTTTGATTTTCTACATCATGGTTTTAAACATAAGACAAACAAACTTTGAAAACATTGGTTTTCTCAGTCAGCCCCAGCTGTTGGCCACATTCAGAGAGACGGGTTTGGTCGCATGATCCATCAGTCCCATTCCAACTGGAGTTGGTGATCTCCCTTTAGTTCTGTCCCACCGTCTCCATGAGTGAACGCACCCCTCACGTTCCTGACTTTCTCCCTCATGTTCTCGCTCCTTCTGCTCCTCATCAGGACCAACCCTGATGGCTCCTTGGCCTTGAGAGGGAGGGAGGGGAGGTATGGGTGGAGGGAAGGGGAGGGAAGGGGGAGAAGGAGGGTCGGGAAGGGGGAGGAGGAGCGGAGGGAGGGGGAGGAGGAGGGAAGGAGATGGAAATTTTTAAATATAAAAAAAAAAACCATGAGAAAGAAAAAAGAAAAAAAAACATTGGTTTTATAAATATTCTATATTTGCAATTTTCTATTGATTTATTCATCATGTAATATATTCTAGCCTCAATTAGATTCCAACTTACTTAGAATTAGATTTAATATACATCCAGGGCATCATACTTCATCCTCTACTATCTTCGGGTTCTTTATTTCTGACTAAGAAAAGCAAATGAGAAGAAATCATTGGCAACAGTATTTTAATGGTTAGTGAAAGGTTGTCATGTCATTTATGAAAAATATTAAAAATAGGATTTAATTCGAGGAGTTCTAAATTTCAGTGTTAATATTAGTTATCCAATGCCCTTGTTTATATAGCAGTATAAAACAAATAGGAAGATAGAACTTTCCAATACAGATAGGAGTGATGATTGACATCTGTTATCACAACTCCTAGAAGGCTAAGGCAGTAGGGTTACTGAGAGCTGCAGACCAACTTTGGCAACACTCCAAGACTCTATCTCAAAAATTAAGTGTGTAACTATAGCTAAATTGCCAACTTAGTACCGTGTATGTATTCAATTAGATAAATCTCTATTTTATCTATGTTTGTATTTGTTATTTCTTGTCCTGCTTTGTATCAAATTTAGATGCACATACACACACACTCCTGATAGGTATCGAATTAGACAGGATGTTAATTGTTTTCTACTAACAAAGATTTTATGGTTACTTAATTTTAACTCTTCAGGTAAAGAACATAGGTGAAACTAAATAATGAACAACCCAATGTATTTTATGGTACTATGTTACTGCACATTGTCTATCCTTAGCATCTTCATAAAGAAAAACATTTTAGTTTACACAAATTTTCATTATTGTATAAAATACTTGATTTCTGAGAGCAATCTTGTTCTTCCTTGTTTAGCGGCAAGGAAGAAATTTAGACACAAGCAGAGTAATTTCTGTTATACAACATTTACCTGGAATGAGGATATTCTTTTTCCTCTTGAAGCATGTTACTCTGCATGTTGAATGCTAGATATTTTGGTATAGTCCTTATGCTGTTTAAGTTTTATCAGAAAGCAACTCAGCAGAACATTCATATTACTTTTTGTTGCCAAACAAGTCCTAAAACAGATGTGACCTCGGAACCACAATATTGTATAGGGTCAACACCTTCATTTTCTGCCTCTGTGGATGACTATGATCCTCTAATATTGTATTATATTGTTTTTTTTTCCATTGATTTGGTTTCTTTGTTATACTGAATGGATGTTCCCTATGAACATACCTACATTATACTATTTTATAAGTTTTCACACAGACATTGCACATAAAGGTCATTTCTGGTATAATATCTCCCTAAACTAGTTGCTCTTAACATGCTGTGTTCTTTGTTGCATTTGTGAACTGACTCTTCACTCTCCTTTTCCAAAATCATCAAAGATTAAGTTCCAAAAATCCCATAGTCACTCTTAACTTCCTAAATGTGCCCGTGTAAAACAACAAACATCCTCAGGATAATTTAGAAGAATAAGTAGAATACAAAACCAGTATTGCTAGTGTTGTAACATGGGCTGCAAAGTATAATTTTGAATTGAAGTCA
Organism: Arvicola amphibius; assembly: GCF_903992535.2. NCBI lineage: Eukaryota > Metazoa > Chordata > Mammalia > Rodentia > Cricetidae > Arvicola > Arvicola amphibius. The sequence continues at coordinate 173,610,878 of NC_052048.2, forward strand.
GTGTTCTAATATTTTGTTGTCTTAATCTGTATTTGTTATTTGCTGCTGTCAAGAACATAAGATTTATAAATTTCAAATCCATATCTTCAAAGTCTACATCCCTTTCCATTCCCTGGTTCTGGTGTTGGGGATATACAAATATATGGGATGTGTGTCTATGTGTATATGTATAAGTGGTCTGATGTACAAAAAATGATGGAAGTAAAAGAAAATAAAGTCATTTTAATCTGTTGGTATTAGAGTGTGTTTTTTAGTTTTTCCATAATAAGCTGATAATGCTTGCTGGATGAATTTTCTCTTGATTATCAGTCTTGGTATGACATGAAACAGCTGTTTCCCTTTCTTATAGAAGAAATGAAGTTATCAACATGCATTGCATTCAATTGTTGTGATTCTTTGGCTTATATTAATCAGAAATTTACAGTTGAACACCTGTCATGATCTAAGAAGATCAGATAAATTCTTTCACAAATATTCTAAAACCATTGTTTCTCTCATACAGCAGACGCTGTGAACTATCTTGGGATTCCATATGAGCAATGGGGCCTTCCCCAGGGCATCATATCCACAGCCACGAGAGGTAAGTTCACCCAGATCATTCTGTTATAGGTTTAATTGCTTGATTATTGGACTGCCTGGTTTTCTGTGTTGACTTGACACAAGCTGGAATCATCAGAGCAAAAAAGCCTCAATTGAGGAAATGCACCCATGTGCATTTTCTCATTTATAATATAAGACATTTTCTCATTTATTGATCAGTTGGGTAGGGACCACCCCATGGTGGGTGGTACCGTTCCTGGGCTGCAGGTACTGGGCTCTCTAAGAAAACAGGCTGAGTAAGCCAGGAGAAGCAAGCCAGTTAGCAGCACTCATCCATGGCCTCTGCATCAGCTCCAGCCTCCAGGGTCCTACCCGCTTGGACTCCTGTCCTAACTTCAGTTATAAGCAGCAATGATGAAGTATAAGCCAAATAAACACTTTCCTCCCCAATTAGCTTTATGGTCATGGTGTTTCACTGTAGCAATGGAAACCCTAAATAAGACAACTATGGTGCTATTTCTGTATGTTCTTAAAACAAGTTATTTTCTATTTGTAGTTAATAATAACTGCTAGAGAGATTCTTTGAAATTCTATTAAATTTCCTTTCTTTGATTTGGTGCAGAATAGTGTACAAAAATACAGATAACTCATCTATATATTTGTTCTCCTTTCATGATCTGTGATATTTAGTAATTAAATGTGATGTACTTGTTTCTATTCCAATCAAACATTTTCTTAGAGAAAATATTTAAAAATAATTAATTTTTTTTCTTAGGCAGTAAAAATTCATATTCTAGATACCCATGGAATGAAAAGTTACATTACTTCTATATTGAGATTATTCACCTATCATATGGCTTTTAGAAGAAATTTGCTCATTTTATTATTTAATAATATTCCATTGGGCTGGGCGGTGGTGGTGCACGCCTTTAATCCCAGCACTCGGGAGGCAGAGGCAGGCGGATCTCTGTGAGTTCGTGGCCAGCCTGGTCTACAAGAGCTAGTTCCAGGACAGGCTCCAAAGCTACAGAGAAACCCTGTCTCAAAAAACCAAAAAAAAAAAAAAAATATTCCATTGGATGAAGGCAACATACTTAGTTCACCATGCATTGCACTTCTAAGTTTAGAAATACTAGAACACTGTTGGTTAATTTCTATTAGGTTTTGAAAGGGCTGCATGTGGGCATCCACTTCTTTGAGGAAAAGACTTGGAATGGTACTTACTAACGTGCTGACTTTACATTTACTTTATTCTTCATTATATTTCTGTTGCATCCTTGCTAATCTTAATTTTTGTATATCTTACTAGGGTTTCTTTTGAGATTTCAAAAAAATGTTTTGATCACATTCACACTTCCCTACACTTCCAAATATGCACCCCTTTTCCTATTCGTTCAATATTGTGTCCTTTTCTCACCACCAATGCCAATTGTGGTGCACATGTATACTTGGACGTGGGGTCTTCAACAGGAGCATAGTGCACTTATCAGGAGTAACACTTACACACTAAGAGAAAAGTGATCCTCACTCTCCAATTATCAAACAATTGCCAATAGTTTTGACTAGGGTTGGAACTACATACCCAACTCCTCTTTATGCTAGATTTTGTTTGCTTTAGGCTTGTATATATCTGGTGCAAGATTCCACAACTGCTTTGAGTTTGTGTGTACTACTGCTATGCTGTGTCTGGACGATACTTTTCCTTAGAGTCCCATTGACCATCTCTGGCTCTTATGCTTATTCTGCCTTCTCATCAAAAATGATCCCTGAGACTTTAGAGAAGGGGATCATTATAGATGGCCAATTTATGTCTGAGTATTCTCTTTTCCCCAATTATTAAAAACAATTTTTGTCTCACATAATATATCCTAATTATGGGTTCCTCTCTCTCTACCCTTCTAGTTCTTCCTACTCCTTTCTATCTGGATCCACTCACTTTTTTCTCTCATTAGAAAGCAAACAGGCTTCTAAGAGATAACAATAAAATAGAGTACAATAGAACAGAATAAGATAAAACAAAAACTAACACATTGAAGTTGGGCAAGACAAGCAGATGGAAAGGAAACCAAGAGAAAGCACAATAATCAGCGACCCACTCATTAACACATTCAGAAATTTGATACAATCACCAAACTGGCTGAATATTCTTTATTCTTATTCTCTGTATTTGTTTATGGTGAGTTTCTTCTTATCATGCTCTACTGTGCATAGAAACATCACAAAAAAATGCTGACAGCTGTCCTCATCAATGGGTATAATAATAAGTTGGTATAATACTATATCCATTTAGTGGTATAATACTAGTGTATTCTCTTCTAGAATCTATGTCCTTTAGCCATAGGTGTTTGGTTTGGTAATGGTAAAGTTGTGGGTGTTATCTAATGTACTAGGCATGAAATTCAACCAAGAAGTCGTTGGCAACTCCCATGATAGTCTTTCCATTTATCACCCTTGGACATGTCTTGCTTGATCTGTTATTTTGGGTCACTTGGTCAATATTCTTGCACACTTTCAATGTTAACATCTCACTTCATGTGTCATGCTGTTCACATTTAATTCTTGTTTTCCTAGTTTCAGTCATGTTTATGTGTTTATTGACTTTCATTTGCCTTTGAGAAATATGTATAGTACTTGATTATTTTCTTTTTTTTATTTATTTATTAAAAATTTCCACCTCCTCCCCTCCTCCCATTTCCTTCCCACTCCCACTTCCCTTTCCCCCTCCCTCTCCAGTCCTAAGAGCAGTCAGGGTTTCCTGCCCTGTGGCAAGTCCAAGGTCCTACCCCCACCATCCAGTTCTAGGAAAGTGAACATCCAAACAGACTAGGCTCCTACAAGGCCACTCCATGCAGTCGAATCAAAACTCAGTGCCATTGTCCTTGGCTTCTCAGTCAGCCCTCATTGTCAGCCACATTCAGAGAGTCCAGTTTGATCACATGCTCCATCAGTCCCAGTCCACTGGCCTTGGTGAGTTCCCAATAGATCAGTCCCATCGTCTCAGTGGGTGGACACACCCCTCGCGGTCCTGACTTCCTTGCTCATGTTCTCCCTCCTTCTGCTCCTCATTTGGACCTTGGGAGCTCAGTCCGGTGCTCCAGTGTGGGTCTCTGTCTCTATCTCGATCTATCACAGGATGAAGGTTCTATGGTGATACACAAGATATTCATCAGTATGGCTATAGGATAAGGCCAGTTCAGGCACCCTCTGCTCTGCTGCCCATGGAACTAGTTGGGGAAATCCCCTTGGACACCTGGGAACCCCTCTAGAGCCAAGACTCTAGCCAACCCTAAAATGGCTCCCTAGGTTAGGATAACTTCTTCCCTGCTCCCATATCCACCCTTCCTCCATCTCAATTATCCCATTCCCCCAAGCTCTCCGCAATCTTCCCCTTCTCCCTTCTCTCTCCCCATCTCCCCTTTCCCCCAATACACCTCCACCCTCCTGCTCCCAACTTTTGCCCAATGAACTGAACAGAGAATTCTCAACAGAACAAGTTCAAATGGCCAAAAGACACCCAAGGTCATGCTCAACCTCCTTATTGATCAGGGAAATGCAAATCAAAACAACTTTGAGATACCATCTTACACCTGTTAGAATGGATAAAATCAAAAACACCAATGATAGTCTATGCTGGAAAGATGTGGAGTAAGGGGAACACTCATCCATTGTTGATGGGGATGCAAACTTGTGCAACCTCTTTGGAAATCAGTGTGGCGGTTTTTCAGGAAACTGGGAGTCAACCTACCTCATAATCCAGCAATTCCACACTTGGGAATATACCCAAAAGATGCCCCAAAACATTTGTTCAACTATGTTCATAGCACAACTATTTGTAATAGCCAGAACCTGGAAACAACCTAGGTGCCCCTCAATAGAAGAATGTATAAAGAAGGTGTGGCACATATATATTTTAGAGTTCTACTCAGCAGTAAAAAACAATGATATCTTGAACTTTGCATGCAAATTGATGGAAATAAGAAACACTATCCTGATTGAGATATCCCAGACCCAAAACGATGAATATGGTATGTACTCACTCATAAGTGGATTCTAGCCATAAACAAAGGACATTGAGCCTATAATTCATGATCCTAGAGAAGCTAAATAAGAAGATGAACCCAAAGAAAAACATATATTTATCCTCCTGGATATTGGAAGATTATTTTCTTTTTAGATTTTTCACATCTCATTATTAACTGAAGGTTTGGTTTCTAATGTAGACAATGCTATTTTAGTTATATATTTATTATTCTCCCTTAAACAATTCTTCCTCTCTTATGCATTAAACAAAAATAAACAATTCTTCCTCTCACATTTTCTATGTACATTTAAATGGCACAAATTAAATGTCTGTGAATTTAATTTACTAACTTTTCTTTTTAAGTTCATTTCAAATAAATCTTTGTATATTCTCACTTATGAGACTTCTTCCATCTTTTCTTCTACAAACTTGTCATTTATATTTTCAATATACAGTCTATGACCCCTCTCAAACTAAATTTTATGCTTGATATAAGGTAGGAAACATGGTTCATATTTTGAGCTTTTTCCCAATCAAAGGAAAAAGTTATTCTGGCTCTAATTGCTGAAAATATTTTCAGTTCTTCATTGATTTTTTTTTTTTTTTAAATTTCTGATGTGAACCTATTCTGACTCTGTAGGAGTGTATCTATTCCAGGTCTTTTCAATGTTTAATATAGTGAGCTTAACTTTTTTTCTCGTGATTGAACTCTGTGTGTTGCGTATTCTCAGCATGCACCCTCACCAAGTGCTGCTCTATTCCTCATTAGTTTTTGTTACTTCACTTTCATTTTATACCTCATGTCAAATCTTGCTCTTTTTGAAGACTAGATTAGATCACTGGATTTCTGCTTCTTTATACAACACCCTGTAATTATTAGAATATTTCTTCAAATTCATCAATTAGTTTAAGAATGTTAACTATTTATTAGTGGAAATTGTGGGTTCTTTTAAAAAACTACCTTTCCTGTAGAATTTTTTAAAACTTTTTCTTTTTCATAATTAACTTATTTTTATCTGTGGATAGATTGCACTAAAGATGTATTTCTTTTTAAACACTGTAGATTTTAACATTCTATATTCCCTATTCTATACTATTTGGTTGGTGCATATCATTTTGGGGGCCATCAATAAAATAGTAACTAGAAGTGGAAAGGAAGAAGGCACTATGTTTCTTCCTGTTCTTAGGGAGGACAGCTGACACCTTTAGCCTATCCAAGGACATTCAAGGTAAGGAATTTTATGTGTAATGAACATTGGATTCCTGTTTCTGACATAAATATCTGTTTAATTTTCTTAATTCTCTTTTGATAGCTATTAATATAAACATACGTTCCTCTCTTTATTATGGCCAATTACATATGCTGATTATCAAATGTTGCACAAATATTATTTGTCTAGATTTACCATTTTTAATAACAGTTTGAATGTATGATCCCTAATCAATGCTGAACTACCTTGTTCTTCTATCGGTGTCCCTTGTCACACTTATCATGATGATGCCAGGTTTATCAAAGAAAATGGTATTTGCTAACTCCTCTCTGTGTGACAAAGAAATTTGTGAGACATGGCGTTCATTTACCAATAAATATTTGACAGAGTTTATTGGAGAAAAACAGAGCTTTCGTTTTATAAATAATTTGATGGTGAAACAAACTGATTGAACACACATAAAATGGTGTAGATTTTTCTACTTAATCTGTGTCATATTTGACAAGTTATGTTATTCAAAATTATGCCTGTTTTATCAAACCTGTCATATTGTTATTGAAAGGCTCTCATATTATTTTTCTCATTTTATTCTATGTAGGATATGGACTAAAATGCTTCTTTTGAAAGATATTGTTAAGTTATAATTATGAGCTTTATTTCTTATGGATAAGATTTTTGATATTACATTAAATTATTTAGAACAAGAAAATTTGTATTAGTCTTTTTATATATAGCTTTCTTTTTATTTATTCTTTGGTTCTTTTATATCATGTGTCTTAATCCCACTCATTTCCCCACTTTTCATATCTTCCCTCAACTCTCACAATCTCTCCCTTAAAAAGTAAAATAAAATACAATTTAAGAGAAAAAAAATAAAGGAAAAAATAGTTTCACCATGGAAGCTGTAGCGTGACACTGTGAGTCATGAAGTAAACCATTTATTCAAATATCTTACTTGCAAGTATTCATTGTAATGAGTCATTGATCTGGTTTAAGGCTTCTGAGTTCTGCTACACTATGGATGATGGATGCTAAATGGAATTCCTGTTGGATATCCTCTTGTTTCCCTGTTGAGATCCTGCAGTTTTGGGTCTGCAGTGCCAGTCCTTTCTCTTTCTCCAGCATATCATAGATAGGGTGGGCCAAATCATAACCCTGGTTCTGTGTCTGGGTAGTTACAGCATTGGTCAGTCTGCCATATCTCCCTTGTCCTTACCACCAGGATGAGGCCTCCAGCATTGCCTTTGCTAGTTGACTCCTTCCAGCAATGAGTAAGGGGTGGGGCTAGTTTTCTTGCTTTCCGGGATACAGGGTGGACTCTCACTTAAATACATCATCAGGTCCAGCTCTACTGTGTTTCTCAGGCAAGTTACAGGACCACACTCCTGTAGCTGGTGAGGAGCAAGGGATAGATTTCCTACCCATATGACCTCAGGAACAGCTCTGCCACCTGCCGTAGCAGTGAAGGGCATCTTTCCCCTGTCACACCACCATATGGCAGATGAGGTAGAGAACCAGATCTCCAATGTTCATGTACTAAGGGAAGTTCACCAATACCCCTGTCTGTAAATATGTAACCCTTTCTGTTACATATTTGGGGATTAATTCCCACAGTTCAGAACTGTTTCATGAGAATAGTTTCCCACTGCCAGGCCTCCACTCCTCTCCCCTAGGTAAAGGCAGAGATCTGCCTTCGTGCAATTACGTTTATTAGCTGGCATTTGGTGAGTGTTTAGGGTCCAGGCATAGTGCATTCCATTTAAGATATTCACAGATCTCCAAGGAGATAGAATTACTGCCTGCCCAAAAATGCTGCTCTAGTTTTGCCCCACTTAAAAAAAAAAGATTTTAATTCCCATGTGCTGGGATTAAAGGGAGGCAGAGGCAGGAGGATCTTTTTGAATTTGAGACCATGACTAGCTTGGTCTACAAGAGAGTCCTCCAAAGCTACAGAGAAACCCTGTCTCAAAAAAAAAAAAAAAAGATAAAAAGATTCTTAACTCATTATGCTTAGTGTCAGTTCAGGAAATTTATGATTTATGTTTTACACTCAAGAACAGCAGAAGAAATAATTAACTGCAACCTAGAGAAAGGGCCACAAGACCCATGATCAGAACGGTTGATACCAGTATACTCGGGAACTGAAAATTTAGAAGCCTGGTTCCCTTCATTGTTTCTACCACCTAGAGCAAAACTCCAGACCTGGGCACTTCTCCTTGACTGTTTATATAGGTTGCTTGGTTACCCAATTCTTTGCATGCTGGTAGAAAAAAAGTAGCAAGCTGATTTAAAAAATATAGCACCAACCTTCCAGTCCAGAATTCCCTGATGACTTAATCCCTTTCTGAACTAATTTTCTCTATTTAGGAGTTCACCAGATGAGCACGAATCTGGGTGTGTTTGTGTATGTGTGTGTGCATGCGTGTGTGTGTGTGTGTGTGTGTGTGTGTGTGTGTGTGAAAACCTTTATCTGAATATTTATGAGACAAAAGAATTCTGGCCCTGAAACCTGCTAGGACAGGGGAATTGCTGGTTTTAAGGATATATATGACTGGAAACATTTGTAACGGGTAGAATAAGATAGAATAATGAAGAATAAGGTTTGAAAGAGAAAAAAGAAAGAAACATGGACAGACGTAACCTCTTTTGAGTAGACTTTTTTACCCTCAGACTTTTAGTTCCCCTTTAGTTTATTGTGGCATCTTTAATTGAGCCTTGAATGGAAGCATTAAGGGTTTAAACTTTAAGGCTCCTATTACTCTGTCATCTGGGATAGTTTTAATTCTATATGACTTAATTAAATATATTTGTTTTTACTGATAGTAAAAATAAACATTGTGTGTAATTAAAGATCTTGACACATGTACACATTGTGAAATGTTTCAAGAAGCATATCTTGTCCTTCAAATATTCATTTTTCCTTTATGGTGAAAAGTTTCAGATTTATGATAGCTTTAGAAATATGGTTGTCATCTATAGTCACTGGCTGTGTGATAACACATCAGAGGTTGTTACTACTGTTATGCCATATTTTAGAATATTTTAATCAACTCCTTCACATTTATTCCACTATTCATATTAAATTCCTTCCTTTTGTTATGGAATTTTTCTCTAAATTTACATTATATCAGAATTTATTTATTTCACAAATGAATGATATGCTTCAGTACATAAGTAAATTTCAAAGTCAATTAAATTTTGATCAGAAAAATTCAATATGTCATTGTGTCATGGCATGTATAAGTATAAATTCACAGACTTATATCCTGGCCTTGCAAATTGTACTTTTATGATACAGCTGTATGTAGAAGCATCATTCAATTTTGCTAATGTTTTATTTTAAATTCTAGTGACGAATAGACTTCTCTGTTTTATTTTTGTTTTGTTTTTAAGAATATTATATATAATTATATATGTAAAATTGTATATATATAAGTTCTGAAGGTTCTCTCTCTTTCTCTCTTCTCTCTCTCTCTCTCTCTCTTTCTCTCTTTGGCTTTTCAAGACAGGGTTTCACTGTAGTTTTAGAGCCTGTCCTGGAACTAGCTCTTGTAGACTAGGCTGGCCTCAAACTCAAAGAGATCCACCTGTCGCTGCCTCCCGAGTGCTGGGATTAAAGGCGCACACCACCATCACCTGACCTGAATGTTTTCTTGATGAAAAGATAATTTTATTGTTTCAGTATGTTCTTATTAATCTCCGAGATCTTTTTCATACTAGCCACCTAATAGTTATATAGAAAAGCTTTCATGGTATTTACATTTTGGCTTTCAACATATGGCATGTTGTTTTACTTTTAAGAATGCCATTGTGTTATGTGATTGAGTACTGCATTTTATCCACAATGAAATTGCTTTTAATGTAATTTTATTTTTGGTTATTTAAGACAGGGTTTCTGTCTGTAACAGTCCTGCCTTTCTTGGAACTTGCATTGTAGTCCAGGCTGGTCACAAAGACCTGCCTCTGTCTTCCAAGTGCTGGGATTACAGGCATGAACCACTACCACCCAAACTTAATGTAAAATTTATAGTTTTGTGATATAATTTCACTCTTTTATTCAGCATGGAGTTGGACTTTCTGTTTCTGTAATTAGCACTGAATTTTCAATAGTTCTTCTGCATCAACATTTCAACACAGGTTATAGGTATAAACCATCACTCACAAGCCTCACCATATTTCTATTTAGTTGTTTATTGATCTGAAGATTCTATGTATCATCCTAAAGATTATTTTCTACTTATGTATTTTATTATTTAATAGATTTTGGTTTGTTAATTTTTCTTTCTCTTTCCTCTGGAGAAAATGTGTTTTTTTAAAATTATAATTGTATTTTTAATTGCCATTGTGATTATACTCCTTTAATTACTTAATTTGCTCTCTCAGTGCTCCCAGGATTACACTCTGCATTATTAACATAGAGATATCTAGTAAAAGAGAGTATTTTTTATTTCCTATGAATTGTGTGAGCTTGATATTATGCAGTCTCATGATCACTTTGTGTTGTTTTTTACATATATATATATATAACTATATATACAATATGTTTAAAACATTATGACTTTCAATGATTTACATTATCCAGTGATGAGTTTTTACTGTAAATTAATGTTTATATATAGAACATTTTGGAAAAGTTTTTGCACAAAATCTGCATTCTAAGAATCTTTTGTTTTGTCCTGTTTTTGATCTTGTAGAGACACATTTCATCTATATTTAAGAAAGCAATCCTCGGGAGCTCAGTCCAGTGCTCCAATGTGGGTCTCTGTCTCTATCAATCACCAGATGAAGGATCTATCGTGATATGGAAGATATTCATCAGTGTGGCTATGGGAGAAGGCCAGTTCAGGCACCCTCTCTCTGCTGCCCAAGGACCTAGCTGGGGAAATCCCCTTGGACACCTGGGAACCCTTCTAGAGCCAAGTCTCTTGTCAACCCTAAAATGGCTTCCTTAGTTAAGACATCTTTTTTCCTGGTCCCATATCCACCCTTCCTCCATCACAACCACCCCATTCCCCCAAAATCTCCCCAATTCTCCCCTTCTCCCTTTTCTCTCCCCATCTCCCCTTTCTCGCAACCCACTTCCACCCACATTCTCCCAACTTTTGCCCGGCAATCTTGTCTACTTCCAATATCCAGGAGGATAAATATATGTTTTTCTTTGGGTTCATCTTCTTATTTAGCTTCTCTAGGATCATGAATTATAAGATCCATGTCCTTTGTATAAGGCTAGAATCCATTTATGAGTGGTTACACACCATATTCATCTTTTTGCATCTGGGTTACCTCACTCAGGATATTGTTTTCTATTTCCATCCATTTGCATGAAAAATTCAAGATGTCATTTTTTTTACTGCTGAGTAGAACTCTAATGTGTATATGTGCCACACCTTCTTTATACATCTTCTATTGAGGGGCATCTAGGTTGTTTCCAGGTTCTGGCTATTACAAATAGTTGTGCTATGAACATAGTTGAACAAATGCTTTTGTAGCATAATTGGGCATGTGTTAGGTATATTTTCAAGAGTAGAATTGTGGGATCCTGAGGTAGGTTGACTTTCAGTTTCCTGAGAAACTGCCACACTGATTTCCAAAGTAGTTGTTCAAGTTTGCATCCCCATCAACAATGGATCAGTGTTCCCCTTTCTCCACATCTTCTCCAATGTAGGCTATCATTGGTGTTTTTGATTTTAGCCATTCTAACAGGTGTAAGATGGTATCTAAAAGTTGTTTTGATTTACATTTCCCTGATTGCTAAGGAGGTTGAGCATGAGACACAGATGAAGAGCAGAAGGAGGGAGAATATGAACAAGAAAGTCAGGACCTTGAGGGTTGTGTCTACCCATGTAGAGAGTGGGACTGATGTAATGGGAGCTCACCAAGGCCAGCTAGACTGGGATTGAATTCAATCCCTACACATTAATAGTAGGGGTTGTCAACACCCACTATCACCAACAAACAGGTCTGCCAGACAGAAACTTAACAGAGAAATAAGAGAAATAAGATGTCATTACTCAAATGGACTTATTAGACAGCTACTAAACATTTCACCAAAACACAAAAGAATATACCTTCTTCTCAGCACCTTATGAACCCTTCTCTAAAACTGACCAAATACTTGGTCATAAAGCAAATCTGAACAGATAAAATAACTGGAATAACCTCATGTATCTTATTGGATCTCCATGGCTTAAAGTGAGAATTCAGTAACAGAAACTGCAAAGAGCCTACACACTTATCGAAAGTGGACAGTGCTCAACTGAATCACCTCTGGGTCAATAAAGAAATACAGAAAGAAATTAGGGATTTCCTAAAATTCAATGAAAATGAATGCACAACATACCCAAACTTATGGGCCACTTTGAAAGCAGTGCTAAGGAAATTTTACAGCACAAAATTGCTTACATAAAGAACCTAGAGAAATCTCACATGAGTAACTTAATAGCACATATGAAATCTCTAGAACAAAAGTAAGCAAACTCACTCAGGAGGAGTAGACACCAGGAAATAATCATATTGAGAGCTGAAATCACTGAATAGAAACAAAGAAAGCAGTAAAGAATATCAATGAGACAAAATGTTGGCTCTTTGAGAAAAATAACCAAGACAGAGAAACCCTTATTCAAATGAACCAAAAGGCAGAGAGAATATGCAAGTTACCAAAATTAGAAAAGTGGGACATAACAACAGATACACAGGAAATCCAGAGAATCATTAGGTAATACTTGAGAAACATGTACTGCACAAAATTGGAAAATGTAAAGAAAATAGACATTTTTTCTGGATAAGTATCACATGCCAAAATTAAATCAATAACTAATAAAAAATTTAAATGGACCTATATTACCTAAGGAAATAGAAGTAGTCATCGAAAGTCTCCCAACCAAAAAAACTCAGGACTAGACAGTTTCAGCACAGAATACTACCAGAATGTCAAAGAAGTACTGATACCAATATTCCTCAAATTGTTCCTTGGGGAAAGACCTGTTTGACAAGAACTTTAAGTCTTTGAAGAAAGAAACTGCAGAAATTATTAGAAAATGGCAGTATCTCCAATGGTCTTGGATATTGTAGGATCAGCATAGGATAAATGGCAATCCTACCAAAGCAATCTACATAATCAATGCAATCCCTATCAAAATCCCAACACAATTCTCCACAGACCATGAAACAACAATACTCAACTTCAGGTGGAAAAATAAAATACTAAGAATGGACAAAGCAATCCTCTATAATAAAGGAACTTCTAGAGGCATCACCATCCCTGAAATCAAGCTCTATTATAGAGCTTTGGTAATAAAAATAGCTTGTTATTGCCATAAAAACAGACAGATGGACCCATGGAATTGAATTGAAGATCCAGATATTGATCCACACAAATATTAACACCTGATTTTTTTACAAAGAAGCCAAAATTATTCAATGAAATAAAAAATATCAGCCAAAATTATGCAATAGAATAAAAAAATAAAAAAAATATCTTCAACAAAAGGTGCTGGCATAACTGATGACTACATGTAAAAGAATACAAGTAGATTTATATCTATCACCATGCATAAAACTTAATGGCATAAAAACCTTAACATAAGTCCACTCACACTGAACTTTATTGAAGAGAAAGTAGAAAGTAGCCTTCAATGCATGGGCACAGGATACCACTTCCTAATATAACACCAGTAGCACAGACACTGAGAGCAACAATTAATAAATGGGATATCCTGAAACTGAGAAGTTTTGTAAGGCTTAGGACACAGTCACTAAGATAAAATGACAGCCTACTGAATAAGAAAATAGCTTCACTAACCACACATTGGACAGAGGACTGATCTTCAACATATATAAAGATCTCAAGAAACTAGACATCAAATGACCAAATAATCCAATTTTTAAAAAAGTGGGGTAAAGATCTAAAAGAAAATTCTCAAAGGAGTAATTGCAAATGGCTGAAAGACACGTAAGAAATTATTCAACATCCTTAGCCATCAGGGAAATGCAAATCAGAATGACTTTGAGATACTATCTTATACCTGTAAGAATGGCCAAGATTAAAAACACTGTGTGTGTGCACATGCATTTATATTCATTTCTTTTTTAAGACAATATGAAAATAAACACATTAACAAAGAGAAGTACAAAAATATTTTAACGAAATTTAAAAATGATCTGATTATTTAAATAAAAATAATCACCAACATAAAAGGCATATTTGCCACATTTTTTTTTGCAATATTAAGGGAAAATTATTACCAGTGCTACTCAAAGTACTATTATGCATACTGTGAGTTTATGTTGGCAAAGAAATAATTCAACAACTCCCTTAAGATGACAATGACTGTTTTCTAAGTAGAATATCAATTCATATTATTAATATCAGCAAATTACATTTTTCCTATTTTTTTTTGTAGGGGACAGTTGAAGACTGTCCTTGTACCTGAATTTTGCCTTGAATTTGTAATCTTCCTGCTTCAGTCTCCTGAATACTAAAATTATATATGGTTGTGTACTCCATACTTGTGTATTTTAACTGCATTTACTTTGTTTAACAGAAATGCTCGTTATGAGATATAGAACGTATAAAATTTGTGTTAAAACAAAATGTGTGGTTTTAAAAGTTGTTCACATTCTTTGGGATCCCAGATTTTTCCTTTTTAGTAGCTGGTTGAAAATGTGCATGAGGTTTTCTTGTAGGAAAAGCCTGTCAAGGCAATGCTCTGATCAGTCTTCAACTAAATAAACACCTGCTAAGATGTGATGCTTTGCAACCTTCACCTTACAAGCTTTATGCTTCTTTTATCTGTGTCATTTATTTCCCACTCATTGATGTGCTTTATAAGAGTGTTCCTTGAATGAAGTGCTGCCTGTGTTCCCATGCACAGTGGAGAATAAATGGCAGAACTCACTGATGTTGCAAACATTCTCTGGCTTCAAGTTACACCAAAGATAAAATTTGTTTTCAATAGGATGGATAGATGTGATGTGCTTCTCTTTGCTCACAGGTAATACAGCGCAGACCTGAAATAGGGTATTTGGTGATGCTGGTCTCAAACACTCCATTATCATGTATGATTTTTATAAAAGCATTCATGCTAGTTAGGTTTACATAAATGAGTCCACTAACCTGCATTCTGTACTCTTCTCAGAACAGTAAAAAAATAATAGATTGTCCTGTGAAGAAACATCTAAACAATTTTTTTTCTAATATACTATAAAATAATAGTACAAACACCATGATTTCATTAGCTTAATACTGGAAACCCAATACTGGATGGCAACCTACAATTACTAATTTACTAAAGCACCATGGGCACTAACAACAATCTGTAAATATGTGTGCTTACACCCACGGATAAGGATAGTCTTCATCCTTCTTCAAAGAAATTCTCTTTGCAATAGATGACTATTGCACTATGTAAAACCAAAACCAATAATAAAAAAGTGTTGTGGAGCCCCAGTGAAAATATCTACAGATCACTTCTAAACCTAAGATTCAGGGAACATGTGGATAAAAGCTGGAGATTGTAATAACCATGGGATCAGGAAGTTTGCAGTGAAATTGTGTTTCTTAGTAATTAAGGAACAATACCCATAAAGTCTCGCCAATGTAAGTCTCCAAATGTGAGCTAAACAAAGATGACATCAATCAACATGCCAAACTGGACAGAGAAAAGGGCACAAAGCCTCAATCCTATACAAAGAACTCAAGGCAACTAAGCAAAGATTGGAGTGGGAAAATGGAGGCAGAGACTTCTTATTTGTTTCTTGGCCTCTCAGACCTGAAATAAACACACCAAAACTGTATTAATTAAAACACAGCTTGGCCTATAGCTTAGGCTTCTTATTAAGTAACTCATATCTTAAAATAACCCATTTCTATTATTTTATGTTGTACCATGAGGCCCATTGTTTACTGTTAAGCTTCCTAGGCATTTGTCTCCTTTGGCAGCTACATGAAGTTTCCTTGACTCCAGCTTCTCTCTCTCTCTCTCTCTCTCTCTCTCTCTCTCTCTCTCTCTCTCTCTCTCTCTCTCTCTCTCTCTCTGTATCTCTGTTCAGATTTTCCACCTGACTATATTTTGCCCTTCCATAGGCTGAAAGCAGTTTCTTTATTAACCAATAATAATAAAACATATTCACAGCATACAGAGGAGAATCTTACATCACACCTACCCTTTTTCTGTCTAAAAAAAGGAAGGTTTTAACTTTAACAAAGTAAAATTACATGTGATTAAGCAGGGAGCCAGCAAGAATTATAGTTATAATGTTTAGTGCATTTGCATTTGGCTAATTAAGGAAAATATTCTATCATCTACCCTATCTTTGTGAAACTAAAGTTTTATAACTAATTTATCTTTTATAATTATAACTATCTTTCTTCAATTCCATCAAAAACATATCCAGAAGGATATGTTACCTAAATAAACAGAAAATACATTGTAAACAACTTCCACAACTCTAGAACTCACAGGGACATCTTGTTGCCTTGAAATTCATCCAAAGTTCTTCTGTAACATTTGGGCATCCATCTTTAGCCTACAAGACTATAGTATCTAGCCGACTTTTCCATGAAGCAGAAAATTTCAAAGACAGTTCCGCCTATATTGGCAGTTTGTCAGTCAATTTCTTCTGTGTCCTGCAGAAGATCTGGCAGACTCTTCTATGAAGCAGGAACCCCGAAGGATGGTCTCACCTTTCAGCAAGTTCAGCAGTCATTTTTCTGTGGGTCCTGCCTGTCTTTTTCATGCAGCATGCCATCAAGCATTCCATGTGGACCACATAAAACCTGAGAGAGCTTGGGGAGTATTTCTAGACATAAAAAGAACAGAGATAAGCATGGATTGTTGGTAGCAGCATTTTCTCAGGTGGGCTCTGTTAACTAGACTCAAATGCATCTCATTTAAGAGAGGCTTCCTGACTCAGCTTTAGCTGCAAAAATCTAGCAGCTCTTTTAAGAGGTCCTGACAACAAACACTTAAATGGTGTTTATGAATAGCTGACAGCATAATTCTTGTGGTGGCAGGGACCTTGAAACTCCATCAAACTTTGAAAATAGACATGGCTCCCACTAATACCTCTTCCATGAAGCTAGACTCTCAGGAATGGGGTGGAACCAAACATCAAAGTCACAGAATCCTAGCCATATTGCTTAGCAAATTAAAGACTCATCTGGTCAGAAAAGGAAAGACATACAGTAAAGATAGATTCAGATGAAAAAAATCTCTAAATGGTTTACATTGTGATTAAAAATATATGTAGGCTTGAAAGAGAAATGAAAAAGGATAAAGTCCTTAGAAAAAAAGGAGAGTGGTTGGGTATGAAAGCATGCACCTTTAATCTCAGTATTTGGGAGCCAGAGGCAGACAGGTCTCTGTGAGTTCAAGGACAACCTGGTCTACAGAGTGAGTTCCTGGATATCCAAAAATACACAGAGAAACTCTGTCTCCAAAAACAAAAATTAAAAATTAAAAAAAAGGAGTTAGAGTTTAAAATAAAGCCACATCAAGATAGAAAATACACAGAATATCTGGATACTGTATTTTATTATGCTGTCTTTGAATTGTTTGATACCTAAATAAGAAGCAACAGCTGCTAAAATCATTTGATTATAAATACATCTGGATTAATCCAACATATGTATTTTGAAAATGCCTTGATTTCAAAATTTAAATAGAAATACATGTTACTTTGAAGAAAACATTTTGCTTTGGTTTCCACAAGAAATGAGAAGTTGTGGATTCATTTTGGGTTAAGAAAAATCAGGTTTGATCAAGTAAAACTCCTGAAAAAAAATTTTTGATAAAAGCAGATTTCCCAGATGATCTAAAATTTCAAAGGACCTCTATAGGATTTCTGCTGAATTTTATATCCAGAACAGCATCAAGATAATGGTCAAGGAAAAAGCTGAGCAAAGGAAATTAGATTCAGAGATTTGTTTTGAAAATAAAAAAGGAGAAGTACTATGGAACAATGATCTTGTATTCTGTAAAGGTTGTTACTTGTATTGATTTAATAAAACACTGATTGGCAAGTAACCAGGCCACAAGTTTTGGCAGAGTGACCAGAATAGGAGAATTCTGGGAAGAAGAAAGGCTCCGTCTACAGTCGTCAATCATCCAGACCCAGAGGAAACAAGATGAGAATACCTCACTGATAAAGGTTACCAAGGCACATGGCTATCACAGACAAGAATTATTGGTTAATGTAAAATATAAGAGTTAGTAAGAAGCCTGAGATCATAGGCCAACCAGTTTTATCATTAATATAGGCCTCTGTGTGTTTCTTTGGGAGGGAATGGCTGCCAGACCAGGCAGGAAAGAAACACTGCCAACAGGAGAAGTGATCTCCTCCAGTGAAAAGTAAACCAACTTGTTGTCCAGTACTAAACAATCAGCTCTAAAAATGTACATACGGGTAATATTATCCATATTGATATCATATCCTCTCCCCAACAGACCTATGCATTTCTGTATCTCCTTAGAAAACAACAAACTTCTAGGACAAAGAAGTCATATATGACACAATAAAATACAAAAGAATGAAGCAAAAACTATCACATTGTAGTTGAGCATGGCAATACAACAGGAGGAAAAGAGTCCCAAGAGCAGGCACTAGAGTAAGAGACCTACTCATTCATATACTCAGGAGTTATACCAAGCTAACAGCTATAAAATACACAGAGAGGACCTGGTAGAGACCTGTGTGGGCTACATGCTTGCATGATATTGTTTTTTTTTTATGGGATATTGATATGTGTGAGGGTATGTGTGTTTCTGTATCTTTTGTGTTTTTTTCCTTTGGCCCTTTTTTTAAATCTTCTCTATCTGCTGTGTCCTATTCCAATTCATTCCTTTTTATCTTATCTTTCTTTATTTTATTTTTAGATAGCTTTTGGTTTCTAATTAAAGGAAAAAAAATCTGTGGATTTGGGTGGTGAAGATCTGGAGATGATATGAAAGGAGTTTTGGGAGGGGAAACTCTAATCAGAATATTTTTATGGAAAAAAACCTATTTTCCATAAATATAGACATGCCCAAAATTTTAAAAATGAAAGCAGTAGGGGTTTTTCATCAATAAAACAATAGGAAGGTCTGCCTAAAAATGTTTGTATCATGTAGATTATATAGTTTATTATAAAATCATATTTTTAAAATGTCAAGAACAGTGATTATAAAAAAGTGGAAAAATCCATTAAAAAGTAATAAGCTTAGTGCTTGAGGATATTGAATAATATGATACTGGCATGTGAAGGTACATGTGATCAATAGACAAGGAAAAAGGAAAAGATAACCCAGGATTTAAAAGTATACAACGGCCATGTTGGCAACTTAGTTGACAGAATAATACGATTCAAATTTTTTATTTATAAAACCAATTCAATTATTCATTTAGATTTATGCTTTACTGTTTTAGACCAAGATAAATTGCAAGTTTATTCCATACTAAAGTACATTTACTCAAAATTAAATTGGAGGAAGAAATTATGCTTATGATGTAGAAACAATAAGTGAATGTTATTAAAATAATTCTTTATAAAAAATTTAAATATCAAGATTTAATCAACATGTTAATAACTAAATTAGAATCATAGAAGTTTCAATAATATAGAAAGTACATTCAAATAAATATAAACTATTTTAAGATATACAATTATAAAAATAATTGCATAAAAAGCTGATATAAAATAGAGCATCCGTCATTTTTTTTATCTTGATTTAATTAACCTCATGAGAGGAAGGTTTTAAACAGTATTATGTTACCCTTCAGAACTGAGTGATGAGCGCTGGCTTTCTGTCCTACACACTAGTACTCCAAGCATGGTTTGCTCACTGAGGCAAATGTGTGAAAAGATGTGAAGTTTATCCAGTGTCACTGAGCACCAGGGCATCCCTGTTATACAATGCAGCACCGGAGCCCCATGGAACACTTTGCATCTGTAAGTGAAGTTATAATCGAGTGTCTTTACCAAGTGCTTCTCCAGGTGTGGTGGATGTTTTCTGTGTGACAGTGCAGAGTGCTTGTGGCACGGCATCACTGTCTTCTGGGCAAAAAATATTTACCATCCAACCCTTCACAGAAAACATTTTCCAGCCTATATGAAAGAATTCTGTTTGTTTTCCACAGAACCAAGGCTTTATAATTAGAGAGGCATTGCAATTTTCCCACGTATAGGTTGTACTTTTAGAAGCAGACATATTTTCTAAATTGTCTTAATCTGTTTTATAGACTACCAGTAGTTTTAGTCACTTGTGGGTTTAGTCTCTGTGGGTGTCAATTTGACAACTTCTGATAATATGTAGTAAAACTAAACTCTCTGTTTCACTTATTATGGCTAAGTTGGTTTATATGACCAATTCCTTCACGCATTTGTCAACAGAAAACACAAATTGTTCTTATTTTCAAATATAAAAGTAACTGAACCTATTTACAGGCTCATTAGTGTGAAATTGGGCAAATAATCTGCAAAGTATTTTAAAATGAGACACGCATAAGCATATGTCAAACAGAATACAATTTCTTTTGTAGAATAGGTATAGAATTTTCTAATACTGTTTCTGGATGAAATGTAAGGACAATACTTCCTACATTGGATGATGAAATACCATTAGTGTAATGGAAACACAGTATAAAGAAAAGTTGTACATTTATTTCTTCTTTGTCAATCACTATAGCTATCAGAGGAAGAAGGTACCTGTAGACAAGTGAAAATCGATGAAAGAAATGAAACGCTTAATTGAGATGTATGTTTAATAATTTCCCATTTTATACATCTCAAAATATGATAGTGACTTGGAAATATAGAGGAAGTGGCTTTCTAAAATGTTCTAAGAGTTATCTTTATAAAAATGTACATAGCATAAATTTTACATAAAAAATCACATTGATGCCTCTTAAATAAATAATAATGATAATGTTGTTGATGATAATGACAACAATATCCTAAATATAAATGAGACCACAAATGTATCTATTGGGTCACTGTATGAAGGTTATGATAAAATATCTAATGAAAGGCTATTGAAGTCAGAATTTTGAGACCTTTTTTAAAACTTAAAGACTATGAGAGATTTGAAATTTTGAGTAAAATACTCAAACATACAGTTAAAAAATTTATCTATATATCTAGAACATTTATATTTGCCAAAATTAAAATTATCATATTGATTAAAATTAATTTATAATTTTGAACATTGTGAAGGAAACTAAAATGAACAAAATTGTGAACAGATTGGTGTATGGGTTGAACTTTTAACTAAGGCTTTTAATTTTGAGTTTTGTGAGCAGAGTCCCATCTCAATATTTCCCTATTATTCATATGTTTGCACATCTGTTTGTTGTATTCTTTTAACAGCATAGATGACACAAATATTGAATTAAACCACAGAAGCTTTTCCCTTAGAATACATTTATAAATGTCATTACACCAAATGTCTGGAAAAATGAAGTGGAAAACAGCCTGGCTGAATGAATTAAATGCCACATATTTTCAGATTTCCTTAGGGCTTGATTTTTTATTTTTTTTCCTTTTAATAAAATAGATTTTTTTTAAAAAAGTAATATATCCTAATTACAGTTTACCCTCCTTGTGATATTTTAAAGGGAAGCCAACCACATTCAGTGACATAAAAAGCAGCCACCTCATATTAGTTGGAGAGTTTGTGGTCAGGACTTAATGTATGAGAAAAGAATAAGTAAATATTTTAAAATACTTATAGTAATTTTATAAAAATCATTCTGAAATTTGGAAATAATGGCTAAATAAAGGAAGTTAATTATGCTTAAAAGTAAATGCAGTTTGTTTTGTAAATTATCTGCATTTTAAATATTTGTTTAAATGTTAACATTTAAAAAATTCTGTTATAATTTTAATTAATTGTTATTTACTATTTATTGTTTATTGATTGCTAATTACTCTCATATACTTATTTGTGTAATATGAATGGTCATGACTTTGATGTTTACTAAGATGCTATATATTATTTATAGAATCCTAATACCAACACAATCCTGAAAATGATTCAAATATTTTCAGTTTTCTTACCCTTTCTTGTGTATGACAGTTTGTTACATATCCTTTTACATTTACATAATTCAAATGCATAAAATATGATGGTATCATACTAATTAGATAATTAAGAATATGATTGAGATTTTCTAAATTATAGCAATGTAATCATTACAAATTTTCCTTTTTCTACATTTCAGAGATGTTCATTAAAGATGTCTGCCTTGAAGGTAGCATCATCCTTGAAAACCTGGTTGCTGATTTTATACTCCACACTACAGTCTTGTATCTGAAATTATAATTTTCCTTCATTACATAGGCAAGACTATTGCTCTCTTAAAAAAGCATGGTCAATCAGTATTAGTCCTATATTAACGTGAGAAATGGCCATTCCTGTAAATCTTTTCCACAGTTGAAACTCTACTTGACACAGAATGGATGGCTTGCCATTAGGGTTCCTCCTGTGCTAGGCACGGGATCTAATTAGTAATTTGCAACCTGGTTCTGCACAAGCAATTGAAATTAGGAGCATTTTTCGGTGCTGATAGTTCCCGCGACAATGTAAAATGTAAAAACACTGTGTGTCGACAATCACGAGTGTAACATGAAAATGGCCAGATCAAGCGTGTCATCCTGACCCAGACAGTACAGAGGTACTGATTGCCTGGTGCTGACCGAATATTAAGCCGAGAGGACACACAGGCAAATGCAGGTGGATAGTACAATCTTCATAAGAGCTTTCTGCTTTAGACTCTGCACCATTCAGCAAGGACTGCCGCTGGAGACTGTGAGTTTAACTCACGGTGACTATGAAATGGAAATTGCCTGTAAGTCTCCACTAAAAGTAGCAATAAAGTTACATCAGCCTACGCTGTTTGAAGGAATAATTGTTGTCACAGAATACAGTCACTGCTCCTTTTCTAGATAAATACGAGTTTTTGAATTTGCTGTGTTGAAACAAAATTACACCTTTTAACTCTTGTTAAGCTTATTGTAACAAACGAAGGTAGTCAGTTATGATTTATGATTGCTATCAGGAAGTAATTTTTCCACTCTATTTACTGGGGTAAAGGAAACCACTTTTAAACATTTCAGAATTTTTTTTTGTTTTCTGTTTTTTGATATTTTTGTTTATCTATTTGTTTTTGTTGTTGTTTAGTTTTGCTTTTATGCAATTAATTGGATGTCCTATAGCACAGAGGTCATGAATTGATTTATGAGAAAAGGTTTTATAGTTCATGACAGGCCTGTGCCTTTGGTCTGAGTGTGCTTGCTTTTGAACCTTCTTGCTGATGCACTGGGTGGGGATGTTGACAATAAGCTGAACAGACATTTGCTGTACTTTGTCACATATCAGCAGAAGATGTTGAAGGATAATTTTGCTGAACAGCTTGGCTGTAAACCAGGACAACATCAAATGCTTCCTTCAGAGGGTTCGTAGAATTTATGTGAAATAATAAATAACAGCTACAGTTTAGATCTCAAAATATTGCCGTTTTAATCAAAGATCCTGTATAAAATAAACTGTCAACTAGTATTAAGGACATAAATAGACTTGGGAATAATTAGGATTTAAAAAGTTATTTATGTTGTATGGACACATACATTCATTGATACGTGTAAATATAGGCATTATCTGGAATTCACACACACTCACATATAAACAGCATACTCCAGAAATGAACATATATTTGTGTGAATATTTATGTATGCATTTATGTGTTCACATTTATATGTATGCGTGAATGTATGTGTATAAGGAGGGGGTTTTTAGTCAACATTAGAGGAAGAGATTATAATGGCGGCAGTCTTCTCCCAGGTTGAAAGCAAAGAGGAAAATCAGAAACACTGTGGCAATTCCTAAATGAGCAACATACAGGCTATCTCCTGGTTGGTTACCATTGGTTACCAGGGTTTGGTGAGCAGATGAAGAAAGGTCATCCCTGGTTTGTTTCCAACTACTATCCCTACAAACCAGGTCATCCTTTTGAAGAAGATATGTCCAACTATGTAACAGCTGTTTGATGTTTGTAGGGGTAACCAACTGGCTTTTGAATAAACTTGAGTTTTCTTTCACAAAGGGGAGATGAAGAAAACTTACATCTGGTTCTTTAAACCTGGCTAATTAGCCACGCTATGGGAGGTCATAGGCCTTGATAGGAAACATATTAGTGGTGTTTAACTAAATTGACATAGTCTCAAACTGCCTTCTGAATACCTACGCTTATACCTACAGACAAAAACTACTCTTAGCTTTAATCAGAAGAGCCTCTCATTACATGAACTCAATGAATGTGAAGATTTCTGGCTACCCATGCTACTGGGTAACAAGAGAGTTGTGCTCTCAGCCCCAAGGCATGTACATCCGTCCCTCTAACGCTCAGGAAACACTGAAGAGGAGGGGGCAGGAAAATTATAAGAGCTGAGGATGGGGTGGATGTTTGGGAAGCAGCATTGTCTAGACTAAATACAAGCATAGCAATCATTAACATACAGCAGCTGCAACTCCCATGAGACGGTCCACAGTCATGAAGGAGAAAGGAATTATTGGCATTTTTGCTTTTTATGGCTGAACTATTGGTTACTAGTAGATTCTGCATGAAGGGAAAATCAGGGTCCATGATTATGCATCTACCATGGAGCCGACCAGGTAGGTCCAAACTTATGGTCAAATAGTTGATCCTGGTGATACCAACATGGGTTACAAAATAGAAAAAAGAAACAAAAGCAAAAAAAGAGCAAGCAACAAGAAAACAGACATGAAAGCGACAGAAGTCTGTATGGAGAATATGGGCATAGAGGTTATATAGAGATGGGGCCAAGTGGGTGCAGGAGTGGGTAGTATGTTGTTATTTGTGGTTAGTATTGTGTACATGGGTGAACTTGTGTAAAAACAAATATAATAGATAAAAATAAATAGTGAAAAAGTTAATGCTGAAACTGGAAGAAATAGTCTTCCCAAGGGAAAAGCAAAGCAACAGGTTAACTAGTATCAAATGGTTAGCCGTGAAAACATACATACGAATAACATTACTCTTACTGAGCAGCTTATAGTTAGGAATATATATGTACAAACACATATATGTGCACATATTCATGTAACAAAAAATAATGAAAAATGAAGTCATGGATTTGAAAGTGAGCAAGGAGAGTTATATGTGAATATTTTGAAGTAGGAATTAAGAGGGAGAAATGTTGTAATTATAATCTTGAAAACAGTAAAAGAAATAAAAGAAATGAATGTTCTATATACCTCATTCTGATTTTGAGTATAATATTAAAGAACCTTTAGATATTGATATAAATTGACTTTTTTATTATACATAACATTTCAACCTTGTAGAGACAAATTTACAAACATTTCCTTGTATTTTGAGTTACCTATTACTAATATATTTCTCTCATTTTTTGAGAATTTCACACTTCAACTGCTTCCATAATTTCACTTCCATCCCACTTATGTTCCATGTCCCTCTCCCAACTTCATGTCCTCATCTTTTGTTCAATAGCCCACAAAAAGGTAATTAGCTCTGCCCTACACTCACAGTTATAAGATTCTCCATTAGAACATAGACTACAAACAGCCATACCTCTGATGAAAATTAACTCAACTCACCAGTAGTCATCAACACCAATAACTCTTTATCTCGGGTAGGCTTTTCTGAGACCTCCCCTACCCATGCTGAAGTAGTGACTGGCATGAACTTTTGAGGATATTGTACAGATAACCACACATGCTATAAGTTCATGAGAATAACATTCCTGTCATAGCCAGAAAACACTGCTTCTACCAAGCTCTCCCAGACCCATGCCTCTTAGAGTATCTCCTCTCAGGATGCTCTCTGATGTTTGGGGGAAGGGAGATAATAAAACATGTATTCATGCCGGGCGGTGGGGGCACACGCCTTTAATCCCAGCACTCGGGAGGCAGAGGCAGGCAGATCTCTGTGAGTTCGAGACCAGCCTGGTCTACAAGAGCTAGTTCCAGGACAGGCTCCAAAGCCACAGAGAAACCCTGTCTCGAAAAACCAAAAAAAAAAAAAAAAAAAAAAAAACCAACAAAAAAACATGTATTCATGAGTTAAAATCCAATGATGTTGAGGGCTGAAACAAAGATTGAGAACTCAATTTTTCCTGTAATGTCCAATACATCTAACTTTTTTTTTTCTCACACATATCTGTGTTGAGAACATAGTCTAACTTTGGTACACCACTTTTTATACATTTTAAGGCATATAGTTTCTATTTTAAAATTTCCAACAGATGTTAGAAATTATATTACCTCAAATCCCATTGACCCATAACTAATTTTTAAAAATCCTAGATATGAATTAATTTCTTCTCTCAATTCATTTTTGAGTACCCAGTCAATTTCATGTTTAGAAAAAAAACACATTTTAAATGTTCTGAAACAATAAACACTAGGACTGTTCTACCACAGCAGAACTATGACTACCTGGCACTTTATTTTTTATTTATTTCTATTCAGAAGACTAAATAGAACAAGAAGTAGAAACCAAAATTCTACCTTTGGGGATGACTTTTGACATGGTTTTTAATGTTTAGCTTACATAAGCAATGTAAAGCTTGCATTAGTTTCAATTTTATGGCATATAAACAATCATATGATCCTATTAAAACAAATATATTTCTTTCCCTTTATGCTGTCAATAATTATAGTCATCTCAAGTTGCATCTATTATGATTCAAAGCTAGATAACTGTGATTTCCATATATTGACTGGCATTCCCTTTTATTTTATCTTTATTTTGACAATTACATACACCTACACATCTACATCTTTTCCACCCATCTCCCTACTGCAACTTCCATGCCCTTCCTAAGTTAATGAAATTTCTTGTATAATAGTTATAGACACGCATGTATAACCAGACACAGCCACACAACATGCTCATGTTGGTGCATGTGTGCATGCACACACACACACATACACACTATACCAAGTCTGTTCAGTGTTGCTTATATATCCAGGGGTGACTTCTTGGGTTTGGAAGCTCCTTATACAGGAGCTCTTTAAGGAAACTGTCTCTTCCTTTCTCAGCTGTCATTGGACAACTGTAGGTCTTAAAGTAGGACCGTGTGGGATTTCCCCAGTTCACAATAGTATGTGAAATAGTGCTGTCAGTATTTAATTAACGTTTCTCAACTTCCTAATGCTGCAATCCTTTAATGCAGCACCTCGTATTGTGAGACTCCCAATCATAACATTATTTTGTTGCTATCTCATAACTGCTAAGTTGCTATTATTATCAATCATAATGTAACTCTCTGATAAGCATGTCTGCTATTCAAACCCCCAAAAGGGGTTGCAACCCCTAAGGTGAGAACCCAGGTTTAAATATTTTTTTAAAGGTAACCATATTATTAAGATTTCATAGGTATGCTTTTCCTTTATTGTCTATAAGACAGTATCTCATAATAGGAATCCGGGTCTCTGGCTCTCACAATTTCTCAAGCTGTGATGTTCTCTGAGCATGTACAGATGTTGTGATAGTTGAAAGAATTGAGGCTGAGCACACCATGGTACCTTATTCTCTGCACTTTTTCCAGTGGGGAATCTCTGTAATAATACTCCTATTTTGCATAATGCTCGTATCCCTTTGATGAGGGATAATTACTAAAATTATCTTTGAATATGAACAACAATATTCAGAATACAGTTAGAAGTTACATTAGTTAAGAAAAACTAAAGTAGTCAATATTTCCTTAGGGTTTATGATCTCTCTAGATCTAGGTGACTGTTTGATTTACAGTACTAGGCATGAAATTCCATCCAGTGGGCTGTACTCATCTGGAGATGTACACAGTTTACCAAACTAGTTATTGATAAATTTATAAATGAATTACCTTTGTGATAAGTTTAGCGTCTCAAAATTTTTGAATATGTAAGAGTACACTAAAAATATTGGCAACAATGAGAGATTCCAAAAAGAATGGAAAAAGAAAAGAGAAAAGAAAAGAAAAAATTGTCTGAAACAGATTAAGGCTCAATAGACTTCCAGTAATGGACAAATAGAATGGAATTATAAGCCATATGGAAATCTGGCAGCAAAGGATGGAAACTTAAGAAGACACTTGACCTTTACTAAAGTATTCCTCTTTCCTCTTTGCTTCTAAAAAAGGCAGAATCCCAGTCTTATTTTAGCAGAGGGTTCCTACTCTAGATGAGTTCTGGATGTTTAGGGCGAAGAATGTTTCATCTGATGAGTTGATGTTTTGTCAAAGGAAAAACTGAGAAAAGAATATGGCAATTATCCATAGTCTGTGACATACTTTCATATATTTGAAATATCTTCATTAATTGATATTTACAAAATCACCTTAGGAATAGCTGAGAAAAGTGTCTGATGTCACATAGGAATTAAAAGAATGATGTCAATTTTTACGTTATAGAGAAATTCCCAAATACGACATCTTTTCATTACACAAGAGCGATAGTTTATGGAATTATATTATGAGAAGCTAGTACTTAGAAACAATAGGGAACCTACAACCTGTCTCCAAACTCACTAGTATCAGAAATGCCATATCAATTTATATGATAAACTGATATGCTGTACGGAGGCCACTTGTTTGTTTCCCTGCTGCCCAGCAGCTCATACCCATAATAATTACACAGAAACTGTATTAATTAAATCACTACTTGGCCCATTAGCTCTAGCTCTTTTTTTGGTTAACTCTTATATATTAATTTAACCTATTTCTATTAATCTGTGTATCGCCACGTGGCTGTAGTTTACCAGCTAATGTTCCAGCATCTGTCTCTGGTAGAGCTACATGGCTTCTCCTGACTCTGCCTCCTTTCTCCCAGCATTACGTTTAGTTTTCCACACCTAACTCTGTTCCCTGTGCAGGCCCAAGTCAGTTTCTTTATTAATCAAAGGTATTCACAGCATACAGAAGGGAAATGCACATCACTGATACATTATCTACAACTGTGAATCATTATTTTGTAACTTTTCTTCTTAAATCTACTATAAAAGTATAGTTGTTCTGTATCTTGTATGTTTACTCTCAGTAACTTCATTGTTGAGATACCAGTAAGTGAAAGCAGTCTTCATATATGCAATTAGTCAAAGTGAAAATAAATTGAAAGGTGTTTGTACGGCTATCAAAGTTATTTGGCATCATTCTTATGTATATGCTTGTCATGAATATATCATTGACTATATATCCATATGCGTTTATGTGCACATATATTCACATGAGTGTTTATTTATACAAGGGCTAGAATAATATCCTCTGCATTTATTCTGTTATGTGCTCTATGCTGAAAATTGTTGCATAAATATATATTATCTTATTTGTTATACTTACAAACACATTGTTTCATTTTTTTGATTTGGGAAAATGAATGTCTTCATAGTAGGATTATGAACTAATATGTCTACAGAGAAAGAAAATGATATAGATCAAAAGGATAATTGAAACTTTTTACTAGTATAGATACAACCAAAAGGGAGAACATGTGAAATTAATGAATGTGGAGGAAAGAGAACTGATCAAAAATGGAAAAGCAAGAATTATCTAAATAAACCAGGTGGTAGTAAAACATGCCTTTAATTCTAGCACCTGAAGACAGAGACAGTCTGATTATACACAGAGAAACCCTGTCTTTAAAAAATAAATAAATAAATAAATAAAAAGAATTATCTGAATAAAATTGTTTTCAAAAATGTGCAACATTTGAAAAAATGAATATAATAATAATCTATTATGTTATCTAAACCCAGTCATCATATTGCAAAACTCAAGATTCTGTAATCAAAATTCTGTTCCTGTGTAGAAAGGGCATGGAGTCCTAAAGGAGATTATTCTGTTATATTGTATGACAATGGAGAGTTTATGTATGTTCTCTCATAACGCTTCTCAGTTCTATAATTGGATTTAGTGTATTTAAGCCATCCTTGGTGGTTATGGCATCTGAAATCAGAATGCCAATGACATGGATCTTAAACATATGCTAATCACAGTATCAACGTTAGTTATGCATTTTATTGTTCATTTCAGTTTCTCATAACACCTAGCTTTTCTGATTCAGAATCTACAATATAAATACTTGCAAAGAGAAATTTTGAGAGTTTTTCGCAGGCCTAGTTATTTCTTAATAGCATCGTATAATCTTCTATTGGAAATATAACCTCTTTGAAATAGGTATTTTATGAAAATGACATTTAGGCATATGTAGATTCTCATCGCTCTCACTTGACGCATTCTGTTTCATTTAAAAATCAAAACACATTCAGAGAGCCCGGTTTGGTCCCCTGTTCCATCAGTTCCATTCCAACTGGACTTGGTGGTCTCCCGTTAGATCTGTCCCACCGTCTCAATGGGTAAACGCACTCCTCACGGTCCTGACTTCCTTGCTCATGATCTCCCTCCTTTTGCTCCTCATCGGGACCTTGGGAGCTCAGTCCGGTGCTCCTATGTGGGGCTCTGTCATTTTCTCCATCCAATGCCAGGTGAAGGTTCTATGGTGATATGCAAGATATTCATGAGTATGGCAATAGGATCTGGACATTTCGGGCACCCTCTCCTCAGCTGCCCAAGGACCTAGCTGGGGGCGTCTTCCTGGACACCTGGGAACCCCTCTAGAGTCAAGCCTCTGCCAACCCTAGAATGGCTCCCTTAAGTAAGATATATAATTCCTTGTTCCCATATCCACCCTTCCTATTTCCCAACAATCCTATTCCCCCAAGCTCTTCCCATCCTCCACTTCACACTTTTCTCGCCCCATCCCCCCTCCCCCCATCCCACCCCACCCCTATGTTCCCATTTTTTGTCCGGCAATCTTGTCTACTTCCAGTATCCAGGAGGATAACTATATGTTTTTCTTTGGGTTCACCTTCTTATATAGCTTCTCTAGGATTTTTATGAATTATCGGCTCGATGTCCTTTATTTATGGCTAGAACCCAATTATGAGTGAGGACATCCCATGTTCATCTTTTTGGGCCTGGGTTACCTCACTCAGGATGGTGTTTTCTATTTCCCTCCATTTGCATGCAAAATTCAAGATGTCATTGTTTTTTACCGCTGAGTAGTATTCTAGCATGTATATATTCCACACTTTCTTCAACCATTCTTCCACTGAAGGGCATCTAGGTTTTTTCCAGGTTCTGGCTATTACAAATAATGCTGCTATAAACATAGTTGAACAGATGCTTTTGTAATATGATTGGGTATCTCTTGGATAAATTCCCAAGAGTGGGATTGCTGGGTCCTGGGGTAGGTGGATCCCAAATTTCCTGAGAAACCTCCACACTGCTTTCCAAAGCGGTTGCACAAGTTTGCATTCCCACCAGCAATGGATGAGTGTACCCCTTACTCCACATCCTCTCCAGCAAAGGCTATCATTGGTGTTTTTGATTTTAGCCATTCTGACAGGTGTAAGATGGTATCTTAACGTTGTTTTGATTTGCATTTCCCTGATTGCTAAGGAGGTTGAGCATGCCCTTAAGTGTCCGGACTGAGCTCCCAAAGTTCTGATGAGGAGCAGATGGAGAGAGATCATGAGAAAGAAAGTCAGAACCATGAGGGATGCGTTCACCCACTGAGACGGCAGGACAGAACTAATGGGAGAACACCAAGTCCACTTGGAATGGGACTGATGGAACATGCGACCAAATCGGACTCTCTGAGGGTGGCTGATGGTGGATGCTGACAGAGGAGCCAAGGACAATGGCGATGGGCTTGGTCTCTAAGACATGGACGGGCTCTGTGTGAGCCTTGTCAGTTTGGTTGTCAGTTCCTGAACCTGGGGGGAGTTGGGAGGACCTTGGACTCAACATAGTGTAGAGAACCCTGATGGCTGTTTGGCCTCAAGAGGGAGGGAGTGGGGGTGTGGGTGGAGGGGAGGGGAGGGAAGGGGGAGGAGGAGGGGAGGAGATGGCAATTTTTAATAAAAAATAAATAAACTGGAAAAAAATCAAAACACATCCCAACACTCTCCAGCTCTGATGTTCAATATCATTGATGAGCATAAGACTTTCCATTTTCCATTGTTCGTCATTGTCAAAAGGGAAAGGCAAGCAACTTCAAAATATCAGATTAAATGGTGTTCAACTTGAAAATCTAAAGAATAACTCACAAATTTTACAAAGTAAAACACTCCAGGGGTGGCCAAATGTGGTTAAATATATAAAACCTATGATTTGACTTGGATCCAATTTGAATAGAATGCACACAGATATAACATACATCATTACCAATGACTCGTTGCTCTGAGATGCTCCTGGTTGCAGGAGATGAATGAGTCTCAAGAAGTTGCATAGTTAACCAAAATGTTGCATGCTGGATACTTACAATTCTCCATTAAACTTGTTAAGAGAATGTATCTTGACTTCTTTATTTTATTTTATTTAAAAAATTAATTTTTTTCCATTTTGCATACCAATCCCAGTTCTCACTCACTCCCTTCCTCTTCTTTCCTCCACCATGAAAAGACCAAACCTAAGAATAATTGGGGTAGAAGAAGGAGAAGAATTACAACTCAAAGGCCCAGAAAACATATTCAACAGAATTATAGAAGAAAACTTCCCCAACCTAAAGAAGGATGTTCCTATGAAGGTACAAGAAGCCTACAGAACACCAAATAAACTGGATCAAAAGAAAGCATCCCCACGCCATATAATAATCAAAACACAAAACATACAGAATAAAGAACAGATATTAAGAGCTGCAAAGGTAAAAGGTCAAGTAACATATAAAGGGAAACCTATCAGAATTACACCTGACTTCTCAATGGAAACCATGAAAGCCAGAAGGTCTTTGATAGATGTGCTACAGACACTAAGGGAACATGGATGCAAGCCTAGACTACTATACCCAGCAAAGCTTGCATTCACCATCGATGGAGAAAACAAGACATTCCAGGACAAAAACAGATTTAAACAATACGTAGCCACAAATCCAGCCTTGCAGAAAGTAATAGAAGGAAAATCACAAACCAAGGAGTCCACCAACGCCCACAATAACTCAGGTATCTAGCGAACCTTCACCAGCACAACTAGAAGAAGGGAAACACACAATATCTACCCCTTTTGACTGTGATTTTTTTCCTTTTGTCCTAGAGCTTCCAGGTGTGCTGCTATGTTGCTAGCATTTTATGTAATCACTTAGGGCCAAGAACTGTCCTTTTAGCCCCACTTTGTTTCCCATAAGTTTGAGTTTCCTGTGTATTCACTTTCGTTGACTTCTAGAAAGTTTTCAGGTTTTTTTCTTTATTTCTGTCTTGATCAGTGTTTCATTTAGCAGAGAGTTGTTTAGTTTCCATGAAACTCTGTTTTTATTTTTTTCATTGCTGATATTCAGTTTTAATATGTGGTGTTCAGATAGGATGCAGAGTGCTATTTCAATTTTCTTGTATCTGTCTTGCTTTCTGTCTGAGTATGTATTAAATATTGTAGAAAGTTTAAGGAAGTGCTGAGAAGAAGGTACATTTCTTTAATGTTTTGGTGAAATGTGCTATAAATATCTCTTAGATCTATTTGGCTTATGATATTATTTAGCTCCAGAATTTCTCTGTTTTGTTTCTGTCTGGATAGGCTACATATTGATGAGAGTGGGATATTAAAATTTCCCAAAATTAGTATGTGAGAGTCAAATATGATTTAAACTGCAATAGTCTTTCTTTTATAAACCTGGGTGCACTTGTGGCTGGCATGCAGACGTTAAGAATTGAAATGTCCTCTTTGTGTATTTTCCTTTGACAACCATGTAGTGTCCTTTACCTCTTCTGGTTAGCTTTTGTTTGCAGTCTATATTGCCAGATATTAAAATGGCTAGTGCAGCTTGCCTCCTAAGTTCATTTGGTTGGACTCTATGTTACCATCATTCACCCTGATTTGATGTCTATCCATGATGTTAAAGTGTGCTTCTTGGATGCATAGAAGAGATCCTGTTTTTGCATTCATTCGGTTTGTTTGCATCTTTTGTGAGGAATTGAGACCACTAATGTTGAAAATATCAATCAGTAATGTTTGTTGGTTACTGTTATTTTGTTGTTGCTGTTGTGGTGGTGGTGGTGGTTTGTGTGTGTGTGTCTCCCTATTTTGATTTCCTAGCATGAGATTATGTATTTCCTGCATGTTTTTGATGTAGTTAACTTCTTTTAGTTGGACTATTTCTTTCTAGTGCCTTCCATAAGGTTATGTTTGTAGACAGATGTTTCTTAAGTTTGGTTTTATCATGAAATGCCTTATTTTATCTATTCATTATGCTTAATATAGTATTCTAGGTTGGTTTCTATGGTCTTTTAGAGTCTTTAGAACAGCTGTCCCGGCCCTTCTGGATTTTAGACTCTCCACTGAGAAGTAGTTATTATTCTAATAGGTCTGTCTTGATATGTTACTTGTTTCTTTTCCCCTTGCAGCTTTTAATATTATTTCTTTGTTATTTACATGTAAAGTGTTGATTATTATGTACTGAGGAAATTTTCTTCTCTGATTCAGGCTATTTGGTGTTCTGTCAACTTCTTTTTCTTTCATAAACCTCTCTGTTTTAGGTTAGAAAATTTTTTCTTGTATGGATTTGTTGAAAATATTTTCTATGTCTCTGACCTGAGTTTTCCTCCTTCAAACATTCCTTTTGCTCTTAGATTTGATCTTTTCACAGTGTCTTAGATTTCTTGGATGTTAAGTGCCAGGAGTTTTGTGTTTCACATTTTCTCTGAGCTAGGTATTCATATCTTCTACTGTATCTTAATTGCCTGAGAGTCTGTCTTCTTTCTCTTGTATTTTGTTGGTAAGGCTTGTCTCTAAGGTACCTATTAGAGTTCATAAATTTCTCACTGCCACATTTCCTTCAGTTTGGGTTTTGTTTATTGATTCTACTTCCACTTTCAAGTCTACAATTATTTTATTCATTTTCTTCTGAGGTTTGTTTCTGTTTTCCAGTATTTCTTTAAGGGATTTATTCATTTAATCTTTAAGGAGCTCTATTGGATTTATAAAGGTTATTTTTCAAGTATTTGTCTTGTATTTCAGCATTGCTGCAATGCTCAGAACCTGTTTTGGTGTGGTTGCTAAGTTCTAGGGGAAGCATATTGTCCTAGAAGTTACTGTTTTTGATTTTATACTGACATCTATACACTTGAGTTAGGGAAAATTGTAATTATAGGTACTTGCCTATCTTGCCTTGTCTTTGCTAGATGGATATTTGGATTTTTGGTTTGTTGCCTTCTCTCTCTCTCTCTCTCTCTCTCTCTCTTTTTTTTTTTTTTTTTTGGTTTTTCGAGACAGAGTTTCTCTGTGGCTTTTTTGGAGCCGGTCCTGGAACTAGCTTTTGTAGTCCAGGCTGGCCTTGAACTCACAGAGATCCGTCTGCCTCTGCCTCCCGAGTGCTGGGATTAAAGGCGTGCACCACCACCGCCCGGCTTCTCTCTTTTTTTAGAAGAAGGTGGTGGCTGTGTATTGTCTGGTAAGAAATTCTCCTGGGTTCCTGATTGGTACATTAGATTAGATTAAAAATAAAATGTGCTTTTTTAGGCATTTGTAGATGAAATTCAGTAATGGGGATGGGCTAATGGGAGGGAATCCACCAAATCAGGGTATTCTACTAAGATCTACTTTATTCCCTTTCAGTGAGGGCATGAATAGAGGGCACAACAGACAGTCTGCTAAAGAGCTGGGGATGAGACAGGTTTGGATTTGGAGGACTGGAAGGAGAAGTAAAGATCTGCAGTTAACCTATCTGCTTCATTGTTCAAAGTGACCTGCAGGTTCTCAGAGATTCTCTGCTAAACCTATGAGGAGGGTGAAGGAAGTTTTTATGAGAAGATATATATGATCCTCTTTAGGATGGGGCAGTAAGGAAATGGAGACTGAAGTGGTCTGCTGTCCAGCTCCGGGTGAAACTGCGGCAAAGAATGGAGGATGAGGTGAAGATCTGCAATTAGCCGACCTGATTCCCTGACTTGTATGATCTGTAAAATCCCAGGAAACATCTTTGGGGATAAAGCAAAGAGTCAGAGAGGGAAATTTGAGGAGGAAATCTCTATGATAGTTGAAGATAGGGGCAGAGAGGAAGGGTGGTGTGTTATAGAGCTGGGAATGAGACTGGGAGACTGGATTTCAAGGAGCTGAGGAGAGTTGAAGATACAGAGCTAGCCATCTGGTTTTCTTGCCTGAGTGTCCTGTTCCCAGGACATACTGGGAATACTGATTGGGGTTGGAGTTTGGTGATGTGGGAGTCCCCTCTATATGGCATGATTACTTTTAATGAATAAAGAAACGGCTTTGAACCTATAGCAGGACAGAACTTAGGTAGGTGGGGGAAATTAAACTGAATGGTGGGAGAAAGAAGGGCGGGGTCAGAGAGAAGCCCTGCTGGAGATGGCCGCCAGAACTTTAGCCAGTAAGCCACAGCCACTTGGCAATACACAGATTAATAGAAATGGGTTAAACTAATATGTAAGAGTCAACCAATCTAAAGCTAAAGCAAATGGGTCAAGCAGTGATTTAATTAATACAGTTTTTGTGCAATTACTCTGGGAGTCTGGGAAGCCAGGAACCAACAAGCGGCCCTCTTCCAACAGTCTGGGATAAAAGAAAGACCCCATAGAAGAAAGTTTGAAAAAAATTGTGTCATCCACTGGAGAAGGGGTTAAATTGGGGGGAGAGGAGGCTGCAGCAGGTTGTCTTCTATAGAGTTAAGGATAAAACTAGATTTTGGAGGAACTAAAGGAGAGGTGAAGATCTTCAGTTAGCCTATCAGCTTTCTAATATGTAGTTATCTGATTATTTATATTTTTATTTATGTATTTTTTTTCTTTTTACTCTAAACATTTTTTATGTATATATTATGGTTTTCACGTTAGTGTTTTCATGAATTTCTAAGGATGGAAATGAGTGTCTATGTTTCTTATGCCTTCTTTTGGGCTCTTTCCTTTTGCTTATTTGTTTGTCCTGTTATGATGTCTTAGTTTTTGCTTTATCTTATGGAATTTTATTTTATTTTATTATTATCCCTTAGGAAAAGATTTGGTTTCTAATGAGCAAAGAAAGCAGTTGTAATTTAGGTAGGAGGAGAAGTGGGGAAGAACTAGGAAGGGTAAAGAGACAGGAAACCATAATTACAATACATTACAGGAGAAAAAATTCTATTTTTCATAGTAGAAGAAAAATTTCATTTGCAGTTCTAAGTTTCTGTTAGTTTTTAATCCATTGGCAAGGTATGAGAATATATAGAGTGGTACGAGATTTATTTTGGATAAGCATATTACTACAAACTGATTATTCATAATGCCATATTATATTCATATTCTAGTTATTGCAACATGATGATATTCTAATTATAATGCTTTTTCCATGGTTAACTACTTTGATAAGGTATTTCTCTTGCTATCTGTTATATAAATATTTATACATTTATCTAGGCAATGCAATTTTGGTATTGTTTAATTTCCTTTATTTCTCATCTTCTAAGAAAATTGGGAATAACAAAGATAAAGTAAGTTGGAGTTGTAAATGATTCTGACTTATTGAAGGGATGTCATAATCTCTAACAGTTCACAGACAGGGCTAGAACGTGCATGGCATACATCGTAGATAAAATATGAGAAAGCAAATTTGGGAGCAAACTGGAATGAAATTGAATATAGATCCTTGGAAAATGAGAAAGACAGTTAATGCTACCTCCTAGTCAAAGAAGACATAACTCTGTTGGCAGGGGTTGCATTAGATCTTTTAAAGGACAAATTGGGGGCAAGTAAATGATTCTTTTTAGCAGCAGTTTAAGACTTTGCATCATTCAAATGTGAAGGGTTATTAGCTGAAAGGGAGTTAGGCATACAATTTACCACAACTGAACCAGAAAGAAATCAGAAGTCTGAAAAAATACCTGGAAGGAGACTGAATTAATAATAAAAATTTTCCCCAACTAAAAACATCCAGGACCAGATGGTGTAACTGACAAATTCAACTAAATTTTCCAAAAAAAAGATTAATACAAACCCTCAAATGCATTCAAAATTCACAGTGAGTTTCCAAGTTCATTTATGAGACCAGCAACTCCTTAATTCCAGATCCAGATACAGTGAACAAAAGAAAGCAAAGTCATAGGCAGTAATCTTGATGGATATAAATTGAAATCCTTTGCCAAATTTGTAGAAAGCAAACACAAATACAAAATCCTGCCATACACGCTTTCCTATGTTCATTGATTATATCTTTAGTTATCATCTTACATTATTTATACTCAGGAACGAGTTTTTTATTTTAGTGTTTGCTCTTTTTTTTTTTCTCATGGTTTATTTTTTTTATATTTAAAAATTTCCATCTCCTTCCCTCCTCCTCCCCCTTCTCCCCTCCTCCTCCCCCTTCCCTCCCTTCCTTCTCCCCCTTCCCTCCCCTCCCCTCCACCCATACCTCCCCTCCCTCCCTCTCAAGGCCAAGGAGCCATCAGGGTTCCCCACTCTATGCTAAGACCAAGGTCCTCCCAACTCCCCCCAGGTCCAGGAAGGTGATCGACCAAGCTGAGAAGGCTCCCACAGAGCCCATCCATGCAGAAGAATCAGAGCCCAGAGCCATTGTCCTTTGCTTCTCAGTCAGCCCCCGCTGTTGGCCACATTCAGAGAGACGGGTTTGGTCGCATGAGCCATCAGTCCCGTTCCAACTGGAGTTGGTGATCTCCCATTAGTTCTGTCCCACCTACTAGCCTTATTCTAGTAGCTGGTTTTGTGAGCTGCAGGTGTCTCCTAAATCATATACCTACATCTCTCCCCACAAGCAATTTACTCTTTCTGTCTTGGTTCCCCCTTCTTTAATCTTTAAACATCAGTTTAATTCCTTAGTAATAAAAGTAATTAAGCTCATCTCCTATTTTCTGTCCTTCACGGCTATTGTTCTGTGAAGGTTTATATTTTAAAGCAACTTTGCCTAATTCATTGTACAGTTTTTGTGATATTGTGTGAACACATTTATTTCTACTGCTACATCTTTGCCAGAAGGGAAAGTATTGTATATTTGGACAAATCTTGATCAGTTATTTGTGTTTCATTGCTTGATTGAACAAACTGAGTTTCTGGTTTTTTTTTCCCTTAGTGCCTCCTTAGAACAGAAGGTTTTGGATCTTTTAATGGAAAATTGATTTACAGGCCTGATCTTGCAGGGTTTTATTAAAGTTTATGTAATATGTTTTCATAGCACTCTCACTTGTCCTAGATAAAGAACTTTCCACATACATATGCCTCATGCATTATATATATATACACATATATATGTATATATATATTAACATTAGTGAAAAAATTATCTTTCAATTTGCAAATTCACACCTTTCTCATCTAGTGAAGTAGTTACATGAGTGGTCAATACTGACTCTGTTTTCATTAATTATGCTAAATCTCATGTTAGGAAAACAAAATATATGTTATGACAATAGCATAAAATTCTTAGACAAAAAAATACCACAGGTTCATGATAATAAAGATGTGAACAGTTATCTCACTTTGGACTGATGATGTCTCATGCTCTTCCAGAGTACAATGAAGATTATGCAAGATGTACTTCACAATAATTTATAGGAAATATTCAAGATTCTGATGTATTTATTTCATTTCCCAGTAGTCTGTTTTTTAAAGTCTGTATTTATAAATGAGGAAAGGAAATAAATGTATCACCATCTTCATGCAAGCAATATGCATCTCATGTACATCTCAGACAATGGCATAACAGGTGCTTCATTGATCCTGTGCTCCTATGATTGATCCTGTGCTCCTATGATTGATCCTGTGCTCCTATGATTGATCCTGTGCTCCTATGATTGTTACAAGGAACCATAGACAAATCACCCGCAAAAACATGTACTGTGATCAATTGGAAACTTCTTTTTACATGGAAATATTCCAATTACATTTCAAATGATAGGTAAGAATTACATATTATTCACAAACTGTCTTGAAAGAATCTAATATTAATAATATTTAGAAAAGATAGCCTAAACCTGAGTACAGTAAAGGTGATGGAGGAGTGTCTATGTGTTACTTTCATTGATTAATTAAAAAAACTGTCTTGGCCCTTTAAAAGGACAGAAAATTAGGTAGGCGGAGTAGGCAGAACAGAATTGTGTGAGAAAGGAAGCAGAGTTGGGGAGCCGCTTCAGGCAGTCGCCATAGTGAGTCGCCATGCCTCTCCTCTCCGAGATGGAAGCAGGTTATGGTCTCTCCTGGTAAGCGATCCACCTCGTGGTGCTACACGGATTACTAAATATGGGTTAATTAGACAGTAAGAGGCTGAAACTAATGGGCCAAGCAGTATTTAAAAGAATACAGTTTCCGTGTAATTATTTTGGGTAAAGCTAGCCGGGTGGCGGGACACAGCCCGCCATTCCATCTACAGTAAAGGTTAAAAGATGAAGGTTGTAAAATAAATCATTTGCTTTTGCTTTCTAATCTTAGATTCCTATATCTAATGAAATAAAATCAATGTAATGAATGTTTGCATGTCAGAAATGTTTTCATTAAATTTCTCATATATTTTTTAACCTTTATCATGCATGGTTTAGATACCTTTCTCTATTCTTCTTAATAATATCTGGGCATAAACCAATGTGTTTGGCATTTTAAGAATGCTTGATAATTCATTTTCATTAATATTTGGACTTTTCAAAAACAATGCATAAAAAGAGACAAAAATATTCTTAGAGGAAAAATTAAAAGATAAAAGTTTTATGAGCAGTGAGAAACAGAATTGGATATGAATAGACTTCATAGGAAGAGTTAGTCCATTTTCCAGGTGAGAGATAACAATTACATATGAATTCTCAAGTCTAAGAAAAGTCAGTATTGACTTTTATGACATAAACAATATCCTCTCCCTTTCTCTCTGGGGAATAATCTCTTCTACCTTGATTTCCAATCCTTAACTAGGAGAATATTAATAAATTGAAG
Source organism: Arvicola amphibius (assembly GCF_903992535.2). Classification (NCBI taxonomy): domain Eukaryota; kingdom Metazoa; phylum Chordata; class Mammalia; order Rodentia; family Cricetidae; genus Arvicola; species Arvicola amphibius. The sequence continues at coordinate 173,651,555 of NC_052048.2, forward strand.
GTATGCGTTTAGTAAATGACGTTGAAATTTGTAGTTCTTTGACAATCCTGGAACACTATCATGCATATTTAGTCAAAGAATCTAGACTCACAACTATAAGCAAGCATACATTCTGGATTTGAATTTATTTTATTTATTTAAAACAGGCAACTGAACAGTTGTTTTTCATTCTTGAAGTTTTATTTCACTTTAAAAAAAACCTTCCCTCACACATTTCAACACTGTACCATAATAGCTTGTGTTTTTCTGTAAAATCTAGCACACTGATGTCTTTTGGAAATATCTCTTTAAATTTTGAATATTAATCATAACTATTTATGGCACTTTTTACAATGTTTCTCATTATGATTTTACCAAATGTACTAATCAATTTCTAGAAATTTGGTTAGATTTATTTCTTGGGGCTCAGATCTCAATTTTTTTCAGATTTTTTTTGTCAAAATATCTCTCATAAACTGAGAACACATGGGTATTTTGGAATATTAGTTGAAAATGTGTAATTTTTTATGCTGCGGAATTTTGTTTAATGATGTAAAGATATGTTACATTCTTTTATGTTGCATGTGTTTAACTCTGTGTAGCTGTGATGCTTTGCTTGTCTTAAAGGAGTTGATTGGTCTAAAAAAGAACTTAATGTCCAATAGCTTGGCAGAGAGGGATAGGTGAGGCTTCCAGAGAGACTGAATAAATGAAAGGAGAAAAAGAGAAGAGAGAGGAGCAAGATAAAAAGAGAAGGGGAGGAAGATGCTGGGGGCCAGCAGGCCCCCAAGCCACAGAAACAGCATGGATAGAAAGGAAAGAAAGAATATACAAAAGTAGAGAAAGGTAAAAGTCTACAGACAAAAGGTAGATGGGGTATTTAAGTTGAGAAAAGCTGGCTAGAAACAAGCCAAGCTAAGGTCAGCATTCATAAGAAAGAACAATCCTCTGTGTGATTATTTAGGAGTCCTCCAAAGAGTAAAAACTGAAAGAAGGAAAGAAAAAAAAAACAGAAATAAAGAAAAACAAGAAAGAAAGAAAGAACAAAAGAAAGAAGAAAGAACAAAAGAAGGAAGGAAGGAAGAAAGAAAGAAAGAAAGAAAGAAAGAAAAAGGGGGAGGAAGGAAGGAAAAAGAAAGATAGAAAGAAAGGCAACTACACATAATTAATCCCACTGCAATCTGTCCTAAATTCAACTTTCTTATCTTTCATCTAAACTATGTGATATGCACTTTGTACTCCCATCTATAAAGTGTTACTCCATCAATGAATCATAATCATTTACAGTGTCAACTTACTTTCTCTTCTTGTACTCCTTCCTCAACTAACCCTTAATTCTATCTAGACCGTGTAAAAAAATGTACCTTTCAAGACTAATAAAGGACCATGTGGGAAAGTGGTTTGATGGGAGGGGATATCTGAAAAAGGTGACATAAAAAAGCAACTACTATTCTTAAAAATCAAACTTAATTTCATGCCGATGCAAATTATTTAGCCTACTTGTATATTTTTACATCAAACTGTATTTAACAAATAATCTGTCAACTGTTCTTGCATTAATTTATTGCATATTTTGACACTGTAGCATATGGATAAATGATATAAAAACATAGGAAAATAAATAACTGAATTTTGTAGAGTTGCCTACAGAAAAATGGAAAGAATTTAAGGTATTTATTTCTAAATGTACCAATATTAGAAAGCTCCGAGAGTAAATTTGGACAAGTTAATGCAGGTACTGTTTGTAAGCCCCGTGTTTATTATGCTGTGCACAGTGCCAGAAATACAAGCAGAGCAGGTTGATTTAGTGAAGAATGGATAAAAGCTATGCTGTGTGACATAGTCAAGTATTGAAGCTAATTCTAAAGTGTAATTGTGATAAATTTAATATGCTTCCCTTTTTCCTCCTCTTCCATCCTTAACTGAAGTACATGGTCATGCACTGATAATTGATGCCTTTTACTGAATTGTGCTTGTGAAATAGATCAATTGGGGATTTTGTGATTGTGTGAAGACTGCCAAGTGTTGGACTTGGACATTCCAGGGTGGGGCATGTGGATTAGAATTGTTAAGAATAAAAAAAAAATCAGAGATACAAAAGAAAAAGATAGAAGCTCAGGATAGAGTTTGAAAGGCAACACAGTGAATACTGAACTCACCCACATCTATTTTCCAAGTGCTTTATATACCAAAATCCAAAAGAGGGAAAGAATGCAAAAGGCTGATCGAACATGATGCAAAGCTCAAGCAGAGCAGTTCTACAAGACCTGAAACATCAAGCAACTATCTCCCGAGTTAAGTATTCTTTTGTTTAGATAGGATATGCAGCTGTCACACCTTAGGACAAGCATCATGCAGTCAGCCACACCCTGGATCAAACCTCCAGTTTTGAAGGAACAAAATAGGCCTGATTTCTCTGATCTTCAAACAAGGTGGAACAGATCCACATCCAAGGGCTCCAACAGCCAAATGTGTTAAACTTGTTGATTTTTTGTTTTTAATGATCATCAGATGTACTTTCCTTTTTGTTTGTTTGTTTGTTTGTTTTTTAAATTTACCCACTACCAAACTTCTTTTGGTGCTTCATAACTATAGCTACTACTGGGTGGAAGAAATATAGTTACTTTAAACATTCGATGTGCCTGGCAGGTTTCCTGAGATTTTTATCTAATTTAGCCTAGAAAAAAATTAAGGTAGATCTTTATGTTAGATAAAGACAAAAAAGATGTAAAATATGTACAGATGGCTTTTTGCTTATTTGTTTTACAATTTCCAGATGTTCATTATGAAAAGCGGTGAAACAGAAAAGGGAATAAAAAGCTTTGGTAGTTAACAGTAATGAACTTGTGGTATCAGTTACCTTAAACATTAAAACAGTGAATGCCACATTTATCTTACCATACCTAATTGTTTGGAGGTTATAAATGTGGCTTCATATTGCATTCATATAACTTGTGGTCCTCTAAAAGGAAATGGACTCAACATCCATGGCTAGATACCAGGAATATTGATACTGAATAGGCTAATCTCCTCCTGATAGTGAGTAAAATGAGAACAGCAGAAAGCATAAAAACATTGGGTCATTAATTCCCTAGGAAAATGATATTGATAAATATGACTGACATAGTTTTTGCTACCACAATCCCAAGGGAGAAAGAGAAAGTGAAAGTTCTCGGGAGTAGTTGTCAGGCTGCTGATGAGGATAAAATTTGATTTTTGTTCTCTTTATGGCTTTCAACAACTGATTTCCACAGAACAGTTTGTTCCTCTGAGACTTACTTAATTCTTCAATGTCTGTGTCAGGCTTCTTCCTCTCTTTGTATTCCCCTCTGTTCTTTGTGTTTCACAGTGTTGAGCCCTGCTCAACTGTTTCTGTGTCTTATTCATGCTTCTGTCAACAAACTTTTATCCCATCAGACACTGTGTAAAGCACTCATGTCCCTGGTGCTGAAGATAATGGAATCAAACAAAGCAGCACACTATGCTGTGACTCAGGAAAGCAGTTTGAGATTCAGTGGCCAAAGGGCAGAAGGATCAGATGGTGACCATGAATGTGCTAGCTGACAGCTTCTGACTTTTTATTGTATCTATGAGTTTCATGTGACCAAGTTGACTACATTTGTGCTACAAGTATATTGATCATAGTAGATGAATATATATTTTGTTCACTTATTAACCATCAATATCAGGAATTTCTTTAGGTGATTCCTGATGCTATTTACTATACAATAAATAAAATGAACGCTTCATTTAATAGTGTAGGTTATTTAATATAGCTAAAGAGTAACCTCAAACATTAAGACATGCATTCATAACACAATGACAAGAGATATCTGCAGTGGCATTTCACTTGTATTTTAATAAATAAAACGCGCTCAAGGATCAGAAAAGGAAAACAGCAACACTGGCCAACCCTATGAAGCAGACAGCAATAACACACACCTTTAATCTCATTAGCCACTCTAGCCTGCCATAGAAACCAGGCAGTAGTGGTGCACTCTTAATCCCAGAACTAGAGAAGATTATAAAACAGGAGGAGACAAGATCGCCATTTCTGACTGAGGACAAGGTAAGAACCAGTTGTAATGATTGTTCTTTCTCTTTAAGAGACAAGCCACGCGCACTCCCTCCCCCATCCAATGAAGCAGGCTGATCTTCAGGTTCCAGCTGGAGCTCTCTCTCTTTTCTGCCTTCCTCTTGGAGAGGCAGCTTTTGCACTCCCCCCCACTTCTGTCTCTCTCTCCTCTTCTCCCCTTCTCCCTTCCCCGTCCATAACTCCCCGAATAAATATCCAACCTCACTCTGTGTGGTGGGTGTATCCATGTCTCTGTCTCTTGCCTGCCTGCCACATGTCTCCCTGCCTGGGATCAGCCACTGCTCGGGGACTAGCAGCCATCTCTGCCTTGGACTGGCTTCTCTCAGGGCCAGCTGCTGGCTGCCACATGGCCCTCTACCACTGCTTGGGGACCTACAGCATTTCTGCTGCCTTTGCCACCGGGGATCCTGCAGCAGTTTTAATTTTCCCATTACACCAGTGGCTGACTGTTTTGCTTTTCTTACCCAATTAGGTTAAACTCCAATTTCTCTCCCTGAGCTTTTATTAGCTGGGCTTCAGATTTCAGCTATAATATCATTTTAAATAAGTTTTTTACTGTTTTCCCTTAATGACTATTGCTAGTTCAGATATCATAAAGTAAAATAATAATTATGCTGAATACGTTTGTTTCTGCATGTAAGTTTTTCTTCTATAGGCAAACAGGGTCTACTGATACTCAATTCTGATGTAAAAATCAGAGCTAGTATTTTAAATATTTACAAATGTTTGAGAGCAGATTAAATAAAGTAGTATATGATGTCATAAGCTACCTCATTTTTGTACTAAAATTTCTGCAATTTTTTAAAACTCCATAGCTTTTTTCCTGGGTGAAGTGTTTATCATAGTAAACTATTTTGTGTTTGTGTGCCAGTTAAAACCTTAGGACACTAACTGAAATATCATATATTAATTAAAGAATGTTTATTTCTAATTGTAGTTGTTTACGTATGTGTTTCTCTCTATGAGTATCTGATGTTGTTGCAGGTTCTGACGGAAGCAAGAAGAGGGCAGAAAAATCCCCTGAGCTGGAGTTGCAAGTTTATAAAATGGAAAAAAAAAAGCATCTTCAACAAATGGTACTGGCATAGCTGAATATCAACATGTTAATGCAAATAGATCCATATCTATCACCATGTAAAAAACTCGAGTCCAAATGGATCATAGACCTCAACATAAAGCCAACAACACTGAACCTCATAGAAGAGAAAGTGTGAAGTACAATTGAGTGCATTGGCACAGGAGACCACTTCCTTTATATAACACCAGTAGCTCAGATGCTGAGAGCAACAATTATTAAGTGAGACCTCCAGAAACAGAGAAGCTCCTGTAAAGCAAAGGACATGGTCAACAAGACAAAATTGCAGCTTACAGAATGGGAAAATGTTTTTCACCAACCACATCAGACAGAGGACTGATTTGCAAAATATACAAAGAACTCAAGAAACTTGCCATTAAAAGAACATATAATCTAATAAAAATGGGGTACAGACCTAAAAAGAGAACTCTCAACAGATAAATCTCAAATGGCTGAAAGACACCCAAGGAAATGCTCTGCATTCTTAGCAATCAAAGAAACACAAATCAAAACAATTCTGAGATTCTATCCTATCCCTGTCAAAATTTCCGAGATTAAAAACACTGATGACAGCTTATGCTAAAAAAGATGTGGGGTAAAGGGAACACTCCTCCATTGCTGGTAGGAGTGCAAACTTGTACAGCTACTTTGGAAATCAGCATGGCAATTTCTCAGAAAATTAGGTATTTTTTTATCCCAACTCTAGTGTCTTAATGACACTTTAATTTGTCAATGTGTTTTTAAATGGATTGAATATATACTTCTGAGTATATAGTTTTCAACATTAACTATAAAACAACCAGGAAACAACCTAGATGCCTCTCAATGGAAGAATGGATAAAGAAAGTGTGGAATATATATGCATTAGAGTACTACTCAGCGGTTTAAAAACAATGACAACTTGAATTTTGCATGCAAATGGATGGAAATAGGAAACACTATCCTGAGTGAAGTAACCCAGACCCAAAATGATGAATATGGTATGTACTCACTCATTAGTGGATTCTAGCCATAAATAAAGGACTTTGAGCCTATAATTCATGATCCTAGAGAAGCTAAATAGGAACGTGAACCCAAAGAAAAACATGTAATTATCCTCCTGGATACTGGAAGTAGACAAGATTGCCAGGCAAAAATTGAGAGCTTGCGGGTAAGGGTGGGGTGGGGGTAATGGGAGATGGGGAGAGAGAAGGGGGAAGGGGAGGATGGGGAGAGCTTGAGGGAATGGTACAGTTGGGATGGAGGAAGAATGGATATGGGAGCAGGGAAGTATATATCTTAATTATGGAAGCCATTTGAGTGTTGGCAAGAGACAGGGGTTCCCAAGTGTCCAAGGAGATGTCCCCAGCTTGTTCCTTGAGAAGCTGAGGAGAGGGCACCTGAACTGGCCCTATCCTATAGCCACACTGATGAATATCTTGCATATCACCATAGAACCTTCATCTGGCGATGGATGGAGATAGAGAAAGAGACCCACATTGGAGCACTAGACTGAGCTCCAAAGGTCCAAATGAGGAACAGAAGGAGGGAGAACATGAGCCAAAAAGTCAGGACTGCAAGGGGTGCACCCACCCACTGTGACAGTGGGGCTGATCTAATGGGAACTCACCAAGGCCAGCTGGACTGGGACTGATGGAGCAGGTGATCAAACCGGACTCTCTGAACGTGGCTGACAAGGAGGGCTGACTGAGAAGCCAAGGACAATGGCACTGGGTTTTGATTCTACTGCATGTACTGGCTTTGTGGGAACCTAGTCTGCCTAATCTGTTTGGATGCTCACATTCGTAGACCTGGATGGAGTTGGGAGGAACTTGGATTTCCCACAGGGCAGGGAACCCTGACTGCTCTTTGGACTGGAGAGGGAGGGGAAGGGGGAATGAAGGAGGACAGGGAAATGGGAGGAGGTGAAAATTTGTAATAATAATATATAAAAAAATAGGAAAAAAGATAATTTATCTTAAAATGAACATGTAATAATAAATTTTATATTTTGTCATTTATTACTTGTTATTCATATTTTGTTATTTGTTATTATAACAATTGTATAATTAAATGTTCTAATTTATATTCTCTATCATTATTATTAACTTTATAATGTAATATTCAAAAATGAAGGTGCTTGATACACACCAATTTTAAAAGAATAAATAGATGAAAAGTTAAAACATTATGACAAGTTAAAAATGATTAGCAATAAAATAGATTACATGTCAGATAAACTCAGTTAATGGCTATCTTGGTGAAGATCTTTAACTAGACACCATTTAACATTTAAAAAGTGGTAAAAGGCACACAGTTAGTAAATTATACTAACTGAATGAAGGTCCATTTCCAGAAATCTTATGAAGCATCGATAAAACTAGACTAAAGGCAATGGTGACATCTCTGAGAAGAAAGCTGATAAGAAAGGTTAGATGACCATGAGGACGTCGCATGACTGCTGCATGCATCCCTGTCATTGCAATGTTCTAGAAAGTGTGCTTCATTCCTACGTTAGACCAGTCTAATACCTGGCAGTTTAAAAGACACAATTCTGTTTGGCCTGGACACATTGAATAAGATATAAACATTACTTTAGAAGTGAAATTGCTAAGTTTTAATCAAAGTATACTAACTTGTGAGCATAGGTCATTTTCTAACACAATCTCTTAAAGATCCATGCAAGTACAACTTTTACATAATAATACCATGCAAACCTTTAAAAGTAGAACTGCTAAAGCTTACAATGAAATGGTTTAATAAGAGTATAATTGTCACAACAAGAGCATATCAATATGATTCTTTGTAGCTATTAGTGAAATGATTGTCTGCTGCAGTCCCGCCACAGTCTGGGTTCAGGTCCTGAGACTGGGAAGGGGTGACAGCATGAAGAAATGAACTATCTGACCATCAGAATTTCACACAAGTGGCCGGCTCCACATAGCTCAAGATATCGTTATTTACACTTTAAAACAAGCATGTTTTTCTGCATAACAGATGGTTTCCCACCCTCCAACGTTAACCTCCAACAAAAACAAACAGGTCAAATATGTTCCCCCAACTTTTGCATTAAAGCATCTATTAAACCAAAAACAAGAGTTACCATTTTGCTATCTGAGCCAATATTGAGTCAGATACATCCTGCCTTTACAAAACTAAAAAGTGATATAAATAGGCACACACTGTCAAGAACCAGCAACCTTCAAATCTTAACAAAGCATATTTACAGATATAAGGGTGAACTATCTCTGATTCTGTCAGCACTGAATCAGAACAGCTCCCAGGGTCTGGAGTGACAGCTGACCTACCCAGACAAGAAACCTCAGAAGCCCCAGCTCCCAAGGAATTTGGGGGAAAATATCCAAGAAAAAAAAATGGCGTTTTCAGGAATGATCACATCTCTCCCATGCATGACTGAAAATATAACACAAAAAGCCACCTGGAGAAGCATGAATATTATGAGTGAGAAGGAAGTGTGCAGGCCACATGGTCCAGTAGTATTCTGTGCTGCCCCAAGGTCCATTGGTCCTTGCTGAGCGCTACTGGCCCTGTGGTCTTTGTCTCATCTGGAGACCCATTGAATAAGCACTCATATACTGGTCCAAAACTAGGTCACACCACTCCTAAAAATTGTCTAAAATTTTTGTTCCTTTTAAAATTATTTTTTAATTATTAGTTAGATTATAACTTCATTAGAATACTTTGATTTTTCAAACTGTTTATAAAAACATCCATTATTATATCTAAGTTCAAGATGTTGTATAAGTTTGTAAACATATGAGAATTATCCTGACTGCTTAATTCTAGTTAGTATTTAATGCTCAAAGAACTCAAATATATGTATTAATATATTTATATTATATTATATTTAATAATATAATAAATAAAATGTATTAACATATGCTTAGTTTGAATATGTCTGCAGTGTCTTGGCGATTTTGTTCAACTTTTTCACTAAAACTTTTTTGATCTTTCTACAAGACAACAAAAGAAAGGTGTTGCATAAAAGTTGCTTTCGGAGAGCAAAGTGTTCCTGACAAGAACGCCCAGATTCTTATTTACACTGTTGCATTCTCTGTGCCTAGTTAGACAGCTACATAAATATCAATGGTAAAGATAAAGCATTTGGATCCAGAGTGTACATAGTAAAAGACATTATCTAGTTCAATGCAAGTGGGAAGAAAATAGACTTGAAACTAGTTGGCACCATTTAGTTATTGCCATTCTGAAAAAGAAAACTGAAGAGTATAAAATAATATTTTTCTTAAGTTAGCATATGGAATCCTTAGTTTAGAGACTACCTCTGTTTTCTCTGCTCCTATAATATGATGTTTAATAAAACATACAAAATATACAGTAAATTTACCATGGTACCAAAGCATATTAGAGCAGTCAGTTTGTATCTATAGACTTGGTAATTTGGGGATATAAAAGAAAATGTAAATCAAAGTGATAAATTTATATCTTATATGACCAAGTCCTGAAAAGGTCATGTACCTAAAGCAAGAAGGTGTTTACTATGAGTTATAGGGATTTACAAATGCTCACTCTCAGACAGCTGCCTCTGACAACACTCAGAACATACTGGCTGAGTATGCATGACCTGAGTATGCATTAACTCTTCACGGGGCCATACAAATTTAGCCAACGGATTCCTTTAAAAATGACTGTTATCTTTCTGCCTAGTATCCATATCTTAAAAATGTTTGGCCCTTCAATAATATTTAGACAAGCCAAGATTCCATAAGACATCCACAACGTCCTGGCTTACTCAGAATCTGAATCAGTGTAGGACTTCTCTACCAATTCAACATGTCCTCATGGAAGTAGAGTAAATGCTCTACCACTCAGATGCATCACCAACCATGCCTGTCATTTTTTTCGTGAAGGTTAATTTGCAGCTGGATTTTCCTAGATTCATATTTTTGTGTACAAATCCCATAAGGCTGCAGTCCCACTTCCTTTAATTCTCGCTCAGATATCACTAACTTCAAAGGAATTTTCCTTTACAAACCACTTATAAAATCCTTCCCCTTACCTAAATCCTTTTACTTATACTGCTCTTTCTCCTCTATTAAACTTTAAGGTTATTATTTTAATTTTAAATACATTGCATTATACTGCACTGGTAAACTATGGGTTCCTTCTGGTGTTCTCTCCTAGATCTCAGATTTTATAAACTCAGGAATCAAAAACTATTTCTTTCTCATTCATTATTCAATACTGTATCTCAAGAGGATATTAAATATAAAGCCAGCCAACAAACCAAAGAAACAAAAGACTCAGATTTCTTTAACTGAGTAATGTGGAAGGAAGATAGCTAGATTTAGTATAAATACAGATAGGAGCTAGAGCTGTTCTTTACTGAGGAGCTGTGTCATGTCTGCAAGCTAATTGAATAATGAAATCCTCCTTGACATTCATTCTGCTTTACGTGGCACTCACATATATTTTAAGTTCCTCTAACTTAAAAGTTTTCCACACCTAGGAGGCAAGTTAGCTCCTGAGCAGATTCAGGTTATTTGTGGTGACAGCCAGCCTCTCCAATTCCATCCACTCTATTACTAGCCCTTGAGTTGGGCATACATTGTCTTTTACCAGAATCAATATCTTATCTATCCTGCTCTCTGAAATGAGCTTTCATTACCCAGGTAGTTTGAGATAGATGACTTGCAATTTTTATTACCTTTAGTGCAGCCTGCTAGGATATATTGGGAATTTTGTATAACAAGTATAGCATAAATCAGGCTGGGTCACCTTCAGATTAAAAAATCAATAGGGAAGAAAATAACAGTTGAGTACTTCTGAGTGTTAGCACTCATCATAAAGCAGCATAGTATGTAACAGGTGACAAAGCTAAACACATGGCAAACCCAGAAAGCCAAAATTTCAATGGCAATCTAGGATCTATATTACTAGAATATAGTGTGATTAAAACTCGGGTGTAATGTGCATTTGATAGCATTTTGTAGTTTTGAAGTTAGTTTCTATAGGATTCTTAATGACCGATTGTTGGAAAAAGTGACAGACATATGGCTGTTTTAATCTCTAACTTTAAAGTTAGAATAAACAGTCACAGCCAGACAGTGAAGATGCATATCTTTAATCCCAGTGCTCATGAGGCAAAGGTTGGCAGATATCTGAGTTCAAGGTCGTCCTGGTGTACAAGGGGAATTCCAGCACAGCCAGGGGTAGATGGAGAAACCCTGTATTAGAAAAAATATCAACAAAATAAGAGGTTATTAGTCTAACATGAACCAGGAACTGTCTTGATAGTAATTCACAAAATAAATTGCCTCAAGCTTCATAGAGTAAAAAAAAAAAAACTGTGGAAAACAGGTTACTAGGAAATGATGGCCATCACACTGAGAAATGTTGGTTTTTAATGACATTTTCTTTCTAGTAATATTTTATTTATAAGGGGGGCCTCTCAAAAAATGAGTTGAAAATTGTTGCTTTCTACATTTGAATTGTGTTAATGATATTTTACAATAATGATAAAGAAAAGTTGAATTTATATTGTATATAGAAAAATACAAGATAAATACATGGCCACCATATTCTTATTTACCACTATAGAAGAATTCCAAACTATAGGGTAGTTTTCAGCAAGTTTGATGAAAGGGGTTTGCAAAGAGCTTCAAGGATGTGTACGGTAGTCAATTTATGAGAGCGTGACACTTTCTTTTCTTCTATTGGGAGCCAAAAAGTGACAAAAGGAAGATTATGTTCTACACTGGAAAATTATGAATTGTGTGGTGATATGATAAATTCAGAAAATTTTAAATACTTTTAAATATCTGGAAGAAAACACTTTTGCTAATGGAGGAAGAGAGAGAAAGTTTACTATACTGAAATAGTATAGTGACTGAAATAGATTCCTGAAATACTAAACATAGCAAAAATAAGAATATTTAAATTTGAGTCAGTAAACGAGTGATATGTGATATAACTGTTGAGAAAATAGCTAATATTATATATCACAACAAATCGTAGACTCTGAAAGAGATATACTAAAATTTAGAGAGAAACCTCAGATTGCTAGGCCATAAACAGTAATTCCACCATAATTAAAACTCAATACAAAACTTCAATCATGGCAAAAACTCAGCCTGTACATTTTCTTTTACTTGTGTGAAAGTTACATATTCCAGTAGAGTGGTGTGTGTACATGCAGATGTATGTTCGTGGGCATAGTTTGTGAGTGTATGTGTGATTAATTTTTGTTAAAATACTTAGTTAAGAATTCCATGTGACTTTAATATGTGTTTATGATAGACATCTCACTTTCTAACAGTGATAATATTTCTATGGATATTTTCTCATTAAATATCAAAATTAAAGATGAGTTATTTTGCCAAAGTATTTCCTAAATGGCTAACTATGCATTCTTCAGCTTTGCCAAGGCATATATTTCATTTTTTCATTTATTCCCTAATAATTATATTTTCTTTGTAATCACATTACATTTTTTTTATTTTTCTGAAACTGAGATATGGATTGTAGTTCCAAACACAAACTATTTTAAACCTCTCTCTATGATATGCCTTTAAAATAATATGTTAAATGTCATTCTCAGTGATTTACTGGAAAAGTGACTGATAAAGAAATCTACCTAACACTGTTCAGTTTGTATAAGTGGAATGTGCCAACAACTTTATTCTGTGACTTGGAGGTAGCTCTCTGTAATTCAGTGGAAATAACATTGTGGGTTTTTATTTCCAAACTGAAGCAATTCCAGAATTTGTGAGCATTGGTCTGACTTAAAAAGAGAGTCTGATACTCCATTCCTTCTGAAAATCTTAGCAATAGAAGATGGCCATCTGCTAGCCTTGCCCATAGAACCATGGTGAACTTCGTGATGTTGAAACACGGGGAACTTTGTTTCAATGACAAGAATTTGATAAAATCTATTTTAGATACTGCTAAGTCTTCTGATTGGTATGGAATTGCATCACTCTAGTTGGAATGTCTGATGAAAAGTGACTTGGAATAACGCTCTAACTTAGGCAGAGGTGTAGATGAACAGTATCTTGTCTTCAGAGTTTTTGAAATGCATTGGTGACATCATAAATATATGTTAAACACAATTGCAGACTTAAGGACTATGATTTAAGAGATGACTAATAGTGTTATTCATTGTTGATGTATGCTTCCGTGAATCATACTTTAGAGAAATGGAATTAATAAGACACAAGTCATTAATAACATTCAAATGTAACACAAAAATGAATTAGAAGATTCTTTCATTGTGTTCACTTGAGTTTTTGGTGGGGGAAAGCAGGCAGCAAGTGGGAGGAAAGAGAGAGGGATAGAGGGCACTAGAGAAATGACTAAGGACTACAATTCTCTTTTTCATTCTTCCTCCTCTTTGTCACATGTCCTTTAGTTATTTCCTATGTTCTTTCTTTTATATACTATTTTTTTTTTGTGAATCCAGGACACTTGAATGTAAAGGAAATTGAAGCAATGTTATCCATCATGTAATGTGGCTATAATTAAAGTCTTTGGGGATTATTTTCATACTTCGACATGCGTTTCCTCTTTGCTTGTCCTAACGTGTTCACAAACATGGGTTCACAATACTTAGGTTAAAATTGTGAATTGTATTTTAAATACAGTACATCAAAAACAATAACTATGATATACATATGTGGTGCATGACAGCATACAGTACCAGTAAGGATTGAGCCTTATTGCCAGAAGCTTCACAACTATTACAGAATTGTAAAAACTGACAAAAAATGATGTAGAGAAAGAAAGTTTCAGACTGTGCTGGACTCTATATCTGTCTCTGATGACAAGAAAGGAATGCCATTAGAGAAAGTTATTTGGCATTCTGATCTGCTATGAGAGTTTTATAAACTGAGACACTCAGTTTGCATGCCATTGGAGGGAGTTAAAACAAAATAAGGAATGTAGCATGGGTTCAGAAAGTTAATATGAGTCAAAGATTGAATCTCCTCGCATTGTCATTTTAGAGTAGCAGAGACTGCTTTTTTCTGTGATAATTCCTTGTCCTGGGAGTCCATTCCAGAAGACAGAATAGAGGGGGCAGTGACTTATAGCAAAGATGCAATGAATAAAGCAAAGTCATTTGTAATGTAAAGAGAGAAGCCTCCTGGCTAATAGCTATTATGAAGTCTGTTTAATTTATCACCAGACTAAATATAAAATCCAGACCTGAAACTGTAAGGACAGTAAGAAAGAAATTAGCAGTGATGAAAAAAAGATAAATAAAATCATACACTTATCAATATCACTGTGGAGGCTTTCTGCCAATAGGCATTTCTGTTCTGCCTGTGGGCATTCACAGAGCAAACACAAACAAAACAAAATGCTGAAAGGAAGGGATTAAATTCAGGCTGCTGGTGAGATCATGCAAGTCTAAGTAGGGGTTTTCATCTCACAATTTAGGTTATAAATTATATTTGACAAAATTCTAACTGGTACAACTGAACTATGGAATTAAGAGATGATAATGCAGACTTTAATGAGATAAGGCAATACTTATTTTCTCTCTAAAGTAAACTGTGTCATGCTTTGTAAATATCTATTTATAAATTATATACCAGCTAAAGATCTGAATTCATCTCTTCTGTATTACTTTATTTTTAGCAGCCTAACTTGATAACTTAGCCATTGCCCTATATATTTTCCATTGCCAAATAATTATCATTCAATTAACTCTTCTCATTTCTTGAGTATAAACTCTGGCATTTGTATTTAGTTCAGTGCTCATAAAACTTTATCATACTTTTGTGGCTGATTAAATTTTTTCTGGCAAAGATCTTTCTCAGGTTGTAGTCCATTGCTTTATGTGTCCTGATATATCATATCTGTGCCACTGATGATAATGCACCTTGAAAGTGATTTCTACTACATTACACACAGTTGCATTCTATTGGAAAACCTTGTACACTATTGTATCTTCATTTTCTTTAAACATTTTTATTTAACATTATACACACATAGTTTGGCAACCTATACCATTTTCCCACCTCTCTAATTCCTCCCCTACCACAGCACACCTTTCCACCTTAACTTCGCAGGCTCTTTCTTCCTTCCTTCCTTCCTTCCTTCCTTCCTTCCTTCCTTCCTTCCTTCCTTCCTTCCTTCCTCCCTCCCTCCCTCCCTCCCTCCCTCCCTCCCTCCCTCCCTCCCTCCCCCCTTCCTTCCTTCCTTCCTTCCTTCCTTTCTTCCTTCCTTCCTTCCTCACTTCCTCTCTCCCTCCCTCCATCCCTCCATCTCTCTCTCTCTCCTTCTCTCTGTTTTGAATTTAGTAATTACTAAGTCTATTCAGTGTTGCCTCTTTCCGCATGGGTGTGGGGATAATCCATTAATTCATTTACTGAGCAATCATTCAGTTTAGGGTGTGCTCACTAGACCTAAATATATTGCACATATGCATAAATCAAGTGTGAGCCAAGCATTTCTTTTTGCTCCTTTAACCAGCTTCTTTTGTTTTCTAGTTTCCTGTACTTGCAAGTAATTTTTGTTTCTGTCCCTTTGTATAAAATATGGTGATAAAGTCTCCTTTTTGATAACCATCTATGATACCTAGTTCTGTACATGTCCTTATTTGTTAGGCGGAATATCCAGTGGTTAATAATTAACCTTGTGCCTCTGGTCCAGTTCCTACAGTTTTTAAAACAAGTATGTTATTTTTCTGCAAGCTAAACACTACTCTACTTCTGAATAATAGGATTAGTAAGTTCTTGGCTGACATCTGAATGCTGGTCTAAGGACACCAGTGTTTTGTGTTCTAAAGAAAGAATGATCCACGATTAGGTATTGAGACTAAGGTTGCTATTATTTTTTTGCCCCTTCCTATAATCAATAACTGTTAGAGTTTGGTTAGAATTTAAATATTGAGTTAAAGGATATTTGAAAGGCAATAACCATACAAGAGGCAATTTTTAATGCAAAGCTACTCAAAAATATTTGGTATAAAATAAAACAGTTTATCAGTTTTCACTAATACAGAGAAAAATAACAGAGGCTTCTTGAAAAATTTAAACTATGTGGTCAAACAGGTATCATTTCCTCTGTTAATGCAGAAGAAATTTCATCCTATAATTTGAAGTATATTGTAACAGCTGCCCCCAAATCTTGATATGACATGCTTGGGGACAGAAGAGGAAAGCAAATGACTTCTGTAAAGAAATAAGGGACGTTCATCCCATGTTCTTTCTCTAAAGGCACATGGATCTGTGTGAAAGAAAGGGCAGAAAGACAGAGGTGCTGGGTAACTTTAAAAATCAATGTTTTCAGCCAGGCAGTGGTGGAACATGTGTTTAATCCCAGCACAAGGGAGGCAGAGGCAGATGAATCTTTGTGAGTTCCAGGCCAGCCTGGTCTACAAGAGCTAGTTCCAGGACAGCATTCAAAGCAACACAGATAAACACTGTCTCAAAAAACTAATAAAATAAAATAAAATCGGTGTTTTCCAGACACCTAAGGGTAGATGCATATGAACTCATAGTGAGTGCACAACATACATAAGGCCTTCATAAGTTCCAGCCAGAAAAAAATTTCAATGTAGAGGGAAGACTTGAAAGAGGGAAGAGATTTCACAAAACAGATAACATATATTCATGAAGTTCTTAAAAAATAAAGAAAAATCTTAAAATAAGTTGTATACTATTTCTCTAGAAGATTGCCTTGGCTACCCAGACTCCTAGGATATTAGCTTTTACAGAGAATAATTTTAAATATGTGACACAAAGGCAAAAGATATGGAGAAGCTGCTCCATATTGAATTTTGATTTCTCTCTTTACATCCCTGATATTATGGATTTTTCAGATTACTATAGAGCTCTAAAAGTCTGTTTTGACTGTCTGCCCAGACTACCTTCTTATTTTGCACATACACCTAGGGTTTCATCAGTTCTCCCTGAGTACAAACAGGCACATCCTGTGACTTTCCACTCTGCCGTGTCTGTTCCCTGGTGTTTCTAGTGTGACCAGTTTATGCTGAGCAAGCAGGAGTCATTCGTCACTTCCCTTGCCCCAGTCTAGCTCTCTTAACATTTCTAGGTAAGTAATTGTCCCGCGACTAAGGAATTGAAGAGGAGTCATGTTCTTGCAAGTTGTCTAATAGTTTATGTTATTGTACAGCCTGGACCAGTTTTCCTTACCAGATATCAACATCCTCAGTACAACCCCAAATGCCAGTATTTTTCATCTGGCTGCTTAATGAAATTTAAAGTTTGAATTATCTTGTGTGAGATTGTATTGATTATTAATTATAACGGCATCTTTATTTAAAAGGATCTTGAAACCCTTAGAAGTTTTTGTGCTGGTTGTGAAACTGAGCTAAAAATATGTTTGCAAGCAATGTGAGACTAGACCAGAATGAGAAGGCATGAGAAGAGAATTTGGTGTTTAGATGAGATTTACAAACAGCTGGAAAACTCGGAGAGGCTGAGAGATAGAAAAACAGTTATCTTTAATCAAAAGGTTTCCTTCTTGGTTGCATTCTAAGTCCCATGATGAATGTTATGGCAGTTTCTCTATTACTGAAATATAGTTTACAGGTCACATACCACAGTTTGCCTTGCTTTCATGAGGTTCTACGTAAATAACTCTTATATTTGTTCTCTCTTAGCCTTCCACATAGATCATTTTCATCTGTCTTTCAAGATTCTTCAGCTACTAAAATTACTTTCTGTGTGAGTTAAAAGCCCAATTCATAACTTTTTTTCTTTCAATACTGATCAAATTGAATGTGCTATCTTCCTTTTGCAATTATTGAAACGTTCTTTTTTTCCATACTAGAGTTTTTCTTTAGAAAAGCTAGCTGGCTTTGCTTGTTTACCTTCTCTCCATAACAGCAAATTGCTTTCAAACTGACTTAATATCTTTTCCCTTATATAGTTCTAATTCATATATCACTTGTAATCTTTAATCAGCTATAGCTTTTCTTAAACAAAAATAAATAATTTACAATAATCTTAATACAATTTGCCTGGTTTAATGAGTCAACAGTTCTGCAGTTTATGTAAGTCCCTTGACTCCATTGTCCTTGTGTTGAAGTAACTATTAATCATCATCGCATTTAACTTCTAAGAGTCTGAAAAAGAGGTCATCAACTGCTATAGTCATTCGTTCCAAACGCACTTGATGGTGTTGAATTTTATTTTGTTTACATATATGTGACTGTAAACTCCATCTTATATCCTTTTGAAATAGAAAATTGATTCATCATGAAGGAATTGACAATGTTTCGCTTCTGGCAGCCCATAAAACACACTGGACTCGAGGATGCACTATCAATTACTTCCTTAGAAGTATTGCAGAAAAATTAGTTGGAAACAGAACATCACTTTTATGATGTGCCAAAATTTTCCACTTTATATGAACTAATGAATTAGGTAGCATTTTGTCTATCAAATAATTAAAGAAAAATGTATCATCTTACACAGAAATTATAAGAAGAAAAAGGAAGTAAATGCCTTACATCACATTCTTGAGATAAAACCCAATGGAATACACTCATGTGGTTCTGTATGGTATCTACAGTCCTTGAGGAAAAAAGGACAGGCTTGCAAAGTCTTAGGACTGATGGTTAAGCCCCTACCACTAGAGAGAAAACTTATATAACTCATTTAACATGGAGAAATCCAGCTGGTGCCTACCCAGAGCTTTGAACCCATAGAGTAGGGGCTTACCATTGTTTATGGAAAACAACTAATAGCGTTGGCAATGGATTGGGTAATCTGGGGTTTCCCATATTGCCCCTAGGGCAAGTCAATTAGATATAACCCAGTTTCAACCCAGGAAGTTTTATTTGGTAACAGGAGATACCCAATTGGTGCTCCATATTTACAGTTATATGGCAATTTCATTTAGATAACCTTCATAAATGCATGTATTTTAGTAAGTTTCTCTTAATTTAAGTTTCTATATGACACCTCATTTAGTTTTTGCTATCCTTCCTCAGATTCCCTCCCTCACATCCATTTTCCCTCTCACCCCTAGTTTGATCCTCTAATTCCAGACTTCAATTCTTTGTTGTTTTTGTTTGTTTGTTTGAGACAGGGTTTCTTTGTAGCTTTGGAGCCTGTCCTAGAACTAGCTTTTGTAGACCAGCCTGACACTGAACTCATAGAGATCTGCCTGCCTCTGCCTCCTGAGTGCTAGGATTAAAGGCATGCACCACCATAGCCCGGCTCAGACTTCTATTCTTTAATCTATCCATAACTACATATTCTATTTCCCATTCCTAGGTATATGCATTCCTCCCACCTATCCTTTCTATATAGTTTCTGTGGTTTTATATATTGTAGCTTACTTATCAAGGACTTAAAAGCAAACGTCCACCATAAGCGAAAACACACTATATTTGTCCTTCTGTGGCTGTTTTACCTTATTCAGTTTGTTTTATTTTCCCTAGATCCATCCATTTATTTCCAACTTTCATGACTTCATCCTCCCAGTGGTTAGATAGCAAACAATATCCCCCACTACCACAAATTATGCAGTCGAATTTTCCACATATGAGAAAATCAAATGAGTCAGTGAGAGGGCTCACAGAGGTAGGTCTGCTTCACCTTGACTGAAGGTCAGAGAGCTTAAGCCTACTTGTCTCTTTCAAAGTTATTGACAGGAAGTCTGATGGAAGGAGTGGCTATAATAAAGTACCCTGGCCTAGGGTGTGGTTACTTGGTATTTTAGATATTATGATGGCCTGTAGATGCGGATTTGTTCCACCTCCAACACAGGTCAGAGGATGCAACTCTATTCCTGTTCCTTAAAAGAAATGACAGGAGATTTGACCCAGGAAGTGAATGCCTAAAGAATGCTTGATCTAAGTTATGGACACTTCATGTCCTGCCCCCCCCCCCCCAAAAAGTCCTTAACCAAAGGATATAGTTACTTGATATTTAGAGTATTGAAGCAAGTAATTGCTTTGTTTGTCCTTTGTGTCAGGTTTAAGCAGTATTTTGCCTTCTTTATCCCTTTTTGAATTGGGCTATAAAAGCATATGGACAGTAAATGTGGGTTGATTCAGGATTCAGTATTCACTAAGTTGCACTCTGGCTGCTGTCCTGTGTCTCTGCATTCCTTTCACATCTCTGTTCCTCTTGCCTAACATTTCTAATCTGCCTGCCCTTACCCTGTAACAAATGAACTGTCAAGGCTGAGCCCCAACAAATTTCATCCCAACATGTGGCTCCAAAAGATGCCTCCCAATATGGAGCTAAAACAGGTCATTCATAGTCCAATTGATGAGCCTCATCTGGGAACACCACCTTCATGGTCATGATGTCTCCTACCATGTAAATATAAAATTTTTTAACTGCTTCAGGAGGTCAAACAATAGATTAATGTGGTAGTTCCTCTGATAATGGAAATAGATCAATGTTGCAAGGAGGGGCTGCTTGTTCATCCGGATGCTCAGTTTCCAGCCACCCTGCTAGTTTAGCCCTGAAATAACCACACAGAAACTGTATTCATTAAATCACTGTTTGGCCCATTAGCTCCAACTTCTTAATGGCTGACTCTTACATATTAATTTAACCCATTTCTATTAATCTGTATATGCCACATGGCAATGGATTACTGGGTAAAATTCTCAGAATCTGTTTCTGGAGGATCCATGGCGTATCTCCGACTCCACCTTTCTTTCTACCAGCATTCAGTTCTGTCTTCCCTGCCTACTTAATTTCTGCCCTAACAATAGGCCCAAAGCACTTTCTTTATTAACCAATAAAAACAACACGAAGACAGAAGGACCTCCTGCATCATTTCCCCTTTTCTGTTTAAAGAAAAAGGAAGGCATTAACTTTAGCATAGTAAAATTCTTGCAAGAAGTACATTGGACCCAGCCTAGATTTCCATCAATGGATAAATGGATAAAGAAAATGTAGTACAGTTACACAATGGAATATTTATTATGCATCAGTAAAAATAGTTTATATTTACTTGGTGGGAAATACCATGATCACTTTGTTATACTCCATTTTGGAAATGGGACACCAAGGTAGTCACATAACATTCATCCTATATTTTTTTCTGCCCAAAAGATGTGTTGGAATAAAGGGAGTATAGAAATTTGGGGAGTGTGGTGCCTCCAGAGCTCCAGAACTGAAAATAACCTGGTATTGGCATAAAAAGAGACAGGAGGATCAATGTAGCTGAATCAAAGACTAGCTATTAATCCACATACCTATGAACAGCTGATTTTTGACAAAGAAGCAAAACAATCTAAAATGGAAAAATGAAAGTTATATTTAACAAATGGTGGTAACATAACTGGATATCAACATGTAGAAGAATGAAAATAGATCCATATCTATCACCATGCACAAAACTCAAGTCCAAATGGGTCAAAGACCTCAACATAAAGTCAGACACACTGAACCACACAAAAAACAAATTGGGAAGTACACTTGAACACATTGGTACAGGAGAACACTTCCTAACTATAACCCCAGTAGCACAGGCACTGAGAGAAACAATTAATAAATGGACCTTCTGAAACTGAAAGTCTTCTGTAAAGTAAAGGACACAGTCAACAAGACAAAACAGCATCCTACATAATGGGAAAAGATCTTCACCAACCCCACATCAGACAGATTTGATCTCCAAAATATACAAAGAACTCAAGAAATTGATCATCAAGAACAAATAATCCAACAAAAAATGGAGTACAGACCTAAACAGAGAACTCTCAGTGGAGGAATCTAAAATGGCTGAACAACACTTAAGGAAATGTTCAACATCCTTAGCCATCAGGAAATGCAAATCAAAACAAGTCTGACATTCCTCACTCCTAAATGGTTTTTAAACATAAAGCAAAGAAAGCCAGCCTACTAATCACAATCCAAGAGAACCTAGACAACGATGAGTACCCTAAGAGAGACATATATGTGTCTAATATACATGGGGAGTAAAAAAAAGAGAAGATCTCATGAGTAAATTGGGAGCATGGGGACCATGGGTAAAGTTTGAAGGGGAGGGAAGAGGATTGGAGGAGGGCTGAGAAAAATGTATAGCTCAATAAAATCAATAAAATAAGATGTTTTGGGAGTGGCCAACCAATGGCTCCTCTAGCCTGGTACCGATGCAACAAGAGTATGTCTCTCTCTCACATTGCTTGGAAAGCCAGAACCTAGATGCTAGATGGACCAGAGACCTAGGATAAAAGCAAATATGACTGAAAAATGTCGATCTAATGATGCCCAGTAATATTTTGCTATACTCATAGATTGGTACCTAGCCCAGTTGTCTTTGTAGAAGTCCTATCAAGCAATTGATTTTTTAAATGCAGAGACACACAGCTGAACATTAGGGAGAACTCATAGAATCCTGCTGAAGAAAGGGAAGATGAATTGTAGAAGACAGAGGGTACCCCAGACACCACAAGAAAACTCACAAAATCAACTAATGTGGCCTTATAGGGACTCAAAGAGACTGAACCAACAGTGAGGGATCCTACATATGTCTGATGTAGGCCCTCTGCATGTTTGTTGAACTGATCTAGTTTGGTCTGATGTGGGATTCCTCTCTGTATGCTGTGAATACCAATAATAAATAATGAAAGTGCTTTGGACCTATAGCAGGGCAGAACTTAGTTAGGTGGGGAAAACTAGCTGAATGATGGGAGAAAGGAGGTAGAGTCAGAGAGAAGCCATGTAGCCCCCACTGGAGCCAGATGGAACTTTACCTGGTGAGCTACAGCCATGTGGCAATACACAGATAAATAAAATGCGTTAAATTCATATATAAAAAGTCATCCAATAAGAAGCTAGACCTAATGGGCCAAGCAGTGATTTACTATGGTTTCAGTTTGATTATTTCAGTTCTAAGAGACTGGGACAAACAAGCAGCCTCCCTCCAACATTGGCCTTCCTTTGGGACTCCTAAAAATGGAAGCAGGGGTTGTCTTTGAATCTTCTGCCAACTTTTAGGGCCCTATTACTCATATTGTGTTGCCTTGCCTAGTCTTAATATGAGGGAAGGTGCTTAATTCTACTTTAACTTGATATGCATGTTCGGTTGATATCCATGCCTGGCCTGTCCTTTTCTGAATAGAAATTGAAGGAGAGTAGATAAAAGGGCAGAAGTGAGATATGTAAAGGGACTGTGAGGATAGGTGAAAGGGAAAACTGAATGTGGGATATAAATAATAATATTATCATTATTGATATTAATAATAAACCATGAAAATGTATTTTTGTTTGTTATAAATATTACAACCTCATATTAGAACATAAAATTTTAAGATATTATATATCATTATAAAATTCATATGATGTCCCATTTCACATTTTACTAAGATTTACATATTATTATTTTATAACACATTAATACTTCTTGATAAGAATGCTTGTGTTACATATAAAAGGTATATATATATACACACACACACACATTGGTTTTTCAAGACAGAGTTTCGCTGTAGCTTTGGGTGCCTGTCCTGAAACTAGCTCTTGTAGACCAGTCTGGCCTTGAACTCACAGAGATCTGCCTGCCTCTGCTTCTTAAGTGCTGGGATTAAAGGCCTGTGCCACTACCACCTGGAATATAATTGTATTTTTACTTCACTTAATATGTACTTATCTTGAAAGACAAAGATAGTGTTAAAAAAGTTAATTTTTTTAACTCTTTGGTTAGTTTTATCCCAAAATATTTTATATTATTTGTGGCTATTGCGAAGGGTGTTGTTTCCCTAATTTCTATATCTTCCCATTTAGCATTTGTATATACAAGGGCTACTTTTTAAAAAGCTAATCTTGAATCCAGCCAATTCTTTAAAGGTGATTTTCAGATATAGAAATTTCCTGTAGGTTATTTGGGTCATTTATATATTCTATTATATCATCTGCAAAAACAAATACCTTGATTTCTTCCTTTCCAATTTTTATGTCCTCACTATCTTTTCGTTGTCTTAGTGTACTAGTGGAAATTCAAACACAGTATTGAATAGATATAGAGGGAATGTTTCTGATTTTAGTATAATTGCTTTGAGTTTCGATTTAATTTGATGTTGCCTAGTGGCTTGTTGTAAATTGCTATTATTATGTTTTGATAAGCCCATTGTATCCCTGATCTGTCCAAGACGTTTATGATGAAAGTGTGTTGGATTTTGTCAAATACATTTTGGGTATATAATGAGATAATTGTGTATGTATTCTTTTTTTTCAGTATGTTTATATGGTGGTTTACATTGACAGATTTTCATAGGCTGAATCATCCTTGCATCTCTGGAATGAAGCCTACTTAATCATATTGGATGATCTTTTTGTTGTGTTCTTCAATTCAGTTTGGGAATCAGGATGACTGTGGCCTCATAAACTGAAATTGGTAAAGTTCTTCAGTTTCTATTTTGTGGAATATTTTGAGGATTACTGGCATTAGTTCTTCTTTGAAAATCTCATAGAATTCTGCACTAAAACTCTGTTCCTGAGCAATTTTTCTTTGTATGAAGAATTTAATGACTGTTTCTATTTCTTTGGGGTTCATAGCTCTATTTAAATTGTTTATCTAATTTTGATTTAACTTTGGTAAATTTTACATATAAAGAAATTTGTACATTTTTTAAGATATTTTTTCAATTTTGTGGAGTACAGGTTTTAGAAGTAAAATCTAATGATCCTTTGGATTTTCTTGGTATCTGTTGTTTTATTCTCCTTTCATTTCTGATTTTGTTAATTTGGATATTCTCTTGAGGCTTTTATTTAGTTTGGATTAGGGTTTAGTTAACTTTTTGACTTTTTCAAAGCACCAACCATTTGTTTTCTTGAGTCTTTGTATTTGTTCTCTTGGTTTCTGTTTTATTGAAAATCGAACAGCCCTCAGTTTGTCTATTTTATGTCTTCTATTCTTTGTGAGTAAGGCCTTCGGGTGTGTTTTTTAGTTGCTAGTATTTTATCTTTCCAAATTCTTTATTAAGCCAGTTAATACTATTTACTTTCCTCTTAGCATAGTTTCATTGTGTTCTATAAGTTTGGGTATGCTGTACATTCATTTTTCATTCAATTCTAGGGAATCTCTAATTTCTTTATTTATTTCTGCTTTGACCCAGTAGCCATTTAGCAAGAGTTGTTCAGTTCCCTTGAATTTGTAGTCTTCTTGTTGTTTCTGTTGTTGCTGAAATGTTTTAAATCATTGTGATGTAGTAAGATAGCAAGGGTTATTTCAATTCTCTTGAACTTGTTGATACTTGCTTTGTGACTGAGCATGTGGTCAGTTTTGAAGAAAGTTATATGAAGTGCTGAAAAGAAGGTGTATTCTTTTGTGTTTTGATGAAATGTTCAATAGATACCTTTTAGGTTTCTTTGGTTCTTAACTTACGTTAACTCTGTTCCCCGTGTAGTTTAAGTCTGGGTGATCTGTCCATTGATGAGAGTAGGGTATTGAAGTCTTTGACTATCAATGTGTGGGAGTCTATGTGTGGTTTAAGCTGTAGTAATGTTTCTGAGAGTCAATGTGTGATTTAAACTTTAGTAATGCTTCTTTTACAAAAATAGGTACCCTTGCATTTGGGACACAGTCATTGAGAATTAAAATGTAATCTCGGTACCTTGATGAGTATGAAGTACCCTTCCCTTTTGATAAATTTTGGTTTGAAGTCTCTTTTATTATATATTATAATAGTTATACATGCTTCCTTTTTGGTATCATTTGCTTTGAAAATATTTTTTTCAACCTTTTACTCTGCGGTAATGTCCATGTTTGATAGAGGTATGTTTCTTTCATGTAGCAGACAGATGGATCTTATTTTTACATCTGTTCTGTTTGTCTGTGTTGTTATTGTTTTTATTGAGCTATGCATTCTTTCTCCACTCCCCTCCCGTCTCCCTTCTCCCATTCTCCCCTCTCCTGTGACTTCCATACTCCCAATTTACTTAGGAGATCTTATCATTTTCTCCTGTCTGTGTAGATCCACGTATGTCTATATTAGTATCTTCTTTGTTGTTTAGGTTCTCTGGGGTTGTGGACTGTAGGCTAGTTTTTCTTTGCTTTAGGTCTTAAAGCTAGTTATTAGTGAGTACATATTTGTCTTTCTGGATCTTGGTTACCTCACTCAATATGTTTTTCCTAGATCCATCTATTATATGCCTGCAAATTTCATGATGCCATTATTTTTTATCCTGGAGTAGTAGTCCATTGTGTCTGAGTCTTTTTTTTTTTCTCATGGTTTATTTTTTTTATATTTAAAAATTTCCATCTCCTTCCCTCCTCCTCCCCCCTCCCTCCCCTCCTTCTCCCCCTTCCCTCCCCTCCTTCTCCCCCTTCCCTCCCCTCCTTCTCCCCCTTTCCTCCCCTCCCCTCCACCCATACCTCCCCTCCCTCCCTCTCAAGGCCAAGGAGCTATCAGGGTTCCCCACTCTATGCTAAGACCAAGGTCCTCCCAACTCCCCCCAGGGCCAGGAAGGTGATCGACCAAGCTGAGAAGGCTCCCACAGAGCCCGTCCATGCAGAAGAATCAGAGCCCAGAGCCATTGTCCTTTGCTTCTCAGTCAGCCCCCGCTGTTGGCCACATTCAGAGAGACGGGTTTGGTCGCATGATCCATCAGTCCCATTCCAACTGGAGTTGGTGATCTCCCATTAGTTCTGTCCCACCGTCTCCATGAGTGAACGCACCCCTCTCATTCCTGACTTTCTCCCTCATGTTCTCGCTCCTTCTGCTCCTCATCGGGACCTTGGGAGCTCAGTCCAGTGCTCCAATGTGGGGCTCAGTCACCTTCCCCATCTGTCGCCAGCTGGAGGTTCCCTCACGGTCCTGACTTTCTTTCTCATGTTCTCTCTCCTTCTGCTCCTCATCAGGACTATTAGGGAACTGAGACCACTAATATTGAGAGGCATCAATGACCAATGATTGTTAATTCCTGTTGTTTTGTTGTACTTGTTAATGGTGATGATGATGGCGATGGTAGTGTGCGTCTGTGTTTGTGTTCCTTCTTTGGGGTATGGTGATGTAATATTATTTATTACCTGTGTTTTCATGGGTGCAATTATCCTCTTTGGTTTGGAGATATAATTTCTTTTATATGGCTGGATTGGTGGATAGATGTTGTTTAAACTTGACTGTGTCATGGAATCTATAGTTTACTCCATCTATGGTGATTAAAAAGTTTAAATCCGGGCTGGCCTCTCTGATATCTTAGAGTCTACAGCACATCTGTACAGTCCTTTCTATTGGTTAGAGTCTCCAATGAGAAGTTGGGTTTAATTCTAATAGGTCTTCATTTATATGTTACTTGGATTTTATTTTTAACTTGGTATTTTAATATTATTCATTTGCTCTATCTGTTTAGTGTTTTGCTTATTATGTGGCAGGGGACTTTCATTTTTGGTTTAATCTATTGGTATTCTGTAAGCTTCTTGTGCTTTTATACGCATGTCATTTTCCCCTTCCTTAGGATAAGAAAATTTTCTCCGGTAATTTTTGTTAGAATTATTTTCTGGGACTTTTTAGATGGGAATCTTCAACTTATTTTAATATGTATGCATTATGTATATTATCACATATTATTAGTTATTTCTTATATTTTTTAATTTTACTAGTATATTTGAACCTAAGTCTGTGTAACCTTGTATACATACATACATACATGTATGCATACATACATGTATATATTTGTATATATGTACCAAATTTTCTGGATGCTTTGTGTTAGGATTTTTTTATTTAATATTTTCTTCTATATATTTCCTCTATCATGTTTTTAACACCTGATATTACTCTTCTCTCTGCTGTATTATCATGATGATGCTTTCATTTGTATTTTTGTTTGCTTACCTACGTTTTTTTTATTTCCAGAATTCTGTCAGTTTAAGTTTTCTTTCTTGCTTCTATATCCATTTTCAAGTCTTGACAGCTTTATTCATTTCCTTCATCTGTTTAGCTGTTGTCATCTCTATTGACATTCTTTAAAGGATTTATTGATTTCCCCCTCTTTATTGATTGTCCTTTCCTCAAATCCTTTAAGGGATTTACTTATTTCCTCTTCAATGACCTTTATGACCTTCATAAGTTTGTTTATTTTTAATGTTGTTTTCTTGTGATTCAGATGTGTTAAAGTATTCAAGGCTTAATTTAATATAGTGGGATGTCTGTGCTCTGGTGATAAAATATTGCCCTGGTTGTTGTTTATTATGTTCTTACACTGAATTTTAAGCATCTATATATGAAATGATTATAGATCTAGGTATCAGTTTCTGGGTTTGTGTTTGTGGGATGGGTGTTTTGTTCTTTGATTTCTGTTTCGTCTCTGGTCTTTTGACTGGTGTGCCCTGTGGTTGAGTACGGTGTCTCCATACAAGTGGAGGTTGAATTTCTGGAGATGTGTGTGGTCTCTGATTTGGCCAGGAATCCCCTTGGTTTCAGGATGCCTGCCTAACTTCTGTAGAGTTAGGTTAGGAGGCTTCTACCTGGTTTTCAGGGAGCTAGCCTAGTCTCTAACTTTCAGGAATGTTGTTCTAAGCTCTGGTAAAGTAGGAGGCTTCTGAGAAAAGTGTGGGCTGGGATATCTAAAAATACTTTAATATATGCATTATTAATCAGTAAAATAAGAATTTCATGAGTACATTTGTATGTATCTATGTAACACATTAATACAAATTTTGCATAGTAATGGGGTACCATACAATCTTTCAATAATATATGCATTCTTTAAATTCAGATCAGAATAAACATATTTATCACATTACAATTTTTCATTTGCTTGAGGTAAATGTTCTAGAATCTTTTGAGCCCTTGACTTATACATGACTTTATTATACCTATAATTATTTGTTATGCAATTTGTTTATTGCTGATAAATATTGGCAATAATAATTTTGACTTATTTTTATTTTATACATTACATCATTTATATGTGTTTTTCAACTAAAATTTTATTAGTTATTTAGCTGTGGTTGCTAATGAAAAATCTTAGTATTAAGATACTTTTACTTGATATAAATTTAGTTTCAGGGCTAAAAGAATTTTCTTATCAAAGAAGATATTAGATTTTTGAGTCTACTGCATTTGGAATTCATATATGTATTATAAAGATATAAAAATCTTTTTATTAGTCATAGAAAAAACAAAATTACAGGTAGATTGCACACTGGGCTTAAGGGTATACTTATTCAACTTTTGATTAAAATAATATCTATCTGTTCTTCTCAATGAGATGTGAAGAAAACCCATCTTGACTTTATGCACTATAAATATTACATTGTCTTTCAAAATCTTATTTGATATCCTGTCTGTATGGTCTACATATCATGAATATTAATAAAATTAATGGTGTTCTTTGTAGAATAACCTTCAAGAAGAGAGTCTTGATTATGTTTTGGAGAATTATGCCACTTGAATGTAAATATGTATAAATGTGTCTATGAAATATATTAAAAATAAAGCTTATAATTAACCAAATATCTTCTGAGTTATCAACAACCAAATTATCATAAATGGAAGATCTTAAAAGGTTCTCTTTGAAATGCTCTAACCACAAATGAGCATTTCAGTGAAACATATGGAATATAGTGTTACAATATGAGAAAGGCTGAATTAAAGTAAGGGTTGGACTAAACTAGAGATTGTTTAATTTTATGCCACCCACCTTGTAAGACAAGAAAGGGACATCATAAAGAAACAGATTGATTATGCTCACCAAATTATGTCAGCCAACTATTTTAGGAATAGTAAGTATATCAAACGGAGATTCAGGATGAAGCTTGTTTTATCAGGAAACTTGGATGCCATCATTTGCAGTCCCGATTTCTCTGAAGGTCAGAAAAATTTCTCTGAAGATCTGCTGATCCAGAAGTTTGTTATGAGTGACTTTGTTATTACTTAAAAGTAAAAACAATCAACTAAGGTCCACTGCAAAGTTTGTCCAAAGCTAAAATTTCTGGCAATTTTTATTAAAAGAGAGAATACAAGAAACTAAGTTGATATTCAGCAGCTATAAAAATGACCTCTCTATGAGAGATATTGCTGTTCCTTCTTTAGCATAAAAGGATGCATATAGATTCCAAAATATCAAAATTAACTGCAGGAAATCTTTAAAGTATTGAAACTGCCTATTGTGGTTCCACAACTATATACAGTATTCTTTGTTTTTGGTCTGGCCCATTATCCTCACTGGACATTGTATGCAAGACTTAACACATTATCACCTGTTATTAAAAACCTCAAAAACAGAATGGAAATTGAATGGTGATTATTAGGGGCTAGAGCAGTTGACAATATATGGGTAGGGAGAAAGACAATAACCAAAGTGTTCAAATTATATTTAAACGGGAAGAATAAGTTCAAACTATTCTGCCATTAAATGATTCCATGTACTGAGAATAAAATAAACTATTGAAAGTTCTTAGATGATAAGTATTGTCAATACAAATGTTATAATTATGTGATGAATAAAATAATGCTAATTGGATTTAACCATAAAGCAACATGTACACATAAACCCAACCTCCTGTGTCATAAATGACAAACATATGATTTCTCTACTAATCTAAAAGACAGTTTTTATTGCATTGTAACGCTTTAACAAAATTTAACTCATTATATCAAATTTCAAAATAGAATAAAAATCAATGAAAATAAAACTACCAATACTTTGTTTCTAACAGGAGAGGCAGAAGGATGATTTTATAGATTTGCTTTTGTGAGTTCAAAGGAATCCTTTTTCAAGGGTTTAAGGGGAAGGAAATCAGGCCAGGCTCAGTATGAGCCCTCCTCACATTTTCCCTCCCCACAGTAGTGCTCCAATTAGTTAGCTCGTGATATTATATTATCAAATCTAATTTTAGCACCACAGATGTTATCCTGGATTATGTTATCATGTTCAAATTTTTTTTTATTTTAAATCAGTTTTCATAAATCGTTCTTAGCCACTGTGTATGTGTTTGCATGTTTTCTGTTCTGATAATGAAGAAAAGAAGTTAGATTTTTCTCTGTGGCTGAATTATGTGCAAATTCTCAAAGCTGCTGTCAAGTAAATATTTTCCACTGACATTTTAAGTAGTGAAGGAGACTGGAATAAAAACTTTTCTAAATTTGCCATTATTATACTGAATGTCTTTGTGGTTTTTGTTGCTCTATATACCTGTTTATGTAAATGTAAGTTTTGTGGCCAATATGCTGTAATTTTCTTGAAATATCTCAAGTAAAATGTGAAAGGCCCTTGGGGCCAGTTGAATTCTCAATTCATCTCTAATAAGCTTGAATAGAAAAATTTTCTAGTCCTCTCTTACCCTTGTTTAGAAATAGCTCCTTTCATCCGGTCAAATTCTGAGGCAAAGGAGAAACTCTTATTGGTTTGATTATTTAACCTTCTTATTGGTTGGTTAATTTAGTTTATCTTTATCCAAGGAGAAACAAAAAATAAATGGTAACATATAACTGTGTATTATCAGTCTCTACTCTGGATTTTGATATTTATTTCAAAAACTGTTTAATTTCAGATGTCATTTTTTGTTGGTATCAAAGAGAGTGGCCATTGGGCAAAAGACACATTAGTGTCACAGAACAATGACTTGACAGGCATGATAGGAACATAATACACACAAACATACAAGCACACGTATACACACACACACATTCACACACATTATTTTCTTGTTATTGTCATACAGAAGGGTAGGTGTGATTTTTCTCATTTATAAAATAATTCAGGATTTAATTACATTGTAATGAAAACAATAATTATTTTTATTAAGATGACACATAAAAATGTTTTGAACTATAAATAATTAAATTGTTTTGTGGAACTACTTGATATAACTCTGACAAAATAGACTAAAATTTTGTGTCTTTTGAGAAAAATCTTCTAAATTGCATCACCAGACCCACTTATCCACTATTCTGTCCTCTGTGTCAATGTATCCAACTTCTTTAAACATAATTTTTATTGATTCTTTGATAATTTACATCATGTACCTCGAACCCACTTATTTCCCAGGCCTTCTACATCTACCCTCACCTCCATAGTATCACCCCAGAAGAAAATAAAAATGTTAATTAAAAACAAGACAAAACAAAAAAACCATTTCCCATCTCCATCTTTCCTGCCTCTCCAACATTTCATTTGTCTTAGTGACATTAGGAGCTGCTGTGTGTGTAATGGAAAAATTTAAAATGCTGCAGGATTCCTAGTGGCAGTAGGCAGCAGAAATGCTGTAGGTCCCCAAGCGGTGATAGCAGGCCATGTGGCAGCAGGCAGAGGGCCTCGAGGGCAGCCAGTCCCAGGCAGAGACAGCTGCAGGTCCCCAAGAGGTGGCTGGTCCCAGGCAGTGAGACATGTGGTGGGCAAGAGACAGAGACATGGATAGACAAGCCCTGCAGAGTGAGTTTGGATATTTATTAGGTGAGTTATTGAGGGGAAGGAAAATGGGGAGATGGGAAAGATGGAAGAGAGAGAGAGTGAGAGAGGGGGGGGCACAGGAAGAGGGGAAGGGGAGAAGTGAGGAGAGAGGCAGAAGCTGCCTCTTTGAGAGGAAGACAGAAAAGAGAGAGCTCAGGCCTGAAGCTGAAGATCAGCCTGTCTCAACAGATGGGGGGAGTGGGTGTGGCTTGTCCCATAAAGAGACAGAACAATTACAATGTGTCACACTTTGTTCTTTTGGTTCACTCCATTTTACTTACAAATGTTCATTGCAATGATTTTTTTTGTCTAATTCCAGGCCTCTGACTTCTGGTATACTTCAATACTGGCCCATCATCATAACCCCTCTTGGATATCTTGCTGTAGCCCTAAGTCATGGAGATCATGCGAGCAAAATTCTGAAGGAGCAGTCTTTTCAGGCACTCTGGCAGATCATAGAGTGGGTAGATGTTGGGATGGGTCAACTCAAAGTTCTGGATGTGGGTCTGGGTGGCAGCTGATTTAGTCAGTTAGGGCTGCTGGGACTACCCCTCCCCCAGAGAATGGTGGTGTGGTCAGGTCTTCCATGCCCTTAGTAAGGTATGGGACCATCTCTCTGTGTGTGGGGTCAGCTGTCCTATGAAAGGCAGAGTCGTTTCCACTGTGTGGGAGCCCACAGAAGTGGATCCTTTCCACCTGACTGGAGTTTGAAGAGTTAGTGCCTATTCTTGCTCCTTCAAGTCTATTGACTAGAGGTTTGACTTAGGGTATGGCTACTAACAAGATATCTTGAGCTTGAGTGTGCTTAATTGGTGTTTTGGATAAAAAGATGGCCCACAGAGGTGGTTCCCTTCCACTTTGACCAAAGATCAGAAGGTTCAGGCATATTCCTATTCCTTCAAGGATTTGACAAGATATTTGAAGCAGGCAGTGGTTACCTACAGGATACTTGGTCTAAGGTGTGGTTGCTGCAAGTCCTGCCTAAACAAACAGAATACTTAACTCAGGGAATATTTGCTTGATTTTTCAGCTGTTGAAGAAGTAGTTGTTCTTTTAGTTCTTTGTATCACGTTAAAGAAGTCTTTTGCATTCTCCCTTGTACCCCACCCCCCACCCCTGGCCTGCCTGCTTGTTGGATTGAGGTATGTATGCATTCACTAGATTTCCCTCCTGGTTTTATTTTGTATCTCTGCATTTCTTTTGTATATCTGTTCTGTCTGCCTGGATATATTATTTTCATTTATGAGCACTTGTTGCTATTGCAGAGGAACAAGGTTAGGTTACCAGTAGCCACAGTAAGTAGTTCACAACTGGTTCACAACTGCCTCTACAGGAAATTTAATAATTTCTTCTGGACTCTGTGGGAACCAGTAACACATGATACACACACACACACACACACACACACACACACACACACACACAGGTGTGTGTGTGGGGGGGGTGTATGGATACATATATAAATATATATGTATGTTTGCATACATGTGTGTATGTATACAAGGTTTACACACAGACTCAGGTTCACATATACAAGTAAAATTTAAAAATATAAGAAATGACTAAGAATATGTGATAATATTTATCTGGTTAAGGTTCTCAGAGCAGCAGTTGCTTGTCTTATGTGAAGAGCAGTATATTGTATGAAAAT
Organism: Arvicola amphibius; assembly: GCF_903992535.2. Classification (NCBI taxonomy): domain Eukaryota; kingdom Metazoa; phylum Chordata; class Mammalia; order Rodentia; family Cricetidae; genus Arvicola; species Arvicola amphibius. The sequence continues at coordinate 173,685,652 of NC_052048.2, forward strand.
GATATATTCTTTATCTTTTCATATTTTGATAGATACTAGTTGACTCCTATCCTGACTATGAAGAACCATGCTATACTCATCTTTGGAGTGAAGATTTACCTTTGAAAATTTAATCTCTTTGCCCTTGAGAAAAATTAGACTCTTTTTGTATTCAACTATCAACTGTGTCCTTTTTGCTAAGTTTAAAATTACCATCATGCACAGCATATTCCCAGCATTCTTTAGTATGATACCTACAGTCAATACGATACCTTTAATATGATACCTTTATACACTGGCATAAAGTCACACTGAGGTTTCCACTTCTGTGAAATAATCTCTGTAATTTTAGTCTTATTAAGTATCTTTACATCATTTAATTAGAAAAAAATCGATGAATTAAAATTTTAATTAAGAGACTGTATCCTAAGTCACTCTCTTCATTTCTAGAAAAAAATCTTTCAATTGAATCATGTAATTTCTAGAGTCAAGATCTTCTTAAATATAACATGTATGTATCATTTCAAAAATGTTCTTTATAGTTATATTTCTTAAAGTGATCTAATATAGAAGGAGTATTCTTACTTTTAAAGCCGAGCAATTTTTAAAATACTAATAATATGTATTTTGTGATTTTATGCATTACTTTCAGACAGACATTATAAATTAGATCTTTTATAAAGTTGCAATTGCATTTATTTATTTGTATGTATATGTGTCTATTTGCATTTATCTATTTGTATGTATATGTGTCTATGTTGGTAACAAAATAAATTGAGGTCAGAGTGCAACTTGAGGGCTTTGGTTCTCTCCTTCTATCATGTGGATTCTGGGGATCAAACCTACATTGTTAGGCTTGAGAACAAGGACCTTTCCCAACCCCAAATCGAGTCATTTGACAAATGTACCTGATTATTATTTATTTCGAAATAAGCAGATTTATGTTGGTACTCTAAAGGTATTGTATTAGTTCTGTGTGATTATGGACGAATGCAGATTTGTTCTAATGCTCAACTTCCCTAATCATCAGGGAAATACAATTAACACCAATGAGATATCATCTCATTCCACTATGAAACTGAATTATGAAAGCACACAAGAACAACCGCTACAGAAGCAACAACAACAACATAAAAACAGAACAACAACAACAAAAGAAAATGATGAAGAAAAGGTTTTGGCAAGCATGTAGACAAAGGGGAACACCTGAACTCTCTTACTACAGTTGCAAGTTAGTACTAACATTATAAAAAATTGTATGGGCATTTTTCAAATTATGAAAAAAAATAACACCATATGGTCCAACATCTGACTACTGGGTAAACATCCAAAAGGAATAAGATCAGTGTGTGGGAGTATCATTAGTCTTCCAACATTCACTCCAGTGCCAAAAGTGAAGAAAGGGAAGCATCATCAGCATTCCTCATCTGATGTGTGAAGGATAAATGTGGTATAAGTGGACAAATCAGAATGCTACTCAACCTCTCATAGAATGAAATTCTACCAGGTGCAACAGCATGGATGGAACTGCAGACCATCACGCTGACAGAAAAAGTAAGGAAATACTGCATTGCACATGTATATTCAGAATGTTAAAAATTATGTCATAAAGCTTAAAACTAGAATAGTGGTAAACAAACAACGGGGAAAGTATGAAGGGAGTGTCAGACAAGCAAAGGATGATCAATGATTCTTGATTATAACTAGATTGGAGAACCCAGTTCACAACTGCAAAGTGCAGTAATAATAGATAATTATACAGTGTTTACAAAAGGTAGAAAAGTCATTTGCCTGTTCCATCATACAGAAGTGTTCAATGGGTATGTGATAGAAATGATTAGCCTGGCTTGAACCTGTATCAACACCTCACATGGTCACTTGGCATTTATAACTAATTTAAACTTGAAATATAATAGGTGAACATTTAATTAACTTAACTTTTCATTAGCCTGGGAGAAACAAAAAAATGTTAAAGTTTTCTCCCTTCCCGGATTTGATAATTAGTGAAAAGCAAATCTTCTGTCCCAAGGCATCTTTATTTATACAATGAAATGGGAAGTTAGTATCTTCTCAGAATTGTCTCCTTCTTTCTTACTGCCACAATGAATGACCTATGTTGAAACTAGCTGATATGACAGTGATCAAAGAGAAAAATGAGAAATCAAACAAGTTCTGTTAAGATACAGAAAAAATTCAAACAAGAAGGTATGACTCCGACACAAATGAATCCTTGCTCAGAGACATAATAATGGGTGCATCCCATTAGAAAGAGGAGGAGACTGCTAATTGCACAATTCAGGCTCAAAACAGCCACCCACTGTAATCTCAAATTTCTCCAGGCATAGCTTTGCAACACCAAATACATCTTTGACTTACAATAATAAATTCCATCATCAGAATTCTAAAGATATTTCTGGAAAATTAACAATATTTTGAAGAATATTTAGTTCTTTTTAAAGTTGTTTAATTATGATGTTTCCATTTTGTAAAAAAAAGTCATGTTTTGTTACTATATGACATTTGAGTAAAACCCAATATTTGGCAAGTAATTATTTGTGGCACATCATGTCTCAGCAGCTCATTACTAAATGAAGGCTTAAAAAAAAGTACATCAGTTTGTCATCAGAGGGCTTTAATTTTAGTAGTAGTGTTATGTGCACACAGCTAGCTGGAACATAATGTTGAAAGTAATGCATCCTATAGGATGAGGATGTATGGTGTAGCCTAACAAATTAATCAGTATGAAGTCATAGGAAATAACTGGAAAAAGATGTTAGGCTCAGATAGCCTCAAAAAATATTATGTCATTTACAGAAAAGGTTGCAAAGGGTCGCAGACAAGCAGCCCATTGTTGCCTTCGCAGCTGAGACCCTCCATGTGCCAGGTATCTTCTGAATACTAAGAATTATAGAGTAAATGAGACAGACAATCTAGGGGTGAAGGAAATCCTGTCTTCTGTACACAAAATCTTCAGACAACAGGGTATTCTATGAGAAATCAAAAGGGGGCAAAGTGAGAGTTAAGAGAAGCTTCATACTGACTCTATCCTTAGGAGGTAACAGCTGGTTGGTTTGTGTGAAGAGAAACAATTGATACACTCAAGACGACATTTTTTCCACCTTTTCTATCACCACCCACCTATTTCAACACTTTCTCTTGACTGAAGAAAGAGAGGGAGAGACTCAATTATGACATGCATTGGCCAGGATGTTAGATTCTGAAAGACTGTGTCAGTTCTTTCAGTTTGGAATTGTTACCATAAAGATTATGTTTTTTTTTTCCTCATGGTTTATTTTTTTCTATATTTAAAAATTTCCATCTCCTTCCATCCTCCTCCCCCCTCCCTCCCCTCCTCCTCCCCCTTCCCTCCCCTCCTTCTCCCCCTTCCTTCCCCTCCCCTCCACCCATACCTCCCCTCCCTCCCTCTCAAGGCCAAGGAGCCATCAGGGTTCCCCACTCTATGCTAAGACCAAGGTCCTCCCAACTCCCCCCAGGGCCAGGAAGGTGATCTACCAAGCTGAGAAGGCTCCCACAGAGCCCGTCCATGCAGAAGAATCAGAGCCCAGAGCCATTGTCCTTTGCTTCTCAGTCAGCCCCCGCTGTTGGCCACATTCAGAGAGACGGGTTTGGTCGCATGATCCATCAGTCCCATTCCAACTGGAGTTGGTGATCTCCCATTAGTTCTGTCCCACCGTCTCCATGAGTGAACGCACCCCTCTCGTTCCTGACTTTCTCCCTCATGTTCTCGCTCCTTCTGCTCCTCATCAGGACCTTGGGAGCTCAGTCCAGTGCTCCAATGTGGGGCTCAGTCACCTTCCCCATCTGTCGCCAGCTGGAGATTCCCTCACGGTCCTGACTTTCTTTCTCATGTTCTCTCTCCTTCTGCTCCTCATCAGGACCTTGGGAGCTCAGTCCGGTGCTCCAATGTGGGGCTTTGTCATTTTCTTCATCTATTGTCAGGTGGAGGTTCTATGGTGATATGCAAGAAATTCATCAGTATGGCTATAGGAACTGGCCTTTTCAGGCTCCCTCTCCTCAGCTGCCCAAGGAACTAACTGGGGGCGTCTCCCTGGAAACCTGGGAACCCCTCTAGGGTCAAGTCTCTTGACAACCCTCAGGTAGCTCCTTAAATTAAGATATATGCTTCCCTGCTCCCATATCCACCCTTCCTATATCCCAAGCACCCCATTCCTCCGAGCTCCCCCCGTTCTCCCCTTCACCCTTTTCTCTCCCCATCTTATTCCACTGTCTCTGTATGCAGTATTCTCTTTATCATTTCATACCCTGACTGGTACCCAGGTGATCCACTGATTGATACCTGGGTTGATCTGATGTCTTTGATATTATAAATAAATTTTATAAATATAAATATTACTTATAAATAAGAAACATGGGGTTGCATATATCATTGATATATTGATTTTATTATCTTTTAAAATTCCATTTCCAAGCCGGGCGGTGGTGGCGCACGCCTTTAATCCCAACACTCGGGAGGCAGAGGCAGGCGGATCTCTGTGAGTTCGAGACCAGCCTGGTCTACAAGAGCTAGCTCCAGGACAGGCTCTAAAGCTGCAGAGAAACCCTGTCTCGAAAAACCAAAATAAAATAAAATAAAATAAAATTCCATTTCCAGGGGATCAGATGGCTTTTTCTCTAGTCCACACACACATACACAGAGGTAATAATGCAAAAAAATAAATTAAAATGAATCTTTAAAAATTGTTATACTCTGGAGGAAGATCACATCAATCATCTGTCCCATTCAAAATTTTTAGCCATGAAAACATACATATAAGAAATAGTATGGAGACTAGAGAAGTTATATTTAGACATGTATATACAAATATATGTATGTGTGTGCATACATATATATTCATGTAATAACAATTTGTGAAAAGAGGCCATGTGCTTTGAGAAAAGTGGAGAGGAAATATGGGAGACTTTGGAAAGAAGAAAAGGAAGGGAGAATGCTGTAGGAATTCCTACACCATTAGCCTTTAAGTTACCTGCCCATTTGGGCTTGGCCTCTTATACTATAAATGCCAACATAAAGCCCAGGTTGATCTCTTCTCTAGCTGCAAGATTCAGTTGCTGTCCCCAATATGAGCAGAGGATTGTGATCTCTGAGTCTATCCATAAATAAATAACCCTTTATTATGCTCAATTCTGAGCTAGTGTGGGATTTCTTTTTAGTGTCTGCCTTCAGGAGAAGAGCTTTAAATTATAATCTGAAAAAAGCATGAATTATACATGAAATTCAAACACTCTTTCCACTGCCCATTCCTTCTTTAATTTATAGTAGACACTGTTCTACTCCCAAGTAAACCTTTAAAATTATCATGCACAAGAGATAAAATGCAATGTTCACATAATATTACCTTCTCAGTTATAGCTTTTTCTTGCAAATGACAGGATTTCATTGTTAACTGTGTGGATATATATATATATATATATATATATATATATATATATAATTATCTCTCTCTTTGTCTCTCTCATCCTACTCCTCCTTCCATTCTTACCCTCCCATACATCCTACATAACTTTATTTATCTGTTGATTGACATCTAGGCTTCACTTAACTTGGCTGCGAGGGGTAGTGAGACCTTAAACACAAGCATGTAGATGCTTCTTTAACATGCTGTTTCCATGTTGTGAGTCTACTCTGGAATGGAGATATTGCACCATCCTCCAGAGGTGTTTTTAACTTTTAAATAATCTCCATACTGTCCTCTACTGACTGCACTAATTTCTATACCTATCAAGAGTGTATGAGTATTGTCCTCATTCCACATTTTTTCATCACTTCTAATCCTCTTCTGCTAACATACATTCTAATATAGTGAACTAACAACTCTTGGCAGTTTTGATTTGTAGGTCTCTAATGACCAGTGATGTTGAATATCTTCCATTTGCCTTTTGGATATTTAAATTGCTTCTTTTATGAAAAGTTCATTTTGATGTGTGCTCACTTTAAATTGGCATCATTTAGGATTCTAGACATTAATCCTAATCCTTTTTCAAATAAATAATTTAGCATCTATCCTCTCTATAGTTTATCTCTTCAGTCTATTGATTATATCCTTTTCTGTGAGTAAACTTCCTTTTTTTTTTTTTTTGAGACAAGGCTTCTCTGTGTAGCTTTGAAGCCTGTCCTCGTACTTGCTTTGTAGAACAGGCTGTTCCACCTGCCTCTGTCTTCCCCATTCCCCCATGCTGGGATTAAAGGCCTATGCCACCCCTGGCTCTGAGAAAACTTCTTAATTGATAGAAACCTAATTGTCTCTTTTTAATTTTATTTCATGTGCTTTGTGAATTTTATCCAAACTATAATTTGCCATAATGATGTGTTTCTGAAATGTTATTTATATATTTCTACTCTGACATAATCACATCTGTTCCTCTCCTACTAACACCATTCCTTCCCAAAATCCTTTTACTTTTCTGCTTGCTGGTATGTTTGTTACACTGAGGTTAAGGGGCTTGCTTGATTGAAGGTGTGTTCAGTGGGTTGTTGTTGGTGGTGGTGGTAGTGGTGGTTTGCGGGGGACTGCTGAACCTTGGATAACTTTTCTTTGGCTACACCACAGAAAAAAAAATGGCAATCACTTTTTGTCAGTGACCACAAACTGAGTTGTCCCATTGAGAGAAATGGGGCTTTACAGGCCCCTCCCAAATCCATGAAGACATGAGGAAGGGACAAGTCTAGTCCAAGTCACCTTAGTTGCAGTGAGATCCTTGGAAGATTGGTCATGTCATATCCAGAAGAAACTGCATGGGGTGAAGTGAGTGGATTTAAGGAATGGCATCTTTTTTCTTGTTTTTTTTTTTTTCTTCTAGTTCATAGGTTCAGGCTGTATAATAAGTCTCTGATCCATTCTGACTTCATTTTTTGTATGACAAGAGGTAGATCAACTTCTTATTTAAATTTACAGTCAATTTTCTAAGCCCTATCTTCTGGATAGGATTTACTTTCTCTAGCTCATGGTTCTGATAGCACAGAAGAAAATGTGGCTATAGATTTGTGAATTACTTTCGAAGAAGTTTATTCTTTCCAATGTTCAATGCATTACACCATTATTTTAATAAATTAATTTATTCATTCTCAAGGAGTTATACCATGTACCATGTTATCTTATTTAATACATCCCTGTAATATTTCTTGACAGGTATTCTGATGTCTCCAAGGGTTTAGTCAATTTTGTTTGAGATCCCTTTGGCTAATTGGTTTTGTTTGTTTGTTTTGTTTTGTTCTTTCTTTGCTTTCCTAGAACTTTTAGGATTCTTCTTCAGTTTCTTCAAATAGTGCTCCAAATGTTTTTATTGAGATTTCTTTGGATCTTTGAGTTGGATTTCACAGTGTGGTACCTCTAACAGTATCAATGATTTTATTGTTGGTGGTGTTATGAGAGAATTTTCTTCCATTTCTCAATTTGTGTTTTGTAAGTTCTTCTGCTTATCTAATTATATTTATTCCAAAAATATTTTGTAACTACTTTGAATGTTATTTCTTTCATTACTTATTTGTGATCAAATACTCATTGGTTAAATAATTTGGTACTAGTTTTTGCATGTTGACCTGGTTTCTTATAGCTTAGATAATTCTAGAAGTCTTTATGTGCATTGCTTAGATTTCTGGAGAATGTGAATCACGTCACCTATTATCAAAGATATTTTAACTTCTCCACTTCTTGTGTGTATGTTTTCTATTTTTCATATGCTTAACTGAACTGGCTAAGATTTCAGTGTAATAATGAAAAGAATGTTGAAAAATATGTATTATTGTCTTGTGCCAACTCTTAGAAAAACAATTTCACTTAAGAGGACCTTAGTCATGAGAAGGTCATATTCAGCATGCATTATGCCGAGGTGCTATTTTTTTCATTCTAACCTGTGAAAATTGCTTTTTATAATAAACAGATGTTGAAATGTATTGAGTGCATATCTATTGAGATCAACATGTGGATTGGCTGTTTTTCTGAAGAAGTGACATTTTTCATATATTTTATTTGTATATGTTAAGCAAATTTGCATCACTGAGAGATATTTTACTTGATGATTGTATTGTCACATGTGCAGGTTGAACTTGATTTCAGATAGTTATGTTGAAATGATTTGCAGGAATGTTCATGAAAAGGATCAGTCTAGACCTTTTTTGATTGTCATTGCATCACTATCTATTTTTGGTATCAGAGTAATACTGATCTCATGACATAAATTAATATGAAATTTTAACTTATAAAAGTCTTTTAAGGTGAATTTGTGTTCTTTGTTTTTTAAAAATATGATGATATTCAGAAGTGAAAGTATCATATCACACTGTTTCTATATTGGGAGAATTTTATTACTTACTCACCTTTGCCACATAAAATTTATCAGATAAGATTCCCTGTGCTTTTTGGCTTAACATTGACAGACATTCATGAAGGGTGGTCTGTTGATTCTAGGCTCTCTTATTTGTCAGCTCTGTTGTTTATTACAGTTGCTAATGATCTTTATATTTCTTTGGCAATAGTTCTAGTGTTTCTATTATCATTCTTTAGTTATTTCAGACTTCTATTTATTCTTAATCAGTCCATTTAAAGATTTTTATTCATTTTCACTTAACTTTTTTAGTCTAATTTATTTATCTATTTTGATTTTGTTGTTTTTTTTAACCTTCTTCTGTTGATCTTTCTTTCATAAATCATGAGATGCATAGTTAGGCTAGTATATTGAAGCCTTCCCATTATTGCAATTCAATGATTCATTGCTATAATTTTCCCTGTAAGTACATCTCTTCCTGTATTTTTTTTAATATTGGTATTTTATGCACCTAGTTCCACTTCTTTAATGAACTTGCAACTATTTTTATTTTACTTAGTGATATGTTGTTTCTTGTGTAGCATGCAATTTAGTTTAAATGAATTCAGACATTTTCTAAACATCTTTCTTTTGACAATTTCTGGTTTATTCATTAAAGTTTTAAAAGTGTTAATTATATGACTTCAATTTTTATGTTTATTTATACTATGCAAAGATTGATTTGCTATTCAGCATCAAGTCTGTGATATAGAATGTTTCATAAACATATGAGAATAATACATACTCTACAATAGTTAGATGAAATACTACAGTAGTTTCTGTTTTATCTATACAATTAATGTTTCTATATTGGCTCGTTTTTCTCTTTTCTGTCCATTGGTGTAAGCTGTGTCTTGTACTATCTCCCCATTATTGTACTGCAACCAAGTTTATCTACTAGACTGAACTGCTTGTGTCACACTCATGTTTGAAGTACACCATTTTAGAAAAATATATATACATTGTATCTTTATGATTTCTTTCTCTTTTGTTGAGACAGGGTTTTATAGATGAACATTTTTGTCCCATACAGTGCTCCAGCTGTTCAGTTTCATAGAAACATACAGATGCTTATATTAATTACAAACTGTTTGGTGTATTAGCTCAGGCTTATTTTTAACTAGCTCTTAAAACTGAAATTAACTCAAAGTTCTTGTCTATGTTTAACTACAGGGCTTGGTATCTTCTTTCAGTAAGGCATTCTCATATTGCTTTCTCTTTGGTGTGGGAAGTCCTTCTGTATATGTGCAACTCTTATTGGTTAATGAATAAAGAATCTGCTTTGGTCTGTGATATGGTAGAGTAGACCTAGGCAGGGAAAACTAAACTGAATGCTGGAGGAAAGAATGCAGAGTTGAAGAGACACCATATAGCTGCCAGAGGGGAAAGATGTAAGCTGGTAGCTGGAACCTTGCCAGTAGACCACAAGCTTCATGGAAAAATATAAAATAATGGAAAAGGGTTAAGTCTAGATGTAAGAGCTAGCTAGCAATACATTTATGATATTGACAAACAATATTTAAATAATATGGTTATTTATTGTATGGTTATTTTGAGTCTGGGCAGCTGGAACGAAATAGCCACCTCCTACTACACTTTGTATGTTGCTTGTGGCTGACTTTGCGGTTCTTCCCAGAATTTTCTTTGTCTGCTTGTCCCACCTATACTTCCTGCCTGACTACTGTCTGATCAGCATTTTATTAAATTAAAATGAGTGATAAATCTTTACAGCATATAAAAGCATTATCCTACAACATTGGGTTCACACTATATATAAGGATTTCTTGGAAATCACTTTGTAGCCTGGGTTGCCATTAAACAAAAAATAAAATCCTCTTGCTTTCATGTCTTGAGTACTGTGATTACAGGTGGGAGTTACCATAACTATTTTATATTCAATTTTGGAATTGACCCCTTGATTAACATGTAGTAACCTTAATTTTTATTTATTTTTTATTAAAAATTTCTGCCTCTGCCCCACCTCCCATTTACCTCTCCCTCCCCCCTCAATTTCCTCTCCCTCTCCTTTCTGAAGAATAGTAAGGGTTCCGTGCTCTGTGGGAAGTCTAAGGTCCTCCCCCCGTCCATCCAGGTCTGGGAAGGTGAGCATCCAAACAGGCTAAGCCCACCCCCAAAGTCAGTATATGTAGTAGGATCAAAATCCAGTGCCATTGTCCTTAGCTTCTCAGCAGCCCTCATTGTCCGCCATGTTCAGGGAGTCTGGTTTTATCCTGTGCTTTTTCAGTCCCAGTCCAGCTGGCCTAGGTGATCTCTGATTAGATCAGCCCCACCATCTCGGTAGGTGGGTACACCCCTCATGGTCATGACTTCCTTGCTCATGTTCTCCATCCTTCTGCTATGAACATAGTTGAACAAATGCTTTCGTAATTTGATTGGACATCTCTTGGGTAAATTCCCAAGAGTGGAATTGCTGGGTCCTGGGGTAGGTTGATCCCGAATTTCCTGAGAAACCATCACACTGCTTTCCAAAGCGGTTGTACAAGTTTGCATTTCCACCAGCAATGGATGAGTGTACCCCTTAGTCCACAACCTCTCCAGCAAAGGCTATCATTGGTGTTTTCGATTTTAGCCAATCTGACAGGTGTAAGATGGTATCTCAAAGTTGTTTTGATTTGCATTTCCCTGATCGCTAAGGAGGTTGAGCATGACCTTAAGTATCTTTTGGCCATTTGAACTTCTTCTGTTGAGAATTCTCTGTTCAGTTCAGTGCCTCATTTTTTAATTGGGTTAATTAGTATTTTAAAGTCCAGTCTCTTGAGTTCCTTATATATTTTAGAGATCAGAACTTTGTTGCGGGGTTGGGAGGATCAACATAGTAAAAATGGAAATTCTACCAAAGGCAATCTATAGATTCAATGCAATACCCATAAAGGTCCCATCAAAATTCTTCACAGATCTTGAGAGGACAATAATCAGCTTTCTATGGAAAAACAAGACACCCAGGATAGCCAAAACAATCTTATACAATAAAGGAACGTCTGGAGACATTACCTCCCTGACTTCAAACTCTATTACAGAGCTACAGTATTGAAAACTGCTTGGTACTGGCATAAAAACAGAGAAGTAGACCAATGGAATCGAATAAAAGACCCAGATCTTAACCCACAAACCTATGAACACCTGATTTTCGATAAAGGAGCTAAAAGTACACAATGGAAGAAAGAAAGCATCTTCAACAAATGGTGCTGGCATAACTGGATGTCAACCTATAGAAGAATGAAAGTAGATCCATATCTATCACCATGCACAAAACTCAAGTCCAAATGGATTAGAGACCTCAATATCAATCCGAACACACTGAACCTGATAGAGGAGAAAGTGGGAAGTACTCTACAACATATGGGCACAAGAGACCGCTTCCTACGTACAACTCCAACAGCACAGACATTAAGGGCAAAATTGAATAAATGGGACCCCTTGAAGCTGAGCAGCTTCTGTTAAGCAAAGGACACTGTCACTAAGACAAAAAGGCAGCCTACTGACTGGGAAAAGATCTTCACCAACCCTTAATTTTTATTTTTATATTCTTTTGCAAAGTAATATTTTGTCTAACTAATATATCCCTTATTTTGCTTTCTTTTATTTCACTTTCAATAAGTTTTATATTTTACTATTTGTTTTTATATAGGATTTCAATATGTAGCTTAGTGTACCTATAAAATTTGTTGCTATTAAAATATTTTAAAATAGTCTTTGATATTTTGTTTTCAGTTTATTTATATTTAAAGCTTTTACATCTTTGATTTTATGCTATCTGCATTTTTACTATTTTGGTATATTTTCTTAATTATATCTGTGTGTTCCTTTGGTTAATTTTATATTTCCGTGACTTTTTAAAAATCAATACTCCCTTGACACAAATGACATATTTTTTCTTTTCTTTTTCTTTCTTTCTTTCTTTCTTTTTTTTTTTTTTTTGCTTGAGTCTAAGGTATACAATTACTGGGTTTGTCATTCATTTTGTGGGCTCACTGTTTAGAAAATAATGTAACATCTGAAGATTATAAGTAATTGCTATGAACAGGTAAATACATGAGTAAATAAGTGAATGAATTACATTTTCCCATTTGATTACCATATGTTTCTTCTGTAAAATAGTAATTTGATTTCTTGCAGCTCCCACATCATAATCCCATTTTGTGAAGCACTGCCTAATGTGTCTAAATACCATGACTGATTTAATTTGGACCTGTCTAATAAATGAAACTTATCTATAGAAACAGGTTTTATTCTCATCCAAAATAGAAAAACATTTGAATAAAACAGAAATTCATTCATTCTTCAACATTTCTAGTGCCTTTTTTATAGTATAAAGGAGTAAGTCTTTAAACCATGGTATTAGATTGTCATATGTTCTGGTATAAAAATTGTAATGCATTGGAAGATTGCTCTCAGCATCCCTCTGTGCATTATACATGACTATTTCTCAGTAGGACAACCTAATGGAGAACTCTCATCTTGGACTTGAAATATAAATATTACTTTCTCATGGAAGAAGGAACTCAAGATTATTACTTTCAAGACTTGTCTATTAGTTTGTTCAGGAGAACCAGAGACTTAAATTTTACCAATATCTTAAGAGAAAGGAAAAGGATTAGAAAAATCTGTTATTCACTTTTCCAGGTATCACCTGATATTTACATGATACAGAGGAATCTTGTAGAATTTAAATTAGACATAATAGATACATTTTAGAGAGTATTATGGTAAATGATCCAGCATTAGCACAAAATATATTTGAAACCTTAGTAGTTTATATGTCAAGAAGAATTTTGAAATTTAATGCCAATGAAACAATACTCAGATGTTTCAGAAACAAGCTCCCAGAAGATTTCTTGAGAGCTCAGAGGCTCTAAGAAATGTTTACTATTGCTTCTCTGGTGCAGATTAAAATGTGAAAGAAAAAGGTAAGAAATGTGATGATTTTAACACGTTGATGATAGCTATCGCTTCAGAATATTCTTCAGTAAATGAAAGTGCTTAAAGCCCTCAGTGAGCCTCCAGGCAATCCAGCAGCTCTTTATTCCTGCTGTGTTGGAAACATTTATAACCCAATTGGACTTCCAGACATCCCCCTTCCAGGAATCTACATTTAAATCTGATCTTACCTTAGAGGTGAAGGATGCCTCAGGCCTAAACTTCACTCCCACAGATATTCAAAAGCCCTGCTGAAGCCATGCAGTGCCATTTGCATAGTTATGTCTGAACAGCCAATGACTTTTCCCAATATCTGAATAAAAAATATGATAAACAGCTAAAAATTTTATCAAATATCATCTGTGGTATTTTTTTTTACCTTGTGAACAATTTCATTAACACAATAAATATAATTCCACATTCTAATTAAGTAGACATCTTTAAAGTTCAAAAACAGAATTATCCAGCTTTTCTACAAGAAAAAAAATCCATCTATCAGGATTGTTTTATATGCAGAAAAATGTATTTACATTTAACAGTTCATTTTTAATGTTGGCATTTCTTACAGGAAAAGTATAGTGTGTAATTTCACTTTGTATGGATTTTTTATATTATTCATAACAAAGGGAGGTGTGCTTAATAGTCCATACACTAACAGGAGGACTTTAGAGAAAATGAATCTATTCACGGAGAGGAAAGATTTTCTTTTAATATAGACTGCAAGCAAAAGGCTAATTGTACATCTAATGTAAAGAGTTTTATTATTTCATCTCAAACAACAGTGCAGTTATCAAGCACAGCACATTCACCATTTCCTACAGTGTTCAAGTTGCTAAGTCTTGAACTATACTTTCCTAATCATATATGGAAGCCCTATGTCTGATTAATACTTTATTTTGAGACAGATCCTATAACAAAGATATATATATATATATATATATATATGATGAAGGCTAAAAGAAATCTTGGGGTATATCCATAGCATGGCAGAACTGATAACCATATAATGAGGTGCATGTGTCACAGAAGAAAGACAAAATGATGACGTAGAGAGACTGTGGTTGTCAAGCACCAGAATCATAAGCTATCAGCAAGAATACATTTCAGTAGTGAGAAAATAAATGCCCATTATAATGACCTTCATTTACAGTATTGTACACTGGGACTAAATAGGCTAACACCTACACTTAACTCCATTTCTCTTAATGCTTATTGCTAAACACTATTCATAACTGTAGCATATGTTGAGACTGCTTTGATCCATTAAAAACTCCAGGCAGTAAATAACTCAAACTTATTTTGTTTAAATGCAGTCCAAACAGGGAGAAATGATATCTGCTAAAGATAACGTTGACCCTGAAGAGATAATTATAATGGGATAGTCTTAGTTGGAAAACCATTAAAGTTAGATATTTTAATTTTGAAAATATAAAACAAACTATCTTTCCTCATTTTACATACCAATCCCATTTTCCAATCTCTTCCCTCCTCTAGTTCCCTCCATATTTCCCCCACCCCACTCGCTTATCTACTCTCCAGAAAAGATAAGGCACATTGTTCAAAGGAAGGACCAAGCCCTCTCACTGTATCTAGTCTGAGGAAGGTATCCATCCAGAGAGAATGAGTTCCAAAAAGGCAGTACAAGCAGCAGGGACAAATCCTGGTAACACTGCCTCTGGCCATGCGGTCTGCCTCAGCCATGCAACTGTCACCACATTCAGAGTGTCTAGCTTACTCCAAAGACAGTTGCATCCCTGTTGTAGCTGGAGCTAGTAAGCACTCATTGACTCAGGTAACCTGTTTCAGTGGATGACATCTTGAATTTTGCATGCAAATGGAGGGAAATAGAAAACACCATCCTGAGTGAGGTAACCCAGGCCCAAAAAGATGAACATGGGATGTACTCATTCATAATTGGGTTGTAGCCATAAATAAAGGACATCGAGCCTATAATTCGTAAAAAATCCTAGAGAAGCTATATAAGAAGGTGAACCCAAAGAAAAACATATACTGGATAAAACTCCTGGATACTGGAAGTAGACAAGATTGCCGGACAAAAAATGGGAACATAGGGGTGGGGTGGGATGGGGGGAGGGGGGATGGGGCGAGAAAAGTGTGAAGTGGAGGATGGGAAGAGCTTGGGGGAATAGGATGGTTGGGATATAGGAAGGGTGGATATGGGAACAAGGAATTATACATCTTACTTAAGGGAGCCATTCTAGGTTTGGCAGAGGCTTGACTCTAGAGGGGTTCCCAGGTGTCCAGGAAGACGCCCCCAGCTAGGTCCTTGGGCAGCTGAGGAGAGGGTGCCAGAAATGTCCAGATCCTATTGCCATACTCATGAATATCTTGCATATCACCATAGAACCTTCACCTGGCATTGGATGGAGAAAATGACAGAGCCCCACATAGGAGCACCGGACTGAGCTCCCAAGGTCCCGATGAGGAGCAAAAGGAGGGAGATCATGAGCAAGGAAGTCAGGACCGTGAGGAGTGCGTTTACCCATTGAGACGGTGGGACAGATCTAACGGGAGACCACCAAGTCCAGTTGGAATGGAACTGATGGAACAGGGGACCAAACCGGGCTCTCTGAATGTGGCTGACGGTGGAGGAGGACTGAGAAACCAAGGACAACGGCAATGAATGTGAACTCTACAGCATGGACGGGCTCACTGTGAGCCTTAACCTTCACCTGGCGATGGATGGAGATAGAGACAGAGCCCCACATTGGAGCACCGGACTGAACTCCCAAAGTTCTGATGAGGAGCGGATGGAGAGAGATCATTAGAAAGAAAGTCAGAACCATGAGGGATGCGTTCACCCACTGAGACGGCAGGACAGAACTAATGGGAGACCACCAAGTCCACTTGGAATGGGACTGATGGAACATGCGACCAAATCGGACTCTCTGAGGGTGGCTGATGGTGGAGGCTGACAGAGGAGCCAAGGACAATGGCGATGGGCTTGGTCTCTACGACATGGACGGGCTCTGTGTGAGCCTTGTCAGTTTGGTTGCTCACCTTCCTGGACCTGGGGGGAGTTGGGAGGACCTTGGACTCAACATAGTGTAGAGAACCCTGATGGCTGTTTGGCCTCAAGAGGGAGGGAGTGGGAGTGTGGGTGGAGGGGAGGGGAGGGAAGGGGGAGGAGGAGGGGAGGAGATGGCAATTTTTAATAAAAAAATGAATAAACTGGAAAAAAATTGGACATTGGGAGCTCAGGCCATTGCTCAATTGTGTTTCTCTACCCCTGTGGCAAATAGTTTCTAGATGAAGGATCTATGGTGAAATTTAAGATAGTTATCAATCTGTCTAAAGGGCAAGCCCAGTTAGGGCATCCTCTCCACTATTGCTTAGGGTCTTAGCTGGGGTCATCCTTGTAGATTCCTGGGAATTTCTCTAGTGCCAGGTTTCTTGCTAGCCCCATAATGACTCCCTCAATAAAAATAACTTTTTCCTTGCTCTCCAACTCTATCCTTCCACCATGTCAACTAACCCATTTCCTGAAGTTCTTTTCCCACTTCACCTTTCGCCTCCTCCTCCCATTCCACCCTTTTTTTCTCCACCCACCCCCATGTTCCCAATATTGTCAGGAGATTTTGTCTATTTCCACTTATCAGAGGAATCTATATATGTTTCTGTTAGGATCTACCTTGTTCCTTAGCTTCTTTAGGATCATGGTTTAAAGGCTTGCTATCTGTTATTTACAGCTAGTATCCACTTATGAGTGAGTACATACTATGCTTATCTATCTGGGTCTGGGTTACCTCACTCAGGATGACATTTTTTTCTAATTCCATTCATTTGAATACAAATTTCAAGATGTATTTTTTTTTTTACCACTGAGTAGTCTTCATTGTGTAAATACACATTTAATTTATCCATTCTTCAGTTGAGGAGCATCTAGGTTGTTTCCAGGTTCTATTTATTACAAATAATGCTTCTATGAACATAGCTGAACAAATGTCCTTGTAGTATGATTGAGCATCCTTTGGGTATATGCCCAAGAGTGGTATTGCTGGATCATGAGGTAGGTTGATTCCCAGTTTTCTGAGATACCACCAGAATGATTTACAGAGTGGTTGTGCAAGTTTGCACTTCCATCAGCAGTGAAGGAGTGTTCCCCTTACTTCACATTCTCTATAGCATAAGCTATCATTGGTGTTTTTGATATTAGATATTCTGATTAGTATAAGATTATATCTCAGAGTTGTTTTGATTTGTATTTTCTTGATTACCAAGGAGGTTGAACACTTCCTTAAGTGTCTTTCATCCATTTGATATTCTGTTGAGAAATCTCTGTTTAGATCTGAACCCCATTTTTAATTAAATTATTTGGAATTTTGGTGTCTAATTTCTTGAGTTGTTTAAGTATTTTGGAGATCAGTTCTCTGTTTGATGTGGGGTTACTGAAGATCTTTTCCCATTCAGTAGGTTAACTTTTTGTTTTATTTCCTTTGTTTTTTGTTTTACAGAAGCTTCTCAGTTTTTCATGAGGTCACATTTAATTATTGTTGTTCTCAGTGTCTGTGCTACTGGGACTATATTTAGGAAGTGGTCTCCTGTGCTCATGCAATGAATGCTATTTCCTACCTTCTCTTCTATCAGGTTCAGTGTGTTTGGATATTATTGATGTCTTAATCAACATGGATTTGAGTTTTGTGCATGGGATTAGATATGGATCTATTTTCATTTTACTACATGTTGACATCCAGTTATGCCAGCACCATTTGTTGAAGATGCTTTCTTTTTTCCATTTTATAATTTTAGCTTCTTTGTCAAAAATCAGGTATTCATAGGTGTGTGGATTAATATCTGGATCATTAATTGGATTTCACTGATCAACTTATCTGTTTTTATGTCAATACTAAGCTGTAATCATTACTGTAGCTTTATAATAGAGCTTTATGTCAGGGATAGTGATGCTACCAGAAGTTCCTTTATTGTACAGGATTGTTTTGGCTATCCTGGGTATTTTGTTTTTGAAGATTAGTATTGTTCTTTCAAAGTCTGTAAAGAATTGTGTTAAATTTTTGATGGGGATTGCAATGAATCTATAGATTGCTTTTAGTAGGATTGCATTTTTATTATGCTGATCCTACCTATCCAAGAACATGGGAGACATTTCCATTTTCTAGTATCTTTTTCAACTTCTTTCTTCAAAGATTTAAAGTTCTTCTTAATCAAATCTTTCAATGATTTGGTTAGTGTTACCCCAAGGTAATTTATGTTGTTTGTGAATGGTGATGTTTCTCAACTTTCTTTTTCAGCTTCTTTATCATTTGTATATAGGAGGGCTACTGATTTTATTGAGTTGATCTTGTATCCTTACATATTCCTGAATGTATTTATCAGGTATAGGAGTTCCTTGGTAGAGTTTATGGTATCACCTATGTATATTTTCACATCATTTGCAAATAATGAAAGTTTGATTTCTTCCTTTCCAATTTGTATTCCCTTGATCTCCCTTTGTCATCTTATTGCTCTAGCCAGAAATTCAAGAACTATTTAGAGAGTGGACAGACATGTCTTGTTCCTGATTTTAGTGGTGTCACTTTGAATTTCTCTCCATTTATATTGATGGTGGCTGTCAGCTTGCTGTATATTGTTTTATATCACGTTTAGATACGTTCCTTGTATCATGTATCTTCCAAGACCTTTATCATGGATGGGTGTTGGATTTTGTTGAATACTTTTTCAACATCTAATGGGATGATCATATGTTTCTTCTTTCAGTTTTTTTTAATATGGTGAATTATATTGATAGATTTTCATATGTTGAACCATCCATGCATCTCTGTTATGAAGCTGACTTGATCATGGTGGATTCTTTTTGATATGTTCTTGGTTTCAGTTTACAGTATTTTATTGAGTATTTTTGCATCAATGTTTATGAATGAGACTCGTCTATAATTCTTTCTTAATTGAGTCTTTGTGTGTTTTCTATACAAGGGTAACTATAGCTGTAGCCTGTATTTCCGAGTTCCTCTGAGATTGCAGGAGATAGGAGGATTTCAAAAGTTAGTTATTTTTAATATAGAAATAAACTGAGTTGAGTAAAGGTGAGGACTGGATTTGTGTACTGGATCTTTCATATTCTTACCTGTAAAGAATTTAATTTAAAAAATGTCAGCTGTTGTAATAGACTGAATGATTGCAGTTTGCTCCACTTCATTTTTTTTTTTTTTTTTTGGTTTTTCGAGACAGGGTTTCTCTGCAGCTTTTTTAGAGCCTGTCCTGGACCTAGCTCTTGTAGACCAGGCTGGCCTCGAACTCACAGAGATCCGCCTGCCTCTGCCTCCCGAGTGCTGGGATTAAAGGCGTGCGCCACCACCACCCGGCTTCCACTTCATTTTGATTCTTAAATGTTATGGTTAAGGATTAAAGTATCATTTTGAGGTTTGAATTCATATTTATCAGGCACATCTCTGTGTATAGGCTACTTTCATGTTTCACACTTTATTTTAAACCTTAATTCAGTAGTGGTCAATAGTGGTAAGATACATAATTCAAAGAACTATTCAAAAGAAATTTTTATATCCTTGATGTTGTAGCTTAAAATGCGTTCTACTGCTGACTTTTAGAAAGATAGTGTAGATGAGGATTTGCTTTCTTCATTATTTTTTTAATTTCCAAAAGTATGTTCTGATCACAATTTCCCCTATATAAATCTTCCCAGATCCTTGCTACCTACTCACCAGCCCAAACCCTCTTCTCTAGAAACAAACTAACACTTTGCTGATTTAGCCTGAAGATTTGTGTTTCTCTTCAGAAATTTCCAACAATTTTGTAGCTTCCCTCTAGATACTTATTTCCTCAAAAATGCTTGTTTACTGAGCCTATTTTGGTTAGTGATTTTTTTTATTCATTTAAGCTTGTATTATATTCTAATTATTCAAATCATATATGTTTTTATCTAGAAAATTATATATATACATGCTATAAAATATGTCCATATCAGTCTCCCTCTCTCCTTCTAACTTCCTCCATATATTCCCATAATGCTCACCTTTTTAATTTTAATTTTTGATAACCACTAAATCCAGTTATTTCTGATTACATGTGCATGGCAAGGGGCCATCTATTGGAGTATGAAGAGCCCCCATTTTCTAAATGAAAAATTATTGTTCAACACCATAGCAACTATTCACTGTTGACAATTCCTTAGTAGATGTGGAAGCTTAATCATCTACTCTGTCTATGTCTCGATTTGGGGTATCTTAGTCATATGTAGGTCTTATGCAGGTAACCACAGCTGTGGCAACAGCTATCTCCCGTCCAGAAAACAAAATTTCACCCCATCCTCTCCATCTTCCTGCTCTTACTTTCTTTCTACTTTCCTTTCTATGATAATCCCGTATCATTTGTGGAAGTGTGGTATATGAATGTCAGATTTAAGGCTAAGAACTCAGTCTATAATTCTCAGGACACTGATTTATTATGTGTTTTTCCATTGACTGTTGTCCAATGTAAAAAGAAACTTCCATGTCCAAAGTGTAGAATAACCTAGGTCCATATATATAGACATATATGTTTAGAAGACAATTTTACAGTATTTAACAAAATAACAATAGCAGGTTATATACCCTAGGGTGTATGACCTAGCCAATCCATGGGATTTGGACAAAGAATACAGTATATGCATGAAATTCTCTCTTGCTAAGATGGCTCCAAGTTCAAACATGAAATGAATAGTTATAACAATTGTAGCACTATTGCATAAGCAAGCATATTTTGCCTGGATTATTATAGAATTCAGGGTTAAGCATTGACTAAAACCATTGATTCCCTTTCTATTATAGTAGACTTTATAGTAGCTTCTCATACTATATAAACTAGCCAGCAGAGAGGAAGTTTCCCAGGTTGAGATTAATGTCTTTATGTCCTACAGTGAAGGATATGTTAGCAATAGGGCCTTATGGTGTAGTTACGGTGAACAGTGAAGCAAAAGTGGCAAGATCCTCTGTTGTTTTAGAAATCATTGTGACCTATATGATAAATAACTCATAGGATGATATGCTATGGCATATATTTGACTTTTAATTTAATAACCTATGTCTTCTAAGAACAACATTGTTGACCTTGGCAGGGTAAATCTTTTCCAACTCTTGCGCAAGTTATATTTTTAGATTAGTTTACTTGCTAGATGATTTACAGAAATATGCTCTCATATCTTTGTGTTTTGTTAACCTCTTCCTTGATTCCGCATGTTCTTCAATTTATTTTTCTGTGCTAATGGAATAAATACTGTAAAAATGACCACTATATCTAAACCACTTAAGAATAAGAGTAATACCAATCTAAATTTAAAGAACATTTCCAAAGACATAGAAAAAACTTCCAGAATTCATCTGGAACCACAAAAAGTAAAGGAAATCTATATTAAAAAATGAACAAAAGCTTACAACTTTAGATTATGACCACAACTGATTTCAATTTGTGGAATACTGCCATTGTAATAAATTCAGCTTGGGTGTGCATGAAACCAGCTATGTAGATCAATAAAGTAGAGCTAAGGAACCAGATAAAAATCCACACAAGTTTTTAATAAGCACTTAACTGGTCTTTGATATTTATTCCAAAAATGTACACTGGAAAAAGACAGCATTAGAACAAACGACTCTGTGATAACCGTTTTTTCAAAATTTGGAACAATAAAACTGTATTTTCATTTTCCATTTGCATAATGATAGATTCCAAATAGATCTAGGATCTCAACGTAAGAGCTGGTGCCCTGTTATTACTACAGGAAAAAGTATGGAGTATTCTTTAATTTATAGGCATAGACTAGAACTGTCTGAATAAACATTTCTACTGATATAAGAAATAAGAACCATTTTAATAAATGCGATCTCACAGAATTGAAATAAGCCTTTGTACGTAAAAGAAAACAAGTAAAAAAGCAAACACAAAAATGCTTTAAATACATCTCAAGAAGCTCACATAAAGACAGAAAGCCTTTGACAGCTCTTCATTTACTCTAGCTTACTTTCAATCACTGTGATAAACTCTGGGAAAAGGGTTTACTTCATTTTACAATCCCATGTACAATGAGTCATTGAAGGAAATCTGATCAGGAATACAAGGCAAGAACCTGGAACAGACATTATGTAGGAATCCTGGGTCATCACCTCCAGCTTGTTCTCAGGCAGCTTTCTGATCCAAACCAGGACCATCTATCTGTTCATGCGTCTTACTGCCTACAGTGGGCCAGACAATGCTACGTCAATCAACAATATAGCAACATATTTTCAATTGATGATTGCTCTTTCTACGCATCTGTAGGTTGTACTTGGATTCCTTGAATTTTGGTGTTCATTTTGTTTTATTTTTTTTGTGTCATTGTTTCTTTGGTTTTGATATTTTGTTTTATTTTTAGAATTATTTGTTAGAGAGATAGAGAAACAGAGATAGATAACTGGGAAGAGTTTGGGAAGGTGATATATTACCAAAATATATAGTATAATTTAAAACGAAACCAAACACTACATCATTCAATATAACATTAGGGTCTAGAATGCATAAAAAACTAAAAATATGTACTATGAAAAGAATCAAGCCTAATTTTAAAAGTAGGAGCTACAAAACTAAACAGAAAGTTCTCAAAAAAGAAATCAAATGTCTAGAAAAAAAACTCAGAAATGTACACTATGAATTTAGTAACTGGAAAAATGCAAATTAAAAGTACTTTAATATTCTATCTCACCCCAGTCAGAATGGACCTCACCAGAAATTCACAACAAATATTGATGTGGATATAATATTAGGGGAGATATACATTACTGATAAAATAGCAACTAGTATAATATCTTTAGAAATCAGTAGTGTTTTCTCAAAAATATTGTGAATGAGATAGCAGTATTATTCAGGTATACCAATCCTGGGAATATACTCATTGTTTTTACTACAGAAATATGAAAATATCCATATTCTTTGATACACTATTCACAAATGATAGTAAATGCAATCAACTTAGATATCTATCATTAGATGAAAGAATAAGGCAAAATGTGATAGAGATACATATCAAATATTACTTAGATTTAAAGAAAAATTAAATAATCATATTTTCATGGAAATAAAAGGAACTGAAACTATTATCCTCAGTGAAGTATTTCAGTGGCAGAGACAAATACTATGTGTTAGCTCTAAAATGGATATAATCACATCAAATCTTTTATGTACTTAATGTGGATCATAAGTGGAAATCAAAAAAGTAGAACAAAAAAGACTTTTTGGTGGCTGTCTTAAGGAAATTGGTAGTGCATTCTAAATAAGTAAAATTGCAGAGGTAAAAATTACTAGAAACAAAAAGTCTTAAGGACTTGAAGTGGTATGGGAGAACTCAATGGGTAAAGAGAAAGGCTAATGTAATGGAATTAGGTATAAAATGTCATATGGAAGCCAAATCTCACAACACAACAAAATAAAACAATAGTATATTTTAGGTTTTTTTTTTTTTTTTTTTTTTTTTTTTTTTTTTTTTTTACCAGTTTTGGTAATTTTAAAAAGAATGGACCACATAACTCATTTATTTGAAAGTTGGTCAGAAAATTGTTGGAATTGATCTTGGAAGATAGGGATGTCTGATCTTGTTGGAGAATGTGTGTTACTGGGGGTGGGCTTTCAAGTTCTAAAAATTCACACCATCCTTTTTGCTCTGGGTCTGCTATATGATTGTTGTTTAAGCATATATTTTCTCAGTACTGCTCCGGAGCCATTCTTGAATGTTTCCCACCATGTGGGTCACGGACTATCCCTCTCAAACTTCAAGCCCACCAAAAACTTTTGCTTCTATAAGTTTTCTAGGTCATGGAATGTCTTCATGGCAAAAAGAAAAAAAAAACTAAGACACCAATGTTATTTTTTCTTAACAACCAAGACTAAATTAACCTAGAAATATATGTGTTATTAATATTATTTCTCAAGAAAAAGCTAAGATTCCATATAGATTATCTCAGGGATATTTTTCTTTGTCATGATGAAGTATGAAGTGGCTATTTTTGTACCTAATAATTCTTATTAATTTGGTTCCACATTGTGTCATGAAATTTCAAACATAAGTAGATTCTAAAAGTGGTACTGTCAAAGTCTCAGAGGTGTAAACAATGACATTTTGCTTATTCTTTTTGAGGATGCATATGGTATCATTAGAAAATGTTGGTGGGAAATGGGCAGGGAAAATATGTGAAGGGATTGGATATATGCAACTGAACACTGGGCAGAGAAGGTCTCCATTGGGGAGTAACAAGAAGTGAGGCTGACCTATAATTTGGTGAAGAAAAACCAATCTTATAAGAAGTAAACTTGAATATTTTACTGAGGATTTATCATAAACAGTAATTGAAGTAAGTTAAAATCTTTTTTATGTATTAATTAAAAAATGAATTTTGTT
Organism: Arvicola amphibius; assembly: GCF_903992535.2. NCBI lineage: Eukaryota > Metazoa > Chordata > Mammalia > Rodentia > Cricetidae > Arvicola > Arvicola amphibius. The sequence goes on from NC_052048.2 coordinate 173,710,307, forward strand.
AAGGACCAATGAAATTCTTGTTTTCAGCTGACTGGTACTTTAAAATTCCACATTAACTTTAATAACACTCTATCTAATATATGCATATATTATTGATATATATTTTTTATCAATTTTCCATATATATATATATATTCCTCATATATAAATATGGAGAGAAAAATTCCAGCCTTGCTAAAATTTTAATAGCCATGGTAAAAATAATTATAGTTGTTTTAATCAGTTCACATAATTTACTTAGGAGACCTAATAACTTTAATGATGTATTCATACAACATTCAAATATTTATTCTAATTCTAGTCAACCAGAACAATTGTTATAATCCATAAGTTTTAAATACATTTACTATGTAAATAGAAAACCTTCATCAATTAATTTCTTACTCTGCGCTTCTTATCCTTATGAAAAATTCAGGGAAGCTCCACTGAAGGTAATTATAGCACATTATGTGTAATCACTTGCCAAATTCCATGTTTTAAATCAATCATTTCTTGTGTTCATATATTTGAAGCAATTTCAGGAGTAAATAATCACAGAGCTCAACAAGTGAGGCAAAATGGGTAAAACAAATATTGCAGAGTCTATTACAATGTGAGAGGATGAAGCAGCATCTTTTCTGCTAGCTGAGCTGAATCCTTACTCTTGGTGGGCGTAGCGAGTGAACAGCACTAACAACCACCGATTAGATGAAAGCTTTTTAACACAGCAACTATATTTTTACTAAACAAAGTAACTTGAATTCATGGCTTGCTATTATATTTCACTAGATATCTCCCAAATTCATTGACTTCTACTTTGATTTTAAGTTCATTTTATTCTCCTAGTATAATATTTGTTTAAATACACTTATTTTCAATGTGTGTTTTTATTGTGTCATTCATTCATTGATAGTTATTTATATATGAATAGTTCATACAAAGAAATTAATTCTGAGCAGTGCATGGGCAATCTCTCCTTCTTTCACATAGATTCTATTTCACTCTTAATTACCTGTTCTCTCTCTCTCTCTCTGTCTCTCTGTCTCTGTCTCTCTGTCTCTCTGTCTCTGTCTCTCTCTCTCTATCTATCTATACACACACACACATATATAAATGTAATATATATGTAATATATATATATATATATACAAATGTAAATCCATTTCTTTTGGGGTAGATGCAAGGGGCACTTTGATAATAAGTCAAAAGAGAACATGCGGTACAATTTAAGGTTCAATTGAAATGTAAATCTTCATTAACTTTTCCAACATAAGTGCTAGGTCTTTCTTCTGAGGGAATTGTCATCACTAAGGACGCGATGTCAAGATTTCAGGAGAAACTTGGTTGAACTACACAGACGCATTTTCTCCACTGAGTTACCCAGGATTATTATACCCTTATTGACAAAGTTCCAGAAGAAAAATACCTTTCTGTATAGGTTCTTACCCAATAGAGAACATCAGACTTCTCTGAGAATTAGTGATCATGCAATTGATTTTTTTTTTTTTTTTGGTTTTTCGAGACAGGGTTTCTCTGCAGCTTTTTAGAGCCTGTCCTGGATCTAGCTCTTGTAGACCAGGCTGGCCTCGAACTCACAGAGATCCGCGGGCCTCTGCCTCCCGAGTGCTGGGATTAAAGGCGTGTGCCACCACTGCCCGGCTCATGCAATTGATTTTTACCAATACTGTAGGGTTTTTTTTGTTTTTTTTTGTTTTTTTGCAAACTGTTCTAAGGTAAATATTAGTTTGGTTCAATGTTAGTATTGCTTCCTGGTCATTGAAAGAAGAAAACAAATGTCCTTCTGAGTTTTTTATATTAAGTTAAGTTTATTGTCTCTGAATTCTGGGAATCTTTATTTAGCCAAATGTGACATCATTTAAATCACAAAAGAAACCCAACTCTTTCTTTTCCTCTGACCTTAGTAACAATTTATAATATGCTTAGGAGTAATCTTGTACAAGTATTGATGGAATTTTCCTTTCTGAAATATGTCCATTTTAAGTCACACCTTGATCTATTTTTTCAGTCAATTCTGAGTTTATAATATTTACATAACAAGAAATTAGAAGAAAAAAATAGAAACACCAAATATTCCATTTATTGATAATACCAACTCCTTTACAATGAACAATACAATAAAATTCCAGAATTATTATTTATGGTGAGTATATGAACAAAATATTAGGTGAATAAATAATATAAGACAAGAGAAAATATGCTAAAGGTAATACAGATGAGACTTACTTAGAAGGTATGGAATTTACAATAAAGTCATTTTCAGGGGTTATAGATAGAAAAGCACAAAATAACTTTAGGTAGTGATGGGGCAGATTTGCAAAACCCATTTTTTATTTATAGGACAATATTAATCAAAAAATTCAAAATAAATTAATACTCATCCTAACAACAAGAATACAAAACTTGATTTTTAAAGCATTGTATTTTTTTTAGAGAAAACCTCATTTATTTTTCTTTTTTATTAGACTTTTTTTTTAAAAAAAAATACCAATCCAAATTCCCACCCCCTCCCTTCCTCCCATTCTTTCACACACCCTCCTACCCCACCCCCCCTCCAATCCTAAGAGAGGCAAGGCACCTTGCCCTGTGGAAGGTCCAAGACCCTGCCCACTACATCTAGGCTGAGCAAGATATACATCTGAAGAGAACAGAATCCCAAAAATCCAATACCTGTAGTAGAGACAAATCCTAGTGCCACTGACAGTGACCCCTCTGTCTGCCCCAACCATAGAGCTGTAAATCACATTCAGAGGGACTAGCTTGGTCCTGTGCTTGTTCCTTTCCAGTCCGGCTGGAGTTGGTGAGCTCCCATTAGCTCAGGTAAACTGCTTCAGCGCATGAACCCCTCATGATCTTGAACTTTTTTGCTAATATTCTCATTCCTTCTACTCTTCAACTGCACCTTGGGAGCTCAGTGCCATGCTCCAATGTGTGGCTCTCTTCCTCTGTTTCCATCTATTGCTAGATGAAGGTTCTACAGTGATATTTAAGATAACCATCAATCTGAATACAGGGTAATACCAGTTCAGGAACCTCTTCCACTATTGCCTAGGGTCTTAGCTGGGACCATCCTTGTGGATTCCTGGTAAATTCTCTAGAGAGGCTTCTTGCCAAGCCCATAATGGCTTTCTCAATCAAGATGTCTTTCTCGTTTGCTCTCACATGATGTAGAAGGGTCATCTGTCTATGTGTTACTTTCATTAGTTAATAAAGATACTGGCCTTGGCTTTTGATAGGATAGCAGCTTAGACAGACAGAGTAGACAGAATAGAATGCTGGGAGGAAGAAGGCAGTGAGTCAGTCACCATAATTCTCCAACCTGAGACAGACGCAGGTTAGGATCTTTCCTGGTAAGCCACCATCTCGTGGTGCTACGCACATTAATAGAAATGGGTTGAGCAAGATACGATAGTTAGCCAGTAAGAGGCTAGAGCTAATGGGCCAAGCAGTGTTTAAATGAATACAATTTGTGTGTTGTTATTTCGGGTGTAAAGCTAGCCATGCGGGAGCTGGGCTGGATGAAAAGCAGGCCTGCATACCTCATCACTACACTCATATCTGTCCCCCTCCATCTCAACCGTCCTATTCCCTCAATTTCTCCTCAACTCTCCCCTTCTCCCCACATCTTCCCTCCCTCTACCCACCCCCCCCCCCCATGCTCCTTATCCTGTCAGGAAACCGTGTCTGTCTCCAGGTGGGTCCATATATGTTTTTCTTTGAGTTCACCTTATTACTTACCTTCTCTAGGATCATGAACTATAGGCTCAAGTATTATATTTATTAAGACAGAATTGTTTCAAAAAAGCAACAAAATAGCTTCTTGGTTAAGAGCAGGGTTTTGTTTTGTTTTTTAAAATCTACTTCCTCAGTTTTCCTTGGGTTTTCTATGGCTTAAACTCGGCAAGTCTTGCATGTTCTGTCACAGTCTCTGTGAGTTCATATGTGCATCAGACTTGATGTCTACTGAAGATGCTCTTTTCTTGGAATAATCCAGCACCTTTCCTTGGGCACTTACATTCTTTCCACCCCCTCACCCACATGGAGCTCTAAGCCTGAGGGGAGTTTGATAAAGTATCCCAGCTAGGGCTGAGTGCTTGACGTTAACTCCTTGCCTATTGTCCACTGTGTGGCTCTATGTTCATTACCACCTGCTGCAAGATTTGTTTGTCTGATGAGAGTTGAGTGATGTTTTGTTCTATATGAATATCAATATGTCATATTACATTAAGAGTCATATTACTGCTATGTTCCTTCAGCAGAATAATAGTATTAGGTTTCTCCTGGTGTGCAAGACTACATGAGCCATCTACTCTCAGGTCCTTCATCATTTTAGCAGTGTGCATTATGGGTCCCATCTCATAAACTCAGCTTTAAATCCAATCAAAACTGATTTGTTACTTCCATAACATTTATGCCACAATTGTACCAGGATATCCTGGGTGGTCTTTATTGTAAATTGCAGGGTACAAAATTGGGGGATACTGATGATTACTTAATCTCCTTTGGTAGCAGATAATGTACCTTGGGAATGGGAAAATCAGTTTTCTACAATGGAGTGTCCTTAGGTGCCGGGAGCCGATTTGCGGGCCACCATCACAAGATGGCGCTGAGCCCCTGCAGCGCCGAGTAAACAACTCCATATTAGGCAAGGCTCTAGACAGAACCTCCCACAGGCACGACCCGTGTCCACTCTCCCTATATAAGCGGCTGCCATTTAGTGCTCGCCCCCCCCCCCCTCCTTTCAGCTCTCCCTTAACCAAGAGGCTCCAATAAAGCGTGATTTGAGAAGAATCCTCGACTCGGTGGTTGTTCTTCCCTGCTGGCCAGTGGGGTTCGCCGCACTTGGGTATGTCAACCACACTCCAGTGTAGATCCTAGGAGTTGCATGTCACACAAAATCATCTCTGTTATATGTACAATTTTTGCTTTGGTATTTTGTCTTACTGTTTTGTTTGTGTTTTCTTTTGGGGGTTATGTTTTGAGGAAGGACATAAATTGTATGGGTTAAAGGATCTGAGATAATCAAAACATTTTATAAGAAAACATTGATTAAACAAAAATGATTTTTTAAAAGCACAAAAAGTAATAACATAGCAAAAAGCATGTAATTTAAATATCTTAAAATTTTTGTATTCATTTTAGTTTTGAAGAACTCATTCAATATGTGACAATCAATTCAAGTAACACTATGTTAATAAATAAAACAACATAAACTAATACTAAAGAGCTATGAAAACATAACTGTACAAAATCCAACAGCCCCTCATGATAAAATTTTAGTTTGTGGGGTCCCCTGGGCATAGAATCAGTATTTATCTCTAGTACACAAACTAAATTTTGGAACCCTTTTCCTATGGAGGGATACCTTTCTCAGCCTAGATACAGAGAAGAAGGCTTTTAGTCCTGCCTCAAGTGATATGACAGATGTTTTTGACTTCCAATGGGAGGTCTTATCCTCTCTGAGGAGTGGATGGAGGGTGGTGTGGGAGGAATGTAGGGAAAGTGAGGGGAGGGGAGGGAAAGGGAACTGGGATTGGTATACAAAATAAAAAAGATTGCTTAAAAAATAAAATATAAAAAGATAAAGTTAAAAAAATTAGTAAATTCTTGGCAAACTCGGAACCAAGTAAACTTTCACCAACTGATAGTGAACTATGGCAATGAGTTATTATTTGGATTAATTTCTAAATCCGGATAATTTACTGATAATGAATGTAAACATAATGCCCTTTAATCCCTATTCTGCAAAATGTCATGAATAAAGGGGAAAATTATAATGATCATAAACCAAGGAGCAAAATCCCTCCATCTGTAGATCATGTGCTTGGTTATACAAAAGAATGATTTGGATACAGTAAATATGGCTTTTGAGAAAAATAAGCTGTGTTTTTATACTATATTTTCTTTTTATTTATATAATTGAAGTCACATAGCATGACAAATTATGAATAAAATATTTTAAAAAAACTATGTTATAGCAAAATAGAACATGTATGATAATCTGATTTAATTGCATGGCTATCAGAACACTCAATAATAATACAATTTTTCTTACAAAGCACAGATTTTCTCCCAAAAGTGGATACAGAGTTAAATTATATATTACATTCAAACCTACTTCTGTTTTAGTAAAATTCCTTATTTTTAATACCTTTATTTTTAAACTGAAGATCAATCTTATTAAGACGGCAGAGATCTAAAAACCATCTTTACTTGTTTTGAAGTTTGCAATGCTAACAAATACCTCCAGTGAAATGAAGGAATTTTTCTGCCGTATTCTGCCAGCATGCCCTTCTGGAAATCACAGACAATGACTTCTAATCCCAGCTGTTTAGTGACATAGTCAGTGGTATTGGACATGTCGTTTTGCTTTTCTCTCTCAGTCCAGTCTTCTGTAAAACAGAGATAATATTGTTCAGTTTAGCATATTGTTCAAAACTATTATAGCCTCTGAATGAGTTCACAAAAGAAACTCTATGTGAATTGCAATAGATGTCAACAAAATTACAGGTTATTCACCTCAAAAGTGTATGAGAAAGAACCCATGAAAATTATTTTTTTAAATATACACTGGCTATATTTTAATATTGGAACAATTATTATTCCAGACACTGTCTTCATGTTTACAAAGTTGTTAGACACATTTTTTATTATAGAAGAAAGAACAAGTTAGTTGTCTTCCAGTTTGTTTTTCGGACAAGTTTATGAAACTCCTTATCACTGTTCACCTGTTAATCAGATTCAGTGAACAATTAACTCATTCAGAAAATCAAATTCAAATGATGTCAGGAAAATCAAGTATAAGAATATACCCACATTTCTTTTTTTACTTTTATTTTTTTGTTTTTGTTTTTGTTTTCAAGACAGGGTTTCTCTGTGTAGCTTTGGAGCCTGTCTTTAAACTCATTCTGAAGACGAGGCTGGCCTTGAGTTTGCTCTGTAGTCCAGGCTGGTCTCAAACTCACAGAGTTCTGCCTGCCTCTGCCTGCAATGTGCCGCCACTACCTGGCTACTCCTTTATTTCTTAATAGCTGGCCCTCTCTTTCCATCTCACAAACTTTAACATTACTTGTTTAGAAAACAGAGTTCCCACATGCACAAATATATCAGTGCCAAATTTACTTGGACGAACTAGTGAGTTTTGAAAAAACAACAACAATGTTTTATATGTGTAAGTCTTTTATATGTGTTATTTGTCTGTCATTGGTATTTTTACTCAGTATTATTTGTGCTGGACTAAGGACCTTAGTTACTTTTCGTTGCAGTTTTATTAATATATAGCAGAACGATCATGACTGCATTGCCTGGAATCAAAGAGATTTGGATCACTGTCATTTTTAAATTGATGTTATATAATGCTATTATTTAAAATACTGCAATCAATGTATCATTGCACTGAATATTTTAAATGAACAAAAACGAAAAATTGAATTCAAAAAAACAATTCATCATCAAACTTTACCTCTGAGTCAGATTTCATTCTCTAGTTCTCCATTCTGAACATTGTCTATAATAGATAGCTCTTCTGTTGACCTGAGCTGTCATTGACATCTTTACTGCTCTGATGCTTTCTTTTCTCAGCTCGGCTCTTTTGCTGCATTACTGTGACTATGTTCTCCTGCTGGCTATTTCCTCAATCTCAGAAATGAAAAAGAAACCTTGCCAAAATGAAGTTCAAGATATATTTTCTCTATTTTTCAGTTATAGCCTCTCCATCCTCTTATGTAATCTTTCAAATATTTCACTGTATGAGTACTACAAACATATGCTTCTTACTGAACAAAATAATTTTTATTGAAAATCATAAATATATTTTCATCTAAACCTCATTCTAGATTCATGGTCTTCAGTTGGTACTTAATGAATTGTAAGTACCATAGCATTTCTCTAAAAAAAAAAAAATCAGTAAAAAAGAACTGTAAATAAAATGGATATCATGACAACCCAAACACAATCTTTCAAGTAATATTAAAACACAGTATTTTGTCTATTCATGCTCATCAGAATATTTCAAGTATATATCATCATATATATATGATTTTTCTAAAATATGATTTTTTATGATTTCTAAAATCATATATATATATATGATTTTTCTAAAAGCTCTCTGGAACATATGAAATGTTTATATTACACAGGTATGTATTTTCTATTTGAAAACATCCCATTGCCAACTTCAATTTGGCTATATCGCTAAACCCACATTCAAGAAGTGTGAAGGTGACTTTTCCCTGTGTACCTCCTTTGGATCAATGTATTAGTCAATCCTTATCTTAGAGTCTCCTATGTTGATAGACACAGTGACTTACAACTGACCAAGGTACAGAGATTAAGAGACTGCAGAATACTCAACCATAACGGGAATATATACATATTATATATACATATATATAGGCATAAAGATCTGTAGGTAGTAGAGGACTACAAGTGAACAGAATCTTTTAAATTTATTTTAATTTAGAGCCAATGAACATCTATAACTAGGCTACAGCATTTACAAAATTAGTAAAAGTCAAAGCCAGACCAAATCCAAGCCTGGAGAATAAGTTGGGCACACAATTCCACCTTTTGTAATAGAGCTATTAAAATTTTTAGTTTGTGGGAGATGAAGAATTCTCTAATGATGTAGCACCCAGTCAGTGACTGCTCTAGTGGAAAATCACACATCTTAGAATATTTGCTTACAGAAATTTGTCTTTAAGGATTGATAAATAATGGTTCATAGTTGGGTAAAAAAGAACGGGTAGATCACAGAAGGGGTAGGGGAGGGAGAAAGGATATTATCAAAACATATACGGATCCCTCAAATGACAAGAAGGTTTGTGGGCTACAGTTTATAAGTATGTAAGGTAAAAATAATCCACATGAGAAATACGTGGACAAATTATGTCTGAAGGATTAGAACTATGTCCACTGACTGACCACATAATGTGATATGGTCATCATAGTATGAAAAGTTGAATTCTATACCTGAAGGAACAAACATGCTTTTTGTTGTGTTGGCGGTGGTGCTTTTGTTTTTTTGTTCTGTGTTTATGAAAAATAGGCTTTACAAGCCATGAATTGAGATATTGGCTGGGCAATTTGCTCAAATATTAGAACAGAGTTTTACTACATTAACTGTCATACAGGAAACCTATAATTTACACTATGTTGAGATACACACACACACACATGACATGTGTGTTTAAAGTTGATATCTTAATTCTGGGTGTTGGTGACTGTACTCCAGCTACCTGCCTTTTCTTTCCACTACCTGAAAAGATTTACAATCCTTCTCTAAAGTCATCATGAGACTTGACTTCAAACCAGATATGATCTCATAGTTTGCATGATTTAGCCAGCTAGCCCACTCGCTTGTTTTAGCAGCAATGTTTCCTTCTCATCCTAACTGTTTTATTCACCAGTGACTAAATGCCAGTATGAATAATAAATATTTACTAACATCATAAGACAGCAAAAGCAATCAAGATGCCATATGGCATTCAAAAGAATGCCAAATATCTCAGTCATCTTTCAACTGAGCTTTTGAGATAGAGTAAATATCCACTAGGTCTTTGGACTGCTTTTTAAAAAACTAATCCTGCCTGGAGACAGGGGAATTATCTAGATGAGGTGTATGGCTGGGATAGTTTATGAAAATAGAGTGATAGATGCGAACTGACAACTTACAACATTTTTTTTTTCAGTTGCCATAAAAAAAATAACTGAAAGTCGATGTCTGGCATGACTGCCAACTCAGGAAAAGCAACCAGAAAACATTAACAAAAACAGATGACTAATTCCCTGTGGAAATGCTCCACTATGCAGAACAGTGAGAATCAAGCCAGCTGGAACTCAAGCATGAAGACGGCAAACTATTGAAAGGAATCCCCTTTGACAATGTGTAGGCGTGCATCTCCTAAGTAATACACACTAGATAATAGATTACATTATGTATTGAGCCAACTATAAAATTATAACAATCTTCTGTAACTTAGAAAAGAGTTCTCAAGATAAAATAGTTGGTTTTACTTGTTTATTTTTACTTCGGCTAACGTATCTTGGAATAACTCTCTCCCCTAGGCTACACTGATTCTGCTGTTTGCCACACACTGCGTTAAATGTCATTTTTTTCTATAACAATCATAATATATTTGTTAGATTGAAAGTACATTTTGTCATTATAATTAAGCAGAGAGTTACAGTAGAGAGTTACTGCAAAGACCAGGTGAGCACTTCTGAACCTGTTGCTTTTAAAATAAGTAATTTAGTTCTATGGGTTCAGGTGCACCTGAGTCTCGGACCTCAGAGGGAGTAGACCAGAGCCAAAAACCTTTGCAGGACCAAGCCCAAGCAAGGGACCTCTGCAGGAAAAGGCCCAAACCAGGACATTTATGGAAACAGGACTAAGCCCCGCAACCTAGGCCGGAGTAGGCCTGAGACGGCAAACTCAACAGGAGCAAAGCAAACCCCCAGAGTGCTAGTGACCACAAGGAACATGGTTTGAATAACAGGATGATTCGAACCGTGGCCCTGACTGCACCAGGCGGAGCAACCATCTGAGCCTGAGACATGGATCCACTAGCACCTGGGAGATTGATCACCAGAGTTACAGACAGCCCCAACTACACCAATCAGAGGCAAAGATGGGTAAACAAGGGTAAAAACACATACAACACCACAAAGAGCAACAGGACACCAGTAAAACTAGTGACCCTACAACAGCAAGATGTGAACAACCAAATATAGATGAGGCAGAATAAAATGACCTAAAAATAACTTTAAAATAAGTAGCTTAAGTTAACAGTAGTCTAAGTTTACTATTGGTTAAGAGTATTAAGAGTCTTTCAGGGGAATATTAAGGTAACTTACATATTTGCAATAAAAATGTCACTGTTGTAACTAATATATTCAGAATTAGGTAACTATGACAATGGCAGGTGCTGTATTTCTGTTGCTTCAATAAAGTTAGCTTCTGGGTCCTGAAACTGACCCTTAATGATTCTAAAGAGAAGCAAAGAAGATACTATAACAAAACTATTGATTTTTATATGTAGTCATCATTTTTTCTTTTTAAAAAAGTCATTTTAATAAAAGTATTATGACATCCAGACATTTGTTGGTCACTCCTACAAGTTCTGTGAAGCCATTTCCCAAGCATACCTTGCAGACAAGGCAGAATATAGGTTGAACATTTTGTGGCTGCTTTAGTATCCAGGTTTCTCTTTCTGTAGACTGAAGAATAAATTCTCCTGCCAAAGAGACTAGGATATAAAAGTGAAAACTCAATTTGGCTACATAGCTAAACCTATATTCAAGAAGTGTGAAAATGATTTTTTATCTGTCTACCTCCTTTGGATCAATGTATTCATCAGTCCTCATCTTCAATTCTTCTATATTGATAGACACTGTGACTTACAACTGACCAAAGTACAGACAAGAGGAACAGCACCCTGACCTCTCCATGCTTAGTAAGCTGTGTGCATGTTATTCAAAAGGATCTATTTTCCATAAAAATTTGCATCATTTTCTCCTTCCCTCTGTTCTCCCCCATATCCCTTTGCTCTTTCGCAATTTCATTGGCTCATTTTCTGTATAATATGCATGAATATATGTACATATAATTTATATATTCCCAAATGTACAAATGCAATATGCTCAGTCCATATTTAACTTGTGTATCTATGGTCTTTAGAGCTGATAACTTTTTATTGTATAATCAGTTGAGGAGGCTCTTCCCTAGGGATGATAATTCCCACCACTCTCATCTTTGTCTGGGGTTAAATCCCTGCAATATTTCTCCCTTCTAATTAAGCTTGTCTATGCCTACCGGTGTGTCTTTGTCCAGTTGTTTTTAGGGACCTATGTTTTGGGGTACATGTAGCTTGGTGGTAACCAACAGCTCTCTAAATAGACTGAAGGCCAACTGACCAAGAAGAAAATAGAGACTGGTACTAGAAACCAGAAACTAAAAACTAGAACTACCTTTGGGTTAATGAGGTCATGCATCTTAGAGAAGAAAATGCAATAACAACTTTAATAAACGAACCCAATTGCTCACTTAAATATACATATATTTAGTATATGTATTATATATCTTTATAACAATAGACAAGTGTCAAGTGTAGCCATCACCCTCATCAAAGAAATTTTTCTTCATAGTAGGTACAAAACCACAACTAAACAAAATGGAGAAAACAAATAATATGTTCACTATCAATAAATAATGAATATAACCTTCCTCTAATTCTATATTGCATTGTACCTTCAAGAAATCTATAATACATTAATCAGTATTAATTAATCAGTGACTGCTTCTAAAGAAAACATCCAAGATAGGAAATAGGATTAGTGAGTGATAGCAGGAGGAGGGCATCAGGTTTCTTCTATCTCATTCCACATTATTGCCTTTTGTTTCAGCAAATTCTCAGGGTCTGCTTGTCTCTGACTTCCAGTGCTAGGTATATAGGCACATTCAGCCATGTCCTTCTGGCATGGTGACGGCAAATGAACTCAGTGCTAATTATTGCAGAACAAGTACTTTTATCCACAAAGTCATTCTCACCGATCCCTCTTCCTTATATTAATCATTATTTTAGAGCATTTTTCTTAGAATTACAAAAATAGCTTACTGTACTCAGAATGGATGAATACATTTGTAGTAGCTTCAATCATTTGTGGTTATGGAATTTTAAATGAATTAATAGGCAAGTAGAATGGTTAACTTATTCTACCTATATTTGCATAGAACAATTCATGTTATTCACATAAGGACAAAAATTCCAAAATAAACTTAAGAACAGTGTTTGTGTATGGATGATTGTGTGAGAGAGAAATAAGAAGTGTGTGTGTGAGAGAATTATATCAGTTTATTATTAAAGCTAAGGATTTCATTATGAAAAACCAGAGAATATCAACAGTGTCATTTGGTACATACCTGAGGATCAGTAGCAAAAACCACTAGAATAGATCACTGGTGTCAAAATAAAAATAAGACGGATGTCCCAACTTTGAGATGGAAAGTTTTCCTTTCCTCTACTGTCTACTCTTTGTCTTCTAAAGAATTGAATGACACCCACTCACATTGGTAAGAGTGGATATTCACTCAGGCCTGATTATTCAAGCTCTATTTCATTACAGAATCATGTTTTCCTAGATCCCTGGCTATCACTCACCTTAGCTAATTTAACAGAAAATGTTAACTGTCAGGTGTAGTCAGTCACATGAATGTTAGCAATCATGGGTACCTTAGTTTCCTACCTGATCTGACATATTACCACAAGCCTTTAACTTAAAACATGAAAAATTTTGCTAATTTTATGAAAATAAGTTGTCAACAATGTATCTGCAGTGTTGTAGAATTTCTCAAAGCTCTACAAAATAGTCTGTTTCCTGCATTTCCTGTGTTTGAGGACACCCCCATTCTTTGGTCTCTCCCCTGTCTTACAGCCTGCAACATACTCTTTCTCCCAGACATTTGATTCTACCCTTACAATGCCCTTCAGTCATTTTAGTCCTTCTACCTTTCCTTTAAAAGTGTCCTGTGTGGGGTTGGAGATATTGCTCAGTGGTTAAGTTGACTTGTTATTCTTTAAAAGGGTATAGATATCCTTACTCACATTGGGCAGTTCTCAACCACAGCTTCAGAGAAGTTCACACCTTCTTCTGGCTTCCAGGAGCACCCACACATGCATGAACATCATATACATCCATATACATCTATCCATATATATATATATATATGTACATACATCTATCCATATACATAATATTTAAAATAAATTTTAAAAATTAGCACTGATAGCACATGTC